>NC_040911.2:14664296-15302734 GCF_004126475.2 Phyllostomus discolor | reverse complement strand
TGACTTCACTGTACTAGTCAGTGGGGGAGGTAGATGCCGTTGAGTGAGCATGTGTACTGTGTGGCCATCACATTCAAAAGACTGAGCCAGGAGAACAATGAATCTGCATCCAATTTTGCATTAAGCTTAAACATTCCTCCATGGAAACTATTCAAATGATTCAGACGGCCACAGCTATGGGCAACTGATGATTGGCAGCTTCATCATGACAATGCACCTGCTCATACATCATGTCTTGTGCAGAATTTTTTGATGAAACTCTGCACAAGAGTGAAGATCACCTGGGTGATGCACCCCGCTTAAAGCCCAGATTGGGCACCCTGAGACTTCTGGCTTTTCCCCAAACTAAAATCACCTTTGAAAGGGAACAGGTTTTATACCATCAATGAAATTCGGAAAAATACAATGGGGCAGCTGATGGTGATTTGGGAGAACTGTGTGAGGTCCCAAGGTGCCTGCTTTGAAGGGCACTGAGGCATCATTGTCCTATCTACATTGTTTCTTATATCTTGTTCAATAAATGTCTCTCTTTTTCATAGTACGTGGCTGGATACTTTCTGGACAGCATCCATACAACTTTTTCTGTCAGAATCAGTGTATATAGATGAAAGTACTGAATACCATTAGTGAAAACACTTTCTCCTCTCCCCCTAAGAAGTTATTGTTTTTTAATAGCCTAATGTGTTATTTATAATGGATATCTATATATTCAGTAATAAGCACTGTAATCCATGGGTCATTTCTCCCATGATTGTTAAATATATCTATCGTTAAAAGACAAAATTCAGCTGAGTGAATTTGAGGATCTAGTGCTTTATTCAGAAGTTCCTGTCTAGATCTGCGCACATCTAGCACGGGGAGAGGAGGTCCAAGGAGCCAGGCTAACTGGAAGGCTTTTATAGGGGAACGTGGGCAGGGCATCCAGCAAAGAGTGGGTTGCTTTAGGCAAGGGCACCCCCTCCCTGAGGGGGTCTTATCAGGCGGAGTGCCTCTCTGGTGCTGACCAGGAAGTTCTGTTTTGACTGGTTAAAGGTAGCATTCTTGGGAGAGGCTGACAGTGCGATTAGGTTAAACAGGAAGTTCTTGGTTTGTTGATTTGGGGCTTAGTACAAGTGACTCCATTGGGACTTTTTTTTTTTAGCAGTATTATTCTGAAGAGGTAAGAATGAAAATAAATCAGAGTTGATTCCTAGTGAATAGGTAGCCACTGAGATACAGGAAGGAGCCCTGTATTCTTGATGTAGCAAATAACTTGTTTTAAACTTTGAGTCACGAGTTTAGCATAAAACAATGAAAAATGTTAATAACCACAGCAGGTCTCAAATGTATCTCCTCATTTCACAGTATATTAAGAACATATGAAATACAGTGCAATATGATCAAAGCTGCCACTCCCTGTGCTATAGCTGAAGTTCTTTGGAGGCTCCCTATTAGAAGACAAAACCTATTGCTTTAGCCCCAGAGGTCAGAATGATTTCCACTGAGAGGCACATTGAAAACACATCCAACGCATCTGAAAAGCAGCCCTCTGTACTCATAATCCATTACATGTCTTCAACGGGGGTGTCTCTCTAAATGCCACTCAGGTATGGAGGTACCTGCTCTAACGGGACTGTATAGAGCTACAGGGCTGTGATATTGTGATTTATAATAAGACGTACATATTTGGTTTTCATCCTGTTTCTGGCATGGACCTCCTAAAACCCTTGGAATTTGTTAAGTGATGAGAGTGATAAAGGTGTTTTTTAATGTGAATTAGATGACTTTTGGACCCCACCGAAGAATGGGGGCTGGTTGCCGGGAGAACCAACCATGTGACTGGAGGGTGGGGACTTTCAGGCCACCCCTGGACCTCCAGGAAGGGGAGAAAGGAAGGAGGTTGAATCAATCACCAAGATTTAGTGATATAATCAATTATGCCTTTGTAGCAAAACCTCCATTTAAAAAAGAACATTCCAAGAGCGTCCAGTTGATGAGCAAGTGGAGGTACTGGAAGAGCACTGTGCCTTGCTCTCCTGTGTTCAAGGACACGGAAGCTCCACACGGTTCCCTCATGTCTGGGATGCATCTCTTCCACTTGGCTATTCCTGTTATATCCTTTCATAATAAAAACCAGTGGCAGAGTAAGTACAATGTTCCTCTGAGTTCTGTGAGCCACTCTGGCAAATCAATTAAAACCCAGAAGAAGGAGTACTTGGGAACCAATTGGTCAAAAACACAGGTAACAGCCTGGACTTGCGACAGATGTCTGAAGTAGGAGGTGGTGGCAGAGGCAGTCTTGTAGGGCTGAACCCTTCACCTGTGGAATCTGATGCTATCTCCAGGTAGATGGTTGTTAGAATTGAGTTGAATTGTAAGGACACCCAGTTGGTGTTCAGAGAATTGTTGGTAGTGTGGAAACCCCTTCTACCCCACTTTGGAACTGGGTCCAGGAAGCCAAAGTAGGGGCTCTAATTTCTGGAGAGTGATGAGGCCCCAGGCGGATATGCCCAGCTCTGAATCTAGTGAGCTCAGGTCACAGCAAGTCCTTGTGAATAGTTCGATAGGTATCGGTACAGGTGGGGATACGTGTGCGAAAGAAAATCTGTATTCTATTGTCTGCATATTTCCCATTATGATCTTTGAACAGCTGGATTTACAGTGTCTATATTCTTACCTAGGTCTCCCACAGCTATTTAGACATAAAAACAGTGCATGCACACACACAAACACGCATTCACACCTTTTCCTTTAGACGACTCCTTCTAAGCCTCTGTGTCTTAAATCTGTTGAATAGCACAGTCATAAATTCTACTATTCAATTTATGACCACTCTACCTTTGTTGTTATACATTGTTAAAAATTGCAGAAAAAAATCACACAAAAAATCAGTTTTATTGTAACCCTCGAAGCTGTACCACCCTTATGAAAGGGCTTCCCAGGAGGTTTCATTTGAGGAGATTTACCTGGAGCATTTCACCAAGTAGGAGTCTATTTAAGAAAGTGTTTTAAAGATTAATAAAGCCCATAAAGCTTCACCATTAAGTTTCAGTGCTGGTTGATTTTATTGGATTGGATTTTTGTGGTCCCTCTTGCAAGGCAAATTTATCTTCAGAGGCTTCTGAAACATGACAGCGAATATAATTAGCAGGATCCAAACACTGCTCCCAGGGGCATACTTTGGGTCCCACGGGGCACTGGGCACTTCATGAGTGAACATTGCGGCTATTTCTCTGAGGTTATTTCCAGTTGAGTCTCAGCCCAGGAAGGGCCCGGGTCTGGAAGACGTGGTTGCAGATAAAGTTAATGTCCCTTATAGTTCTCCTCAACCCCCAAGCAGATACACATGGCACATATCTGGGATTTGTTTGCTTGTTTTTTATTAAGAAATAGTTCACATACCATTAAAATTCACCCTTTGAAAGTATATTATCCGGTTATTACTATATTCATAAAGTTGTGCGCTCATCACCAGTTTCTAAATCGAAAATGTTTTGTCACTTTCACTCCCCCCTCCCCTTATAGCCTGGCAACCCCTAATCTATTTTTTGCCTTAAAAAAAAAAATCTTTCAATATCTTTTTTGGCCTTTAAGTTTTTTATTATTCTTGTTTATTATAGTTGTCCCAATTTTACCCCTTTGTTCTCCTCCATCCCTGCCCCTGCTCCCACAGTCAACCCCCACCCTGTCGTCCATGTCCGTGGGTCATTCATACATGTTCTTTCACTAGTCCCTTCCCCTCCTTCCACCATTCTCCCCTCCCAGCTCCCCTCTGGCAGCTGGCAGTCTGTTCTGTGTTTCCATGTCTCTGGTTCAGTTTTGCTCGTTAGTTTATTTTGTTTATTATATTCCTTATATAAATGAGACCATATGGTATTTGTCTTTCACTGCCTGGCTTATTTCACTTAGCATAATAGTCTCCAGTTCCATCTATGCTGTCGCAAAAGGTAGAAATTCCTTCTTTCTTTTTCCTGTGTCGTATTCCATGGTGTAAATGTGCCACAGCATTTTAATGCATTCATCTACCGATGGGCACTTAGGCTGTTTCTGGCACTCGGCTATTGTAAATTGTGCTGCTATGAACATTGGGGTGCATAGGTTCTTTTGAATTGGTGTTTCGGGATTCTTAGGGTATGTCTCAGCAATGGAATCACTGGGTCAAAAGGAAGGTCCATTTTTAATTTTGGGGGGTAATTCCATACTCTTTTCTAGTGGCTGAACCAGTCTGCATTCCCATCAACAGTGCACTAGGGTTCCTTTTTCTCCACATCCTCACAAGCACTTGTTTGTTGATTTTTAAATGATATGCATTCTGACAGGTATGAGATTATATCTCATTGTGGTTTTAATTCACATCTCTCTGATGGCTAATGGTGCTGAGCAGTTTTTCATATGTCTGTGGGCCCTCTGTGTGTCCTCCTTGGAGAAGTGTCTGTTGTTTATTTTTAACATGAACAACATTACCCTGTAAACACTCTGTGGCTTGCTTTTCACTGAATGATATAGTTTAAACATTTAAAAAAATTTGTTCTTACAAGTCAGTTTCATATTTTTAAATTCCTGCATTATCTTTTATGGTTTATATTCCTCTGTTGATAGATATTTGGTTTGTTTCTATTTTTCCCTTTTGTTAATCGTGCCTTAATGTATATTCCTGTATTTAGTGGACACTCTTTTGTGCCTGTCTTTCACAAGTTCTCTGACATATACTTAACAATGTAATCGCTGAGTCACAGGTTATCAGCATTTTAGTAGATACCAGTAGATTCCAGAACATATTGTTAGCCTAACCCTAAACATCAGGCCTCAGCCTTTGTTGCCATTGACCAAGCCAATAGATCTGGCTTCTCCTTAACTTGTAGTATCACTGAAGTGTATTGCTTACTGTAAGAGTAGTGATGGCTTGACATTATTGAACAGCCACAGTGCTTGCCTCACTTGAGAGAGAAAGAGAGGAAGAGAGAATATCTTATATAGAGAAACCCAGAGGAAAACATCTTACATGTCCTGGAATTCTCCTGTACTGATATGTGTCTTCCCAGCTCTTGATGGAAGGAAGCTTCTCATAGGTGTCACTCCATAAAATGCCTTGGGGTTGTTATCTTTAGGTGCAAACCAGGTGTTATATATGCTGTCAAAATGGTGTTTGGTCGTATCAGCACACCACAGAAGAATGGGAACTCCTTCTGGTGCCCTGAAGACGCTCTTGAGATCTGTTATATCCATACTCATCCCTTCAGTTCTCGTCCCTTAGCAGTTTCCTAAGCATGCACATTCTGATACCCAGGGTTTTGTACCCTTTATTCTGTATGTGTTGTTTTCTTAACCATCATGTGCTTGCACATATATTTTTTACAAGACTTGGTTCATGCAGCCCATCTCTGGGAATCTTTTGCCCCCGTGGGCTAGGAGAGACCCCATTTTCTTAGTGCTCACAGTGACTGTGCTGCACCCTCTGCCCCCTGTCGTGGCATGACACATACTACATTATATCCTGTGACACACACATGTGCAAACATGCATGCCCTTGTCCACTGGACAATGACTTCATGAAAATAGAGATCCTGTTATTTCTACTTCACTTCCCTGGGTGAACAGTCTCTTTAGAACCCTGGCAGCTATGGGCAGAGAGCATGGTGTTTAGGAGCAGACTTTATGGAGACAGGACTTTGGGTCCAATCTCTAGCCATTCACTAGTCCTATAAACTTGGCCCATCTATGGGGATGACCTGGGTTTATTTTCCCAACTATAAAATGGGCCAGCCTCATAAGGTAGCTGGGAAGATAATCCAGTCATACTTAGCAAAGGTCCTGGGACTTAGTAGGGGCCCAATAAATGATGGAAAACAGAGAATTAGGGCACTTTAAAAAAAAGATTTTATTTATTAATTTTTTAGAGAGAGAGAGAAAGAGAGGGAGAGAAGCATCAAGGAGTGATTGCCCCTCATGTGTCCTCCCACTGGGGGCATGGCTTGCAACCCAGGTATGTGCCCTAGCCTGGGAATCAGACTGGCAACCCTTTGGTGCACAGGCTACACTCAACCTCTGAGCCACACTGGCCAGAGTGAACTAGGGTACTCTTAAAGACATCTATGTAACAATGCCATTGCGGAGTCAAAGGGTGTCAGCGTTTTACAAGTTAAGAAGCAGCTAGATCTAGGCGCTCTGCAGCGAATGGGAGAGAGAAGCCCCAGGAAGAAGCCCTCTTTTCCTATGTGGGGTCACGTGTCTTCATGTCCTGAAGGCTCTGTGACTGTCCGGCCTGTTTCAGGTGCGGAGTCCTGGCTTCCCCACCCACATGGCCCCGTGCAACCCTGTGAGGTTGTACCTGCCTGTTACAGCTCTCAGCACCAATCCTGTAGGATCAACACCCCTTCCTGAAGCCATCACCATCAATCGTGAATGCAGTAAAAGTACGGATAACGCCCAGGGTTTTAATCTTATTTTTGATGATATTGAAGCACAGCATCTCTCCATTCTCACTTAGTGAAAGTCTGAACAATGTTTGTCATGGCTTTGAAGAGCTTTCTCTGGACCAGCAAACCCTGAGACTCCGCCCTCTTTTCCTGGGAGGGCATGTGGACTGCAGATTGGCCAGTTCCCCCAGCTGGCCTTCAACCTATCATGAAAGTAAATGGTCATTAAAGATATTAAAATATCACTGGGGTTAAGAGATTCATGTTAATGATAGGACTTGGATTAATAGTTATGTTTTCATACAGCACTTGATTATTTCTAACAAATTTAGAAAATTATCTCCCATTTTATGCTTGTTGTCTCCTTCTTTTCAGAAATATAAGCAGTGATTCTATTTTGCCAGAGGGTTTAAACCTGTTTTCTCCAGCCCTGGCCAGTGGCGCAGTTAGCTGGAGTGTTGTGCCGTATACCAAAAGGTTGTAGGTTCAATTCCTGGTCAGGGCACGTGCCTAGGTTACAGGCTCTACACCCAGTTGGGGTGTGAGTGGGGTGGAGGGGCCAACCGATTGATGTTCCTTTCTTTCCCTTCCTCTCTGTCAAAAATCAATGAACATATTCTCAGGTGAGAATTTTTTTAAAAATTAAAATTTATATGTGAGCATTTCCTATAACATGAACCTATTTTTTCTAAGTCTCTCCGCTCCTACATTTGTGTAAATATCTCCAGTAGGAATGTTTATTTTTTTTACAGAAAGACTTTCTGAAAGGTTCTCAGAAAATATTTTATGATCAGCATTTTTTATGTTGCCTACATGGCTACGTAAATAATCTCAGCCTTTTCTCCTCCAGAACTCTTACAACTTAACATGTCTTCAAAAAATGTGAATGAGGCTACAAGATAATGCTGCCTCAAAAAGCATTTCTGTGCTTTGGGCAGGAACTGTGAGGGCAAAGCTGAGAACGTGCGTGCTCAGCCTGGTGACAATGTAAAGGAGGTTTATACGCAAAACCGTCCCACAAATGCACCACACTTCGGAGGAGGAAAGCAATTTGGTGAAGTGAAAGATGTTAAATGTTTTAATTTTCTCCTGTGCCAGTACAATCTTGTAAAACAAGGTGACATATTACATTTTCTATACTATAAGGGCTGCAAGAGCCTGTCAACATTTTCATTATGAACTCTATTCTCAGAGCTTTATAAGTCAGCTTTAAGAATTCGCTCTGGCCTGACATTTGAAGTGCAAGGTCCTACCTGGGGAACATGTGTTTCACATGTTTTAAAAATTATGAGTTTATCCATTTCTCAGTTTGTAGTAAGTAACCTTTCCGTACTGTTTCACTTGGCATTCTGTGTCTCAGCAATTACAGGCAGAAGGCTTACATGTGGAAGGTCGATGGTGGGGGGACCTACAAATGTGGTCGGCACAGGTCAGGGCTGGCAATTGTTGTTATTATGACTCAAGTTCAGACTAATTACTCAGCTCATCATACAAAAAGCAGAAAGAATTCTACTGCGCTGTACTCAACATTTGACATTAGACTCTCCGCTACCCAAGGAGTGCACTCTGCCAAACCTCTGCAGGCAGGTCCCTGATTGATTGGAGAATTCTTAGTCTCCAGACTGTTTATTTTACATTTGTATTATTTTCTGGATGGTGTAAGACTTTTTCCTTAAGCTTCATGACACGCATTCTAATTTTGCTGGCTTTTTGTTAAGTCTTCTTTGTGATCTGGTGTGTATGTGCGCCTGTGTGTTTTCTTGCTATCATATTTAGCCCTCAGTAGGTTTTCAGTCAATATTATTTAACAATGCAGACATCCTTTTTGCACTTGGAAATGTCTGCAGTTGTCTCTGAAAGAATTGCTTTTTGGGAAGTAACTGGAAAAGAGGGAAGCAGAAGAGATGACTACATGCATGTTGCCTTTCGGTCATCAGGCAAATGTTTTGAGGACTAACTACTTAGTATTGCTTTGCCAAAAGAATAAACATGGGCTATTTGGAAACAATTGGAGTACCCTCAATAAAAGGTGTGGTACCAAGCCTTCGGTTCTAGACTGTTGCAGAAAATTCTAGGAGATCCCCACTTTTTGGTATATATTCAACATTATATCTATTCTGCTTGATTGTGTTATATTTTTATGCAGCTATGAGATTCATGTTAAAGTGTGAGAAGCACCCCGAGTCTAATTCTAACGCTTGTGTTGGTTGTGTGAGGACAGACTTTGTGCCAGTTATCTAAAAACACTATTTCTATCCCTCACAACCACGCTGCACGCAACGGCCTTCCTGCAGGAGGAAGCTGAGGAACACACAGTTGAATTAATTTGTCTCCACCACTAAGCTAAGAGTGCCCACGACAAGGTTAGAATCCAGGTCTTTCGGACCACGAACCACAGTCCCCTGATCTTTCCTTTCTGCCATCGCGCTCTCTTCACGTGGACAAAGACATCCGTCTCCATCTAACTTTTCTCTCCGAATCATGCTGTGCCTAACTCTGTAAGTGGATTGCGTTTTCCAATGGAAAATGTTAGGATACGAAGACTGGTCCTCCGATTAAAGGAAAAAAGAAAAGGAAGGGACCGAAGGACTTGAAGCGGTCTGAGATTAAACAAGGAACCTGATTTCCTTTTCGGTTCCCCTCACCTCATCATCATCTCTTTCCCCCTTCTTCCTGTCAGGCCCATTGCAATGAATGGCATCCGATCCATCGCACTGTCCAAGCCACGAATCTGGGCGATGCAATTTCTCTCGTGTGCAGTCCCCCACTTCCGCCACATTCTGATCTCAATTCTAAATCTCATTCTAATTCTAAAACACCAAGCTGTCTCCAGTCTCGGTACAAAATATTTTTCTCCTTTTATTTATTTTTTAAAGCATTTTATTGTTCAATTACCACTGCCTGCATTTTCCCCCATCACTCCCCCTCAGCCAAACCCACCTCCCTCCCTTGCTTCCACCCTCCCCCTTGGTTTTGTCCATGTGTCCTTTATTCTCCTTTTAAATGGACCTATTTATTAGACCACTTTTAAGTTCTCAGCAAATCTGAGCAGAAGATGCAGAGAGTTTCCACGTGCTCCCCTCACCCACACACGCGCAGCCTCCCGCAGGGCTAATGTCCTGCATCAGAGAGACAGATGTGTTGTAACCGACGAGTCTGCACCAACAACCATCATCACCCCAAATCCCTAGTTTACCTTAGAGTTTGCTCTTGGTGTACACTCTGTGAGCTTTGGCAAGGGTGTAGTAAAATGTGGAGCCCCTGCGACCATTGATCCTCTTTACCGTCTCTTTCTGTTTACTTTTTCTAGAATCCCATATCATTGGAATCATACAGTATGTAGACATTTTTTAGAAATTTTTCTTTTTTTTTCTTTGTTTTCAGATTTATTTATTTATTTCTAGAGAGGGAAGGGAGGGAGAAAGAGAGAGAGAGAGAAACATGAATGTGCGGTTGTTAGGGGCTGTGGCCTGCAACCCAGGCATGTACCCTGACTGGGAATCAAACCTGCAACACTTTGGTTCGCAGCCCGCGCTCAATCCACTGAGCTACGCCAGCCAGGACAGTATGTAGACTTTTGAGGCAGGCTTCTTTCACTTAGTAATATGCCTCTAACATTCCTCCATGTCCTTTCATGGATTAATAGCTTATTTCTTTTTAGCTCTAAATGGTATTTGTTGTCTGGCTATGCCACTGTTCATGTACCCATTTACATACTAAGGACATCTTAGTTGCTTGTAAGTTTTGTTGATTATTAATATAGCTGCCACATACACCCATGTGCAGATTTTTGTACAGAATTAATTTCTTCTGTTCATCTGGGTAAATACCAACAAATGTAATTGCCAGATTGTATGGTAAGAGTATGTTTACTTTTATAAGAAACTGCCAAACTGCCCTGGCTGGCATACCTCAGTGGATTGAGCGTGGGCCTGTGAACCAAAAGTCTGCCGATTGGATTCCCAGTCTAGAGCACAAGCCTGGGTTTCAGGCCAGGTCCCCAGTAAGGGGGTGCATGAGAGGCAACCACACATTGATGTTTCTTTCCCTCTCTTTTTCCCTCCCTTCCCCTTTCTAAAAGTAAATGAATAAAATCTTAAAAAAGAAATTGCCAAACTATCCTCCAAAGTGACTGTACAGTTATGCATTCCTATCAAAAATGAATAAGTGTTCTTGTTGCTTCACATTCTTCCCAGCAGTATACTAGATTTTGGTGTCATTGTTCCAGATTTTGGCCATTTGAAGAGAAGTGTAGTGTTATGTCATTGTTGATTCCATTTGCGGTTCCCTGATGACATGTGATATGGAGCATCTTCTCATATGCTTACTTGTCATCTGTGTCTCTTTTTTGGTGAGGTGTCATTGGCTCTTTAGCCCATTTTTTAAAATTGAGATATAATTGACATATAACATTATATTAATTTTAGATGTGCAACGTAATGATTTGATATATATGTGTACTGAGAAATGCTTACCACAGTGAATTTAATTAACATCCAACACCACATAGTGCTAATTTTTTTCTCGTGATGAAAACTTTTAACATCTATTCTTAGTAAGATGCAATACAGAATTGTTCATCATAGTCACCATTATATCCCTAGGACTTATTTATCCTAAAACTAAAATTTTGTATGTTTTGGTCATTTTCACCCACCTTGCTCCCTCCTCTTTTGCTGCCTTTGGCAACCATCATTTTTTCCCCTGCATTCATTCATTCATTCATTCATTTGATTCTGTATATGAGTGAAATTTTGCCCAGCCTTTAATCAATTTATTTTCTTATTTTACAGTTGTAAGGGGTTTTTTTGTACATTTTGAATGACAATCCTTTATCACACATATGTACTTTGCAAATATTTTATCCCAGTTTGTGGTCTGTCATTCTCCTGACAAAGTACCTTTCACAGAGCAGAAGTTTTTAATTTTAATGAGGTCCAGCTTATCAATTATTCTTTTCACGGATCATGCCTTAGGTATTATATCTAAAGAGTCATCACCACATCCAAGGGCATTTGGATTTTCTCCTATGCTATCTTCTGAAAGTTGTATAATTTTGTGTTTGGCATTTAGATCTGTGATCTGTTTTGAGGTACTTTTTTTTGTGTGGGGTGAAACGTACATGTAGATTTCTTCCCATGTACTTGCCCAGCTGTTGCAGCAGCATCATTTGCTGTGACTATACTACCTTGTCTTCATACGTTCATCTTTGTCAGAGATCAGCTCTCTATATCTACAACCATGTGTCCTTGTGTTTGTCTCTTTCCATGGCTGCTGGCATCATCCAAACAGGGGCTGTAGTTATCCTGTGACTGACTGTGCTGTAAGTCTAGTAACTAGCTTGCAATCTATTTCACACACTGAGGCCAAAGTTCTGAAAAACATTATTTGAAGTTGCGGTTGCTTTGGCAGCACATCCACTAAAACTGGAACGATACAGAGAAGATTAGCATGGCCCCTGAGCAAGGATGACATGCACATTGTGAAGAGTTCCTCATTTTTTTTGAAAGAAGAAACATACAACAGCAACAATTTGGAAGTTGTTTAATGGTTTCCCACTGTTCTTGGATTCAAATCTGAACCTTCTGATGACCTAAGAGCTCTGCCTAGTCTGGCCTTCTTCTTTGATCCCGTTCCCCTGTCTCCCCTCTCCTCCTCCAATGCCCAGTTCTTTCTGACCAGTTTCCTCACAGTGCCCCAGCCACACAGACATCTCCCCTTCTCTGAGCATGCCGTGCCCCCTCCCACATCAAGACCGGGAGTATGGAGCAGCCTCCTAGACACCCTTATCCCAGTACTCCACAGTTAAGCTCATTCCTATTCATTCTTCGAGATCTAATCAGATGTCACTTTTTCTGGGATGTCCGTGGATACTTTTTAGGTCTCGCTGCATTAAGTGTTTTTTATCGCAATCACAGATTATAATATTATTATTATTTCTTTAGCATCTTTAGATTTCTTTATAATTTAAGCTTCATGGATGCAGGGGAAACTGTATCTGTCATATTCCCTGATGTATGCACGGTGGGCACAGTATTACAGCATCCTAGTGTGCTTGCAGGGTCATGGGCAGTAACTGACCTTGAACGGTCAGTGAGCAGTGAGAACAGAAGTGCAGAACTGGATACTGAGGCGTAAACCCCTGATTCCTGGATTATAATTCCAGGACTTCTCTGTTTATCTGGGAGCCAAGTAATCAAATTATGAGCCAAAAGACTTTAGTTCTCAGTGCACAGAACCAACCCAGACAGTGGGGATTTCGCGAGTCACAGGATCTTGGATTTTGAAAAAAATAAAAGTCTGCATGTAGTAGCCACGACTTTTTATAATGGTATTAAACTCAGAGCATTAAAGGATTCAGAGTTCATCTTCCTTCCACATCCTTTGTTCGGTTTTCTGCAGACAGTCCCTGGAAGGTAGGGTAGCCAGTGGGCCTGACTAATCAAGGTCATGTGGGAAGAGCTGAGTGCAGGGTGACCCCACATCAGAGCCGGCGCATGCGCACAAACTTCGTGCAAACCTTGAAGGAGGGTGAGGTGGAGAGCACATGTTGTTGTTGTTTCTTTTTTAATGCAGTGCGGAAAAATTCTCATTCACATAAAATGAATTCAGTATTTAAAATATTGAATAAATCGACAGTTATTTTTCAATTCTATTCCATTTAAAAAATTAGTTATTTATCAAGTTACAAAGGAATATGCCCAAACCCCTGGTTAGCTGACATTGCTGATTTCTCTAGTGCCTCTCCCTTCAACAGCCACCAGGCTGCTTGCAGAAGCTGGATGTAGTCACCCTTTTCTACTCTGCCCTGCAGGGTAGACAGAGCAGCTGGATACTTGCTCTACATAGGAACACTAGTGAGTCGGTGTCCAGAGCCCAAGGTCATTTTGGAGCATTTTATTTTCACTAATATGGGGCTATAGATGGAGACATTGTACCAGAGAGGTCTCCAAGGGAGTTTTCTGTGCTGTTTTATCTATCTGAGGGAGGTGGGGATTTCTTCAATATCAAAAGCCTCTTGTAACATCAAACTATTTTCCCTCTCTCTCTCTCTCTCTCTCTCACTCTCTCACTCTCACTCTCTCTCATCATCCCTCTCCTGTTTTAATTGATCCCCCAGTGTAGTACTTTTCAAATTTGGTGTGTGTCAGACTCTCCTGGAGGAACTTGCTAAGAACACAAGGCATCGATGTACTTCAGGGAGGCTGTTTTCTTGACTGGCCCCCCAGGTGGTTCTAATATCTACCAATGTTTACTAGGTATATGGTGTCAAGTCTATGCACAATAGCACCAGCACTGTTAGTTCACGGCCCTGCCCCCTTTTATGTTTATCATGTAGTCATTGACTCTGGTACCTTCTTTTTACTTGCTATAGTTGAATGCTGTTTGATTATTGGAAGCTATTATCTATCAGATCCTCTTTATTAAAATATAATGACAAACACTTAGGTAAATGGTGATTTTATCAATTCATACTGAACACTTCTTGGTCTAAGAAAATCATGGTTAACAGTTATTCTTTCAAAAATATTCCATTGTTCCCTGATTAAAAACAGCCAGTAACCCGTGAATATCAGGAGAGTAATAGCAGGAGGTGTATGTATGTGCATTGTGGGGCACAAGCAATTTGTCTTTGAAAAAGCCTGATTAAATGCGTCTCTGTGGATTGCCGTGGTTTATGACAGAAGTGATGTGAAGATTTGTGTTAGAGGTTTAATAATTTTTAGAGTTGAAATTTTATTCTGCTTTTGTTTCCTTCCCTGTGGCTGATAGTTAATGTGTATGGTACTACATCAAAGAAACTTCCATGGGAGTTCCTAATTAGAATACTATAATGCAATGGGCAGAAGCAGGTCTCCAGGGTGAGTGGCAGAGCTGGCTGTATTCTCTGTTTAAAGAGATAAGGGCTCAGATTATATAAGAACCTCTCTTCAAGAAGGATTCTGTCCAGTGGAGCATATGATCGATCACAGTGTTTTTGTGCTTGTTTTGTTTGTTTGTTTGTTTGTCTCTTTGTGTGTTTGTTTATTCTTTATAGTAAAGTCTGAGTGGAAATGGAAACACCCCAAGGAATGATTTAGCATCTTATTTCAAATTTCTTGCCTCTCACGTTTAAATCATTGTGGCACGGTACACATGTAGCTCTGTCTTGCTTCTCCTGGAGATTTCTTGCTTCGGTACACATTCAAGTGTATGCAAATATTTTCATTGTCAAGAAAATGAAGTTTGCAAATTGGTCAGTTGCCTGGTGTTCAGAGTGTTATGGATGTAATTCCTTGAAGGTGGATTGACTGCATGGTTTTTGGATAGCATGCCATGATACCGTGAACCTTTTATACTTGTAATGGGGATCTCATCCCCACCACTTCCTACAGACACTGCTGTAAAGAATGCTAGCACTTGGGAAACCTTTGCAAAAGGAAATTACAATTTCAGTGGAAGAGCCTGGATTTAAGATCATTAGATCCCAGAAACCTATAACTTCTGTGTTCAAGTATATGGTTTCAGTTGGTTAAACATCTGAAACTGAGATCCTGGTCTTCCAACTTGGAAGGTTATTGAAAGTTCTTAATGTTGGTAATTTTTATCTTACTTTATCAACACATGACTTTAATTTTGTGATCTGAATGTCAGTTAAGTTAATATCCAAAAGGGGTCTATCCTTATATTTTATCTTTAACTATAAATTCCATTTTAAGATGATATAGTCACCGAATATATTTATTTGTCTACACAACAACACTGTAGGCACTGATAAAAAAGTTTATAAGAATTGAAAGGTACAACCCCCCCCCAAATAAAGAAAAAATAGATGGGGACATATATAGACAAGAGATTGCAGGAGAAAACAGGAGTCAGGTCCAGGAGGAGAGGGTCCATACAGTCCCGGAGACCAGAAGGCTGAAATCAAGGCATCAGCAGCACCCCGCTGCTCTGGGGGCCGTCGGGGAGAGTCAGTCTTCCGTCTTTCCAGTTTCTGTTGGCCTCAGTCACTGCTTGGTCTGTGGCTGTATTGCTCCGGTGTCTGCCTTCGTAGTCACATTGCTTCCTCCCCCTCTGGGTGTCTTCTTCTCTGTATGTCTGTCTCAAAAGCCTCTCTACATCCCTCTTGTGAGAACACTTATCATTAAAATGGGTAATCCAAAGACGATCTCGAGATCCTTAACTGCATCTACAAATACCTTCTCTCTTTTTTAATAAAGCAGCCTTTACAGGTTCTATGGCTTAGGATATAGATATATCTTTTTTGAGAGTGG
The DNA here is from genome assembly GCF_004126475.2 of Phyllostomus discolor. Classification (NCBI taxonomy): domain Eukaryota; kingdom Metazoa; phylum Chordata; class Mammalia; order Chiroptera; family Phyllostomidae; genus Phyllostomus; species Phyllostomus discolor. Next base: position 15,287,082 of record NC_040911.2, on the reverse strand, counting down.
ACAGAGGGGATAAAGCCCTCAATAAGTAGCAGAGAGTGGATACAAAGGGGGAGGAAACGATGAGAGAATACCCCAGAAGGACTTCTGTGTACTGACCCAGAGATCAGCCAGGCCAGGCCTGTAGCAGAAGAGGGCCTAGGTGGCAGGTCTTCAGGAAAAAGAGACTTGATAGATTTGTTGGAGTATTTGAGGGCGAAAATAAGGTCATTATAAGTACAAACATTTTTAAAGAACGTTATAAGTTCATTATAAGTACAAACATATTTTTAAAAGAAAAAAAGAAATGTGAGTGCTTAGACAAATTAAAAGCTAGACCAGATAAAAGGTAATTATGAACTACTTGGCCCATCAGTGAACAATATTTACATAATTTTGAAAATGTAAAGTGCATATTAATTTTGACCTTTTTCAAATCAAATTATAAATAATACACATGGTGTTATTAAATTTATCCTGAAAAGGTCAAGTATGTATTTTAGATGTGTCTGTTTTGTAGATACAAAAGTATAGATTTTATCTACTTTAGATACTTTTTAGATAAAAACATATCCTTTTAGGGAGAAAGTAAATGATAAAAAGGAAAAGAATGCTAAAAACAATGGATACAGGTAGGAATAGTCTCCTTACAACTATGTGGTTAGAAAGTATTATCTGTCATTGAAAGAAGAAATAAAGAATTATGGGTATTATATTACTTAAAATGTTCATTGGCAACTGATATAGAAAATTCCAAAATGGAGGGTGGCATAAGTGAGCTAAAACTTCATCTGTCATTATAAGAAGTCAATAAATAGTGTCTGAAGTGAGTAGATCAAGAAACAAATGCACAATTAAGAGATGTGAAGGAAGGTACAAGTGGAGTTTTTAAAAGTACCCTGTGGGGAGTGAGACTAGGGCATAGAACAGTAAGCCTTTTCTTAGGTGTTTTAAACATGTGCCTTTAATAGATCAAAGAACAGTAAAAGATACTAACTTGTCCTCTATTCTGTGGATTAAAAGTGTCTTTTGATACATCAAGAGATGTCTTTTAATAAGTAGAATTTTAAATTTTTTACTCATTTTAATTTTGCATTGTCTGTTTCACTACTTCTCAAATTCTGTGGACCATTCAACTTTTTTTCCAGGCATTGGGTGACACTTGAGTAACTGTCAATGAAATGAATGAGTATAAAAATAAACAAAAATAAAGACGCTCCAAATACAGTTTTTAAGTTAGACTTAGTAGACAAAATTTCCATTTAAAATGTTTATAGAAGTCTCTAACAGCTTTCTTTTGATGTGCTTACCTGCCATGTTGCACATCGGTACCAGAGAGTCTGCAGACAGAACAGCTGCAAGTGGCAGACTTTGAGCAATGAACCCGTTTTACCTGTTTTCCCCCTTTGTTCTCCTTGCTTTCCTTTTCCTCCCTCCCTCTTTCCTTTCCTTCCTTCCCTCCTCAGTGTTGCCTTTTCCTGTTGTCTGGGATGGGGAAGCTGTCCCCTTTCCCTTTTAGTTTTTCTAGCTGGTAGAATAATTAAAATGACATGAGGCAGATTCAGAGGAGAATATCATGTTTTAATACGTGTACATGGAGGATTTGCATAAGCATGAAAATTCCAGAGACAATACAGCAAGGTGAGGAATGTATGTCATTCTGGACTACAGAGGGGAAGTAGGGGTCCATAACTTCAAAGGGAATTAAGGAGAAGTCACAAGGGGATGAAAATGGTCAATGTTTGGTGGACAAATATTTGCTGGGCCATCTTGAAACAATGGGACACAGACAAGACTTGGATCAAATCGGCTGTGGTAGGCTGCTCCCTGTCTACCAGACATAGCTTAGATTAAACCATAGTCTTCTGTGATGATATTTCCCTCCCTGGAGCAGGCTCTGTCTCTGAAATTCTTTTAGGCAGTAATGGGGAAGGACAAACTCTCTTCCTGAGCCTTCTCAGCCTGCGTTGCTTCAGCTTGAAATAATCTGCATGCCACAGTGGAATATCCTCGTTTTGAACCCCCACACTGTCTTAAGAAATCCTCTCCTACCCCAAGATTGTCGAGATGTTCTGTTTTATTGTCATCTAAAGGTTTTATCGTTTTTACTTTCCACACTTAGGCACTGAGTACACCTGACTGCTATATGTGGTGGGAGATAAGATCTTGATTGTATTTTTCCCTTGTCAATATCCCTTGCAATTTCTCCCTTGTCAGTTGTCCTCTGGCCATCACAGGACCATTGCTTTCCCACTGCTTTGCAGGGCCATGAAGTACATACCTTGTCAAATATCAAGGGCCTATTAACACAGGCGTTGTTTCTGGGCTCTGAATCCTGTGTCCGGGTTCTATATGTTGATATCTGCCCTAGCGTCAATAACAGTATAGTAATCAATTTGATTCCTGTAGCAGTAAAATAATTCAGTGTTTTCAGGAGCATAACTTCCTATTCTGTTCTTTGTTTAAGTATATCTTGACTTTCGTTGGGCCCTTTGTGTTTCCATAAAACTTTAATTGACTTTGATGTTTCTTCAAGAAACCCTTTGAATGGAATTGCATTAAATTATAAATGTTTGGGGGAGAAATCCTTTTTATAGTTTACATTTACATGTTTATATCTTTACAGTTGTAGTCTTCTCTATCTATGAATATGATTTATTTATTTTTTTCATTTTGGTCTTTAAAGTTCTGTTTTGAATTCTGTTTAATCATAGAGGTCTTTCATAATTTTTCCTGTGGATATTCCCAGCACATGATATTATTAGTCCCCGATATTTTAAATAGTAGTTTTATTGCCCTGGCTGGTGTGGCTCGGTGGATTGAGTGCTTGGCCAGCAAATCAAAGGGTCCCCAGTTTGATTCCCAGTCAGGGCACTTGCCTGAGTTGCGGGCCAGGTCCCCAGTTGGGGGCATGCAAGAGGCAACCACACATTGAGGTTTCTCTCTGTCTCTGTCTCCCTCCCTTCTCCTCTCTCTAAAAATAAATTAAAAATTAAAAAATCTTTAAAAAATAGTAATTTTAATTTTATTTCTTATCTGTTTTTTTTTTTTTTTTTTTTTTTTTTTATATATGACACAATAGATAGATAGACTCCAGGAACCTGGCTCAATTTTTTTGATTTCTACTAACTCAGCTTGATATTCTTTGGGACTTTACAATTTGAAAATTTTTACATTTTATGATCATCTTATAAAAAATGATTAGTGAACATTATTTGTTAGACAACATCTTTCAAACTACATGGTCTATAGAATAAACTACATAAGGACATATTTCCCAGGTGTTAAGATGGGATCCACAAAACTCTGCTTTGACCTTAGTGAATACAAGTCATTGTAGAGCATTGAATTTTATAGTCAGTATTTATCGAATACCTATTTTATTTTATTTTATTTTTAATTGTTGTTCAAGTACAGTTTTCTGTCTTTTATTCCCACCCCAGCCCACCTCCCAGCCCTCCTCACCTCCCTCCCATTTCCACCCCCCTAGTTATTGTCCATGTGTCCTTTATACTTGTTCCTGTAAACCCCTCTCCTTTTCCCTTGAAATTCCCTCCCCTCTCCCCTCTGGCCACTGTCAGCCTGTTCTCTATTTCAGTGTCTTTGGTTATATTTTGCTTGTTTGTGTGTTTTGTTGATTAGGGTCCACTTAAAGGTGAGATCATATGGTATTTGTCTTTCACCGCCTGGCTTGTTTCGCTTAGCATAATGCTTTCCAGTTCCATCCATGCTGTTGCAAAGGGTAGGAGCTCCTTCTTTCTTTCTGCTGCATAGAATTCCATGGTGTAAATGTACCATAGTTTTTTGATCCATTCATTTGCTGATGGGCACCTAGGTTGCTTCCAGCACTTGGCTATTATAAATTGTGCTGCTGTGAATATTGGGGTGCATAGGCTCTTTTGGATTGTGGATTCAGGGTTCCTAGGGCATAATCCTAGCAGTGGAATTTTATACGTGTCAGACTGACTACACTGAGGGGGCACCTCCCTTCAAGGAAGTGCACTGCGGCAGGAAGGACGAAGGAGCATTTCTAACGCTGTCCTTAGGCAGAAGCCACAGTTTCCTTGTTCACCTGGCACGTGTCCCCCAAGCTCCGGTGTCCTTTCCATTCTTGCTCATTTTCTCAAAATGGCATGGCAATTTTATTTCAGTGGCCTGTCATGAGGTTTAAAAGCCGGGGTCCTTCAGAAGAAAACTTTGTTTCTACTTGAAATTCAGTATTCTTTTTTTATCCTTTTAGGCATTAAATTTTATGGATATTCATTTTTTTACAAAGCCCTCATGACTTTGAGACAGATGTTATACCCATCTCTTTATATGTGAAAGAGTAAAGAAACATTACCTTCCTTTGTTCTTTAAATACTATGAGGACATATTTAAAGAGTTGGTTAGTTCAAGACTATGACTTCTTTCATTGCTGATTGAATGTGCAAGGAGAAACTTTAGGAATGAAAAACAATGTGTCATTTTTTTAGAAGAAACCTTCGGAAGGATAAAAAGGAATGTGTTCTCCTGAGAAGACAGTCAAGGTAAAATACAATCGAGTGGAAGTAGCGAAGTAAAAGGCCTCTTCAGTTAATGCATTTTTAGAACTAAGCACAAAGGTGCTTCTTTCTAAACAAAAGGGCTCTTACAAATGAGGGTGCACTTTAGACAGAATCTTTTCAAAGACCCCTATTTAGTTCAACAGGCTCCTTCAAATGCAATGCATTATAAAGGCTTGGAAAGTAATGATACCCTCTTGAGCGTGCCAGAGAGGAGGGTGTTTAGTTTTATTGCGGAAACTCTGGTAACACACAGTTTGGTTTGAACTAGCATTTCATGATGCTGAGGGAAGAGATGTTTTACTGTGTAAGAGTCAAGAAAGGATATTTGAGCTCCTATTTCTTGTTTTTTTTTTCCCCTCTGGTCTCCTGTGTTTCTCCTCTCAGCCCTACCCCAAGTCTACTTTGACCCCCAAAACTCTGGTGCAGGGGTGTCAAACTCACTTGCACCGGGGGCCACATCAGCCTTGCGGTTGCCTCCAAAGATTGAAATAATTTTAGGGCTGTATCAATGTTAAAGAGTTGAAATTACATTCGGCCCTTTGAAGGTAGCCATGAGGCTGTTGTGGCCCCGGGTGAAAATGAGTTTGATACCCCTGCTCTACTGCCCCAAGTCTACTCCTGAGTCCTCTGCTTTAACCCTAACTTCTGGAACTATAGCCTCACAATTTTTTTTTTGGCCAGGTACTTTTATTTAATCCCAAATATGCAGTGTCCTGAATCTTGACCTTTTTCCATGTGTATTCTCTGCAGCAGCATCCTGGCTTGCCGATCTCTGAATATGCCCTCCCTTGAACTTGACTTCCTAGACATAGACCTCTAGTTCTCTCCTGCTGGGTTGTATTTGAGCCTCCTTGCTCCCCTCTAAGTTACTGTACAAGAGAAATAAACATTTGCAAAGTTGGGATTCTATCCCCAACACTCTGTTAAGAGAGAAGTAAATTTCAGAACAGTTTAGGGGAATTGATTCCCCATTATGTTCCTTCTATAAATGTTTTAATTTAAAAACCTGACACTCTCCCCAGAAGAATTAGGTAGCACATTTGCTTAGGAAGGTAAATCATTAGTATTTTATTATATCACATAAAACTGGTGAAATGCTTAAATGTCTTTGGACAGATGGTGCCCTGTGAGATTCGAGGAGGCTAAAAACAAGAGACCACGCTGATTCCCAGCGTTCAGAAATTTCTAAAAATATGTTGCCTGTCATGACGAAAAACAGACCTGTACTACATATGCTTTCAGAGCAGAAGTGGAGCTTTAGACTCTACTTTATATGTAAGTGAAGAGTGGATAATTATGCAGGGAAATCAGTTTACACAGGCTGTCAATTTGAGTGAGTTGGACATCCCTACTGGTTCCCGTTACAACTGTTCTAGAAAGTGGTTTTAACAACTCTTTAAACTCTTTGAGTACCATAAGCATACATTAATTCAGAACCCCAAAGAATTTATTTTCTCTCTGCTTTCACTTTTCTAACACAAAGAAAAATCAAACCACCTAAAAGCCTATTACTTCTCACAGAGCAACACCATTTTAGTCTCGGTATCCTTAGGCATGTATAATAGAGATTAATGTTAATAATATAATTTGAGGCCTGTCAGGGTCCTATAATTCTTCCTGTATCCTTATAAAAATTAAATTGCATGCATTATAATGTTGAGTGTATTTTATTGTATTTTCTGTTAAAGGCAATGTAGTGTTGCAAAGATGTTCTTGATCCAAACCTTCCTCTCAGGCATTTGGTAAATAGTCCCTTAACAAGAGTCCTATTGCCCAAGCCCTTTAAATATAGGACTTTATGGAAACTCTTTACAGGTTCTATTTTATTTTGCTTTGTAGGTCAATACTATTTTTGTACAAGTGACTTAGTGTCAGTCTCTGGCAAAGACTTGGCAAACATTTCTGTTCTGCCTGGAGGAAGTCGCTTTGGCTGGTTCAGAGAGAATTCAGAAATGTTCTAAGTGCAGTTAGTGGCATTGCTTTTTGCAGAAATTCCAAATACCTTCTTAGCTGGGTGGAAGCTATTCTAATAGGTGAAGGATGTTTTTTTGTGTGTGTGTCCTTGACCATTTTTCTTCTGTGATGGAGGGAAAATGAAGGGGGCGATTAGGGGGAAAGAAAAAGGACAGGGGGAGGCAGTAAGGAGAAAAGGTGGTATTTTGAGTGAAAGACCACTGATCTGAGGTTCTCTCTCTTTTTAAATATTGAAACAAAACAGGAACTGTTCTTACAAACTGAATATGAAATGTCCCTGTGCTGTAAAGATTAATAAATACAAACACATATTTCTAAAGCCACTGAAATAAAAAAAAAACAGCTACTCCATGACTACTTGGTGCTTTAATTTGTAAACATTCAGAGCCCAGGTACTCATTTGATTTATGATCTATGGAGCAGTTTACATGCTCTGCATTAAATTGTAACAGATTATAGTGGTTTGGTATTACGAAATCCTTGGAGTGGTAAATGCCTCAATTTTAAAAAGAAGATCAGAACCTTGATCAAATGTAAAGAGCACAATACTTTCTGTTTTGTGGCATCGTGCACTTTGCTCTTGGGTATACATGTAGCAAGGAAGCATGAAGGAAAGGGAGGTTGTGTGCCTGCTCAGTACTGCATGGCTGCTGATCAGGCAAAACAGAATTTGAACACAGGTCAGTTTCAGGGTCGAGATGTAACAGGGTGCAGCCAAGAGGGGGGCCCCAAATAGAGATTTGGAATGGGGTCCAGAACTCAAGGTGTCTAGGAAATATTAGGATGTCTTCACCCTTTCCCCCCACAGGTGTGAGTTTGGGGAAGGGACACATGGAGCAGGAACATGAAGGGCTGTTTTGTACAGCAACAGCTTTGCAGCTAACCTCTGGCATGGTCATTTAACATATCTATAACCTTTAACTGGTTGCATAGATATGTTAAATAGCTGTGGTCATGCTCTGAGCCAGGGGGATGGAAGGGACTCCTCCCCCAGGAGGAACTGGGGGGCAGGTCCCCCAGGTTACAATGCCTGTGTGAGAGCTTAGAGAAGATTGGCTCCATGACATGGGGCCACACCTGCCCATACTCATGATGGCAGCCCAGTAAACTTGGATAATGCTGGCAGGTGTAACTGACTGTAGGAGGAGTCGGAAATGGGGTAGAGGAAGATTGGCATGGGGATTTAAAGGCAGACTTGGCAGACATTGGGGAGAGAAAACGTGGCTGTGGCAATAGAGGAGAGAGAGCCACGCGCTTCTGGCAGAGTGCAGACCCCCACAGCCCTGTGAGGGAGAATCACCGTGCGGCTTTAGCAGAGAACCGCCACTCGGCTTTGGCAGAGTGACAACCCCCTCCTCCCCACAGCTTTGCCCAGAAGAACTATGCAGTTTTGGCCTGAGTGGGGACCCCTTCAGCTTTGGTAGAAGAGGACCACGTGGCTTTGGGGTGCTCCCTTGGCCACGTGGCCTGGGAAGCAGGAGAGACTTTGCCTGGAAGAAGAGTGAAAGAACTCTTTCCAGTAGGCCACGAGAAGGTGCCACACGGCTTTGGATTAATTGGAGATCCTGCTTGGGCGGTGACACAGCTGATGGTGTCAAGAGCCTGAATCACAGACGTTTGCTTCTTTTCCTGAGTTATGGTACCCTGAATTAGGGTAGGGGGAGAAGGCAGCACTGTGGGCGTCTGTGGGTATCCAGATGGACTTTGATATTTTAATGAAGACATTGGGTCATTGCTTTAAGTCTGTATAGCTTTAACTAAACATTTCCTTTCCTTTTCACAAATTTCTGGCATTGAGAAACATCTTTCCAAAGCGACAGACAATCGAACCTAGTGGGGGTCCTTTTGGTAATATCGTGCCCCCCTTGGCCCCATGTGTGTTATGTAACAAAGATGCATCTTTGTAACAAAAGTAGGCTCTATTCAGTGATTTCAGCAATTTTACCCAAATACCTAAAGTTAACCATAGTTTCAAATATTCCTGTGGAACCCAAATGACACCCACATGTCAACATTTGAAAAGCCATCTTAAGTGTTCTGGTGTCAAAGTGCTATTACAAAGGACTGCAGCGTCATATTCATTTCTTAACAATAGGCAGGAAAAGGGAAAAAAAAAAACGTCCAACTTATCAATATACTTTACTTCCTGGCACCATGTTTTATCTCTGTTACTAACTGCCAAAATTATAAACAATGTCTATTATAATTGAATTAGAATTAATGTCTCATTCAATTATAAAGATAAAATTGTTATAAGGTATGGAAATTTTGAATTCTACCTATTACACAGATGGATCACTTTTCTTTTTCAACTTCAGTGGCAGCTCTTTGAGGGCAGGGGTAGTGTCCTTCATTTTGAATCATTAATGACTGTCATAGTAATTGTCAATAAACATTTGTTGAATTGGTTTAGGGAATATTCCTGGATTATACATTTATTATGATGAATGGTAGCCATTTTTCTGCAGTGTTTGGTGAATTGATAAAATTAGAATTGCAGGGTTTCTGATGAGAGAAGACACCCAAGGGTTCTACTCAGCATGTACCCTGGCAAAATGTGGTACAAAAGACTGAGCGTCCCCTGGGTAATACTATAATCTAAATGCCCGCAGAATCAGATACAGTATGGCGTGAGATGATTTCACTGAGTCATTTAGCAAAAATGTATTCCAGTGTTTTGATTTTTCTGTGCAGTATTTAGGACAATGATGGAGTAGAAAAGATGGTATTTTGTTTTATAAATGAGAAATACTAAGAGATGCTCTATGAAGTGACATTCCCTGTGGTGTGTGAGCAGCATCTTATCTTTGCAATGTAGCTTTTGTCCTTGATGCAAGCTATTATTTCTAGGGTGTACAGGTGAATATGAAAATGATAATATGTTTGCTACGTAGATTGCTGTCCTTCTCATTTGAAAACATTGCCAGTGGTGTGATTAGATGCATACATAAATAAGTTTGAGAACATCTTCACATGAGATCGTTTTCAACTCCAAACAGATGTTGCATACTTTTTTGGATTAGTGACTATTCATAAACTGCTAAACATACATTTCGTTGACATATCGATTCCTATTCAGAGGTACGTTTTGTCCCTGAGAGACTACTAGCAGCGTAGACTAGAGGAGTTGTTTTTCTTTTTTCTTCTTATGTGGTAGTTAGCTTTTACTATGTAGAACACCATCTCAGAGCTCAACTGTTTATTTCATTCATGGATCGCTGGGTGAATCTTCTGGTCTGGGCCAGTGGGGCCCGGCTCCCGCATGCACTTGTGACCAGCCGCATCGGTGAGGCTTGTCTGTGAAGGCCTTGGCTGCAAAGAGGGGGCCTCTCCAGGTGGTCTCATCCTTAAACAGGCTAGCTTGGGGGTCACTTGGAGGTTCTCTGAAGATCGCAGGGTTCTAATGGTGAGGGTCCACGTGTGCAAGGTCTCTCTCTTGAGCCCTAGGGTGGAACTCACAATGCAGCTTCTGGCACATTCTGTTGGTTAAAACCCATCACAAGGCCGGCAAGATTCAAGGAGTAGGAAAATACACTTTGTCTCTTTGATGAGAGGGAAAGGGCCAGCAACCATTTTTACAATTTACCACCGCTAATATTGCAGTTCTCGCATCAGCCCGCTCAGAAAAATGTATCTTTTAATAATAACCATAACCACAAAAATAGCAATAGTAGCTAAGACCTATGGAGGATTCACTGTGTGCCAGGTACTGTTAAATGCTTTACATGGAGAAACTAAATTAATTTGCACTATAACAATATAAGGCAGATATTATTTTTCCTACTTATAGATACAAAAACGTCATTATTGAGAGGTTCTCCAAAATAACATTTCCCTGGTTCAATAAATTTGGGAAATACAAGGTTAAACAATGAAGGAGAATCTATCTTCATTCACCCACCTATTCACTCATTTGCTCATCTAACCACCCATGCATCCACCCTGTGGGACTTCTCGAAATGTAGTCATGTACACTATAAATCCTGTACAAGGGGAGGTTGCACACCTTATCTCCCAAGCTTGGAACTCAAGAACTCTTCTTCTTATGAAATATCTATTAACATCTTACAAGAAAGTGCCATTCTATGGAATCCAATTGGAAATGGGTGTAATATTGTCCTTAGGCTCCAAACTGGGAACCAAATCGCCCCAAGTTCACATCAAGTGTAGCTCTGTCACTGAGAACATAAAGATAAATGCAAAATACCTTATTTCTTCTCTTCAGTTTGCTTCTTTGTACAAAAAAAAAAAATGGACCCTATAGTCCGGTGAAAAGCCACTTGTATTCCTGAATCGCCTGAAGTTTTTTGATGCAAATTTTATTTGGATTGTGGTATTCTCTTCCCTTCTTTTCCCTTTTCTTCCTCCTTCTTTTAAGCCACCTCTCTTTTCTTTTTATATGGGCGTCCACCTGAAGGGTAACCCAATGTTAGCCCGGCTGACAGTTGGCCAATAGCACTATTGTACGGCCATAAGATACTGAGCAAAAAATTATATCCTTGTCAAATTGCTTCTGTATCACTGACTTCAAGACAGTCATACAAGAAAGAACCCACCACCCCGCCCCAAACCCCACTCCTAAAGATGAGTCAGTAGCTTGAGGAAAGTTATCATTAGCTCTTCGGGGTTTAGTGTCTACTAGTTAATATTACTGTTGCCAGGGAAACAGCCTTGAGGTTGGGGTTCTGGAATCAAGATTAGGCTATGTGTGGGAATTTAAAGATCCAGGTGGAAGAGTTAAGCTCTTAGCACACAAAGCTTCATTAAAAGAAGAAGAAAACAAGCCAGTTCTGTGTGTTTGAGTATGTATTTATACATAATTTGCCTTAGAGACCAAGCACATTCATTCAAAACATGTACGCAATGGCCTCTCGAAGAGTTTGCAAAAGAGTGAGTAATGACTTACTGTTACCTGAGCGAGTGTCAGTCTTTTATTTAACTCTCCGAACAACCCAGTGAGGTGGGTATCTTTATCCTCATTTTTATAGATAAAAACCAGGTGACCAAGAAAGGTAAAATAAATTAGTCGTAGTCACACAGGGAGTAAGAAGGAGATGGGATATGAACCTGAAATTGTTTAACCAGAAGGTGTAAAATGTAAGGAGCAGGTAGGACAATAAAGAGATACACAATGTGTTCTCCGTGCGCGGGGCTGAACTGCATGAGTTTCCATGTCTGTGCTGGACCAGCCGGGCCCCAGCTTTGCTGACTGAACTGTGGCTTTAGGGGCTCCCTTTTATTTTCAAACATGTTTGTGTGCGCTGCTTTTCTGGGCAAGAAGTCTTAGTGGAAGGGGTAGCATGTGGGGGAATGGAGCAGGTTTATTGCTGAGAGGAATGAGGGGGACCTTTGCACTTGAACTCATCCTTATTCAACTATCTAGAGATTAAAAACATAATTTTTTATTTTAAGACTGGGCATGTGACTTGAAGGAACTCTTATAAAATCCCGAAAGCTGTAAAATCTGCTGGGAGACAACCCCAGCTGAACCTAACCGTAAGAGAAAAAGCTTCAACCTCTTAATTCAGAGGAAAAGGCTGATCGCTCAGTACCTCAGCCTGGAGGTGAGGTAGAGCTGGAAATTCACAGGGTTTGGGATGAAATTTGAGGCCAGCCACGGCAGTGGCCAGGCACAATCAAGGGCCGCCAGAGGCAGGCGGGCGGGCAGGCAGGGTCTCGGGACTCCCAGAAGTCACTGAAGGGCACCCTGTAAGGCACCTGGGCCCTCTGTGAGGAACGGGGGCTACTCACGTGGAAGTAAGCACATTTGTGCCCACGGGCGGGTTAGGTCCATTGTTGTTAAACACTGACACACACACATACACGTCTATATCAGTCCCCTCTTTTGTGACCCTAACACCGCGATTGTTATTTTTTTACTTTCCATCCATCCTATTTGAGTTCAGAGGCACTCATCTCGTCCAGCTCACTGTTCTTACTTAGCACATTATTGACGTGCAGTGCCTGTTCACTAAAATAAATGTGTAAATGAGTAGAATAGGCCTACTCGGATTTATACATATTTCCACACATCCATTGGTAAGAGACGCACAGACCCAGATAATCCCTTAATAGCCCAAGGATAAAAAATTCTGTGTCTCGAGATGGAGGAATCGTATCTGAATATAGTCTAAGGCACACACTTCTCACCCCACGTAAATCAGCAGCTTTTCTTAGAGATGTGGGAGGAGCCATTCCTTTTTGGTTGTTCCAGGGGAGGAAGGTAAACACGAGAACCTGGCGAGCCAACTTCTGCACGGAATGGAGGAGCGCTGGGTTTCTTTCCTAAAGAGCTGGAGCTTGATTCAGACTGATGTTTTCTCCCTGGCAACATGATTACACACTTCCTCCTGAATTATTTCTGCTTCCCAAATGTTCATCTTTCACATGCAGGTCCAGAGTGTTACACGATATACCATCTCTAGTCTGCAGTTAAGGATTGGAGAAATGAGGAAAGACATGTTTGTCCATTTAGGTTTATTCTGTACTTCTATAAGCAAGTTTGATGTCCTAGCTCAGTGATCGGGAGCACACCTGAATGTGGCTAACTTAAAGGCTGATCACAAGTGCTATTATAACGTCTCTCTGGGAGGCCATTGTGCTTCTTCACGAAGAAGTAAAGACAAGAGAAACAAAAGTGGTTGACTGACGACAGGATGCAGATCTACAAAGCAGCACATACTAGGAGATTGGAGGTTTCATTGAACCTTCATTAAACCTTACGAGAACCATGAATAATGATAACACTGATGTCACATATTTGAATATGCTGTAACACTAATCAAAGTAGGGATAACACCTGCTTATCTTCCTAGGTGGTGGGATATTGGAGAGGACACCTCCCAGCCAAATCAAAGTAACTCTTTGAGTTGGTAAGAGCCCAATTTCTACCTGGCCACGTGTTTACCAGGTAATAGGACCATGGCAACAGAAGACCATGCCAATGTTCCTTACTCTCCATTTGCCAGAACCTGGACTTATAGAACAGGTCTATGAATCTCCACAGAAATGACCATGGACCCAAAATCTACTCTGTAAAGTATTTCTTCTGGCAGTGGGGGAGAGGAGACTTTCAAGGTTTAGGCATCTGAGCTCTTCAGTAACTCCTCACCGTACCTGTTTGGTGCTTTCTTTAATGATCTGAAAGAGCCCTACTGAAAACTACCATCACCTCCAATACTTCCAAAATGTAAAACCAACACTCATAACAGTCATTAGATGTTTTCACATCTCACCATGTGTCAGAGTTTGTTAAATAGTCTATGTTCATTATCTCATGCAGTGCATACAGCTTGAGAAATGAATACTCATTATTTCTGTTTAGCATGTGGAGAGAAACTGACCCTTAGGTGCATAGCTTGACCGAAGTCACACCCTTCGTAATGGACAGATGGATCATGATTTAAACCCAGGCTACCCAGGCCCAAAACCTGTGCTCTTCTTTGTGGAAAAAAACTGTCTCCTACTTACAAGACACTTTTATGTAAATTAACTCAACTAATCCTTACAACAACTCAATTTTATCATAAGGATCAGAGATTTATCAACAATAAAGATGAGAATCTAAGCAGTTTGGTTGTTTCCACCTGCCCGCCTTTGTTTCTTAAGACAATAGATGGAATACACAAACTTTGTTTATCAGCAGAGGATTTTTAAAATATAGCCTTTGCTATGAAACAAATGTGTCATTTTAAGAAAATTACTTAGTCCCTCTCCTCTCTGCTTCTTCATTTCTAAAGTATAACAGTATAGCTGCCTCACAGAGGTATTACGAGGTTTACATTAAAACCCAATCAAACATGCCTTGCCATGTGTCCGATGTTTTTGAGGTACTCAGTGTACAATCTCTTGCTTTCCTTCTGTTCATCCCTTTCAAGTCAAATGGAGGAATTTCAGGACAAATAAAATCAAGTGCAACTTATATAACCAAGTAAAAGGCATATTATCTTAACAGCTGGCACCAAATTTCATCTCAGGAAGGGAACTTACTTGTCAAAATATCTCAACAAGCATTTGTGGAAGGTGTGATTCTGTAGGCACCAGTGTCAGCAGGAAACCCAGCTATAATAAGAGGTTAGATTCTCCTAGATAAGAAACTCATGAGAATTTATATTTTGTGCCCAAAAAGGGAAGAGAGAAGGAAAGGATGGAGAAGGCTGGGAGGAGAAAGAACAGGAGAGCAAGGGTGAGGTAAGGGCACGTGAGCTGAGCCAGGGAACATTCTTCCATGGGAGAATGGAAGAATTACAGGTGGATATTTTAAAAATGGGAAGTCTGTTGTTCAACTTGCAATTGTTTACATTCATTTAATTTAAACTCTACCAAAAAAATCAAATTTCAGTAAAATCTACCACACTGATGAATATGTTTTTTGTTTCACCTGGATTACCATGAGGAAGAACAGAAATGAGAGGTTTGAAATAGAAGAGACCCCCCAAAATGTAAGCCACCTTGGCAGCCTCAGAGATTTGGGAACCTTGAGGGCCCATGACAATTTTGGGGTGATCCCAAGAAACTGAGAGTCCTGGGGGGCATGTGGGTTACATAGTTAATTGAAAGTCCACTTAAAAAGAAAGTCATTGGATTAGGAGGTGGTTCCAATTTCAGCATCGTTTAGGTATATTTGGAAGGGAGAAACGAAAGACATTAAGCTGCAGATTTTAAGCAGTTGTAGGCATATTTGAAACATCAAACCATTGACATAGAAGGAGGTCTCCCTTTACTTGGTATTGGACTGAATAAGGCAAGAGTTTTCTGGGTTGAGTCACTTCTGAATGGCCTTTTATATTTATCTTAAAAATGAACTGTTGTTTAAAAGTGGTTTTAGGTTCACAGTCAAACTGAGCAGAAATGCCCATGTACCGCCTCCACCATAAATCTCCCCTGTTCTCCACACCCTCTATCAGAAAGCACATCTGTTGCAGTAGATGGACCTGCAGGGACATGTCATTATCACCCAAGGTCCATAGTTTCCACTGGGGCTGACACTTACTTGGTGAACCTCCTCTATTTGCAAACCACAAACTTCTATATCACCAGGTCCACAGAACCACCCGCCCTATAGCATGCTAAGATGATGAAGTGCCCTGTCTCAGCACATGTACCTGGCTAGGTTGATGACCAAGTATAAAATGCAGCCATGTCTCAGCAGGTGACCTGACTTGGCTGTAATATTAACACGTTCATTCATATTGCCCATCTCTTTTTCAAAGAGGAAGCCATATAAATAAATGCAAACATACATACCCAATTGTTTTCAAATAATGACAACAAGATCCAAAGCACAGCTATTAGTTTAGTAATAGGTCACAGCAAGAGGATGCTGGAAGCTTTAACGGAAGGAGAAACATTGTTATAACTTTGTCCTCAGGATCAGGCTTTTCATTAAATAT
Source organism: Phyllostomus discolor (assembly GCF_004126475.2). Lineage (NCBI taxonomy): Eukaryota > Metazoa > Chordata > Mammalia > Chiroptera > Phyllostomidae > Phyllostomus > Phyllostomus discolor. The sequence goes on along the minus strand of NC_040911.2, from coordinate 15,271,193 downwards.
CAGCCTGAAATAAATCAATTCCATCACATTCCTCCTTTTTTGCCCCTGGACTGGTTTTTACAAGATCCATAATAATCTTGTAACACTTGGTGTTGTTACCCACTGACTCTACAGGAAACAGGTGTTTATCGTCCTTTGCAAAATGCCGTTTTAACGTAGGTGCAGATATGGGAATTTAATGTGATTTTGTGTTTTCCTATTATGAGTGAGGGATATCCAATTACACACCTCCTTTTTCCATCTTCCCGGGGAACGTAGGGGGGAAATGGCTGATTCACTGGCGCTTTGGTCCCCGCCGCCAAGACCCATCTCAATCCTCTTTCATGTGTTAATTCTGTCTGATTCCACATTAAATGGCTTAGGGGCTTTGACTCTGCTGTTGCTATGACCACTAATGCTTTGTGTTGCTAAAACCCACACTTAACTTCTATTCTGACGCTGTCATCTAGTAGTTATTCCCTAGCAAGCTTCCCTTTGTGTGGGATTTCTGAAGCTTAGATGCCTGAATGAAAAGTGGTAGAAACACGTGTTTGTGTGTCTCACACACACGTACGCACACAAACGTTCGGGACATCAGCTTTTGGGCACCATCCACCTGAAAGTACTGCTGTGTCAAAAGGGTCCGATTCTGGCATTTTCAGTCAGAAGGTGGATCTTGTGTCTCCTTGGTGGCCTTTTAGCAAGTGGTGTAGTTTGACATGTACCTAAACCTTAGGAAGCATTGCACAGGTAACATTGGTGGGGACAGTCTGTGATTTTGACTGACGGCTCACCCAAGAACGTGGCATTTTTTTTGTACCCTTCCAAGAATGACTCAAAATCTCAGATTGAATTAAAACATTTATTGAGATTAACAAAATGGAAAATAAAAACAATTTTATAAATAGTCTTAATACAAATAGAAAACAATTTCATAAATTATTTTATATCACATAAAATATTCTGTATTATTATTTTAAAAGGAAAAAGAGAACCAGAATGGTCAGAGAAAGGCGTAAAGGACAGCACCCAGTTTTAGAAGGGACAAGGAAGGAGAACCTTATTCCCAAACCCACGTAAAAGCACAGTATAACCAAGGGAGTGTCTGCTGCCACCTGCTGGTAGCAGGCAAAGAGGTCCTCACCCTGTTGTAGGGATACCTTGCTTTCACAGTACTGTGAAAATTCTTATGACCCTGATGGTTCAACGAGGGTGCACTTACATCTGCCCCCGATGATTTTACTTTCTAGATTTTTCTATTCTTTGTTTCCTCTCATTTTCTATTTTTTGAGCTGGTCTGGATCCATGAGATTTTAGAGCTTCCCAAATGACTTGCTGAACAGTGAGAGCCTTCTTTAAGCTGTAGTTCCTTGGCTTGATGGTATCGACTAGAAATGTATCCACTTCTTTCAACACTAAGTTTAGACACCCCTGGAGTAAAAAGGGGATCGAAACCGGCCTACAGATAGGAAACTCTGCTATGTGATGGGTTTTCAGATCAGAGACAAATGGCACCCAGAGAGGCATGTTGAGTCAGCATCTCAAATGCGAGGTGGAGGGGCTGCTATAAAGACTTTAACTTCAAGCAGTAGCACTATAGTTGGAAGCAACATAAAAGTAGTTGATAAATTTAAAAATGAGGAAATAGAATTAATAGAATTCAGAGTATTATTGTCTTCTTTTGGGAAAAAAAGGCATAGGTTGTTTTAAAAAACAGAAATAACAAACAAGTAAAAACAACTGGTGATCCATCCCTATAAAGGATCAGCATACACCGTACAGATATACTTGCAAACTGGCGAATTGTTATCAGCATCTGTAGCGTTGTTTTTTTTTGCAGATTTTATGAATAAAAATGAGTAATGTAACATAAGATTATTTCTGCACTTTATTTTATTTACATTTACATAGTAACTATTTTATTTTTCTTGTCACTTTTGATTATATTGAGTGTGTGATGAAAATACTAGATCAGGGATTTCATGGGTGATACTCATCAGTGCTTGGGCTTGACTGCACGGGAAAGCTAATTTTAGAGAAAGCTGTCAGGATGTGATTCGAGGGAAATGCCCATGCTCACCAACACTAGTTTGCTTAAAAGGAATATAATTGAGCAAACAACTTTTCTTATAGACATTAATGTTGGAAATGAAATCACTTTATATTGAGGAGATGCTGATAACTCACTAAAATCATTTAAAAAACTAGTTTCCATTTAGGTTGCAGTTGAATTTATTTTCATACATCAAATTGTGTAGCAAGTGGAATTCCTTTATTTTTTACATAAGAAAAGAAGCAGACTTCGCACTGCCGGCTCCATCACAATCTTATTAAACAGAACCAACATGATCAAGTACAAGAGACCCTGTGTCTGTAGAGATTTTCTTTATTTTTATCTAAGGTCTGAATAGACAAGTTTTCTTTTTAAAAGGTGCTTTTGCTTCAATAATACCTCTAGCTTTCTTATATGATTTATGTCAATCAAAATTTTAATTATCTTTATCTTATCAACAAAAGACATTTGGTATGTCTGAGGAAACAAAAAAACTGAATGCCAACCAAAATTCCAAATTAAATCATTTTGAGAGTTCTTTCTGAAATTTTGATTTGTCTTGTATTTTGAGAAAGAAGCAAACCCAGTTGTTCTGAACAGCAACTTTTAAGAATCCGCCATTAGTAAATTAGATTAGGACTCGGAACCAGCAAGATCTATGAAAGTGGTTTGAGAAGAAAAATAATCTGATTATCAAAAGTAGAAGGCTTCTGAGTTTGGAGAAAATCACTCAGTATTTTAGAGATTCACTGAAAATTATTGAATTTAGTTTACAGCATTCTTTTTTACAATTTGTACGATTAAAAATGGAAAGTTTATAATTTATCTCAGTTACCCTCTCTAATGTCATTTTATTACACATTTTACATGTATTTTATTTAATTTTTTATAAGATATCTCTTGTTATACCAACTCAGGAGAATCTGGAGGCTTTGCTGGAAATAAATGACAGATTAAGGCAAGGGTCTTTGCAAACCAGGAACACAGCTAGGCAAAAACCCAGAAGTGCTCCAGAAAACCAAGAAAAGTTGAAAGTCCTTACATAAAAAGCACATTCTTGAGAAGTGTCAGTCCTCTTTCTTAGCCCGTGGATTGTCCAGGAAGGTTACCCATCAGAGGTCAGCCAATTCGGATGGACGATGGATGCCAGGTGGTCTGGTCAGTTCTGGTGGCCCGGTCAGCTCTAGTGGTCTGGAGAATGGATGTCAGGTGGATGTATACAGGTGAGTCCTTGAGGGGGCTATCGGGTGGCCTGGACACATGAGCATTCAAGGTATAATTAGAGGGTTACCTGGAAGTCTAGATGTGTATCCAGGCATTGACGCAGGATTGAAAAGTTGAAAATGTTTAAGTTCTTAGGCTAATTAGAACAAGAATAGAATCTTTCGCATGCCTCAACCCTCACAATGCTAATAATCTCAGCATCTTGGTTAAACTAAATTCATTTCATGTATTCCCTATCTTCACTCTTTCCTTATGTCTTTTTTTAAATTCTTTTTCCTTCCCAATGATCAATATGTATATAATACATTACATATATATTTATGTCTATAAATACATATCTGTTCCTATAAAGTGAGGTTGAAAAGTTCATTGTTATTTCAGGCAAGAAGGAAGACAAGTTTCTCCCGCACAGCTAATATTTCGCTTCATGAAAGTTTGTCTTCAAGGAGAGCACAAGGGACACATCAGAAAGGCAGAAATTCACTTGTTGCGCTCACCTGAGGCCTTAAATCCCAGGGAGGAGAGAAATTGGCAAGAAAATATCATCCAAGAATAATTCTTTCATCTTAAAACATAATAATTTAGTTGGATGATCAAAACCCAGGTAAAACGGAGATCATGTTTATTTTCAAAGCCTAAGGGCAAGAATTTCCAGAAAACTCAGAGGCTTAACTAGTGCTTACGAGCTGTCATTTAATTAAAGTGGATGCAGATAACCAGACTCGAGGTCCGAGCTGTCCTGCACTACCCACCTGCTGCTCCAGTGCTTGCAGGCGTAGCTCCGCTAAAACTCAGCACTTCCGAGCAACCGCTGATCACTGTAGGGCTGAGAGAATGGTAGTGCCTGAGGTCGGGGACTGAGCTTCTGAGTAACAGCAGGGCAGAATTCTGTGGGTGTTAGCAATAATCACTGGGAACCAACCGGCAGGACCTCTCGTCTCCTGAAATTACCCAGCATGGTGGACCTTCGCTGAGCTGCTCACCCAGTCTTTGCAGAGAACAGAGACATACAGCTTAAAAAACCACCAGGAAGGCACTGCATGGGCTGAAGATGTATATGCTTTAAAGAAAATATTGTACGCTTTCTTTGGTTCTTTGTGACGAAGTTGAATTTACTGACCTCTAAACATCTTTCCCTATAAAATATCATAGGGCTCCAGGACAGTCTTGCTTCCTAACCTTAAGGTTTTCTAGTGCAATTAGGCACGGCTGCCTAATTTCAGTCGCTGTTAACTTTTGGCAAGATTGGGTTGTGTAGGGGAGAAAAAAGTTCTCCTTAACCCTCTGAAAATTAAACTAACAGAGGCAGATTAATGGGGGGAAAAGCTTACAAATTTTGTTAAATTTTTACATGTACATGGGACCCTTCACAAGATAATGAAAAGCCAAAGAAGTGACCAGAGCGGGAAGCTTTTATACCTTTTAGGCAAAGAACAATACATCTGTGAAGCATGGACAAGACAAAAGGGTTTGGAATAGGGGAAGTAGATGGCAGAGTAACAAGGAAAATAAGTATTGGTTTAACAAAGTTTGTTTGAATGGGTTTCTTGGTGATAAATCCCCATGTTTGGTGATAAAAATATCTCCCATCCTCCTGGTAGGCAGAACACCATACACTTGAGGGTTTTATGACTTATTTTAGGGAAGAAGGGTGAAGCGTGGGGAATTAGTGATCTTCCTGCGTCTGCCTTTTTCTCAAACTCCTCCAGCATAAGATATTTAATATGTTGAGGTGCCTATTTTGGGGTAGTGTGTCCAGGACCAACCAGTTAACTAATCTTAAAGAACATGTATTCACACACACACACACACACACACACGCACGCACACCATTTCTGGAAGGAATATGTTAGCATTTGTGATGATAGATATACTTGCTGCTTCTTCAACAGCAAAAATCATGTAGCCCACAAAAAATTTTTGATGAAAATATATCAGGAAAGAATCAGTTCACTCACGGAAAGATACAGAAGGCCTCTGGACAAAGGGTGAGTTTCAGAAAATAAGATGGAGGGATTTGTCTGAAAATATTTTACTGAGAACTGTGATAGAGAGGAAAAACCTTTTTCTTAAGGGATAGAAATAGAAATCTACTTAGTGCGTTCTTTTAGCACCTCCTTTATGCAATTAAAAAAAAGTAGCACAATAAGGTAATTAGATACTAATGGTAAGTGATCAATACTAATAATATGGTTGCATTGAATTGCTGGTAATAATATTATGCATATCATTTGCATTTCAAAGTTGAAGAAACTGAGTTTGGGTGAACTTAAACTTCATGGTTTGAATATCTAGTAGGTAATGTTAATAATGCACAGTGAGAATTTTTCTAGTATCTATTTTATAAAAGTGGTGGTTTTCTGTGACCAGCAAAGTCTACCTGATATTTAATATTTATGGCCAAACCAAAGAGACATCATGGAGACCCCATTTGAGACCTAGATCCCAAAAAGATTCTTGGCAGAGCAAGAAGAAAGACTGAAGATGGATACTGAGTTAAAGATAGCAATAGGTTTTCAGCATAGATAGTGTAGAGAATCTTACTAATTTTATGAAATTGTTTGTTGTATATTTAAGAAATAAATTAACACTGTTTTTTTTTTAAGAAATCGTGGAACAATTATTGAAAAATTCCAAAAAGAAGCAGGCCAATACCTTCTGCAAAAACATTGCAGTGTAAGCATATTGGGGTCAGTGAAGGGCAGGAAGATGATGGCTAGCAGGGAAGAATGTGTATGGGAGCTGAGCCTTCCTGTCCATCCTCTGTGCACGCTGGGTCCCACCCAAGTCACCAGTGGTCTCAAATCGGAGACCAGAAGAGACTCCACAGTAGAAGGAAAAGAAAGTTGTGTGATGGTTAATTGTATGTGTCATCTGCCCTGGGCCCTGGGGTGCCCAGTTATTGAGCCAAATGTTACTCTGGTGTGTCTGTGATGCTGTTTCAGAACGAGATTAACATTGGAATCGGTAGAATGAGTAAAATATATCACCTCCCTTAATGTCGATGTGCCTATCTGATCTTGAAGACCTGAAGAGAACAAAAAGATTGGATGAAAGGAAATTCTGCCTGTTTGAAGAGACATTGTTTTATTTTTTTTTTTCTGGTCTTCAGACTCAGACTGAAATTCCGGCTCTTCTTGGGCCTCAAGTGTGCCGGACACATCAGCTCTCCTGAGTCTCCAGGTCTTGGTGCTTCTTAGGCTCCATATAAGGAATAAGACACTTCCTTATAATGAATACATATTCTCTGTTTCTCAGAATAACCCTAATATAAATGGAGTACGCATTCTTTCATTCTCCTGGAGGTCTGCCTCAGTAACGGCATTATGGGTTTGTATTTCAGTGCGGGAACCCTGCCCATCACACCTCTCCTGGCACCGTGAGGCAAGTACAAGGGCAACCTTACCAGTGAAGAGATACACAGATGGTGCCAGCCACTCTAGGTTGGCATTGGACATGCATATAGAATTTTGGGGGGATGCTAGAAACCTAGCTCTTGGGGATCCTGTGACCTGTGGGAAATTGCCATCCCCTCCATTGTGGAGAGGAAACCACAGGCAGCTGAACTTGGATGTAGCCTCTCCGCTGAGAGAATGGGATCTCTGGTCCCAGCCCCCTCATTTTCTCCGCAACCCAGAGTGAGCATCAGGGTCCCTTTCGTGCCTTGTTGATCCTTGCATCACCCATTGCTGGACTGGACGTGATGATCTGCTGTGAGTGACACCATGGCAGATGCAGTCTTGCTGGGAAGGTGCCGCATAGAAGAAAATATCAGTACAGAAAATAAAGATCAGTGCATAATAAGAGGTTAAGAATATGCTCTTGAGTATCTGCTGTAGACTTCTAATACCATTCTTTCAACTTTGATAGTTTATAGATTTGTGTTGAAAAGTAGTTGAAAATATAAACTGGTTAGAATGCAAAGGATTTAGAACACCAAGGAGACTTTCTTAGACTCAATGTGAGGGTCAGTGGGAAATGTTAGAGTTTTTCAGCAAGTAATAGGACGAAGAGAGGGTTATATTAGAAGGAGTAATTGACTGTGCCTGATCCTCCGGAGGGAGGAGTACACAGGCAGGAAGATAGGTTAGGATGCTATTACAGTGATCCATCAAGTGATTAAGGCCCTGGAATGAGGTGGCAACAGGGTTAATGAAAACAAAGGAATATTGCTGACAGTCGCTTCAAAGGATGAGTCGATAAAATGTGGTGACTCATTGGAAATGGATGATAAAGGAGATGGGTCAAAGATAATTTCAAAATTGTAAGACTAGGCAACTAGAAAAAATATGGCTGCAGTCAGGGACATCACATCGGGGTATCTGTTGTGGGCCAAAGAAGATGAATGACTTTGTGGGGAGAGAGTGACATCCGAGTCAAATCAAATCAAATACAGGCTTGATGATGATAATGAAACAGAGGACTGGTTAGCATGTGGCTAAGATTGACTGGAAAGATGGATAATTGCTATAGACTGAATCGTGCCCCCCTACCCCCACAGTTCATATGTCAAAGCCTTAACTTCTAATTTAACTGCATTTGAGGTGAGGCCTGTACAGAGATAGTGATGATTACATAAGGTTGGAAGGGTGGGTTCCCTCCAGTAGAGCGGGTGCCCTTGTAAGAAGGGGAAGACACACCAGACCTGTGTTTCCCTCCCCTACACGAGGATACGATGAAAAGGGAGCCATCTGCACGCCAGGGAGAGAACTCTCAACAGACACTGAGTCGCCTGGCAACTGACCTGGGACTACCACACCTCCATTACTGTGAGAAAATAAATGTCTAAGTCACTCAGTACTGCTATGACATTTTGTTATAGCGGCCTGACCTGACTAATACAGTAATTTTCATGCTTAGAAAATTAAATGATTATCTTTTACTCTTCCTAATTACTTATTGTACGTAAGGCACAAAACAAGAAGGTAAACAGAAAAGTAAAAGTAATAAACTATTTTATTATTAGGTAATTATATCTCCAAGAATATTTGAAGATCATGTAAATATCTTGGAACAGACATTGCCAACCTCAGCTGGATTTGCCTTACAAACTTTTAGCTTCAGAATTATAGAGCTATCCATGCGCCACCAGTGTTTACAAATTTATGAGAGAACCACTTGATCAGAGTACCTGTAGCAAAAAGAGGAGAATAAACTAACCAATTAGTGAATAATGAATGAATGATGATGATGACAACAATGACGATGATGATGGCAACTAATAGGTAAGGAGTGGTTGCATTGTGCCATGTATTTTCTGAGCACACCAGTATACTTATATAAATGACATACAGCACTGTTAGGTAGGTACTATTATTAATCCCATTTGATAGATGAGGAAACTGAGGCACAGTGAGAATCAATAACTTGTGCACAGTCACACAGCTATAAAGGGAATGAGAAGTAGTGAATGAGAAGGATCAATGGCAAGTCATAAGTCCCCAAATTAGTCATTCTTCTGGGGGGGGGGGATATTACTACATTTGTATGAGTTTTTGTTTAAAAGCACCAAACCAAAGGATCTTAGAAAATTAAGGGGCTTGGCACGGCACAGCCTAACTCCCCACGCAGTGAGAATGGTTCCACTCGGCAGCTCTGGCAGGTCCTCCAGGCGCAGAGTGAGTATCCCAGCAGGAGAGGAGCTCCCCGATTCCCGAAGAAGCCCTTGCAAGATGATGGAGTGCCCGATGTTGCAGGATTCCTGGGAGTACTGAGCTCAGACTTGCATTTGTCACCTCTGAACTTCTGTTTGTTTTCCTGTTTTAAAGCCAGCATCTCTCAAACTTCTGCTGTGTTTCCTTCAGGGCAACTGAACGTTTTTTGGGGTTTGCAGATTTGATCACACCAGTGGATGTTACCACTCCCATTTTACAGATGGGGAATGTGAGGCTGGCGACTCAAAGTGTGTGGGTTAACCACACACAGTGTGTGGGTCCCATGGCCAGCGTAGCACCCATTTAGTCCTACTTGTTACTTCCTGAATTCTCCAGTTTGCCTACCCTGAGAGTAATAGCTAAAACTGGAATTCAGACGTTGCCTCACACTGGACCCTTATCTCCCTGGATCCAAATACTATATTTTTACAATGATCACTTAAGGTGACATTAATTGTTAAAAATAATTTTTTATATTAGAAAACCATATGTACTATACATAATATTATTAGAATACAAAAATAGTAATATAAATTATTTACTATGCCTGAGCAGTCAATCTTTTTTTAGTAATGTATCTTTTGATTTATATTCTGAGTATTTCTTTATTTTTATAATAGCTGCATTTATACTCTGTTGATTTTGGTGAGTTCTTTTCATTTTTAGAATTAATACTAAACATTTTATAGGTACCCATAAGTTCTTTGTGAACATAATTTTAGTGACTATGATATTCAATTATTAATAATTTTCACTTTTCTAATGCTTTAGTATTCATCTTTATAAAATAATCCTAAAATTATTTGATGATTACAATGTTTGTAAGTACTTTATAGATTTTTTAAGTCTTTCTGACTCTCTCTGTCTCTGTCTCTCTGTCTCTCTGTCTGTCTCTCTCTCTCTCTATTTATACAAACACACATACACATATACACATACTCACATTTAATTATATATATTTTTAATTTGGGTAGTCTCTTATCAAAAGAATATTTAATAATATATCCTGCAATAGATGCAATTTATGGAAAAGACTTTTAAAACAATATTCTTTTAAACAATTAGCATTGCCACATCAACTCTATTTAACAATATTTTTATACCATTGAACCATGTTCTTGATTTTTCTGGTTAGCTAAACTTGCTAATATTTTTGAGAGTCAGATATTTTCCTTCCTATGCCTGTGTGTGTTTTATAAAAATCCGACTAGAATGTATTACTTTATCTTCCAAAAATATACTATGTAGTTTTATTATTCGGTGCCTTGTTCAAATTATTCCAACTGCTGGGAAACTCCGGTACCCCTGAAAAACAATCTTATTATTCAGAGCCCTTTTAAAATAGCACTACTTCTGTGAAGCCTTCTTTCATTCCTCCAGGGAAAACTTGGCAGCCTGTGCTTTTTGTCCTCGTGGTTTAAACCATTCAGGCTTCTTCATGTTGTGCTATAGCTGCTTATGTTTTCGTCTGCACTAGAGGTTCCTTGAGGACTGGAGTCACAAGGACTCATGTTTCAACGATGAGCACCTCAGCCCATTTGAAAGCAAGCATTATGGCACATACTAGATGCTTAGAACGAATGTGCAGAATGAATGAATAAAATCTTTATTGCTTTGAAGCCCAAGCCAGGAAACTAGTTCTCACCAGTGGAAGCTTTCATGAAAACAGTGCCAGTAGCTCAGTAAATCTGATAGAATAACCGAAGCTTCCTGAATCACCATCATCAGTTTTACCTGGAAGGTTTCAACGTGTTTATCCCTAGAAGGGGTGGAGCAGAGAGTAGGAAGAAGAGAATCGGATTAAAGCTACTTTGTCACTTGCTTTGCAGACCATGATAAGACCTTGCTATGCTTTTGATGGTTTTTAAATGTCACTCACAAGTATGGAATGCTGTTATGTGTCATTTCTGAGACACAGTGATGATACGTTCATGGCTCAGTCCAGTTTTCTGTTGCTGGAGGTAATGCAGTAATTAGAAGTCTTAGTTAAAGTAATGGGAAAAAAGAAAGAATGGGAAGCATATGTATCCACTAGGCAGCATTTTGACAGTAAAAATCATGTGTGAAATGGTTGACTTGTACATTCATGACTTGTACAGACCATTTTGTGGTGTTTACTCAGTTTATGGATGTGAATGGCTGCTGTGAGATTCTAAAAAGATGTAAAACTAAATGAGATGAGGAACCTAAAGTCGGTGGAAGAAAAAGATCATCATCACTGTTTCAGTATCTACCCTGTATTTTATTTAGCTAGTACCTGAGATTCTATTGTCCAGGCATCTTATGATAAACTAGTTATATATTCCCATTCTTTGTGTACTCACCACATCCCTGGCTGTCAGACCATTCGGGGCACAACAAGCCAGGACATACACAACACAGGTGACATTAAAAGGAATGGACACCAAAGCAAACTAGTGTGATAAAGAATGGTCACCTCCATAGGGTGGTTGTTTGGAGAACAGATATGAAAGGACGAGTGGAGATTTGAATCATTCTATCACTTACATCTAGAATTGCACCATTCACTTCTTCATGTTAGTGCAAGATGTATCATGCAAAAAATTAGAGGCTTGTGAGTTACACCTACCATGTCAAGAAAAGAAGCATTTCAATATGGCAGGGGTTACAAAAGAGATAGGTGATACAACCTTTAGATCATAGAAGTACACGATCATCATAAAGAAAGATCAGTAGTGTGGCGATTGCTAGGGGGAGGAGTGTATAAGGCGACTAAATGGTAATGGGAAAAATACAATAAGGATTACATTTTTAAAAATTAAAAAAAACTTATAGGTAGGTAGCCCCTAAATTAATCAAGTGATCTGTATTTTATAATTTAAATCTTATAAGAGCAGAATCAGTGTGAATTAGTATAAAAATCTATGCAAAGAAATAAAAATGATAAGAATAGAGCCAATAAGAAATCAATTTGCCTCCCTGGGTCCTAAAATATGCTCCTACTGATAAACCCCAGTAGTTTTATTTTTCCAGTTCTTGGGGGGAAATACATTAATTGATATATTTTTTTCAATTTTAAAGTTGGTGGCACAATTTTTTTCTTAAAGTTTTGGTATCTGGGATTTCTTGTCTAAATTAGAATCAAATATAAGATAATGCACAAGTTAACCTAAAATTATATCAGATTATTTAAGTTTATTGTATTTGTATCTCATGATATCTGCAAAGAGCACAATGACTCATGGGGTCATGCATCTAAAGAAGCTCAAATGTGACCCCATTAATGATGCAGTGAACCTAAAGTGACCATGTACCATTTATCTTGGAGAAAGGTAAAAGGCCTGTATCTTGATCTCTTATAATCCAGCTGCCAGTTATTAATGCGCTACCTTGTTCTGCTATGGTTCTGAGTAAACCTGATATTCCTCTTTGAAAGATTAACCTGTGAATTTTCATATTATATTGCCAATGTGGGAGTGACCATGTTTATTGGGCAAAGCATTTCCTGCTGTGTTATAGACATTTGGTTCCATCATCCCACTTAACATTCTTGTTGCATGGGTGACCCCTCCTTCCTTCCATTTAACAAACCCCTCTACATGCACCCTAATCATCTTCCCCTATCACCCACCAAGATGCATCTCCTCTCTCTCTGTCCTATATCATTTAGTTCACCATACAAGGGGGATCCTCCCCCAAAACCCAGAATTTATTTATTAAAAATTGTGTATTTATTCATACATGTTAAAACTTAAGTCACCTTCAAAGTACTCCCCATTTGATGCAATACACCCACTGAGACTTTTATCCCCACTGTTCAAAACAGTTTTTGAACTCATCGATTTTGATGCCTTTTAGTGCTTCTGCCATTTTTTGTTTCACCTCTTCCACATCAACAAAACATTTCCCTTTGAAGACTTTTTTCATCCAGGAAGCCAAAGAAAAACTTGTTTGGGGCAAGATTGCATGTATAGGGAAGGTAGTATCCCTGGGGTCAGGCTGTTTTTGGTGAAAATCTCCTGAACACTCAGTGCAGCATGAATAGGTGTGCTCATAACTCACCCGTCATGAAATGGGCAAATGCACTGAAAGGTTCTTCAAAAACAATTCACTGTAGCTGAATGCAGCCTCTCACAGAAGTGCCAACTGGTACCCTGATACAGATGGGTTCCTAGAACACTCACCTAGTGGTGGGATTCTGTACTACAAAGGGCCTGCCCTCCAGAAGATAATTCTGGTTTTTTGCACCCACCCCCACCCCCACCATAGTGGATCACTCTCATTTGCCAAAAAACATGGAATAGCTTTACATTAAAAAAAAATCTTTATTGTTTCTCGGCCTTTTGGCTAAGATCAAGTGTGGTGTCTGTTCTTATCAATTTAATGTCTGATACATCTTCTCTCCAAGGACATTATATTAAATGGATTTTTGGAGCTGGGAGATGGAAGAGGAGCTTGCTCTGTCCACTCCATGCATCAACCGGGTATTGTAGTGCTTCTGGGTATGGCGCACCAAAAAAGAAAAAAAAAATTAACAGTGTATCTCTCTGGATATAATCCTTTATCTATTTCTATTCATAGACAAATTTTTTGAAAGGATTTCCTATAGTATTTTCATCATTCCCTCATGGTGTCCCTTTTTAATCACTTATTCTGACATTGATCCCTTTTAGTAAGGCTTTTCTCTCATTCGTCCACTAAGACCAATCTCTTGAAAGTCATCAATTCTCTACATCCTGATAAATCCAAAGGTCAACCTGTCTCTATTTTTTTTTCAACTGAGAAGAAAACTTTGACTCTCTTGGTTCCTCCTTCTCTATTGGAAAGCCTCTAAATGTCCATTTACTTATGAACCATTTTGCTTGTCTATTGCCTTTCTTTACACTGAAATATCAGAACAAAGTGTTACAGAACAACAAGGGGGGGGAGCCAAGGGCAATGTACTGTTACTGAAAGGAGCCCCCCAGGTTCGTTATGTCTGCCACCTTATAGGAAAGACATCTCTCAATGCCAGAGATTCGTGAAAAGGAAAGGAAATGTTTATTTAATGCTATACAGACTTAAAGTAGTGACCTAATATCTTCATCAAAATCTTGAAGTCCCTTAAAACACCCATAAACACACACAGTCCTTCCTCCCCCCTTTGCCCAGTCTGGGGTACCATATCTCAGGAAAAGAAATAGAAGTCCGCAGCTCAGGCAGCCCCAGGGTCTTCTCAGTAATCCGTCTCAGCTGGTAGGCCTCCCTCGGTTCCCAGCACCATCAGCTGTGTTGCCGGGATCTCTGCTAAAGCCAGGTGGTGGTTCCCCCTTCTAAAGCTGTGGGCGTCACCACCCTGGCAAAGCCATGTGGTCCTCTCTGCACAATGGCCACGGGAGTCCCCACTCTGGCAAAACTGCGTAGTTCTCCCCCCAATGGCTGCCGTGTCTGGGTTTAAATCCCCGAGCCAGTCCTCCTCTGCAGCCCCATTTCCGACTCCTCCCACAATCAGTTACACCTGCTAGCACTCTCATATCCTTCCAGCTTTACTGGGCTGCCATTGTGAGTCTGGGCCGGCGTGGCCCCATGTCATGGAGCCAATCTTCCCCAAGTTCCCACTCAGGCGCTGTAACTGGGGGACCTGTCCCCCAGTTACATCTTGGTGGGGAAGTTACTTCCATCCCCCTGGCTCAGAGCGTGGCCACAGCTATTTAACATATCTATGTAACCAGCTAAAGGTTATAGATATGTTAAATGACCATACCAGAGGTTAGCTGCAAAGCTGTTGCTATGCAAAACAGCTCTCAATGGCCTGCTCCATTTGTCCCTTCCCCCAACCCCCAGGGGGTGGGGTGAGGACATCCAATATTTCCTGGACACCTTGAGTTCTGGACCCCATTCCAAATCCCTATTTGGGGCTCTCCTCTTGGCTGCACTCTGTTACAAAAGCACTGTATTGTATTACCCTTGGTCCCTGGTTTAGGAGATCATTGTATCCCCAATGTCTAGAACAGTACCCAGCATAAACTAGGTGCTCAAATATTAATTAATTTTTTAAGCAGTCACAGATTTAAGTAAGAAGGACATGAAGCTATAATCACAGAGGTTATAAATGACACCATGACTTTGGGAGTCAGAGATTTCCTGCTGCTGTTCTTTCCAGCACGAGAACAGTCGACTATTCTCAGCTGGAAACTGAGCTTTGGAATCTCTTTGTTTCCATGTGGACTGAATCCCTCCAATATGTCCGCTGCACTACATAGTTTAGCTCAAACTCTTCAGTTGACTCAGGACAAATAAGCATACTCATAGAAGCCATTAATCTGTGTTAGTATCTCAGGAAAACGCAAGGCTAAATCTCAGCTGCTTTTGTAAAACTACAGCCAAAAATGGGTAAGCCCTATCTATTCAGGCTCATCCGAAAGACACCACCCCAAAATGCATTTGCCCCTCTCCATGCTGTGGTCAGTGCAGACAAGGTCTAAGACATGCAAACTGTCCAATTATCAACCCCATGCCTTGCCATCCCCAGCTCTTTCCAAAGGTCTCCATCTAGCTTTCGACCTAAATCATCCACCTAAGTCCAGGCTCCAGCCAAGAAGCCTATTTACAGTTCAGACTAAACGGACAGCTGGGCTGGGAGGCCTTTTCTTACTTTTCCTTCTTTTCCCCTGTCAAACATAAGTAAGCTAGCACACCAGAAATACATCAAGTTAATAAGTCCCTTCAGATTCCAGCCCTGCTTCCTTCCCCTGAACAAACAGGAAAGAAAGCATTGGGAGACACCATTCAAATGAAACGCTTCATTCAGGACCGTCAGACATAACCTAGGGTAGAGCCTGGGGCATATTTGGAATCCACAAATTTTTGTGAAATCTTTTGGCATGTCAACCACATGGGACTTTTTCTGTAAATAAAAATGCTGACCTTTAGTAGTAAGGCTGTAAAATGGGTGTTGGAGATCAGGGGCAGTTCTTCCGTTGTTTTGTTTAAGGAATTCAGCCACAGAGAGTTTGCCTAAGATAACATGTTTTGGATGTTTGACTAAGTATGGGGTGTGTTCTAGTACTGATAAACCATCTCGGGGCAGGGGTGTCAAACTCATTTCCGCCGGGGGCCTCATCAGCCTCGCGCTTGCCTTCAAAGGGCCGAATGTAATTTCAACTCTGTTAAGGAGTAGTTACATTTTTACACTTCTAAAATTATTGCAGCACTTTGAAGGCAACTGTGAGGCTGATGTGGCCCCCAGTGAAAATGAGTTTGACACCCCTGATAGGCCATTACATGACTATTGTCTTGATATTTAAGAGGTGATTATTTTCCCCACGAAAATAAGTCAAAACAGGAAAAACTGAATCAAATAACTAGAACCTGCAATCCTTTTACTTTTAATTATATTGAATCAATGTTTGTTGAAAACCTATGGATTCTCCTAAATTCTGGGTGAATTTGTAAGTGAGTACAATAGTCTTTACTCTTAGGGCTTCCCACTGCATGCATTGAAAAGAGATACTATATTAACTACAAATATATTATTAAGCAATGTATTTATTGTGTGGCCTATAGTGAGACATGTGTGCCCCAATTTCCTTCCATTTCTGGGTTGTTATCTTTGAAAAGCAAAGGTTTTCTAGGGTTGCAGCCTCCTTTGAAAGTGAAAGAAATATTCTGTCTTGAGGCTACCTTTTATTTTCCGTACTAAGACTCATATCATATGCAGTAGACTCAGACATTTCACAAGAACTTTTTAAAACAAGAATAAAATGAAAAGAAGTTTTGTGTTAACCAGAACATTCACGCATCAGAACTGTGGTTTAGATTATACTTCGTTACTGCACGATTCTCCTACATAATGCCTGTGTTTCCTGAGAATGAGCCCAACGGCGGGGAGAGCACTAAGTACTTCTACAGGGGGGCGGGGGGTGTCCTGCACGGGGAGGAAAAAAGGGACATCTGAGCAAGAGGGATCAAACAGCACACAGGGAGTGGCATGCATGACAAAGAAACTGGAATGCAGTACTGTGAGGAGTGTAATGTCTGTAGGTTATTTGTGCAAACCTGTGTTACCTGGGCAGTGAGTGAGAAGCTTGGACCCTTGGACCCACATGGAATGAGAAGCTGTTCTGAGACTGAGAATGGAGGTGAGAAAAAGTAGCAAGAGTATTCTCTCAAAAACTGTAAATTGCACCTCTATAGCTGGTGGTGTCTTTTCTACCTAAATGGGTCTCTCTGGCCGACTTGATTTATTTTCAAGAAGATTTTGACACTCCAAAAAGTGGGTCACTTCCTCGTCTAGATGAAAAATACACTAGTTTTTCAATAAAAGGGAGCACGACAAAGTACTCTCTCAACTTTAGTTCCAGTAGACTCTAAAAGAACTAGAAAGTTTTGTGTTTCATTCCCCTTATATCATGTGAGCGATGACAGATTTATGAAGTGGTCTATTTATCCTGCCCGTTTGTGAGAAATGTCTTGGCAGGGTTGTCTATCTAAACCATAGACTCCGGCTGTATATCATGGGACGCTGGTTGGACCCGTTGGTGGGAAGTTATGGGGAATGCTCTTCTGATTACTTTAAATCTGTATCCATAGATAGTCTCTTGTGTCTGATTGTACTTCAAAAACCATAAGTCCCGAAAAAAAGAAATTAAAAGTTTTCTAATGCTTGATCATTAAAAGATACAAGTCAAATTCAAAGCCTAGTCTTTCATAGTTGCTGCAGTTTTAGAGATGATAAAACCCTACATCTCAGCAACGAGCAACAGAAGATGCAAAAATTAGAGGCCTTGGCGATGGTACCCAGCCACTTGGTTACTAAGCTATTCCTCAGTGTTCTGTCTTTAAGACCAGTGTCCACTGCCTTCTGTTATCCTGAGATCTAACTCTTAAAACTGAAGATGGGCAAGATAGAGAGCTAGAAAAAGGAGATTCAACTGGCAGCTCTGTTTCAATATTTACCACCTAGGTAGATGTTTATTTTGAGTTAATAAGCAGCTTATTATGGTAAATTTTCATTAAAAGATTCTAAGGATTAATTACTATCTTTGGAAAGTCTCTGTGATGCAGTCGTAAGAATGGATTCAGACTGTCCAGGATCACAACTGAACTGTGCAGCTAGGAGATACTGGTCAACTATACTCTATCTTATGGCTTCTTCCCTCTTAAAATGGACATGACGCAACCTACCTAATAGGGTCCTTGTAAAGATAAACTTGTAATATGCATGTAATAACTCAGTGTCTGCTAAAGGAAAGCTGCTATATTATTACTCTTATTAATAATAAAATTAAACAATTCAAATTCCTCTTAAATTTTATATTTTACACAAAACTATACCTGACATGTAGAACCTGAGAGGAATAGCTTCACACTTGTTTGCCTTTTTAATTATCCCATTAATTTTATAAAGTTATCACGCATAACTTATAAACTGGAATGCATAATTATAGCTTGCACTATGTAGTGTGTAATGAGAATTATTTCTGCTTTCACTTTAAAAGTTAGTGGCAGTATAGGTGCAAAGAGTACAATACTCCAGACAAGTGCCTCTACTCCTAACATTTGTGGTGAAGTTTCAACAACTAAATTCCAGACCCATGGGAAACATGCTCCGATTTCTTTTGGTTTGCTTTTAAGTCAACTCATGCTTAATGAGAATTTTGAATAAGCCCTAAATTGTCCTGTTGCTGCACACAACTCTAAGTAAAAGTCAATGTTATTTTCTAGAATGTCCTTGCATATCTTGGACAAAGTTGCACCATGCTCACATTCTTCTAATTTGTCATATGGATGTTAAAAAATGCCAAAATATTGAGAAAGCTGTGATGAATTCTAATACATAAAGTTTCCCCTACCAAAAAAAGAGAGATAATATTGTTACAGAAAATCCACGATCTATACAAAAGTTTCAAGTAAGTCTCCCAACTCTTCTACAAGCTGTCCTTGAATTTTACTTTTTATTTTAAAAAGCACTTGAATAATAAAATGTGTTGATGTAGCCCTGTTTTTTTTCTCATTTATACTCAAACCATTTTACTGAAGATACTATTTTAAGTGACCATTTCAAAAATGTTACCACAAGTTTGTGGATGATTTGTATTCAGTTGTACAATACAATAGCAAACAATATTCTCCCCATTCAGTTTGGCACGGACCATCTGTTTTTCTGCCAGAAGGACTCCAATGCCATTTATCATGTGAGAATGGTGTCAGGAAGTTGTTTTAAGAGAAGTAAGCGCAAGAAGATAGGATTAGGTGTCTGCATGCTTACACTGGGTAAAATCAGCCTACTCTTCTCCCAGTGAGGAATTTACTCTTTTTTTTTTTTTTTTTTTTTTGCTGCTAGGTGATTCTTATACTTACCACTACTAGTGATTTCAGTTGTACAATTGGTCTTTTCTGTCTTTGATATCAGTGCTTGCATGTGTCCTGCATATTACCGATATACAAAGAAAAGTCAGAAAAGTAGAAAACCAAGCTACAAAACAAAATTCGCATTCTAGTTCTGTAGAAAATGCTTAACTTTGCATATATAAGAAATGTGAAACAGAATAGTGGGAATTTTTTGTGTACAAGTCAAAGATAACTCCACAAAATATACCAAAGTTTTGAGTCAGAACGTACCAGTCTTAACAAGAGTCATTCATTGTGGAAAAGCATATAATTTTGTCTTAGGGACTAGCCATAGCTTGGAACAGTTGGGGATCTTCTCTTAGGTAAGTGGGCAGTAAACATTTAGAATTTGTGTTATATTTTTTTCTATCTATCTATCTATCTATCTATCTATGGAATCTGTCTATGTATCTCTATACTTTTTTGATGGGGTAAGTCTTCCCCCTTTGAAAGAATGTCTTCAAAAACAGTTGATTGCATCTATATATTTAAAAATAATGACTGTTGGGTGATGTGTTTTCACCTTTAAAAATGGGCCAATTCTATAATATGAATTTCGCCTTTTGATTAATCATTTATTTGAATGGCAACACAAGTGAGCTAATCCATATATAGATATTTATATTGATATCTGTGGCCACCCAGGAATTAAAGGGAGGAGATACTCAAACTCAGGCTGAAAAGACCTATTAAGTTTATGCAGGTCCTTTTAAGTTCATCTACCTCAAACAGTCTTTTGCTATTTAAGTTCCTTTTAGCTCAAATATTCCTAGTCCATATTTATGACCAGAATCCTCTAGTGAGTATTTTGTAATAACTATAAATTCCTGAGCCTCATCTTTGAATAGAGAGGCAGCAAATACCATTTCAACATGCTTCAGGTGATTTTGGTATATCATGCTTAGCGTTAGTTAACAAGTTTGCATTTGGGAAATATATCCCTAGAGAATTCCTATGAAACTTCCCTAGAGCCTTGCCTAACAGTTACCCAAACTGTATTTGAATACCACTAGTGACTGCAAAATCAGTACTTGCCTGGGTTGCCATACTTTTTTGAATACACGTGTTTGCAGCAAAGATACCCATATTAAGTGAAAATATACTTCTCTGCGCATGGGTATTAATTTTATACTTGGGGTCATGGAGAATATATCTAATTCCTAATTCATGTATTAGCTCTTCCACCATTGTAGGCAATGGCAGGTGCTCCCGTTTTAGTCATTTCTGGTCTAGGCAATGGCAGGTGCTCCCATTTTAGTCATTTCTGGTCCAGTTCCTTTTGTCTTTATGTGACTTGATTTAAAATCTGTACATGCTCTTTGCTCTTCTATGAATTTTCAGAGAGTGGAGTGAGTACTTAACGCAAATCAGAGTAGGCCTGTTTTCATGGTCGTGTGACCTCTGCAATGCTGTAGGACTCTCCTGCCCTTAAAAAGGCCCCCTGCTTGGTCAGTGCTCTGCTGTGTCTGAGTTGAATTTTGTAATAGGTTTTGGACAAGCACCCCTGCATTTCCATTTGGCACCAGGTCTCAAAAATTGTGTAGTCTATCCTGTATCCCAGCTCTTGTATGATAAAATTGTATAAATAATTCATTTCTCATCCTCTCTGTAACTAAAGTAACTTGAATATACACCATTTATATCTTAGCAACCACATCACTTTTAAGTTTATATTCTATTTACAACCAAACGCAACTCTGAGATCTTTTTCTGTTACACACCTAGGTCTCCTTCATGCTGGATTTTTGAAATCGTTGTTGGAAACACATATAAGGTGTTATACTGACTCCGGTTAAGCATAATCTTTAAATATTTGCTCCATGGTTCCAGGCAATTAACATCTCATTAGAATTTGATTGTCACCCAATATTTTTGTTGTCACTCTTAACTGCAAGTCACCAAAAGAAATTATAATCCAGTCTGAGAAAGAGATGGCAAATACCATAGTAGGAACCATGCAGAGAAATAAGAGGAATAATAGTTTTAATAATTGTGATCTAATTGGTATTGCTGATTTAAGGGTTTTAATGTTTCCAACTGTATTAGTAAGGACATCTTTCCATTAGTAAGATCTTTCTTCTTCTTACTTAAACATACTTTTGGTCATCCCAGTTGTCATCAATAACTGGGATGTGAAACAACTAGTTTTAATGGGGACTTCTGCTGATGGAAGACCTATTTCTGAAATTATATTGCATTAAAAACTCATCTCAGAGAAGTTGTAATTCTTTAATGTGAATATTGAAAATCTAGCGTTTCTGTGTGTCTGTCTTGGAAGTGAAGTCCATTTGGCTTGGAGCTTCTTGGTAGCCTGTTCCTTCAGTTGGTACTCTAGTATTTTGTGAGAAGTTTCCTCAAGAGAGGAAGATATGTGAGAAATATAAATGTATAACCATTTTAATTAGTAATTTCTGAGTTAAACAATTATTTGCTCATATACAAAGTTCACTATGGAAAGTTTTAAGAAAAATAAAATTGTCTAAGATGATGTTAGTTTTTATCTCAGCCATCCTTATGGTTTGCTGATGAAATATGGATTAGTTTGCTTATCTAATGAATAAAATTATTAGGCTGAATTAATTACTAGTCTGATTAGCTATGGTTAGTCTAATTAATTAGGCTTTAAAAATATTTGTTTGGCCCTGGCTGGTGTGAGTTAGTGGATTGACTGCAGGCCTGTGAACCAAAATGTTGCTGGTTCAATTCCCAGTCAGAGCACATGCCTGGGTTGCAGGCCAGGTCCCCAGCAGGGGGTGCATGAGAGGCAACCACACGTTGAAGTTTCCCTTCCTCTCTTTCTCCTTCCCTTCTCCTCTCTCTGAAAATAAGTAAATAAAGTCCTTAAAAAATACCTGTTCAATTTAGCTATTTCCCAAGTTATTAATCATTCACCCAGAAATACAGGAGCAACCTCCTCATAAGTCATGAAACATAACTTTACATTTGGGCCCACTTTCCTTTTCCCACAGAGAGCTGCATGCACTGGAGAAGTCTGCTGCCCAATATATTTTCTGAGCTCTCTCATTGTGGGATAATACGTTCAAGGAAGAACTTAGAGAAAGATCATTTCACCAGTAGGGACACCTTAGTTCTGTTGTCAGTGCTGGAATGACTGGATAATGGACCTTAAATCTGTTATTTACCCATCATCTATAAAGCGAAGGACGTATCATGGCCCATCGCTGAAGCCTCACTAACCTCCAGTATTGCGGACACCTGTACATTTGTGAACTGCCTCCAGAGAGATGGGACAGTATAAATGATTTATAATATTGATTCACTTGGCAAGTTGAAGGGCTAAGCTCAGAAATTAAAAAAAAAGACAATTATTCTATTACGGTCCCATAGTCTGAGCAACCACACCACTCAAATCTCAAGAAGTGCTTGGTAGCAGTTAAAATGACACTTTAAAAAAGCACATGGGAACTGTGCTCATATTGTATTTATCTGTGTGTTCGTTTATTCGTTCATCAGAAAGTATTGTGTGTATAATTTTACCAGATACTGTTCTAGGTGCTGGGGTGCAGTAGGGGCCACCACACATAAAAAAACTGCCTTTATTGGAGTACACTTCGGGACAGTGTGGTAAAAGACAGATAGTAAGATAATGAGGTAAAATATACTTGTTGTTAAATAAGACAACGAGGTAAAGACACTATACTAAAGCAGCAAATGGATGTGGAGGACCTAGAGAAGATGACTTTAGACAGTGTGACCAGGGAGGGGCCCCCTGAGAAGATGAGATTGCAGTGAAGACCTGCGGGAAGTAGGGTACAAGCCATAGCATTATCTGAGGAAGGATGCCCCAGGCAGATCCAACAGCCACGTCCCAGCGGCGGAAGCTCACTTGCTGTGTCTGAGCTGTAGCAAAGAGATGGCCACATGGGGAGGGGAGTGAGCCAGAGAGAGAGGGAGATGAGATCAAAACATAATGGGGAGCCAAGTCTTCTAATACTTTTTTGGCCATTTGAAGGACTTAAAGTTTTACTTTGGATAAGTAACATTATGGACTTGATAACTTCTACTGACATAATGGTGAAGTTCTGTTGTAAAAATAGTTTAAACTTATTTCTCATCAAAACTACCCTTTAACTACTCTTGTTGCATGGTCCTTTTGGATATAACCTTAACATAGACTTCCTAAAAAGAAAAAAGAAAAAACAAGTGAGTAAATGTCACTTTACATGACAACTCCATTACTTGGTGGTGACCACTTAGAATGCTGTGCTTCAGAAGACATGGAGGCTGGGCGTGGGTTTCGTAGGGGAAGGGGCCCCACGATGGATTAGTGAGGTCTTCCAAGGAAGCAAAACAGGCAAGGGTGGCATGCACACCTTGGGTGGGCTTGCCTCAGTTTGTATAAATCTAATAAATGAAAGCTCTATTTGGGGGCTCTTAGTTTGGGGGTCAAACCCTCCTTTTAGAATCTGATAGGATTACAAAGAATACTTGCTAAGAAATCTACATTTACCTGTGTACCTTCAAACAAGGGAGTGTGCCCTGCTCTGTTAACTCAAAATTAGTCGTACTTTTTGAAAAATTTATTTCAGAACTTTGTCAGCCTCTGAAGTAATTAATTTTCAGTTTAGTACACTCCTTCTATTATTTACTATTAGTAGCGAATAGAAATGCAATGCAGCCACTATTATCGTTATAATCACTTCATGGTGAAACTTGCCAAGAATAATTAAAAGTTATTTGCAAGTTCATTGCTCCTTTATTGGCCATCGCTTTGCAGACAGAAACGAGCTCTAGCCAAGTGGCACATGTTTCATATCGTTTCCTGCATTTTGTGTGCTTAGAAAATCTTTACATTACCAACATAGTAAGCAAATCTAACTGAATTGGACCCCTGAAAGACAGATGGCAATTCTAAACATTACTAAACCGGGCTATATTTCTTTCCTAAATTTTTAAATTTATGTTTAAATGGTATGAAACTACTCTTAGATTGGCCATATGCATAAGCCTTCTGTTATAGTGAAAAGAATAAATAGCTCCTTGTTTAATGATTATATGGTTTTTTATTAAAAAATGAGAGAGGAGTGAGTAGATAGGATATTCTAGAATCTAACCACTGCTAGACAGTGCGCCTCAGCTTTAATTAGAGCAAAACAACACATGGCTTTCACATGTACCTAAGTCCACATTAATTACCTCCATGTAGCAAGTTCACCTCCACGGGTATTTGGGACACGTTTTCAAAACAAATACTTTCTGGTTATTACGCTGATAAACACCGTGGTCCTCAAACCCAGACACCCACAGGAGAGTTTTAGAGCCTGGGAGAATGATTTGTAACTAGCTGTTCTGCAAATTCCAAACCAAAATTATCAACCGCACTCTGTAGAGGAGTTCTAAATTCAGAGCCTACTGGTGTGAGACAATGTGCGACGTGTGATGAATGGCAAACATACATCCTGTGCCATGACACTGAAGACCTTCGTTACCCCAAGAAGAACAGGCAGGCCAGGTCTGCCAAGCTCCATTGCTGAACTCTCAGGGCCCAGGTGGTTGAGGGGACACAAAGCGGATTTGGGAGAAAACAAGCATCTCATCTACAGTTCACCACTGTGTGGAGGAAGGCTGGGATTCCACACAGGAAGGACGAGTCAGGCTTTGCAGTCATCCTGTGAGACAGTAGCCCAGCAAACCCTCTTCTCTTCAGAGCACGTAGATCCCCCTTTCACCGGCATCTTGAGCCCTTCTCAGGAAGTCAAGTTTATAAATAGTTGGAGGTCCAGTTCACCTGATACCACAGTTAAAAATGTAATGTCTAAGGGAAACAGTAGCGACGCTTCTCCAGCTGCAGTCCCAGAGCGGAAGCATTAGCATTACTTGGAAACTTGCTAGAAGTTCCCACTCAGGGTTTACTGAATCAGAAGCTCAAGGATGGGACCTCACAATCTGAGATCCCCCAAGCCCTGTGGTCGACTCTAATACTCACTGAAGTATGCGAACGAACCACTGGCCTCAGACGGTGTTTCTCCACCGTGGGTGTTCATGAGCATGGCCTGGAGAACGTGCCTGGTGTGGCTGACTGTATTCATGTGCAACATGTATAAGAAGCACCCCAGCTGATGGGGCCTTCTAAACCCACAGATTTGTGAAACATAGGTTTGGTACCATTTTTATATTACTATTTTCTTTTACAAAATAATGTAATTCTTTGACTCAAACCTCACCAGAGCTGCTAATTTGAGAAATTAGAAAAGTAATATGCTTCTGGGTGACACCATATTTTTCTCTTATCCTATAACTGTGTGGTCTTTCTTATCATTAGATGAGCTGTAACTGTCCAATGCATTCAACAGAATTTAGAGAGACAAAAGAATAGAAGATTTTGATTGGAAAAACTTACTTATGCAATTGACTAATATGTATAACCATGTGTACACATACACATATATTTATGCATATGCATATACTATACATGTTTGCATGTTATGTACAGATATGCATACATACATACTATCACACACACATAATCCACGTTCCTTTTGTGATATGGCCCAGTGTTAGAACATTTCTTCCTTTATAAATTCTATGAAGCTGAATAACTTGCATTAATTGTTTCTTAAATTTCTTTTCTTTACCCCAAACACTAACTTAAAGGTAACTCTAACCCTAATTCTAATCATGAACTCAACCCTACCCGTAACCCTAGTCATAACCATGCTTGGGAGCCTAACCCTAACTCCAAACCTAACCCTAACACTAGCCCTTACCCTAACCCTGAAATAACCCCAAATTCAATCCTAATCCTATTTTAAACCTAAACCCAAACCACAAACTTAATCTAACTCTACCCTTATCCCTAACCCTAATTGTAGAAACAAGTGTTTGTGATATTTCTTGACAGTTTAAATTTTTTCATGGGCACACAGCCTCTTATGCATGTTTTAATAGCTTCACTGACAAAGATGACGGAATTCAGGTTATTTAGCATTCTTTGAATGTCTTATAATTAATATAATTGGAGTAGGGGGTTATTTACACAATATCATATATGGCCAAGGAAGAGCTATTTTCATGAATCCTTAAAGAAGCACAATTTATAGTATATAACAGTTTTTTTAGTCTCCAAACAGAAGAATACCTCAATTTTTAAAAATCTTTTTTTAGAAAAAGTATTCATTCATTTTTAGACAGTGGGAAAGGGAGGGAAAAAGAGAGGGAGAGAAACATCAATGTATGCTTGCCTCTCATACACCGCCAACTGGGGACCCAGACTGCAACCCAGGCATGTGCCCTGACTGGGAATCGAACCATCGACCCTTTGTTTTGCAGGCCATTGGTCAACCCACTGAGCCACACCAGCCAGGGCAAAATACCTCAATTTTAAAGCAATACTGAGAATGTTATTCCATTGGAAAATGATTTAACTTCTACTTTTTTCCTTCCTTCCAAACGAGTTTTATTTTAATTTCAAAGCCTGGATGTTAAACAGGGAACATGTTGCTGATAGACATTTGTTTCACTCAGAGTTTTTAACTCGGGGATTAAAATAAGCTATTGCTGATTTCACTGCATCTGAAATGTAAAGGTGATACCATGTGACTGAATATTTTGGGGAGGCAGATTTTGTTTTGATTTTAGCTATATTATAAGATCATACTACAAGTGTGTAATTTTGACCCTGAACTAAAATGATGGCTCTGTTAGTCTGTTCAGGCTACTTAATCACTAAGATCCATAGACAGACAGACAGACTTAGAAACAACAGACATTTATTTCTCACAGTTCTGAAGGCTGGAAATCCAAGGCCAAATCACTGGCGATTCAGTATCTGGTAAGGGTATGCTGCCTGGTTCTTATGTAGCTGTCTTTTCACTGAGTCCTAACAGGGCAGCAGGGACTAGGGAGCTCTCTGGGGTCTCTTTAGTAAGGGCACAAATCCACTCCTGAGGGCTCTACCCTTATGAGCTAATCAGCTTCCAGATACCATCCAGATACCATCACATTGGGAGTTATTAGGTTTTCAACACATGAATTTGAGGTGGACACAAACGTTTAGTCCATAATTGGCTTCAAAGAAAAGAAAATGTTCACTTTAACAAACAAATATCTCAAACTAAATTTATTTTACCTTGGTATAATGTTTAATAGTTGTTCAAAGAGGATTCAGATAGAGACCATGGGAAAGAATAAAGTAAAATCTGTACTTTTCTTTTGTTTTTGACATTGTTTATCAACAGTTTTGAGATGAGCATTCTCTATTTGTTGTTCTCTTTAACTTGTATGAAGTTATCTTTCATTTAAAACTTTAGGGGATACTGAATTTTGATACAGAGAAATTTTTTCCTGGTCCACCAAAAATAGTTTTATTTTGCCATTTTTGTAGGAGAAATAATTTTAAAATAATGTTCAACTTTCTTATAAAGTGAGACCAACTGAATGTATTTGAATCCCTGTCTGATGGATTTGTTGAATTATTTAAGATAATACTAGTGTGTGTTAATGGGAAGAAAAGTTCTGTAATTATTCTCAATTTCAGTGATTATATTGGCTGTGCTTTTTTCCACTAAAGATTTTAGAAAAAAGTTAAAAGGTGACCTCTTACCTTTTAAGGTAAGAAATGAGTTATTATGCTACCAATAGTTTGTTTTAAACCCTCAAATACAGTAATTTTACAAGTATTTACTTAATTCTTACTGTGAACCAGATGTTATTTGGAGCACAGGAATGAAGCACAGAACATAATCCCTAATCTGGAGGATTCCAACATTTCAAGAGTTGATTATATGTCAACATTATATAATAATTCAAATCAATGTATTTTATAAATGACAGACAATCCAGGAAAACAGTAAATGACATAAGAGTTCGGGAAATGAAAAGATGAACTAAAATAGTTCATCAACACTTTGGGAGAAAGCAGGAGTTGGATTAGAATTTGAAGAGAATCTTGGAAGATAAATCTCTTTTGGAGCAATGGAAGGACTGTGTTAAGAAGGTTTTTGAGAAGGAGAAGAGCTCAAGTAAAAATGACAGTGAACTTTATTTATTTAACTAAAAGTGGCAAGGTTACCTTGGCTGTACCAAAAAAAATGTGTAGGAATCACATGAAAAAATGTACATATATATTGGATTTGTGTAGTTAGGTCACTTTGTAGATCAGAAAGGCAGAAGAAGTTGGTAATCTCCTTAACCATATTCTAGTTCCTACAAATATCGTTTATTTAGTAGGAGGAAATACACAACTGGATCCAACTATCCCATGACATGTGAAAAATGCCTTAGTTTTTAATTGATGCAAAAATCTCTATTAAATAAGGTGAAGTATGTCCCGGTTTAGCCCCATGTGCTGAAGCACACAGGTTTGCACACATGTGTTGGGGATCTTGTTAAGCATGACAGAAGGTTACAGCTACCCAGCCAATCAGGCACGAGGACAGCAAAGATTGGCCATGGTGAGCTGTGTCACTTTGCTCCTCAGAAATCTTCATCTCTGGTGCTAATCAATAATGACATGTTAAGTCATCATGAGTGACAATCACAGACCTCTCATTAGAGGAAATGATTGCAAGAGGCAGACGATGAGCTGATTGGCGTTTCCTCAGCAACGGAGCTCCTCCCCACCAACCCTCTCTGACAACATGGCTGTGTACCATCAAACGTGTATTTAAGGCAATTCAGCTAGAACATCTTCACCTGGCAAAAAGGTTATGATTACTTGGAAATTTATGCTGACAGCAAAATCTAACATCTCTCCGATTTGTACTAAGAGTCATCATTCTGAGAACACTGTACTTTTCTGGAGTACTTTCCACCTTTAGTTTGTACAACAGTACCTGTGATATTGAGGGTCATTTTTTACACTTTGTGTATACACAGAAATGCAGTAGGTGAACAAAGCATTTTACTGAGGATTGTCTGGTCAATGAAAAGCACAATGTCAGACTCTAACTTCATTTCCAACCTTGCACTTTCCATTGCAAGTACCTTTAACCAAAATACAGTTCATCTCTTTCTACCACCAATGGATTGACACACGCTCTGGGAAAGGTTCTCAACTTGAGCAAGCATCAGAATTACTTGCAAGGCACATTAAAAAACAGAGTTTTTTACTTAGTTGGTCTGGGGTGGGCTCTGATTTATTAAGAGTTCTAAAACGTTCCCAGGTAATGCTTATGTTGATGCTGCCGATCTGGAGACCAAGAACCATTCCCCTAGAAGAAAAACTATAAAGAAATCCTGCGACAATGGATGACTTTTGGTTACATTCTGTGTCCCACATATTCAGTGCCTGGATGTTCCCCTAGCAGCTTTCTGGACCCCAGTCCCACCTTATTCTGAAATTGGTCTGGGCACAGTTTGCTCTTGTACCTGAATAAATGTTTTATTTCCTGCTTTGCTTCAGGTTTTCTAGCCAAGCTTTGTGGTCTGTCTGCATGAGGCCAGCAGGTAATGCTCTAGAGAAATGCCACAATTACATTTTCTTAGATTGGTTTCCTGACTTGCTGGTATCCAGGCACGGAGGCAATAACATCGCACCTGAATTCTAAGAGGCAATGGTGTTTGTAGAATCATTCTAAATGTAACTTTGGTCAAACTAATCAGCTTGGTCTGTCATTTTGATGGATGGTCCAGCTGTCAAAATGAAGATATAGACATTGTCCTAAAGAAACTATCTTAGATACATACTGTGCTGATTAGTCATGATCAGATTGATTCTTGGGATCTTTCTAATCTAAAATGGCCATGGTGTCCTCAAAGACAGTAACCAAAAAAAAAAAAAAAAAGGTCTATAGCCAGTAGAACAATTGAAAGCTAAGAAGTAAAATACCATCTTCATTCAAGCCATGCAAAATTATTTATCTATGTGTTCCAAAGTATTTATTTAACTCCTACTACGTGCCAAATGCTCTTCAGGAGCTGGGGGCACAGCAGTGACCTGAAAAACGAAGTCTGCATTTGTAGGGCTCTTATTTTCATGAGGAGAGGCTCGATGAACAAGGAAACAGATCGATAAGCCAGATGACTAAAGCAGGACAGCAGGATGCAGTCACTGGGGGTGAGCAGCTATTTTAGATGGAAAGATCTGTCCATGTCTTTTTGAGGCGATGGCATTTGGCTGAAACCTGAGTGATACAAAGTGATCATCCATCTCTGTCTCTAAGTGGTAAAGTTAGTGGTGAGGTGCGAAGCGAGGATAGAGGAAGAGCTTTTAGGAAGAGGAAGCAGAAAGTTGCAAATGCGATCAGTCTGAAAAACCGGAGGCCTTACTGGCCTTGGAGGAGAGTTTGATTTTCTTCTAAGCACACTGGAGAATAATGGAGAGGCAACAAGGTCTGCTTTATATTTTTTAAAAAATACTTTAGCTGATTCACAGAGAACCATTGTAGGGGAGTTAAACTAGTTCACTTAAGAGGTCATTTTTTCAGGTCTTAGTTTTAGACATTGACCTTGAATGTGCAGCTACACTTTCTTTAACTTAAAGGCCATTATTTCCTCCTGCAGATCCAAATTCCGTACAAGAAATTTGACTCTTGCCCTAGATACAGGCTTGTAAAAGCCCAAGGAAGAAATTGCTCTCTGCTGAGAAATGATAATGAACTGGGTGTTAGCAGTGTACATAGTGAGAAGTGGTTGTTAGATTCAGGACACAGTTTGGAGGTGCAGCCGAAAGGCCTGCTGAGAGATGGATTTAGGGGATATAGTGGATGCTATTTGTGTCCTGTCCAGAGACACTTTCCTAGCTGGTGAGTCATCCCCTAGCTTTCAGGAGTATTGATGAGCTTCCAGTTGTCTCTCTGTTAGTCACTCAGTTCCATCTGAGGCCACATTTGGCTCTTCATCACCCTGTATTCATTTTCTCTCACTGCCTTCCTCTTGATAGCACTGGAACCCAAAGTACAGTTTTAGGAAAAGTAGCATCAACGTTGTAGGAAGATGTTGGAATAATAGCTTCTCAGATCCTACCCCAGACCTACTTAATTAGACATTCTGCAGAGGGACTCCAAGACTCTGTGTTTCCAGAAGCCTTCAGGGTGGTTCTGATGCCTGCCCACGTTGAGAACCACTGCAGTAAAGCACACGCCTGATAAATCGCTTGGACAATAATCTTTCCTGATCCACTACTAGGAAATGTGCCCAAAGACAGGGAATGGGGAAAAATAAGAACTGAGGGTGATTCCCAGATTTTTGGCTTGAGCATCCTGACATAGTCTGGTGAACTAAAATGGGAAAGACTTGGGGAGGAGCAAGATTGTATAAATCAACCTTTCTGTTTCGTACTCGCTTAAGACTGGGTATTAGATATATAAATGGGAAAGGCATCTAAGTGATTAATGTACAAGGATGGAACTCATGTGTGAAGTCGGGACTGCAGTCATAAATTTTAGAGCCTTCAATATATACATAATCAGACCTACAAAGAGCTTCTAGAGAGATAAAGGAAGGAAGGTAGCAAGAACCTCTAATATTTGCATGTATTGGAAACTATACAAAGTACATGAATATGACTTCCTTCTCTAGGATTATATAAAATAATCATGCTGGTTCCAAAAATGTAGAACAGAACAAATAATAGCTAAGCGTTTTAAGAATGTGACTATTTGTACTGTGTCTATACAAAGGCTTAAATAGGTTTTGCTAGTTACTAATTAAATAATTCAAGCCTGATTTGGCTTCAAGGATGTATAAAGAATTTTTTTTTACCTTTTTAAGCTGCTAACTTGAGTGGGCTTCTTGTGGAAGATGCTGATATATGCACACCTTTGCATGCCAGAAGAGCAGAGCTCGGTGAGATGTCTGGAACGCAGTTCTGAGTTTTGCATCCAAATGTGAAACAGAGAAATACAAAGATTGATGCTGCAGGATTGCCTGGAAAT
Source organism: Phyllostomus discolor (assembly GCF_004126475.2). Classification (NCBI taxonomy): domain Eukaryota; kingdom Metazoa; phylum Chordata; class Mammalia; order Chiroptera; family Phyllostomidae; genus Phyllostomus; species Phyllostomus discolor. The sequence goes on along the minus strand of NC_040911.2, from coordinate 15,239,115 downwards.
TATAATTTTTTGCACAACCACCTATAAAGATGAACGTATTTTAATGATCATAAAGAAAGCGCTTCATTGTGATGTTTTTATCATTTTAAACAGTCAAATTACTAAAAGTTAAATGTGTTCGATCACTCTGTGAGTCCCTTAAATACCATTGCTTCCTTTCTAGTTTTTCCTCTTGTTATGAGTTTAGGAGGATAAAGTAAGCCTCATATGATTTTTTAAAAACATATGTTATATTTAAGCTTGTCATTACTCAGTGCTTAGTTAACCACCAGACACGTGCGAGCCTCAACTGTGCCAATTGCTTATGATGCAAAATTTAACCCAGTTTCCAGAAGCAGATTGCTAGAAGAGATTTTAATCTATTTTTCTGCTATTTAGGGACTAGCACAGGTGAGGCAGAACAGAAAGCTGTGTAGGGGGCACTGAGGGCTGACTCATCTTTCAGCACTGGTCTTTCTGTTTGCAACTGTATTATTGGTGTGATGCAACGTGGTGCTTACAAGCATGGGTTCTGATGTCAGATGTGCTGACTTCGCTCTGCCACCTCTCAGCTCCGGGACTCTGAGCAAGGGGAACTGATCCCTCTCTGCTCAATTTATTCCTTATCCTCACTTGAGTCTATGTTTATTGATGAGAGAGAAAAAGAGAGAGAGACAGACAGACAGAGAGAAACATAGATGTAAGAAAGAAACATCAATTGGTTGCTTCTCATATGTGCCCTGACTGGGTATTGAACCCACCACCTCGGTAGGTGTTCTGACTGGTAATTGAACCCACAATCTTTTGTTGTATGGGACAATGCTTCAACCAACTGAGCCACCTGGCCAGGGCTCAGTTTTCTTGTTTGTAAAGTGACAACCTCATAGGGTTATCGTGAAGACTAAACAGTATTTAACAGTTGTAAAGCACATAGAACATTGCTTGGAATATAGGAAGTCCTCAGAAACACCCTCAACTTAATACCCAGTGCCATCAATTTCTGAGCTACAGGAATGCCCACTTAGGTAAATGCATCATCAAATAAAGAGGTGTCTCTCTGCCTAAGAAGGACAAACTTCTGTTAAGACTTCATATGCTGTGCAGTGATGTGGAATAATATAGTACTTTAAAAAATGTTATTAATTTTATTTATTTATTTTTTAAATTTTTAAATTTTCAGTTACAGTTGACATATAATATTATGTTAGTTTCAAGCATACAAGCCAGTGATTAGACATTACATAACTTACTAAGTTATTATCTCACTAAATCTAGTACTGATCTAGCACCATACATAGTTATGAAATGTTATTGACTATATTTCCTATGCTGTGCTTTACATCTATGTGACTAATCTGTGGCTACCAATTTATAGTACTTTTTTAAAGTAAAGGGAATCTTGTCATATTTGTTTCATTTCTAGCCAGCATCCAAGTCATGTACAGCTTTCATACTCAGAATAATCTGATTTCTGCTTCCATGGAAATGATAGAGAGAAGTCCTGAAGTTGCATTCTTCCTAACCAGGCAAAGACTAGAACTAGAAACCATCATTTATCCAAGGCTTATTATTTGATTCTGTTTTATCACATTTCAATTTCAGGCGTAAAAGGGCAAATCAACTTTGCAGAGAGACAGTGTGGTATACTGAGATGAACTGTGGATGTATGACTAGGAAATGCATATTCTGGGCCTCATCTACTGTAACTTTATGTAGCTATTTATTCAACAATTATTCCTGGCTGGCATAGCTCAGTGGATTGAGCGCGGGCTGGGAACCAAAGTGTCCCAGGTTCGATTCCCAGCCAGGGTACATTCCTGGGTTGCAGGCCATAACCCCCAGCAACTGCACATTGATATTTCTCTCTCTCTCTCTCCCTCCCTTCCCTCTCTAAAAAGTAAATAAATAAAATATAAAAAAAGAGAAATCTACTTTAAAAAAAACAAACAAACAATTATTTATTGAGTTTCCAGATATAAACTAGCCACTAATCTAGGTGACATGGTAGTAAATGAGAGAAAAAAATCACTTATATGATGATGCTAGTGTTCTAATGTTGGTGTAGAGAAAATTAACAAATTAACAAATAAGTATACAATATGTCATATAGTGGTTAAGTGCCAAGAAAAATGCAAATTGTGTAAGGAGTCAAGATTGATGGGGAGGTTGTGTGCATGTGTGTGTTTGTTTTAATAACAAATGGTTACTCCGATCTTTCTGGGTTTTCGTTTTCCTAAGTATGTGTGTGTGTTGAGGGGAAGTGCCCGTGGAATCTGTGAGCCCTAAGGACCTTCCAGTTGTTTGCTGGGGCTAAGCCATGGCACTGTGACGTCACTCAGTGAGGAGTCATCCTCATTTAAGGTGTCATCTTCAGCTTTCTCTAGTTAATACACGCTCCCCTTGTATTTCTGCTACACACATAATAATTTGCCTCTGACTCTAGCATTATTGTGTGGTGTATTCCAGCAGTGTGATTATTTCCTCACATTTGCTTACCATTTTGTTCATTGGTTCCTCCACTTTTCTAAGATGTATTGAGGTTGTACCATGTGCCAAGAACCATGTTGGAGTTTAGACCAGTATTGGTATTCCTGTGTCACAAGAAAAGAGAAAGTGTAACAGATAAATATAAATAGTCCAAAGACAACGAGCAGGTCCATGTAGACTTAAAGGTAAGATTTGTTCTCTGAAAACATAGTATGTTTCCACTTTTATTCAAGCTCAGTCCTTGTGAACTGAGAGAAAGGCAGTGTTTCTTCTTGATGTTTATCTCCCAGCGACGTCTGTGTGATAAGAAGATTAATTTTGGCCATCACAGCCTCTGAACGAGAGAATCTGAATGAATGGTGCAGGATTTGTGCTTCATTGGTAGTATTTCCCATGGTTGTGAAAAGAGAAGAATTTGCCAGTAAAGAAAGGCAGTTTTCTGCTTAACAGAATGAAAAGACCTGTCCAAGAGGTAGTCATCTGTGCTAACACCAGCCTCCTTCTTGACAAGGTGTCAGTGAAAAATGAACTCACTGACGTGCATCCTGGTTCCCCTGGGAAAAGAGAATCGGGGCACAGAACAAGCGTACACGCAGGAGCCGGAAGAGGTCTGAGAGCAGTGTCCCGCAGTATTCCCTTGTGTTACCAGGAAAAGACAACACGTCCTAAAGAAGACAGAGCTGCCGAGTCGGCTTACATTTCTTCATGGAACTCCTCCCTGTGACTTGTAGGTTCTCTGAGAGACCTTTATAGTGATACTAGTTTTAAGTGTGAAATATAAAGGTCATGTAACGGATAATCTCAGCAATTCTTCTTGACTGAATAGAAAAAGCCATCATAGTGCCCTGTAGCGATGGGCCAAATGTAGCCATGGTCTCAGTGCAATGATATGGTGGTTCCGCTAGTAGTCCACCCTCAGTCCCCGGGGAAGACCTTGCAAAACTCTGGAGCAGATGGGGGCTGCGAGCCTGGCTCTAGCATCAGGGAGGACACAACCTCCTGGAAACACAGGGAAGTCTCAGTTAAAATGCTCACATTCCATGTTCAGTGCTGGTCCTCTTTCATCGGGCATAGTATATATAGAACACCAGAATAAATCCTTAAATAGCAACAAGGGCAAATGGCTTACATGATGGCGTTAATATCACTTGTCCGTTCCAAGGATTTGATTGATTTCAGCAGGTAAAAATTCCTGCACTGGCTCATTCCTCTCACGAGAAGAATGCATGAAGAAAAGTACCACTAGATTCATTTATGGACTCTAGTGCTATAGAAGGGAAAGAGTTTAATGAAGGAAAGAGTTCACTGAGCTTCAGAAAGTTAAGTTTTAATTGGCCCCTGCCCCTCCCCCACCACACACACATACACCTGTAGATGCTTGTGTTCATCTTATATGGGTAGGAGCTTTCAGACAGGGCATACCTGGACTGAGCCTTGCTGCTGTGGAAAGCCAGAAGTAGGATATGCTGATGGCTGAGATTCAACGGGAATGAGGAACCACTGATGGGAGGAGTTTCATAGTCATTGAAATTGAAGTGTATACCTGAGGACTGTGTTGTAGATTCCTGGCATGGGAGATAACAGGCATCTATTCTTATGTGGAACACTTTCTGCTCAGATGGTCTTTCAGTTTGGAACCTGTAATTGTCATGTTATTTTTCTCTCCATCTATTTCTTATATGAAATCTCCTCTTGTAATGGGCACCTAGAAATGTGTTTTATGTTCTCATTTTAGACTTGATTTTGGAGTCGTACTACCTAGCCATTCTCTTTCTGCCTAGATCTCTGGGTTTCAGGCTCTGAAATTATATACCCAGAAATATAGTCAAAATGTTTCAGAGTCAATGTGAACCATTATGCTGGAGCAAAATCTGGAAACTCCCTGCTCAACTGGCCTTGACTTACTGGTGTCTGGATATTGAGGTGGTACATGGAGGCACTGAGGTTCGTGGGTATCACAACGCAGGAGGGCTCAGACTAATAGCTGTTTGATTATCAGAACAGAACTATTTCAGTATTTTAGCAAACAGTATTGCTATAATGATGCATGGAATTTAGCTTTTCAGTTGCAAATTATAAAGCCATCAAACTACTAGCCAGCCACTGCTGATGTGGCTCAGTTGGTTGGAGCATTGTCCTGTAAACTGAAAGTTTTAGTTCCTAGTAAGTGCACACACCTGAGTTGCGGGTTCGATCCTCGATGGGGCATGTGCAAGGGCAACCAATTGATGTTTCTCTCCCTCTCTATATCCTCCCTTCCCCTCTCTCTGCACTCAATGGACATGTCTTCAGGTGAGGATTTAAAAAATAAATAAAAAAAACTACTAGCCAAATGGCAAGTCTATGAATACAAAGATCTTGCTATCAGTTCACCTCCCTGACCTCTCTCTGTCCTCCCTGCGTACACATCCAACTGGGGAAATTCTCCAAGCAAGAGTAAGAACACAGGGTTAAACTTAAGTTATGAGGAATAGGAATAATTTTTCAGTGATGAACGTAATCCTAATATATCTATCAACCTAATTTATCACTTTAATCTTTGAGAAGAGAGTAATACAAGAAGAAAGGAGAGGAATAAATATGTAAAGGTTGTTTCAGGTTCACTTGTACATTTTAAATTAGTAGGGTAAAAAACTTTGAACAACAAAAGAGACAGTGGTGTTTCCCGCCCATCTCCTTGCAGTCCTGGATAGGCTGGAGGGTAGTTCATAAAAGCATGGTGAAGTTGAGTTAGGGATAATTACTTGATGCATAACTGGAGGGAAAGGCACACAATAATGAGGTGGAATATGTAGGTTTGGGATCACTAAGCAATCAGTCAATGAAAAAATATTTCCTGAGGTTTTGTTTTGCTAGATGCTCATGGAGTATAGCTGATATATATGGAAACTCAATTGTCTTTAACTGGCCTGCAAGTTATTGAACCAAACAAACTGAAACACGTGAAATCACTTAAAGATCAATTCAATAACTGGTATAATAAAATTATAAATGTGTGATTTAGACTCAGTAGTTTAGACAAGAGAAAGATTAGTGAGGACAAGGGAAAGATCTACTTATATTAGTTAGACTCAAATAGTGCTATGTACTCGGCTAAGGTCAGAACAGGTGTAGGGAGGTGCATCTTCTCCTGAAGATATGGGACTTATTTCCTTTGGACATCTGGTAAGTGTGCAGAGCTGACACTGACCTTGCTGGGGTCACATTCAGCTAGTATTCAACACACTTACTGTTCACAGGTGTCTGATAAGAGACAGAATTTGAAATCAGGCTGCTTGATTCAGGTCCTGGTTCTCCTGTTTGCAAGTTGTGACCTTGAGTAAGAGCCTCCATTTCCTCACAGGATTATACTGACACTGCTCTACTTAACAGGTTAGTGTATACTAAGTGTTTATGCAGACCAGGTGTGCAGTAAAAGCTTGAAACGCACTCTTATTGATATTATCGTTTCCCTGGTTAGACCATTGCATCAAGGTTTAGTACCCCAACTGCACAATGGTTCCCTCGGCTTGGCTTTGCTAGTGTGAGGCAATCTAAACAGCATGGGTACCCCAGTTGAATGATGTAGGCTTTAATTAGCTTCGTGACTTCGCTTAAGTTACTTGCCACAGTTTCTCATCTATGAAACATCTGTAGGACACAGTAATCTCCAAGATTCCTCCCTCCAGTTGAGATATTTTGAATCTAGTTGTATGAACTAATATTAATTAGCACTTGCTGATTATCCTGTCTTACAAATTAAATGAGCATGGTAAAGCAGAGGAAGATAGTTTTTATACTGTGTTTGGGAGGAGAAAGAGGGAAAGGTCCATTGATTTGATTTTCCAGTGTTTTTGATTTTTATTTTCATTTCCAAGTCAATTTACATTAGTAAGTAAATACTTTTGGGAGGAGGGAAACATATTTTGGTGGTTTAAAGTAATGCATTTTGGAATCACAGAGACTCTTGGTATTTTTCACTATAACATTTTAAAACATTTCATTTAAGTTAAATGATAAATATTTTCTTTGATGGTGTTAGAACTTTGTGTATTAGTTGGCATGACCCTCTCAATTCCAAAATTATATAAGGATTTTTGGTTTATTCTAGTAGTTGTTTTGTGTATTTATTTATAGTTGTATTTATATCCTTTGTGCATTGGCATTTATCTTGTTTCATTGGTTGTGGACAGGCTCTGACTTTATTAATATTTTCCAGATGGCCATCCAGGTGTCCCAACTACATTTAAGTAATTATTCATCTCTCCCTAATGGTTTGAGATTCATGTGTATTTTCCTATTTATACCCAGTTCTTTTGGGGCTTTTGATTCTGTTTCACTTTCTTTCTCTATATATTCACACTTGAATACTTTGTGTGGCAATGTACAATATAATCTCAGGCATGTTCTACACCTTTTTTATGATTAAATTATCTTATTTTTTTTTTAAAAGAAGCAATGATAGTATGTACCTCAGAGCTGTTGCAAACATGTGATCAAATAATGCTTTAAAGAACTTACCATAATATCTGGCCTATTCTAACTCTCAATAAATATTACCTATTATTACTGAGTCATAGCATTATTGTATGTTCTTCCTGCTGCTAAATTTCATTTATATTTTGTGGGCATTTCCAATATTGTGTATGGGTGTTCAAGGGTTTATTTAGACAAATTTAAGGTAGCTTAAATGTATATAGTTTTTGAGAAAGCTCTCTCAGTCCCTTCTAATTCTGAGGATTAATAGTGCCCAGCAAAAATCTTTGTTCTAGACAGCATGCTCCCCGCTGGGCTGCTGTGGCCATCTGCCCTAGGTCATGCCTGCCCCAGTTAATTATGTGTTGCTGTTTCCTCTCCAAAATAAGCTAAAGCCTCTCTCCTCTTTAAAACAAAGACTGATTCCCTGCTGGTCCTATTTTCACAAATCCTGCCACCAGTGGATGGAATTGGCCAGTTTTGTCTCTGTTTTCCTAACTCTACAGGGAGAACTTGACTCATAATCAAGGATGGGAATAGTGCCCCTAGCTGAGCAGCTGAAATTAAATCCAGTAACTGCGAACCTGGGGTAGGGCTCAGAGAGAGTGTTGGGAAGACCAAGGCACACTCACTCACAGGTGATGCAGCAGCTTTTGTGCCTGCTCCCAAACCAGAACCTCAAGATTCGCTTTTAATTAAAGCATCATTGGCAACAGAATATGCCCCCAAGCAGCAAAGCTCATAAAAAGTGGCTTTTATAACTTGACTATTAATTAGATTGTTTTTCTGTTTTTTAAGGGCAGAAAATCTTGCACAGGATTTTATAATAGAAGGAGGAGCCAGAGGGACATGGATTTCTTATGTCCTGGCAAAGGAACTGAACTTTTGATTTGTGTTCACATTTAGGAGGTCTAGCAGAGAGAATATTTGTACTTCTCAACTTTTTAAATTTGATTTGGGTGGAAATACACATATATTTCCCATCTGGGAAAACAGCAGAGCCCCCCCATGTCATTAGAGAACATTATCATTCTTGGGTAAAATAAAATTGGACACAAATATAATAGAACTGGAGATTACAGTACTTAGATAGTTATTGGGGTTTATTTGTTAATTTTTGAGTCTTCAAATCAGTTTAGGTTAGACAGCATTCTTTTTCACCATCCCGAAGTTTAGAAGGTCAGCTGCTAAGGTAGAGACGTATTTCTGCATTTCTATTTACACCCCACAAAAGTGTCTCTAACCTCATGTGCCCGAGGGCAGAGCTTGAAGGAATATTTTCCATGGAAGTTGAGTAATCAGAGAGTGAAAATTTGGAATCACTCCCAGTTCTTCTGAAGTGAAGTTAATTAATCTGGAAGCACATCATTTGTGCATAAGAAATTCAAGAGAAGTGTAATTAGTTCAGTAATTAGCTTTAGCTTTTCAGACACATTTCTCAAAAATAGGCATTAAAATTGTACCCCCTTCTCCCCGTAACCATATTTTCAACTGGCGCATTATGTCTGGTTGTTAAGCATTTTATCTCACTGGTTAATCCTGTGGAAGAGGGAAGAATCCATTATTGGCTCTTCCTGACATCAAGTTCTGCCGTATGTACGCACATCCTCAATTGTGACTTACTGTTTGCTCTCCATGAGCCTAAGACTAGGATGTACAGCGAACATCAGTTAGTATCTTGAGTAGGAAAGGATGGTTCATGCTTCTCTGAAAGTTGTTTTCTTATCTCTCCCTTACAAAACACTTTCTTTACCTGTTGTCCACTACCTGTAGCTGCACCTTCACCTATATGTCTTTTGTGATGATAATTTTGACAAAAGAACTTGAGTGAAAGTTTTGTAGGAAATGAGACTTAAATTATATTTTATATATATATATATTGAGTCCCATTGTTTCTCCCAAGTTAGAAAGTTTAGAATAATTTCTGGGGTCTGGTTTTACTTTATGTTATTGAACACATTCTAAATCCAGATGGCAATTTAACCAGTTCTGGTCAAATAAATTAATGACTGCCACTCATGTCTTTGTCTTTTTTTATTGAGACATTATTGATATATACCATTGTGTTAGTTTCAGGTGTACAACACAATGAGGCTGTATTTGTATACAGTATGAAATAATCACTGCAGTAAGTCCGGTTACCACCTGTCACTTTAGACGATTTTTTAAAAAGTTTTTTTCTTGTGGTAAGAACTTTTAAGATTTATTTTCTTTGCAACTTTCAAATATGCAATGTATATTATTAACTATATCTACCATGCTGTCCAATATGTCCCCATGACTTATAACTAGAGGTTTGTACATTTTCTCTTTTGATTTTTCTACATTAACAAGTTATGATGTTTCATAGCTTCTGTATTACCTCTTTTTTTAATTCTTAAGCCTCTCATAACACATAAACAAGGATTTTAAAAGGATTTGTATTCTTTTTATTTCAAATTTGCAAAAGTCTGCAAGTAGGTGATTACAAATAATGATATATTTAAAATCTGTCAGTAGCTTGCTGTCTATATTGTATTTTAACTCAAAGTGACACCACTCCACCCCCAAAAAAGTGTCTATCACAGTGGGTTAACAATGGAATTTGAACTATATTATAATATATTTAGCTCTTTTAAGATTATGTTACTGTGTTTTCTCTATTTTACATATCTTGTTCATATTCAATTTTATATAATTTTAATGAAATCTGTTAACTACTGTACACATTTTCTTAAAGTGTATACAGAAAATACCATGTTTGCCATAAAGTATGAGAATTTTAATCAAAAGTCTTAAATATTGTACACATTTTCTTAAAATCTGTACAGAAAATACCATGTTTGTTATAAAGTAGGAGAATCTCCAAGGCAATAGAGTTCAGTTAGCCACAGACTCTCTCTCTCTCTCTATATATACACACACACACACATATGTATATATACATATATACATATATACATACATATATAAATATACACATATATACACATATATTTTATATATATGTATACATATATGTGTGTAGTGTATGTGTGTCCTGTCCTGAAAATGTCCAATTGTTGTTAATATAACAAGAATGGTTTCTGCAACATCAACTTTTGTCCATTAAACATATCATTATTGAGCTCCTATTCTGTGCTAGGCCTTATTCCAGCTTTTGGATATTGAAAGAAATGTAGTGGAAATTAAGTGATAAACATTGATAATGAAAGTGTTATTTAAATAACTTAGTTTACTTCAATTATAATCTTACAAGTAGGTTTTAACCAGATACCGTCTAATTGTCTTATAAGACAAATCATCACACTTTACTAACTTACTGTGCGTAGAATAAATGGAACATTAAATATAGGGGGTTTTTTTGTATACACAACATGCACACCACACAATATCCTTTTTTGGCTATTATAAACAAACTTACTGATAGAATTTATTCTTTCCCTCTTTCAAAAGTAGTCAAGTACCACAAAAATACACTTTACCTGAAAGGTGACATTGTATATCAAGGAAAAAAGAGGCTGAATTATAGAAATTAATGTCAAAACTATCTTATCAGGCTTAAAGGCGTACCAAGAAAAGAAATCAAAATCATTGTATTTTTACATCCAAAATTGGTATTATTTATATAATTATATTGCTTTGTGGTAATGTAATTTTACCTTTACATATTAACATTTAAAGGTAGACTTCAAAAAGGTGAAATGATTATTATTTATGTTTTATTGATCTAACATTGCATAATCTGAGAAGTCAAGAATAACAAGATTTTGAAAGCCTTAAGTCAAAACAAAACAAAATCTTTGGACAGCCAGTATACTTTATGAAGGATAATTTTCTTATATTCTGTAAAGACAGGCAAATCAATACAAAGTGAAAATGTTTCCTTTATTTCTAGGGATGGTAATCATACATCAAACTCAGTGGGCCCACTAGCATTAAACAGACCCTTGAGATGCATACACGTTTATTTTAAACAAATAATTCGAGAGGCATCAAACTTGTTATATTTTTATGCCATTTCAGTGCTTATACGGTCATTTCTCTAACATTTGATAAGCTTGTTTTTTTCTTGTAAATCATAAATACTAAGCATATGATTGTTTAGATAACAGTTGTTATGGTTAACAGTTGCAGTTACTGAGAAAACAGCATTTATTGAATGCCTACTATGGAAACTGTAGCTTTGATTCTCATTTGATCCACACAGCCACGCAGTATGGCAGGCACGATAATTATTGTCTAATAATAGATAATAGGTAAGTGATTTTAAAAGTAAGTCAAGGTTATAGTGATAGTTTTTCTATAGTTCATAATTCTACCTCTCGAAATACTCCATTTGTTTATTCTCCAAAGCTTCTGCTTTTATACTTCTCATTTTACTATATCCTTTAATTTGATTTTATCTCAGTTTCGAATTCATCCTCTAAGTCCAAATGGCAGGGCTGGGACGGTGAGACACAGTGATGTGGAGTGTGGGCACAGATAAGAGCAGAGGCCAAAGGGATAAAGGAGGAGACTCCAGAATTGAGCTGGGCTGGGGCAACTGCTGGTATATCTAGTAGTTTGGGAATGTCGAGATACTTTCACAAACCAGATAGCAGACAGATTCAGAAGTTCAGTGCCTAGCAGAGAGCTAGGCACAGAAAAGACCTTCTCTAACCAGTTTCAAATGAGTAAGTAAAGGACTGAACAAAAGACAGTTGTCTAATACCATCGGGTCCTAATATAGTTGAAAATCAGTCTCGAGCCCTGGCTGGTGTGCTCAGTGGATTGAGCACTGGCCTGTGAACCAAAGGGTCACTGGTTGGATTCCCAGTCAGGGCACAAGCCTGGGTTGTGGGCCAGGTCCCAAGTAGGGGGCACATGAAAGGCAACCACACATTGATGTTTCTCTCCCTCCCTTCTTCTCTGTCTAAAAATAAATACAATCTTAAAAAAAAATCAGGCTTGAGGAGACAGTATTAGTTTCTAACTACTTATTACATGCCTAATATCGCACTGACCAACTTTTCATAATACACTTCATTAAATCCTACAACCATTTCATGAAACAGCACATACACCTTTCAAATACAGAAATAGCAGAGAAGCCAGATGTCCAGGTTTCCTAGGAAAGCCAAATAGGTAGACCTAGTACATGACAGGGATGATATGGGAAATAGCAAGCCATGCTCTCCCTGTTTTTTAGTGCTTTATCTGCAGGAATTTGACCCATCGACACAGGAAACAGTAAGTTGAATGATTTCCAAAGCTGGGAAGCAGAGGTTCTAATATCCCTATACACTGGGTTCTCGCTGCTCCTTGGGGAGGGACCAGGGCCACAGGTCTTATGAGACGATAAAGTAGGGATGGGCCCACATGCAAAAATGCTCCTCGGTGAGTGTTGCAGTTTGTGAGCAAGTTGCAGATGCACAGATGCAGCCTGCAAAATAACTCAGGCTTTAGGGGTTTTTTGTAAATAAGAGGCAAGAGTTATAGTAAAAACTCAAAGCACTAGCAGCAAAGAGTTTGGAGATTCATGCCTACTACACAAATTATTAGCTGTCCAGTTTTTGGCAAATGATTTTCTTCAGCCTCAGTTTACTTATTCTTCACCTGTAATGTAGAAACATTGAGCATTAGGCTACATGACAGAAGGAACTCTAATAGATTTTGTAGTAGAAATGAGGCCGTTTCATGTGCTCGGTGCCTCTGATTTCTCATCCTGGTAAGAAGCTCAGTTAACGCTACATATATAAGGCTGATTTGACTTCTTTTGATCCTATTTTGCATCATGAGGGTAAATTATAACCACTCATTTATTCATTGCTCATAAATCTGTAGCCAGTGAATGAGACAGTTTATGAAATACCTGTCAAAATCTTGGAGTAATGGCCTGATGTTTCAGGTAGGTGTGACTTTGGGGTATGGTGAGGGGATGGAAATAGAGGAATTAACATTTCCCAGCCATACTGAAAATTAAAATCAAGACTAAACCTATCTTAATCCACTGGTAAATTCCATAGAATTTTCTCCATCTTTTACTATTTTAGGAAAAAGGAAAATTGAAAGTGAGTAGGATTAAAATGCTACACTTAATCATTAACTAGGCGTTCTACTTTTAAAACAGTTGATTTACTTGCTAGGCTCACCTGCACTGTAGACAGGCTGTAGACAGCTATTAATTCTCTTTTTTACTGGGTATCAGCTTGAGAACACAGAATTGCACTCGCAGCCCTCACTTTTATCGAAGCTGTTTATTAGTTACCCATCAACAAGGCCCACCAGCGGAGTTCAGGGCTGTGTGTAATTCTAGAAAATAAATCTTTGGTGTCTTCTTATCCAAAGGTGTTTCCAATGACCTATTAACGATGAGTATGCCTTCTGAGAGGCCTCTCAAGGACTGGCTGTGTTTCTCTTTCTCAGAGCAGAGATAATTGGCCCCCACAGGAATGAAAGCCATGACCTGCCTTTCTGAAGTGAAACTGTCAGAAACATCTTCTGGGGTCAAACCTAAAGTCTAGGCAGCCTCCCAAGTCGTTGCTGACAATGGAATGAAGAGGTAGTTTGCACAAGGATGGGATCCACCCCCTTGAAATCAGGCAAACAATGGAAGGTCTTGCTCCTGGTATCTGGTTTCCCTTAACACTCTGCACGGGGCTCTTCTCTGTGAAACAACAGCTCAACCACCCTGTGTCTCTCAACTCTCTTTCCTCCCATCCTGCAGTGCTCTCCCGCCCCTGATGTCTCTCCCTTGGCCATTTCCAGGTTCTATTTATATTTTCACCTTACCCCACACTTTTATCTTCACTTAGAGCGTCACTGTCAAAATGTGGCAGTTCCAATAATTTGAACTGAATGAAAAGCAAGATTTAAAGAGACCAAAATGATACATTTTTGTCTTTTCTTCTTTATTTCTTTTCTTCCTATAATTTCTACAATCAGATATAATAGTAAACAGAATAATATTCTATATTTGTGTATCGCTTTATAAGGTATTGAAATGACATTTTAATTAATGATATACTCAATGACTTATTTTGTCAGCAAGGCTTTGACCATGATGTGGTACAAAGACCACACACAGAATGGAATCAGTAACTGTAGTTTAGTTCCCAATCTCCCAGGAATTCACTGCTATGGCCAAAGGCAAAGACCCCTGAACCTCTTTGAGCCTCCATTTTCTTACTTGTAAAGTGGGAAAAAATAACTCGTACCTCACTGAGTTGTTATCATGGCTGCACAAAATGCGTTAATTTTCAAGGAGCTTGCCTGTGCTATGGCAAACTGGTCATGATAATGGTCATTGAAAATGGCATGAAAGCCTCCATTCTTGTGAAGGTTTGAGTTAAGATAGTTATGATCATTCAACTCAGGACAACAAAAATCTATGAAAGATCTGAGCCAATGTTACAAAAATGGTACAAAAGCAATACACATTGAATAGAAATCATACTTGGGATTTTGAATTTTATTCTTTTCTTGGTCTAGTGATATGTGGTATGACACTCCAGCATCATAAAATCGGCCTTGTGTTAGATGGTTTTGCCCAACTGTAGAGTCATGGAAGTGTTCTGAGCACATTTAAGGTAGGCTAGGCTAAGCTATGATGTTTGGTAGGTTTGGGGTATTCAATTCATTTTGATTTATGATATTTTCAACTTATGTTGGGTATATTGGGACAGAACCCCTCATGAGTTGAGTGACATCTGCTGTGTGCATGTGTATACAATTTAAAAGTTTATGTCTTCTGTTCATAAAGACATCCTTTAAAGATTTTTTATAACAAAATAATAGAAGTACTCTTTAGGTAGTCACTAACTTAAAAACAACAAAAATAGAAAGTGACAATATCTATTATTATAAATTTAGCAACAATTTTAGATAAAAATGTTTTCATTAGCAATAACAGCATGTTTGTATTCTTGGAAAACAGTTCTGAATATACCTTGAAAGTTGTGTTAACAGCTGTAAAACAGTGATCAATCTATATATTGGTTCAGGGACTCCTTTCCACAACTCTACACCGTGCACAACAGTTGCCTTGGAGTTCATTGGCCCACAGGTTAGGAATGACTGCTGTACAACAAATCATGTGTGAGTGAAATGAAATTACAGTCTCAACTACCACTTCTTCTTTCAGCTATTAGTGTGAGTCTTAGCTTTAAGTCAGTGGGTTACTTTGTACATGTTTAAACTGATTCACATCCTTTTCTTTTAATTTCCTGCTTTATAAGTATTTTGCTATTTACCTACTCATCACCATTACTTATGGATTACATTTTCATTTGGGGGTGGCAGGAGGTAAAAATTAATATCATGCATGTTCCTTTTTAAATAGATTGAACGTTGGTAAAAAAAACAAACAGTAAGTGTACGTCAATGGTAATTGAAAAAAGATTTTAATTATATTAAAAAACAGACACTAAGTAAATGCCTAATGGAGTGAATCTGAGAGGGATGTGCTTTTAGTAAATTCAGGCTGTAGATATGTTTGAGTAACATTTTGCTATCTTTGCTCTAAAGATGCATGCTAATGGATGGGCTAGCATAGCATTAATAAGCTCAATCCATTAAATTAGTTCTTTTTTCTTGTTAAATATCCAAAAGAGAAAAAATGGTCCACTTAACTTGGAAAAAAGTTTTCATTTTAGTGCAGTAGAAGCATGATGCATATTTCCTTTCTAATTTAATTTCTAACCATTAAGACTCAATTCTGTAAATGACCCACTGAAGCACTTGAAGAGATTAGAGAAGCATAAACTGAACGTCATTTGAATTCGGCTGGCTAGACACCACGATGTTATATTGCATTCTGTGAACTTAACATCATATTTTTGGGAAGGCACCAAGATGAATCCCAGTGACTTTCATGAACAATTACTAAGAAGGTTCTCACATGGAATGTGAACATTGGTCTCCTCTGTGGTCAGTATTATTATTAAGGGTCATATGGCCAGGCCTTCCAGCCACTGTGATTTGCACTTTGATTAAAATAGTCAGAATTATATAAAGGGGTTGCTTTCAGTCTGTGGGCTGAGGGAAATGGATTACAGCTCTAATGAGCCAAATCTCTGCAAATGAGAAGATAATAATCTCCTCATAATTAGAACTTCCTTTTTAGACTAAATGTTGGCCATGAGCTTTTCAAAGAAAGATGTGAATTAATGCCAAAGGGCTTACTGGAAGGGGGCGTCAAAACAACTGGCCTATTTTCACAAATATGTACATTGTTTGCATCTCATTCTGACTTTCTAGTGAAAATAAGTATTGTTCTTTTTTTACATATTTAGATAAGTAAGAGCCAATATGCCATCTACACAAGTAGTATTTTAATGTTTACTGCATAAAATAATCACTTTCAGTCTTTCTGAAGGTTCTTTGTCGGAAGCAGGGCCACCACACCCATCACAGTTGGAGAAATGGAATATGACTTGCTCAAGATTTAAACGAATTCTCGAATCGGAATCAGAATTCAGGAGTATCAGTTCCCAGGTCCAATATGCAGATTATTATAAGTAGCACTGGTAGTTGCTTAGGTGATGGTGGCAAAAATCAGGAGGGAGAAACATTTTAATAACCCTGGCAACACTCAGTTTATGAGCAGGTTTTATCTGGAACTCAAAAAACAGAGAAGCATGTGTGTGTGGCTGTGGCTGTGTGCTCAGCCCTACCCATATTTTGGCATCATGCTACTTAATAGAGGGAGTACAGTTCTGCCACTGTTTCTGGTCTTCTTTTTATAACTTCTCTTAGCTCTTCAGGGTCTGCTTACATCCTTATCCCTTTGAAATATGGCCCTTCTGAGACCAAGAGAGTTTAGATAATAGTTTAGTAATAGCCATTTGGAAAACCATGAGGGAAAGGGCAGCCCCAGAGGGAAGTTTAAGCCAAAAGGGAAGGCAATGAAGGTAGAGGGTATGGATGTGAGCTTGCCTGTGTGATTTCTGTAGAAGGTCACAGCCTTTGGAAGAGGACTCCAGACAAAAGAAAAAGAAAAAGAAAAACCCACTGTGGTGGGAAGACCCCTGGATTTCAGCAGCAATATTTGCTGCCTCGTAGGCTGGTTTTGAGAAGCCAGTGTTCAAAAGCCAGGAACTCTACATAATTAAAGTATCTCCTTTCCATTCTCAGAAGAGCATGACTATGTATGGTCTTGAATGATCATCATAACAAACTAGTAAGATAGACTGTTCTCTGCCACATTATAGAGATGCTAAAAATGTCCCGTAGTGGCGATGGGGCTATCCCCAAGATCACAGCTAGTATGAGAGCTTGGCTTTCTACTCCTTTTGCTTGACCGTGTGTTGAGGACTGGCTGTGAGTGTTTGGGTCTGGTCCATTACTTAACTGCTTCATAGAAAAAACAAGAGGCCTAGCCCTGTACTTGTTGTTTTACATGGTCTGTGATAGACACGCTTGATAAAGTTGAGCATGTCCAAGAAATGTAATAAAGGAAAAACCTCCAAGGCAAAGACTTTGGTCACACAGACAGTGTTTCTGAAGTAGCTAAAACAATATTAATGTACTGATCTAATGATTATATATTGTTATAATAGGTGTTACTGTTCCTGCAGTGAGGGCTTTGATCAGTTGTAAGAGCTCAGTGATTACGTGACACTTTAAAAAAAAAAACAAGAAACTTCACCATTCTTTATTACTTATTTGGTTTCCTCTGATCATTTCAAGTCAGAAATACTGACTATAAAAAGAAATGAGCTAGTATTCTTTTATAAAGGAATTATATTAAAAAGTTATAAAAAAAGAAATGAAGTATTATGCATTTACAGTAGGAACTAAGGAAAGACGACCTTTGGAAAATTTCAAATTATTCAAGATCAATTCTTTCAATCCTACTGATTGCCTACACATGACACATTAATACTTAGTGTGAAGTTCAAATCTTGCTACTTGAAATCAGTGGAACTCTGATTTTTAAGTTTCTACAAAAAGATTTCCATCTTCCCATAGCTCCCAGCCAAAGCCACTACCCCTCAACAAGCATGCAATTTTAATATAAACAGAAGCAACTTGATAATTCTCTGAGTCTTCAGGGGTCAAAATTTTCTCCAAACTTTCCTCCTTCAGCATTTGCAAATTTTGCCTTGCTTCCCATCTTAGTAAACAGAAGCCTTGGCCCATGTGGCTCAATTGGTTGGAGTATTGTTTCATGTGCTGAAAGGTTGCGGGTTTGATTCCAGACAAAATCATCAGGGCACATAGCTAAGTTGTGGATTCATTCTCTCGTTGGGGTACGTATGGGAGTCAACCAATGGATGTTTCTCTTTCATATCAGTGGCACTCTTTCTTTCTCTTTCTCTCTCCCCCGCCGAAAGCCCTTCAAAAGGAGTTGGTCTTGAAAATAGTTGATCTATGGGACTATAAGAATGATCAACAAAACAAAACAAATTTTAGCTAGGACAGAAACCGTTTCATAAGTCTTTGCTGTTTTTTCCTTTTACCTCTTTTCCTGTATTCATAAAAGTTTCATCTGAAGTAAGCAAAGCATCCTCCGGGGCTGTGTCTGTATGAAATGTTACGATTTGAAGTGATCATTTTAGTGCAATTGATCATACAGGTTAAATATGTCAGGTAAGTAGAATATTCTCCCAACCACATTGACCAGAAGTACATGAAATTGACTAGTTAATTTAGAACTCCTGAGTCAACATTATCATAGACAAAGAGTCAAACTTTCTCTCTAAAGGACCAGATAGTAAACAGTTCTGGATTTGCAGGCCACGTCTAGACTCTGCTACAACTACTCAGTTCTATCATTATAGCTTGGAAGCAGACATAGACAATCAGTAAACGAGTTGGTGTGGTTATGTCCTAATTTAACTTTGTTTTATGGACACTGACATTTGAGTTGCATATACTTTTTATAATTTCATGAAATATTCTTTTAGTTTTGTTCAACTATTCTTAGTTTCCAGGCCCTACAAAAACAGGTAATGGGCCAAATTGCACCCACAGACTATAGTTTACCGACCCTTGCCACAGACTTTCTGCTTCCAGATACACTGACGGCCTCCTAGGCTATTATTCTAGTGCAGTCTGAGCAGCACTAGATCACAATGGAGTAGCTGTGGTGAGTGTGTGAGATCATACCCACGCTAAACCAGAGAACAGAGAGATTTTTTTTGCTTCAGATGGCAGCTTGTAGCACGTATTGAAAATCTGATTCTGAGTTTAATCTCTACTTCTACTTAAGACTCTGAGGATTCCTTGTGCTTTTATCTAAATCCTGTCCTCACTCTGAAACTTTGAGGCCTAATCATGTGGGCTCCTCTATCTATCCTTGTACTATTTCTTCTCCTAGCATTTGAGAAAAATTTATCCCTGAGTTTATTTTAAGCTGGCATTAGTATATATTTGCAAAAATGAGAGTCAAGCATGTTATTTTCTACCTTTTGTGCTGCTTAGTGCTTAATATTATGTTTTCTCCACATGTGTCATTTTAGCTGCAAAGAATAATTCCAGCAAAAGGCAAATAAAGGATGTTCAGGGTTTTAATACTATGCAATTAAGACTTAAAGACACCAATTGTATAAACTTCCATTTTTAGATTATTGTCCACAATGATGCTATTTTTAGACCTTGTCTGCAATGATCATTTCCCCTCCCATTCATTAATATGTTTGAATAAATCGCTTACAACTTATATAATCTATAATGCTTTTATCATACAACCCTTGTGGATATCAGATAATATCTTTTCCAAGATATTTAAAACCATAATTTATCTCAATCTTCTGATATTTTTTCCCAGGAATGTCAAAAGGTGAATTTCCTTAGCCTCATTGTATAGCTTATCCAACTGTTATGGGTTGTTATTAATGTGGTCATGATTTTCAATTTGTCTCAGAATTAGACAGTTCATAACTTGTACCAGGCAAAATCATCAGCCCTTAAATGTGTTGGTTTTTCCAAGCAAGAGGCCTTTCTAATGCTTCTCTCTGAAGAAACTCGTGTACTTTCATCTTGACAGGGGGATACTGAGTTTAGTCTTTGAAAAGAAATCTGTTAAGATGCTGATAATGTATTTTCAATCAGTAAAATTAGCCTTTCACTTAGTAAATGAAGTGAGTCTCTTCCACTCACTTTATATCACAAAGGATTAAGATCCCTTGTCTCCTGTTTTAACTGGAGACTTAAAATATGTTTCCATCTAAATGCATTAGCACTGAGCTTCCCCACTTCCCCCAATTCTGCTTCCTGTTTGAAAAGCAGAGTAAATGGTTTCCTTGCTGATTGGCTAGAAGCCTATACAACTTTCTGGCTGCAGGCCATTAACACCCTGGCCAGAAGTACTGACAGGAAGATGAAGAGATTTACACCCTCTGATTCCTGTATTAACAACAAGGACAAAACAGTGTGTGGTCTTGTCAGTGGATAATACAATTTAAAGATATGATTTCTTTCTCCACAGGTGCATTTGTCTCTGAAAATTAGCAGTTCAGCTTGGTGTGAATAATAAGGTATCTTCTCTGATGAGTATGAATCATATTAAAAAATCTGCATTGTAGAGAAGTTCATGATTTATAAGACTATTACCATTTCTCTAAATGATAGAACTGGAGTCAGCTTATTTTTTACATCCAAGACCTGGTAACTTGAAATAAATATTTAGTGGAAAGAATAAGTATGAAATTATTATGTTTTATAAAGGAAAAAACATATATGTATAATAATGGTGAAAACTCCTGTTATTTGAGTTGTTTAAGATAAAATTACTCTTTAACAACAAAGAACAATGAACTATGATATATGATTCCTTTGCTCAAATTCTCTACTCATTTCAATAGTTAACTATATATTTTTGCAAAGATATAGGTGATATGTGTATGTATATATAAACTCACTTGAAATAGAGGGATATATATATATATTTGACTGTAGTTGTGTACATATAAGTATACATACTTATCTATACATATGTATCAGTATCTACACACACACACAAACACATGTAGGAATATTTCTTAATCATGCATATATAAACAGATATGCACATGGTTCATATAAGATTTAAGCACACACATACAGAGAACTTTTAACATATAAAAACTGGAGAAAAGAATTAGAGATTGGATAATATTATTAACTTTATATATTCAACACACTTTTTATTAAATGAAATGATTAGATTTGCTTGATCTCTAAGTCCTCTTTCAGTTTTAACTGATGAATCTACTGTTTGTTTATCTTTATGCCCCCTTTCATGAAACCACTTAAAAATTTTGTAAATGATAGTAAATTATTATTGGGGAATAGAAAGATTATAGAAAGATTTCATGCAGATGAAAAACCAGGCTATCAATAATCAATTGATCAATGGCCATTTACCACGTACTACTGCAAAGGCACTGTGCTTGATGGAAGAAAACAAAGACAAACTGAATTCTTGGTCTTACTTTCAAAAAACATATAGAATAATTTTGGAAAAATGCAATAAGTAGACATTGACATCAAAGCCATCAATCTAAAGCAGGGCTTGACATGTGCGTTGGAAACTGTATAACCAAGTCCTACATTTCAGAATCAGGAGAGGTCACTTAAAAAAATGTAAACTGAACTGTGAATCGTGTTTATTTAATTAACTTGCTTCCAAAACCATTTCTGGACTGCTCTTTCAAAGACAAGTCAACCATGTTGATCTAAATTATTACAAGTTGTAAGTTCTGAGTTACAATGACAAGACATTCCCGTAAATGGAGGCAACCACTAAGATATTCTGCAATGAAAAGGGCCAGTTATCAAAATTTTAAGGATAAATAAATCAACTGATGTTGATTATTTTAGAGTTTCCTTAACAGATGGCCGTTTGCCTGAATGGGAAAAACAGAAATAATCACTCCTCAATGTGATCAGACCTAAAACAAGGGTATCATTTGATGTGTCCATTACGTTAGACACCAACACCATGATTGTTTACAGAAATAGAGCGACATATCTATCTTTGGCAAGTTAAACTTTTACTGGATAGAAGAAGGGATGTATGAAAATATGGCAACAATACCAATGAAGAGTTGATGATTACCAAATGAGTGCCAATAAGAGTAAATTTGATGCTGTATCAGAGAAGAAAAGGGAAAACTGATTAGATTTAGCTCTAAAATGTTGGATTCTGATATTTTACTTGTGCATTCAGCAAATATTTCCTGAATGCCTAGTAAGTACAGGCACTGAAGATGCAGCTGTAGACAAATCCAGACAGGGTCCGTCCCTCATGAGCTATGAAAAAGCAAAGTAATCAGACAGGTGGGAAGAGAGAAGAGGGTTGCAAACCCGGAATAATAGATGGGAGAGTTCAAAGGCATGTTCAGAAGCCTAGTGAAAAGACCAGTTAGAATAGGACACGTGGTTATTAAGGAATTGTGGGAGATAACGATGGAGAGAGAATTTAAACCCAAGAAATTTGTGTTCACTATGGTGTGCATATGTGTATGTATACACACACACACCACACATACACATATATATCATGCATGTCATATATATCACACACACATACACTATATAGACCACATATATACACTATATATTGACCATATATATATATGATGTTGTGTTCAGAGATCCACAAATTTAACTTAAAATTAGGTTAACCCTAAGTATGCTTACTGATGGGAAATTGCCTTAAAGATGCACCTCACATACCACTGACAGTGGGCTTGAGATTCACGGACTCCATTAGTATGTTAATAGATGGTTCTGGATCTAAGACTCGGTTCAGTAGCACATTTCCTGAAAGGAGAAATGGAGATCAATATGCACATCAAGCATCATTCTGATGTAGAAGTATCTGTAAATCACTCTAACAACTGTCTCAGGTCTTCAAATACGAGGCCAAGAGTTTGCATGGGAACATAAAAAGAGTTTGCATGGGGAAAAAAGGAGTTTACTTCAAAGAAAGCAAAATTTGACTCAAAGCGAATTCAAAGAACCTGGCAAAATTTAGGATAAATGTGGCTGTTTTAAAGTTAAGTTTTTGATCTTCTCTTTGTTGAAAAGCTGTGTAACTTTAAAATAATAATAATATTTTAGATAGCCATGGAGAATAAGAGTTCTATCTACAGAGCCAATGTAAACTAGAGTGACTCTAAAATAGTGAAAAGTCTCAAGAAACGACAAGCTAGTTTATTTGTGATTATAAGCAAAGAAAGGAGTTAAGTGGGAAATAAGTTAAGTTGTAATACTGGGCAAATTTTATTGGCTCTTCTCTGATAAATCGCTAAGCTTATTTTTAGGTCTCTTGTTGGGCATCTTTGTGATAAAATTGTCTGACGTGCCCTGGATCTTCTACCAGACTGGCATGCCCATAAAGCAGTGAAGGCCAAGGTTCCATTTGCTTCAGTGTCTTACAGTGTCTGTTACATTAGTTTTTTGATGTTTGGTAGATTCATGTAAGGTCTGGCCTCATATTAGGTGGTTTAAACACAGAATTGCATGGTTATGTAATCTGATGAATGGAAAGAACTTCGACAATCACCTTCTCTAATTCTTTCATTTTTTGAAAGTGAGATCCAGTAACTTGATCTTGTACTCCTGTTCATGTTTTAATACCACATCTCTTGTTCGTCTTTTTTTCTTACTTCCCTCCAACATATACTCACTTATGCCAGCAAAATTCCGTACATCACAACCTGATTATTTTAGGTGGAAACTTGGCTCATTCTTGACCCATCCCTTTTCCTCAGAAACCCTGCTCCACCTCCAACAGGTCCTTCTGATTGTGGCTCAGAGTACATCTGGTCTCTCTCTTCTCCGTTCTCACCGCTACCACACTTGCCCCAGCTGTGGTGCAGAACGCCACGTACTGGTTATCAGTCCCAGGGCAGAACTCCAGGTGCTTCTGCGCACCGCATTGTGGTGTCAGAGTTGCCAAGGAAAACACACAATTGAGCAGGGGGTGGGACAGTGCTTTGCTCACCCAGAGACGAGACAGAACAAGTTCAGCTGCAATAGTGGGTAGTGGTTCCCAGGGGCTAGTGGGGCCCCACAGCCAATGCAGGGCAATAAGCCTATCTGTACTTCTGTTGACCCACAGAAGAAGGACCCCAAATCCTCCTCTGTGGAATCTGAGACACTGAAGGCCTGGGGGGCGTGTGTGCCTGAGGGGTACAGAGTAGTGCGTGACGAACACACGCTGAGTCTGAAACAGAAAGGTGGCCCGACACAAGGTGCTAAGCCCAGCACAGGCTGTGTGCGCTCTTTATTCCTTGCTTAGAAAGTATTCCAGGCCCAAGGCTTATTGGGGGTGACATTGGTTAATAAAATTATACATGTTTCAGTTACATAGTTCTATAATACATCTTCTGTATATTGTACTGTGTTCACCACCCCAAGTCAAGTCTCCTTCCATCACCACTTCCCCCTATACCCTCTTCTACCTCCCCGCAGCCCCCTTCCCCGCTGGTAATCACCATGTTATTGTCTATGTCTGAGTTTTTTATTTCTTTTTTGTTTAATCCCTTCACCTTTTTCACCCAACCCTGCAACCCCCCCACGCCTTGACAGCTATCAGTCGGTCTCTGTATCTATGAATCTGTTTCTATTTTGTTTGTTAATTCTGTTTGTTCATGAGATTCCACATATGAGTGAGATCATGCTTCTTGCTTGTCTTTCTCTGACCAGCTTGTAAGGCTCATCATTCTTTTTTTTTTAATATTTTGTTTATTTATTTTTTAGAGAGGGAAGGGAGGGAGAGAGAGAGAGAGAGAGAGAGAAACATCAATGTGTGGTTGCTGGGGGTCATGGCCTGCAACCCAGGAATGTACCCTGGCTGGGAATCGAACCTGGGACACTTTGGTTCCCAGCCCGTGCTCAATCCACTGAGCTACACCAGCCAGGGTGTAAGGCTCATCATTCTTAATGCAGCTGAGTGGAAGCAGAAGACTGCTTGCAAAGAAGGCCTTTCCCAACACAAGTCATATTTACTTCCACCAAGACTATTGTTAAATTTTTGAGATTCTTGCTTCCCCTCTTGCCTTCACCTGCATTCCCCAGCGCCCAGCTATGCTCTACACAGCAATCAGAATGATCTTCAAAAAAATGTAAATCTGAGCATGTAATTCCCTTGCTCAAAATCCCTTAAGAACCTCTCAGCGTAATTGAACTGAAATCCAAACTTACTAAGATGGTATAAGGCATTGGAATTACCAACCCCTGGCTAAATCTCCAGGGTAACTTTTTGGCATGCACCTCTGCCCACTGCTCTTCAAAGCTTGTGCTCTCGCTATTGAACCATGCTTCTCTTTAATAACTCCTTCTCAATACTTTAATACTTCTTTTTGCATGCACAGATCATAAGATCAGGAGAGATCATAAACAAGCTTGGAAGTAACATTGTTGCTGATTCTGTAAAGAGTATGTAAGTACTCTGATGCTTGAGTCTTAAAGCTGTTCTGAAGGGATGTTTTACTTCCAGCCACAGACACCTGTAGCCCACATCTGGCTTCCTTAGAAGCAGGGAGAGAACAGACCTCTGACTGCACGGGCATGCCCTTTTCCCACCTTCCTTCTCAGTCCAAGTGTCAGGTGATGCAACAGGGCCCAGGAGAATGATTCCGCGATGTAAAGACTTTCATGAAGGGTGCTTTGCCGTTGTCCAATTTATTGATGTTCTCCCACCTGAAGTAATGGCAGGACTAGGTAACACACACACAGATCAGTTACAGTAAGTGACTAGTTCGGTCTCTGCAGTGGACATTGATCCAGGTGAATTTGAGGTGCTTCCCAAACTAGGACCTTTGTTGTCACACATTTCTGTCCCTTGTGAAGACCTCATTGTATCAGGTATATGTGGTTATTCTGGGTCAAGCTACCCAGATGTTGGTAATTCTTGAAATTTTTTTGATTTTTTTCAGGGTCTCAGTAGAGAAGGTACAAAATCACATAAGTTCGGCAGCTAAGCAGAAATACTTTGGGTTTTCTTTTTCATTGTGCAAATGCATAGCATGGAAATGTGCTTTATTAGCTCCAATTTTCTCCCAGTAGGTAATTCCAAATCACAATTACAATTAAATAGATTCACCAGGAGTCTTCAATCAAAATTATTATTTCTGCTGGGATTTCCTGATTCCCATATTACATATGGATTTCATGGGGAAGGAAAAAGAAGCCGAAATTCTGAGAGGAAAAAAAAAATTGAATCTTTGTGACATATTGGATGTGGATGTTAGCTATTATCGAGTTAAGTTTGACCAGTTATATTCGGAAATCAAGGCTTTGAGCTGCTGCTACTCTTCCCACTGCCTCTTCCTATTGAAAACCCGCTCCGTTTAGGGGACTTCTTTCTTTGGTCTCTGTCTGCAAATTCTGAGTGTAGGACTCAGAGAGTATGTTTTTGACAGAAAAAAAAATCATTCATGTTTGTTCCTGTGACACAAACTGAGAGTGAAAAATGTTGCAAGGGAACTTCAGTAGGGCCCTTCACACTCATGCGAAGGCTCTGGTTTGCTTATAGATACTATATACCTTTCACAGCACCTAATACGGGGCGGGCAAAAGTGCGTTTCCAGTTATAATACGAGTAAGTGGTGCAGTAATCAATAAATAGTAACACAAGAGTAAACTGTGTTTTGTGTACTTGCAACCTTAAACCTACTTGAGCCAATACCTGTATGTACTCATCCAGCGTCAGAAGAAAAATGAGCACTTAGTTTAAAGATTGACAGGTAGAAGACAATTTAATCTTTTAGGTAATATGCTAAATTAACGTTTTAAAACAATTTTAACCCAGTGGATTCTTGTTTTAATGACCTTTGGGAGTGATTGGATAGACTCTAGCCAACTGTTCTGGTTCTGGGCTTCCCTGTTACTGGGGCTTTGTCACAGTTCATTCAGAAAAATGCTGGATGTGAATCTCACACTGTATCACACCCATTCTGCCTTCATGGAGTTTACAGTACGGGGACAATGAAAACCAACATGATGTATGCTAACAGTTAAAGAACACCAGGCTCTCTTATGTGGTAGAAAAGGCAGCTGTAGAGCTCTGTTAGTGCTTCCCCATCACTCTGTGAATATTTGCCATCTCCAAAACCGCGGAGGCCTTCTTAGTCAGTGCTTCAGCCCACGTTCTTCTGTCCAGAATGCCCTTCTGGATCTTGGGCACCGGACAACACCCTATCCATGATTCAAGGTGCAGCTCATGTTCTCCCCTTCCTGGAGCTCCTTCCTGGTTATCCCCTTCCCAGTGGGCATCACTAAGGATTGCGTCATCTCTGAGTTCACAGTACCATGCAATTATCATGTAGCATTGTTCTCATGTGTTTTCTTTTTCTACTGGACTAGCTCTTTGAGGAAAGAAACTAGTATTGTTTGTTGTTGCATTCCTCAGGCAATTGGATGATGCCTGCCACGTATTAGGTACTCACTCCATGTTGACTGTGTTGGTCTGAGTTCCCTAGAGAAGAAGAACCAATACTATACACACACATACACACACACACATTTTATATATATACACACAGATATATAGATATATAGCTCCTATATAATATACATTATATATATATATATATCCTGTGTAATATATACAAAATATAAACAGATTGATTGTAAGAAATCCACTAAAGGAAAATGGATGCTGAGGTGTCCTAAGACCTGCAGTTGGCAAGCTGCAGATCTAGGGAGGCAGGTGGTATAGCTCCAGTCTGAGTCTGCGAGTCTGAGAACCAGCTGATGGTGTGAGTTCCAGTCCAAAAGCATGAGTAGACCCAGATCTCATCTCAGAGACAGTCAGACAGAGAGAGTGAATTTTCTCTTATTCCATCTTTTGCTCTATTTAGTCCTTCAGTGGGTTGGATGAGGCCCACCCACATTGAGGAGAGCAATCTCAGTCTGCAGATATAAATATTAATCTCATCTAGAAACCCCCTCATAGATGCATCCAGAACGCTGTCTAACCAAGCATCTCGGCACCCTGGGCTCCTGACTGACTGACTCACCGACTATGTGAGTGCAGGGAGAATTTGGCCATCCCCACGTGATGATACAAGCAGTGATGGTAGCGGTGAATGGCAGAGTTATCAGCAGAGCCTAAAGCAAAAATCTGACTCCAGAGCTTGCTTTTCTGTTATTTGGGTAATTCACCTGCCTTGATTTAAGCACGATTTTATGAGTAGGCCCAGCGAATATCAGCCCCATTCACAATCAACTTCACGAATGTTGTGGCCGTTGAGTATCCATGTCTAATGAGACTTAAGCTTGCTGGAGAGTGCGAGCCTGAATTCTGTGACATTATTCATTGCTGTTTTGTATAAACCAATCTCATGTTTCGTGATAAGGATTTTGTCTGTAGAATAAAGAATGAAAGCACAGTTATCGTCACAGTCTGTGGAGGTAAACATGTCTCCATAAAATCAATACGCTCCTGAATAGCTGCTTGCAGTTTACGTGGAATGTGATGCACTGAACAGAGCATCAGAGTCATTAGCAAAATGGTTTGGTATATTTCAAAATGTGCTTGCTTTAGAAAAAATGAGAACATTGCTTTTCTTCATTTTCAAAAATGTTTATTAACATGATTTTGTATGATTGTATAGTGTTAAGTACAGTGGCTATGCCAGAATTTGCTTGTGCAATCGCCAATTGTTCCATTGATCCGTTTTATCATTCACTATTTTAAATATGGCTGCATTAGATAATTTCATACATCTAACTTTTTTCCTCCCTTATATATCCATTCTTGGGTTAAATTGCTATGATGTTCATGGCCAAATCACCTTTCAAAGATAGTATATGAATTCACACTTTCTAAACCACTGTCAGTTATTATTTTGAAATCTTTGCAACATTAATAGGTTAAAACAGAAATTTTCAACCAGTGCACTGTAAGAATTTTTAAAACATGCCATCTCTGACTATTTAGTCAGTGACGCTGCCTCTTTTCCTTTGGACTGTCAAATAAAAAATAAATGACAACAGCCAATACAACCAGATAGCCATCTGGTGTGAATGAATCAAAATTATACCTATTTTTGTCAGATTGGCAAAAAATATATATTTTTGGTATGCTGCAAAATTTTAGTAGTTTATATGTGCCATGAGGTAAAAAAGATTGAAAATTGCTGGGTTAAAGCACTATATCATTTTGCTTATATTTTTAGTTGTTGAATATTAACGAACATTTCTCTTCATTAGAAGCCTTTCCTTTAAAGAATTCCTATAGAAAATTCCTACTTCCTTACAGTGAAATAAAACCAGCAAACACACAACTCCTAATCGATCTGCATTATACATATTGGTTTTCTTTATGCACAAGTCAAAGGCCCGTATTAGTCATCAAAGACATGACAGCACAGCTAGGAGGAAAGGTGGCTGCCCCCACACAGGGGCTGCTGTCTAGCTCTTGCTGTAAGAAAAAGTCCGTTCTGACCTTCATGTGGAATAATGGCATTGACAGTCAATACAGTTTGACTAGATTTATGAAGGATCTGTACCCAGAGAAACAACACCGTGTTGAGTTTGAGGGAGAAGGTGGTAAAGCTCTCTTCAGCATTTAATCTTAAATTGGGAATCAGCTACCCAGTTATATTAGCTCGGATGGATGGAAGAAAAGCTATTCGAATTAGCTGCCTAGTGAAATATTTCCAATTTGACTCTGAAGTCAGGAGAAGTCATGGAGGGGCCGAGCTGCATCGTGCTCGTCTGACTGCTGACCATGCGACCAAGGGGAACGGGGCTGTGAGCACATGGCTGGCATTCGTATCTGAGAAAACGCCTCCAGAAAAAGTGGGGAGGGGCCTGGCATCCAGCTCTGGGTTTGCAGGCCGATCCCATGGAGTGCCACTCACTCTAAACTTCATGCCTCCAGTGGTGACACCCTGTCCCGATTCTTATAAAAGCAGTGTGCAGGCTACCAGAGGCCTTAAGGCTGTCATGAAGAAGGTTGATTTGGAGAATCTGGAATTACTCCATGGATCTGAAGGCCAAGAATCCAGCGAGGCTAATTGGTGACATCATAATACCCCAGCATTCAGACTGGCTCTTGATCACCCAGAGATTCCAGGAGTCCCAAAATAACCACCTGCTCCCAAGCCTTATGTATAATCATTCTCCAAGAATCTGGCAGAGTACCAGCTCTTCATAGCATTCATATTGGACAAACCCTGAGAAAGACTTAGTTGATGATGTTTCTTCTTGACAATTTTTTTTTTTGCTTAGGGAATGAGTTCATTGTGTGCTACTCATCTTGCAGAGCTGGACAAACTGACTGTGTAATGTACCTTGTCCTTTCACACTTCTGTGACACCCTTCTGATCTGATGTTCAACTAACTGGCCACATGGATGTTTCTTGTCATTTTCCACACCAGGCATGTGTGACTCTCACCCCCCAGACTGACTTACTAGATTTGTTTTCAATGCCACTTTCAAGCCACTGCTCGTCATCCAGCCACCTAGGAGTCTGTAATTTTGCCAACGAAAATGAAGAAGCTAGAGCAAAAACAAAAATCTTTACAAGGTAAACAAATGGAAATGGTAAATCTCAGAGGGACATACCTATAGAAATATACTCATAACAAATTCCTGGAATTCTTTATTGGTCTTCTGGCAGTTAAAAAGAACTGAATCTAGAGAACTGCCCTTGGCATGACCTCTCTTCTATTTTCCTGAGCTGGTGTGAGAATTCAAAGGGGGTAAACAAGGTCTGGCTTTGAAGGGGGCTTTCAGGCTATAATTTGGAGCAAACAAAGCAGTAACAACCACTCTTCTCTGTAGAATATCACCACACTGCTGAATATTTAAAAGTGAGGCGTGTTTCCAACCCCAGGGTCTGTCCCCCAATTGATAAGTCTCTTTTTATTAAATGAACTTTAGTTCCTTAACAATTAGACCTTCCATTGGAGGAGATGAGGATCCTGATAGTCCGCCAAAGAGGCTAGAGGGCAAAGGAGAAGAATGTGCCATTTTCAGATTAGAATTTCAAAAGAGAAATGGGCCCATTCTGAGTGTGTGGGTGGAGGAGAGGTCTCCCTAGAGGCGGAGGGAGTCTTGGCATAAACCTGGACTGTGAAATGCTTTATTTGCACCTCTGCTTAAAAAGCAAAATGGTTCAGAGTGAAATGAATCTGAGCGTGCATGTGGAAGATATTCAAACTTTTTGACTGTCCAGATCTGATGGGAAAATTTCTCTTGTCCCTGTGGTGCCTGTGTGCATGGAGACTATTGTTCTCATTATTTTAATTCTAATACGTTTGATGTCCCTGCAGATTTAGCAGCTTTTCATTCATTGCCATGGTGATTTTTACCTCATTTTTTTTTTAGCATCACAAAGGAAAAGCCCACATGAAAAATGTTTGCTGCTTTTGCTATTAACATTTCTACTGCCCCAGTGACAGCCAACAGTTTGGTTGTCCTAGCTCCTGAGGAAATATGTATTGGCCAGACCGGACTGATGGCGGTGGCCTTTGCCCAGCCTGTCCCAGATGGGTGGGGGCTGGCTCTGAGAAGCTGATAACTTTGTTCCTGGGGACAATGATTTGAAGGGAGGATGGAGAAATCACATTCAAAATGTATATCGCTCGTCCAGAGTTTGAACTTATGGGGCTCAGATAAAACTGTCACGGGCGCATGCGGCATAGCTCCTTCTCCCCCCTCCACAATCTCTTTTCAAATGGAAGGCTTGATGGGTTGACACTTAGGATGTAGCCTCAGCTGTTTCACACTTTCCCTGAAGAAATCCCTGTTATCTCCCTCATTTATGCCTCCCGAATCTCAGAGCCGGGGATGTTTTCCTGAATAAATACATATTTATTTTTTTTCATTCAACAAGTATTTGATGGGCAATTATATGTCATATAATACACAAAGCCCTCAGAGTACAGGATAAAACGGACCCAGCCCTGCTTTTGTGGAATGCGTAGATTAGCCGGGACGATGGCTATTAAATAAATTTCCTGGTTAACCGATTACAATGGAAATAAGTGCTACAAAGGAGGCATACAGGAACGATCGGGTCTGTCTGGGTTTGGAGACGGTCTTTCTGAGGAAGTGACAATTCTGATACTGTGTTGGCACAGTCGGGTCCCTGGCACACAAGCACTGCATCGCTGAAGAGCTGATGACAATAAAGTCTTCGCTTCTTGCAAGGGTAGGGAGTAAATGTTCTAGAAAAGAATTGTGCTGGTAGCTGTTTAACTAGCTTTGAGCGGCATTTACCAAAGTAACATTTATAGACACTTAATGAATCCTTTTCCTGTTAAAATTACTATTAAAGAATACCTGAAGGATCTTTTATAGAAATCAAAATAAACAGAGTGAGACCCCTTTCTCCACGGTGCTCTCATAACGGCTCTACATCTTTTTCCCACCACACCTAGTGCTTACCCTACGACTGTGCTTAGGACAGTTGACTTCAATAACATTTCTGAGGCTGAAGCCAAGGCACTTTGGCCTATAACTGACAATTAGTCACTTATAAAGTTTCAGTGATAAATATCTGTGTTTGTCACTTCTAGCCCAGAGGGTAAACAGATCTCCAATACGTGTCTGACATTTTAATACATAAAACATATTCTTTTACATTGATGGTTCCTGAACTGATCCCTCACTAGGTGCTGTCACTGTTAATCCATGGATGCGCAGAAACTGTATAAACCTGTAAGGTGATTGACGTGGGGCATTCCCAGCAAATCCAGGTATTTCTAGATTTAAAGCGGCCGTAGCGTCCTGGGCCAGACTAGGTGTGAGGGTAAACACCTTGATTACAATTCATTTTTGAAAACAGCCTGTGACAAGGCCAACAATGACAGGCCTCCATGAAAACCCCTGAAATAGGTTTGTGTGCTATTCTTAGAAGTACAGTACTTCAGGCTGATCTTTGCTTATAATTATGGCACTCTAGAGAGAATGTACTCATGAAACAAGAGAGTTTTTACCCAAAGCTGTGCTGACTGATCCTTGGAGCAGGAGCGGGGTAGTACTGATATGTAAAAGAAAGTCCTCTTGAGGTAGTCTCACTGAGATTGGGAAATAAGATATTTCAATAAGTATAATAATTCAGTCCTAAAGTTTGTTTTTAACCATTCATACATAATATGAAGAAATGTGTAATAATATATAAACATACATCATTAAATATGCATTTACATTTAATATGCACATGGAAATATGTGACATTTACATGCAAATATTTACATGTTCTTTAATCACATATTCGCATGTTACTTACATGTAAACAACATGGGTTTGTATTATGTACATAATACAAAACATCAGCTTGCTCATATCCCCCTCTCATCTGTAAAGTGAAGACAATAATACTTTAAGAGCGACTGTGAGGATTCAATGAGGTCATTCATAAAGGAGCTTGGAATAAGGTAAAGGTAAAACTTAGACCTTGTGCAAAGTCACCCAGCTGGTTAAGTGACAAAGCAGGAAAGGGACCCCAAGTAATTTGGCAGCCAGACATGTTCATCCCAAAATGTCACAAGATACATTAGAAGTGGAGAGATGCATTAAACTCAGTTATCAAAATTTGGATATTTGCAATGCTCCATTTAAATATTTAGGGTCACATAGAACCTCAGTAAATATTTATGTATTTTTTCTTTTAGTAGATATCTGATATACTCTGTGTACAAAAAAATACCAAAAACACATACACAAAAATATAAACACTTTTCAGGCTTTTATCTATACAATCATGCTATCTATGTCATGCTATCAATGAGTTATGGGTGTTATAAAAATTCAAAAGGTTGAGAGATGATTTCCAGTAAGCAAGACCAGGAGAATGGGAATTTTTGAACTCAGTACCTTAAGAATGACTACAGTTTTGATGGGCGGATATTAGGGGAGGAGAAATCATGAAAGTTAAGTCAAGAGGAAGCCATGCTCAGGGCACAGGACTGCTCAGTAGATTGGAGAGTTATTTTGCGGGAGTTATGGAAGATGAGCCCAGAAGGTGGCTAGATTCTTGGGTGCCAGAATTAGGGGTGTAAGACAATATTAGAAATTTTCTGGAACTTCAGTTTCCTGAGTGAAACAAAAACTTTGGTGATTTTAGTAACCCTGATCTTTTGACTATGGAATGGATTTGGGTAAGAATAGAGTAGCACTATAAAGACCATTTGTACTGTGATTACAATTGATCAGATGTGATCTGATGAGATGGAACCAGGCTGTTTTCATGAACAGGTAGGCGCTTGTTGAGCAGGTAACTGTTTTTCACGAGGCTCCAGTTAAAATTATCTATGAACAAAGCATAGAAATTGTTTGTATTGCATTGGAGCATTAAAAGACTCTTCTGACAATACTGTATTTCATTCTTATGAGTTACGGTGAGTTTAATGTTCATTACTAGGTACTCATACTCACTCCTTGACAATGCAGTACTAAGTTGATAGCCTTTAACTACTTCTCCTTTTAATCCTGCTGCTGGTTTACACCCATTGTGAGATGTGAGTGTTACAATTCAGCACAATATTGAGAGCATTAATTCAAGCCATACAGAGCCTCATAAACCTAGAATTGCTTTTTGATGTGCAGGGTTTCCTTTGTAGAGACAAAAAGAAAAAGCTACAGATCATATTTATAATTTCTCACTCTGTTGAATAACCAACTAGTTGAAGTTTTCAAACATTATATTGTTAAATTTTAAATAGGAGGCATTTGTGACAATGCCTATTTATTAAGGTCTGAAATCAACACAGAACTCATATTGAATAAGCATGTGGAATAGTATCTGATTCCATTAAGTCTAATTATATTAACATATAATTTCATGCATCATGTATGATTCTTTCAGCTATAAGAAGTTTAAATAAAGGAACCAATTGTTGAGTATCATTTTGGATTAATCTTTCATTTTAAATCTTATTTTAGGTTCTAGAATTTTGCAAGTGAATGTTTTGAATGTCACTGGCATTTAGATGTAAAATAGACATTTAGAATTTTATCCAGTGTGTATAACTTATATAGGACTATATACCTGAATATTTAAAAGTATCCAGATATTTTATGAACTTATCAAAACTATTTTATTCTTACCTGTTTTGTATAAAATATATAACTTGTAGATGTGGGCATGTTATTTCCAACTATACTGTCTTCATTACAAAATTATATGCCAGGGATAAAGACCAAGAAGAAAACAGTTAAACAAAATAGCCAGAAACTTGTTTGAACATCTCACTGCAGTTTTGCCTTGTCTAGTATGTAAACATCATTCTCTGCTGAAGTACATGCTTTAAATCATACCAAAGTCAATCAGTAGGAGATTAATTCCCCTTCTTTTGAATAGACTCAAGACTGTACACTACAAATGGCCTGGCAATGGGACTTTGGACAATGAGCGAGGACACAGGTTAACTGATTCCTTTCGTTCATCACTCAGGGGTAGATCCAGCAGTTACAGGGTAATTCTGATAACTAAATGAGAAGAATAGAATTAGATTTGTACTTGGCATTCCCTGAATCTACATCTATTATTATAAAGCCTTAACTGGGGACCCAGATGAGTAATTTCAGTACCTACATGTGTGGGATAAATTAATATTCATGCTTTTATGTGATCTAGATTCAGTCACTCTTACTGCTGAGCAACCTCAATACAACCTCAATATTGGACCTCTAGGTCTGCAGGTTTGTTTATGTGAGCGTGGCTATAAGGAGAGGTGTCTTTGGCCGGTGGCACCAATTCCACATGTGATACTGGTGGAGTTCACTCTTTATGAAAGTTGTATATAAGATTACATGATTTCGTTTCTTCCTGTATTTGCCCTCTTCCCTTCCTACTTGGTGAGGTTTGGCTTTACATGGAAGGACCTCTTTGCAGTCTTTGTCCAGCTTTGGTTGAGGGATAGTTGCCTTGCTGGGGTGCAAGCCTACGTGAACGCTTGTACCGTTAGCTTTGTCCTGCTGCACCCGTGCAGCGGAGATGACATACGCCTTCCTGTGAACCTGGGCTGCTCTGTCAGTTTGCTGCTCGTTGTGGTGTCCTCGCACCACGTGAACTTCATCCTCCTTTTGGACGGGCATGGATAGACCATTGTCCTTCTGTCTCAGCTCTTTGGGAAGATGAGAAGACATAAGCTTCCTGCAAATATGGGAAGAGACATTGAAATGTCTTTCACAGTCCTTGCTCTGGGTGAGAGGTCACAAAGGGGATCAACTTCCTTTTGACCGCCGGATCTCTGTACGGGCTGCCAGTTTCAGTAACCCTGTGTTTCAAGACTGTCCTACCTAAAGGGGACAAGAAATATCACCCTCTCCCAGGGGAGGAAACTTCTCTACAGCATTCTGATCACCTCTCATATTAAATTATGATGTTTTCACCTAGACCATTTTGCCTTTGCCCTTTTGTCTCCAGCCAAATTTTCGTCTGATTGTAGGGAAAATTAGACTTGAGAGAATAGATCCAAAATAAAACCAAGAGTATGTACAGCTGAATACAATAGAATTTGTTGTTCACTAAATATTGACTACATGAAATGTAAACTTGGACCTAGGAAATTTTCAGTTAGTTAAAATAAATCTATAAAATAAAAATCACAATAATATAAAATGTGATTAGCAAAACAACTTAAACCCCAAACTGATGAATGAATAGAACTTTATTGTGAAATGTACAAACAATTAAATGAATTCGAGTAAGATTAAAATGAACATAGAAATATTGCAATGCAACTGCAATGGATAGCACATGAATCAAGAAATTAGAATTATTTAATTGAGTTAACTCTAAGAATAAAACTGTGATGTCTCTTCTGAAATAATTATTCTTCCTTCTTCGTTTTCCCATAGGACCACTGAGGTTTCTATCCCAGACAGAATCTGTCACAGCCTTCATGGGAGACACCGTGTTACTCAAGTGTGATGTCATCGGGGAGCCAATGCCAACCATACACTGGCAGAAAAACCAGCAAGACCTGACTCCAATCCCAGGCGACTCCCGGGTGGTGGTGTTGCCCTCTGGCGCTCTGCAGATCAGCCGCCTTCAACCAGGGGACGTTGGAATCTATCGGTGCCTAGCCCGGAATCCAGCCAGTTTGAGAACAGGAAATGAGGCTGAAGTCAGAATTTTGTCAGGTATTGTAGTGCTCTTTATTCTTTCCGGAATTATATTCTCCAGAGTAGTTGAAATGACCATTTTTTCCTTTGACAAATAGTTTGTATTTGTTTTAAGTTCTTTATTGTTTGGGGGGCTTTTGTTTTACATTTTCTTCTTTTCCTTTTTCTCTGAGACATTAGATGAGGATATGCCAAAAGCTTTTCTTATTTGTCCATGTGTTGTAGCCGAAGTTTCCAGAGAAACAGATATTTTCCTTAGATTGGCTTCATTCACTCACTCATTCATTCATTCACTGATTCCATTACTATATGAATGTTTCTTTGTACAAAGCTCATTGCTAAGCATTTTTATGTATTATTTCACATTCCTCTGATTACATTTTCTAATGATGAAGGTGATGCTTAGGGAGGTTAACAACCTTCCCTAAGTTAATATTAAATATTTATTTACTTATCTATTCACCCACTAGTTTGGGGAAGCATTGTGCTAACTACCAGGGGTGTATAATGACTAAGACTGACACAGAGCCTGGCCTGTTAGAGTTCTGGGTGAACATGGACATGCACATCATTATAATAAAGACTGATTGATAGTATAAGGAAAGCCGTTTCTCTCCATCTCTTATCTGTCTTCCCTTTTTCTGGCAAATCTCTAAGACTCTGGGCTCATGTCCCCCTTTAAAATAATCAGCGATCAGATTGGATATTCTCTGGGATCTCATCTCTTCCAATAATTGCTACTAGCTAGTATCTCTGTAACACCTACTTCCTCATCTAGTCTCACTTGTGAATCTGACTTAGACTCATGAAAATCACCACAAAGCCACACACTTGAGAACCTGTGACAGACTCCCTATCAAAGCATTGGTGTCGACTCTTGTCTATGCACTCTGCGTGTGGTTGTCACAAACCCTTCAGTTACAGGGAGTCCCCATGCCCAAGTCATTCCGAAAGCCAACTGGCACTTCAGTTGAAAGTTTCCAGGTACTTTAATAAGGACATGTCTAAAACCTCTTCTAATTCTTTTCTCCTTAAGTGACAGAGCTACTGATTTAAGTGTGTTGATTGATAACCATCAATAACACTGTCACCGTCCATCCACTAGGCAGTGAAATGTGCAAGTGTAGCATTTATTCCCAAAATATACATGCATTTATTTAGGCATCTATTAGATATAATTTTTTAATATTTATATCTACATATCCTGAATAATGCATCTGGTAAAGCTTTCACATGGGAAACTTAGGTACACTACGTAGAAAATTGGCAAGAATGTGTTTGACTATCTTAATATGACTGAGAGGTTATTTCCTTGTGGTATTAAGGGATAAAGTTGGACGAATTAAATATTAAATCTGAAATGGAAAATTTTGGAAGACACAGAGGCATTATACTCAAATCGCCATTCACCTTTATTTGTTCACCGTGTAAACTCACATTTGCATGATAATCCATGGGGATTTATTTAAAGCCAAATTTTATATTGTTAATTTGGCTAAATCAAAAATATGTTGACATAATTTGGAGGTGTCTGGGTATTTCTTACCTGAATAGAAACTGAAAAGTTTGAATTAATTACCTTCAAGAAGAACCTTTCTCCAAGTTCTATTTGAATAATACAAACTTCAAGAAGGAATTATGAGCTGAGGTAAATATACACACGCCCACATTTACAACTACACACATATTATTGTCAAACTTGGTTAAGCCCGTCTCATTTGCTATTGATCACACAAAGGGGCTGCTTAAGGGAACATGCTTGTCCCATTTATTCTTGACTTTACAAGTTTGTATAGAGGTCAAATATACAGGTCCACAACAAGTGCAAAAATGAGTGAGAGAATGAATGAATGAGGGAATGAATGAATGATTGGTTAATGCCAGCTTCTCTTAGCTGCCACTGATAGCTCTCTGTTTTTAAAAATCATGTTTAGCCTTTCTGAATTAATTTCCACTTTCCAATTTGAGGGAGTACTAATTGGAGGGAGTGATTAATTACATACATATACTGTCTATTCTGTCTTCTAACATTTATTTAACCCATTATGATGAATTTAGTTAAAACAGAAGCCTATCATTTTATTAACATGATTTAGAAGCATTATAGTAGAACCTGAATGGTTACCACTCTTTATCATATATATCGTATATATTTTTCCATTGTCATTTAAGTGCCCTGTTGAGTGAGAAAGTTAGCTATATTGCTTTAGTTTGACCCATAAAATGCTAATTAGAAGATTTGCAACTTTGTCCAACACTTGTTCTTACTACAGTTCATAATTCACGTAGAGAATATTCAAACTTGTAAGTTTGTGTGTATAGACAGTTATCTACTTCTAAATAATACATGTTATTATACGACACTTGGTCTTAGCCAAAAGACCGAGAAGTGATATATTATTTTACTTACTCAAGATTATGTGAAATACATTTCAAGCTGCCACTTTTATATACAGGTATTTAATATCACCCAGTAGTTGAGATCTATTAATATCAGTTTTTAAAAATCAAATGTCTGTTTTGAAATGCTGTCTTTCAACAAGCAGTTTTAGTATATTCACCAAACAAATAGAAACTTCCTTCAACAAACTTGTAAGTGACTCTTACATACCTGCCATCATGCTGGCTGCTAGGAAGGCAGAGTTGGAAGACTGTGCCCTAACACAGCAGTTGTCTCGTGGGGGGCACAGACCCAGCAGCACATGGACTGTGCTGTGAGAGAAGAAAGCACAGATTGCCATCAAAGTACACGAGAAAGAAAAACATCAATGTGCCCATCTTGAAGAGCAAATAGTAGCTAGGCAAAGAGAAGCGTACCCCAGGAAGAAAAAGAGCATTTATAAGCAAAGCATCGAGGAAAAAAGAAAGACTTTTCAGAATTGCTGCACACATTGTGTTTAACTGGTTCGTAGGGCACAGGAAGGGTTGAAAGGGGACAGGTTACAAGTAAGGAAGATGAATGGAAGAAAGATAAGGTAGAATGTATGGCATTAATCCTTTAAAGACTTGACCAAAAGCTGCTACAGAAGTGGTATCGCAAGGGATTCTGAAATGAAGATGGGTGAGAGATATTGAGGGCAGGTCTTGGAGGCATAACTGATGTGGTCTGAGAGGGAGGACCTGAGCTCAGGCTCCGTAACACCCAGGTCGTGGCCCTTTCCCATGAGAATGGGAGTGGGGGTGGTGTCTTGTGTTCAAACTAAATTACGAAGTTTTAAAGGAGATTTTCTCATAACTGTATTTTCCAGATTAAATGACTAATTGCTTCATTCAATAGTATGAAAATCGATAACTAACTTCTTTGACGAATGTTTTAAGGCAGAAATGGAATTATTGTTTATGAGGAATTGTACATTTTTAGCACATTATATTAGCATGAAAGTGTTGCAAAGTTTATTTTTTTTGAAATATTGATGGCAAAACACTAAGAATTGAGATGCTGTAAAATCTCGTATTATGTGTGCTGCAGAACACCTGAGGGACCTGAGGTGGGCACTGTGATGGTCGGGCCCACCTTACTCCCTTCTTTCTCGTCCCTCCTGAGTGCCGAGCAGGGGGCTGAATTGCCGCATTATAAATCTGCCTTGGACACCAGGTTAAATAAAATAATTGACCCGTGCATTAGAACTCTTATTTCAGTTTTCTTAATTGCTTAATTTAATTGATCAATTTGTAATTCAATGTACTGTTCATTCATTCAACTATAATTAGAGGAATTCTGGATCCTGGATAGACCTGAACTAAAATATCTCTGTAATAAGAGTCACTGGCTTTTAAATGGAATAAATTAGATTAAAGTATATTTCAAATGATTTTTTTCTCTATAATATTTATTTTTATTTAAGTTTTAACAGAAAATTTTCCAAAAATCAGCTTATTTAAAGAGAAAATTATGTTTGTTTTTTTAAAGATTTTATTTATTTATTTTTAGAGAGGGAAGGGAGGGAGAGAGAGAGACAGACAGAGAGAGAGAGAGAGAGAGAGAGACATCAATGTGCGGTTGCTGGGGGTTATGGCCTGCAACCCAGGCATGTACCCTGGCTGGGAATCGAACCTGTGACACTTTGGTTCGCAGCCCGCGCTCAATCCACTGAGCTGCGCCAGCCAGGGAGAAAATTATGTTTTTAGTTAAAAAAATATAGTTTCAGTATTTTGGTCATCACTAAGAATTATCACTAACTTAATGGATGCACTAAAATTTTTGGTTTAACAAAATACAATTTATATTTCAATGTACACTCCATTTTGCTGTCTTGTGATTTTATAATTTCTGCAGAATAGTGATCTGTACAGGAAAACAAAGAAGACATATTTGTTGTTTTTAAATTTACCATCAAGCCAGATAGTTTACATATATATATATATATATATATATATATATATATATGCAAGGAATGGTAAATTCAGGAAAACATATTTACTTCCAAATTAACACAGACAAGGAATGAATAAGTTGTAGGTGGGAATTTTGGAGAGGCTTTATAGAGATGATTACTTTTCTAGATCACGAGGAGAGGGACATTTGTAGAAAGATGGCAGAAGATGATAAATCTGGTATGGGAAGTTGGGTCTAGCTTATGAAGAGCTTTGAAACCGACCCCAATTAATTAGATTTGATTCTTTAGATTTTATTGATGGATGGGAATTCTTCAAGGTTTTTGAGAAATGGATACCATAACATAAACACACACACACAGCAAAAAGAAAATCACAAAGTAAAGAACAAATAAGGTTAACATATTATTTCATTTTTTGTACCATACTTAATGTTTTTCCACTGCACTGGTGGTTTTCTCACAGTCCACGTTCTTCTTTTAGGTTAATATTAAAGAAAATTATTTCTAATACCATGCTATAAACTGGAAAATTTTGGCCTTTCATAGATTAAGTTGGATAAGATGGTTTCTTGAGCTTCTCTCTCATATGTACTTAGAGAAGAATAATGTATAAGACTATATTTAAACCATGTGAAACCCACATTCCCTATATATCAGGTTTTATCCAGATATCATGAAGGGGTGAACATGTGTACTGTTACCATCCATTTCCATGAACTCAGTTCATATTATGCTAATCTTGATCAATTAATTAATTTTTAAAATTGGCAATTTAAACTATTATTATAAGTTGTAAAATCATGGAGTCTCACACAAGACTCAGTAAAAATCTTGGTTATAAAACTACTTGTG
This sequence comes from Phyllostomus discolor, assembly GCF_004126475.2. NCBI lineage: Eukaryota > Metazoa > Chordata > Mammalia > Chiroptera > Phyllostomidae > Phyllostomus > Phyllostomus discolor. The sequence continues at coordinate 15,197,019 of NC_040911.2, read as the reverse complement.
AAATTTAGGGTAAGTGATTTAATCTAAGTCTTTATTTATCTTGCACAATGCGGGGAGTAATAATATACATTTCATAGGGTGGTTATGAGCACTTAATTTAATAGGTGCAGTACAATGCCTGGAATTTAGTCCTCAGTAGCTATTATAATTGTTTTGGCATTTTACAGATTCCAGTCTTTAAGAATTTGATTTTCCTGTCAAGATTATTTCTCTGATAATGAATTACCTGACTCTGATTCTAGACGCCTTAGTGTTCATTTATCTACTGGTATTTAATTACACATTTTATACTATATATCAATAGTGCTAATTTCTTCATTTCCTGTTTACATCTATTAGAAGCCAGCATCTATTTCTCTTCTAGTAAGTAACTCAGTGTTAGTGATTTCCAACTTCACCTTTCCGTGAACATCACTCCTTTTGCCACATAAAGTACCACAAGAAGCATGGCTTAGAAATGGGAGTTAAAAGGTTCTGTAAATAAGACTTCTGGTACTTGATCTTCTTTAGCCATTACCATCTCATTTAATACTCTAAAATTGTTAGTTTCTTTTCCTGTTAAGAGGAGAGCGTGGAGTAGATTAGCCTCACTACCAAGGATCTCATTTATTATTTCATCCCACATTCATCCCCAAAACTGTCTTCATAATTCCAGTATTTAAGAGTTCAATTTTGCTAGACAAGCACTCTAATTACTGAAAATTGTAGGCCATGCTGAAATATAACAAATAAGGGTCAAAACCCAATATCATTAAATATGAGATGTTCCTACTTTTAGGTTAATTTTATTTTATTTTATTTAAGATTTCACTTATTTTAGAGAGAGGGGAAGGTAGGGAGAAAGAGAGGGAGTGAAACTTCAATCAGGTGCCTCTTGTAACATGCCCAAACTGTGCACCAGGCCTGTGACCCAAGCATGTGTTCTGACCAGGAGCCAAACCAGTGACCTTTGGCTTTGTGGGACAATGCTCAACCCCCTGAGCCACACCAATCAGGGCTTAGATTAATTTTAAAAAACATAATAGTGTAAGATGTTTTACGTTATTACAAAAAGCACACCAAGAAAAAAGATAACTTATATGCATACCAGGCAGTGAACTGCCCAAGTTCTATGTCATTATGTGCCCTTGCCACCACGGTGGTAGCTTTGGCTTGCCCTCTGTGGTAACCAGGGCCCAGCATAACGCAGAAACAAATGGACAGTCACACTGTGTAGGAATCACATACACGATTGTAGGTCAGGTCTTTCAAGCAGTGTGAGACAACCAGTGTTTTCCCATGACAGTGATGAAACAGAGTCTCATGTGTTGGCAAGGCTAAGCTGGCTTACTGAGGATACATAGGCAGTTTCTGGTTGGTTTTGAATAAAAAAGAAAGTCTCCACTTTCTGGTGCTATTATGGCGGAAATGAACAATGTCTAGGATTCCAAGTTGAAAGTACTTGGAATACTGGGGGCGCCTATTACATTTTTCTTGCATGTCTATAATTCTTTTGTTGTTGTTCTTTAGGGGTTTGGTTATATATATATATATATATATATATATATATATATATATATACACACACACATACACACACACATATATAACAAACACATATTTATATGTGTATATATATATATTTCCTTTTTCCAAGTATTTTTTTTATTGTTGTTCAAGTACTGTTGTGTCCATTTGCCCCCCACCACTCTCCCCCACCCCACTCATCCCCACCTCCCACCCTCAGTCCTTCCCTACTTTGGCTTTGTCCATAGGTCCTTTATACATGTTCCCCAATGAGCATGTATTAATTCTAATGTTACTAGTGATCTCCTCTCACCAAATCATCAGATTTTCTTTTATAGTTTAATATATTATATTGATTGTGCTATTATGGTTGTCCCACTTTTCTCCCCTTTATTCCCCTCTACCCTGTACCCCTCTCCCACCATCATTCTCCCACCTTAGTTCATGTCCATGAGTCATACATGTAAGTTTTTCGGCTTCTCCATTTCCCATACTATTCTTAACTTTTCCTCTGTCTATTTTGTACCCACAATTTATGCTTCTTATTCCCTTTTCCTTTTCTCACATTTTTCCTCTCCCTCTCCCTCTCCCCCTCCCCACTGATAACCACCCATGGGATCTATATTTCTGTGAATCTATTCCTGTTCTAGTTGTTCGGATAGTTCATTTTTGTTTTTGTTTTTTTAGGTTTAGTTGTTGATAGTTGTGAATTTGTTGTCATTTTACCATTCATATTTTTTATCTTCTTTTTCTTAGATAAGTCCCTTTAACATTTCATATAATGAGGGCTTGGTGATGGTCAACTCCTTTAACTTGACCTTATCTTGGAAGCACTTTATCTGCCCTTCCATTCTAAATTATAGCTTTGCTGGATACAGTCATCTTGGATGTAGGTCCTTGCCTTTCATGACAGGATACTCACAGAAATGGTTGAATATAATAGAGGAAAAAGCGAAGGCTCTGAAAAGTGTAATAAAGGAAAATGTACAGGGCACCAACATTGAAGGGAAGGAAACCAGGACTCAAATTAATGGTTTGAAGCAGGAGAAGAAATAAACATTCAACCAGAACAGATGAAGAAACAAGAGGAGGAGGCTTAGGAACCTCCTCCAAAAATGAGGAGAGGCTTAGGAACTTTCAGGACAACTTTAAATGTTCCAACAGCCACATCATAGCTGTGCCAAAAGGAGAAGGGGAAGAGCAAGAAATTGAAAACTTATTTGAAAACATAATGAAAGAGAACTTCCCTAATGTAGCAAAGGAAATGTATTTTCAGGAAGTCCAGGAAGCTCAGAGAGGCCCAAAAAGTTGGACCCAAGGAAGGACACACCAAGACACATCATAATTACATTATCCAAGATTAAACATAAGGAGAGAATCTTAAAAGTAGCAAGAGAAAAGGAAAGAATTACCTACAAAGGAGTTCCCATAAATCAGCTGATTTCTCAATCAGGCAAGAAGGGGCTGGAAAGAAGTATTCAGTCATGAAAGGCAGATTTTCTATTTCATTCTAAACCTTGACTGCTGTTAGATATTTATTTATGTTACTATCTCAACTCCCACTCTCTGATAGGTCGCTATTTCACATAAGGTCACAAGCAAAAGCAGTGTACGTGGAATTGTCTTCCACATGTAGGAATAAAGATTTCATAAAAAAGAGAGAGCCTGTCTTCCCTTAAGAGTCTTTTGAAGTTGGCATATGGTCAGTGCTGCATTCACTAGGAATGTGACCCTTAGCAGCCCTGGGTGGATAACTGGAGGGTTGGGAAGTCTGCCCTGACTCACACACAAGGAGCCTTTCTCAGAAGGTAGATAGAAGCTAAACCTATGACCTGTGAATGCAGAAGTCACAAAGCTTAATGAAAGAACCCATAGACCTTCCTCTCCTTGTCTTATTTTATATCAGTGTATTCTTGGAACATTAAAAAATATATATATTTAGTCATGAGTTACAGGCACACCTTTATAGATTCAACATTGGCCAAATAGGAAATAGTCCAAATACTTTTTGGTTCTTTATAAAAACGAGAGAATAAAAACTACTACTACTTTTCTGGAAAGTTTTAAATGTTGTGTTATGCATTTATATAAATTATGAAGATCTCTGGGTTCTGTAAATTAGTTTTGACACATCATAATAGCAACATTTGTTTTCTGGGATTCTACTGTCAGCTGTAAAATTTAGAAAAAAATCCTATAAATGAAAAATCACTTCCTGCAGACCTGCTACAAAATGAAACTGATAGACTCCAAATTTGCCTGTGAAACAGAAGGAACATGGCCATATGCCAGAGATAAGAATAGACACCCCCTTTCTTCCCTCACACTACAAATAGCAATGTGTGTGTGTGTGCACGGAGAGGGAAAGAGGAAATAGGAACAGATGTAGGAATATTTACAGAGTGGGGATGCCATTTTTAGTTCTTGAATTGGTGTAAATGAGGAAGGAAAGTAATAGAATCATAGAGTGATGAATAACGCCTCCTGAGAAATGGCTCCGTTTTCTTACTCTGTTCAAAGCTCCTTGGCCTTGGGCCACATGGAAGGTTTCATGTTTTATTAAGTAAATTTGCATTCCTGTGATCAGTTTGGGTTAGGCTAGTTTTAATAAAAGACACTCTAAACAGACTTAGAAGGAGTTTCCTGGAGTTTTTCTCTCACAGCAGGTATTACAGGCGTGCCTCAGAGACAGAGGGAGTCCTGTCCCAGAACACTCCCATAGAGAGGCTATCACAATCAAATGAGTCATAATCATTTTGCCTTGGAGGGTCTTGCCTTCAGTTTGTAAAAAATGCAGCACCTAAGATGAGACAGGCCTGTACAGTACCTGTTTGTGTTTGACAAAACGTGGCCCCTATTGGATTTCCTAAATCAGATCTAGGCGCGGGGGTGCTCAGGACCTGGCAGGTGAATGGTAGGTTAGCTTGAAACGCAGAGAGAGGAAACCAGCTCTGTGACACTAAAGCAATCTTTAACTCTCGTGCCTGCGAAGAAATCAAAGCGAAGATCCCACGGTAGCCTGCTGTGCCTTTTCATTTCCAATGGGGGAAAAGGTTTTGCATTCAGAAAGCATAAAAATGAAAAGCTAATACTGGTCATTTTAAAGAAGGTGCTTATTAAGTTACGGAATCCAGTGTTTTGTTTTGTTTTGTTTTTTTGCTGACACAGATGCCAACAAACCAAAATTAAGTTTCCTTCTCCCTCAGTTATCCTTTAGATTCGGTCGTGTCAGTGGAGTGTTGATGGCCCTAGACTACAGTTTAGAACAAATGGCCCCATGAAAAGAAAGTCATTGTCATCACAGGGTGTGCATGTGCTCAGGTGTGCCCAGGATAGTCCCCCTCACAGCTAATGCTTTAGAATATTATAGAGCTACTTTTCATTCTAAAAGCTCTCCCAGCCTGGACAATTTATTCATTCAACCTGGCCCTCTATTACGAGGGAAGACACAATTATGTGGCCCCGCCGTGTTTGGGAAAACCTGTGAAAGCAGAGAACCAAATATAGATTCCAGCTGCCCTCACAGGCTCAATGAATTTGGCCAATGTAATGTCTGAGTGAAAACTTTCGGTGGGGGGTAAACGCCTTTAAACAGAAAACGCCCTCTCTGCTCTCATGGACGTGCCCTCCTCGTGCCTGTTTGGGATGTGGACCCAGAAGACAGTGGGTTTTTTATTTCTGAATATGTGCAGCATGGGCAAATGTGTCAGGTTATAGGACCTAAGGTGTTTCTTAACTTTTAATAACCTATTGCTCAAAGGCAGTGACTAGAAATATTTAAATTTTGTACTGCCTGCCTAAATGCAAAATAATGATGTTGTTGACGATTTTGATGATGAGGAAGAGGAGGAAGAGGAAATATACTGAATTTATCCATTTCTACTCGAAAAATGTAAAACTATTCCCATGTTGAAAGGAAATGGACTTTCTGAATGTCTCAGAAGAATAGCTAATTTCTTGAGGCTGTGTTTACATCAGTTCCCAAAATGTGGTCTATGGCATTTCTTGAGATGATTCCAGGAGATTTGTGAGGTGAAATCTGTTTTACAGATTGTGTTAAATATACGTACTTGCACATGTATGTGCATCTATATTTTACATCTATATTGTAAAGATATCTATATATCTTATTATTTCTTTTCACGTCTATATTTATACTTTCCACTACGTTGATCTACAAATGTCTTTGGTGAAGCAGTAGAAATTATTAATTATATTAAATCTCATTCTTTAAATATACACCTTTTGAATAGTCTGAATGTTAAAATGGAAAGTACTCATGAAAGATATGAATGTAGAATGAATTTGTGAGGGATAAACGCCTGTGAACATTTGAGTCACAAGCTCAATTAGCTACTCTTTTCCCCCATGGAACACCATTTTTACTTGAAAGGACAATCAATAGAAAAACTGTAGCTATTCAGACTTGGATACTAGTTAGTCATTTTCTCAAGAATGAATGAAGTGAACCAGTCAGTTGAAGGTAAATAGTGTTTGCTGCCAAGGATGGATTCCAGCTTTTAGGCTAAATTAGAAATTTGGAAAACTTGTATCCACCACTGGGAGCTTGACAGCTTCACCACATTAAAAGGCCTTTCCATGGGATTGGCGGTGATAGTAACAAATGAGATTTTTTGATAGCGTATAATGAAATGTGTCAACAGTTAGAAGACCTGTCTTATTCAATGTACCATTCCAAATGACCATTGATTGATGTGACAAAATCACGCAAGGGTAAAAGATCTGTTCAAAATGCAAGATTAGACCAATGGATTTTTATACAGCATAACATAAAATGTTTATCGATATGGTGTCAGATTCCACATAACAACTAACTTTCAAGAAATTACTTATTGAGTTTTGGCTGAGAGTTAAAGGATAAAATCTACAGTTATCTGAAAATACTGTGCCCCCTTTTCTAACTGCATATCTGTTGAAGTCAGTTATTTTCTTGTGTGACTGAACTAGATCAACATGTCAGAACCAAGTGGCTGTAGAGTAACACAGTATTCTAGCTAACTTTCCTATTAAATCACTCACTTAAAAACTTACAGATTTACACGGCAGGGCAAAAGTGGATTTATAGCTGTTCGTATGGAAAACAATATAATAATTACTAAATAGTAATACAAGAATAAACTGTTTCGTGTACTCACAATGGTAAACCTACTTTTGTCCCACCTATATAAAGTACTACTCTTGTCACTAATATTTTTGTTTGGGAAAGTAGAGTGTTTTTTAAAATAAAACCTTATTTTTTGTAAGGTATAAATAAATATTTAATAAATAAATAGTTTTAGATATCCCATTTTGAGATATTTTTTGTTGTTCCATTACCATTGTCCCCATTTCCCCTCACTATTCTCCCCTGCCCTACATTCACTCCCCTACATTCAAGCCTCCCCCTGCCCCACTGTCTTTGTCCATGGGTAACCTTTGTACATGTTCCTTGACCCTTCCCCTTCTTTCCCCCGTCCCCCCCTCCCCCGCCCCTCTGGTCACTGTCATTTTGTTCTGTATTTCAGTATCTTGTTTTGAAATTTTTTAATATGGTAAGTGTTTCTAGATATAACCTACATAAACAAAAGCTGTCTGGGGCCCTCAATAAATTTTAAGAGGGCTAATGGTTCCTGAGATCAAACAGTTTCAGATCTACTGTTCACACCATCATTCATTTTCCCAGTGATTCTAGATCAGTTCTTTCTGACTCCAATAACAGGCTAAGCTAAAGTGGGCCAAGTTGTCCACTAAAAAAGTTAGAAAGAGAGAAGGAAAGCATAAGCAAAGTCAGCATTTTGGCACAAGGTGTTTCCATATTTGAATGCAGTCTGTGCAGGTCAGAGAGCAGTCCCCGCAAGGACTGTTTTCCCCTTACTTACATCCCACCCTCTTGCTCTGTGCAGAGAATGAGCTGTGCCGCCGCCAAGGGGACCATGAAATCAGGCCAGAGAGTCAGGCTAACATCTCCTCCCCAATAGGAAAAAATGAGACTTGAATTTTAGTGTAAAAGAAAAATCACAACTGCTTGTAATCAATTTAGGAAGAATGGTTGTGTGATTTTTCTGCATTCACATCCATGAGCATCATATTAAAAAGATTGGCTTTGGGGGATTTTAACGTAAAAAAATTGACATTAGAAAAAAAGTCTGTTCTGGCTATTTTGGTTTTAAGGTTATGGTAAATGTGTTTTCTAGAGTCCAGCCTTGCACTTTTCTCCCATTTTTATCTTAAAACAGAGTAAACATGTCTCAGAGTATATGAAACATGTACAGTTTAACGCATAAAAATAATACGACCATTTAAGTAGCTATTACCCAATAGATAGAAATAGAACGTTCCTGTGATTAAATCATGATGCCATTTCCTGTGATTAACTCACATCCATTGATTCACTGCAAAAAACTGTCATGTCCTATTAGTGGAATAGATCCCTTTGGATCTGAATAGCTAGAGCCTATATAGTGAGAACAAAATTAATTTTCTATGAATAATTACTAGTTATATCAGAGTTCCATTAAAATCGATTTAGTCAACAAAAGTAAGTCATCATGACCTAGAATTTCAAGTTCACTGTTCCCATTGCTTTTTCAGCCATACTATTATCAACCTAGAGAGAAAACTTTCATTTGCTCTTACTATACTTGTCATGTCTTTTAGTGATTAATTTTTACAATTTCTTTGCTCCTTGTATGATTTCCATCCACTTGACAACACTAGAGTTTAAAATAACTCTTTACTCTAAAGATAATACATGTACCTATAAAAATCTTTATAGAAAAATCCAAAGATGAAAATAAAAACTGCCTATAATTTCATTATACAAATATGACCTTAGCAATTGTATGATTATACAATTATACAATTATAACCTCAGCAATTGTACTCCTATCCTCCCTATTTTAATACATAAATATACGTTCTTGTCACTACTCTAAAAAATCACATTTTAAGAAGAAAAATAAGGCAAATGTTAAGTTTCATAATGTCTATGTAAGTAGCCAAAATTTCCCTAGTAGTACAAAAACAGAAACCAAACATCAAACAAAAACAAACATATATATTTTTTAAAGGTAACTTGGTAATTTAAATCACTGAGATGGGTTTGATTTGTTTTTATTCTCATGTGTGATGTTTCAGATATCTATTGCTGCATAACAAACCACTCCAAACTTTAGTGACATCAAACAATTTATTATCTCTTTCGATTCTGGGATTTGTCCTAGCAGCCATTCTTCTGGTTTCATTCTGATTCATTTGTGCTCATTTGGCAGAGATGGGAGGTTCAAGATGGCCTCGCTCACTTGTCTGTCGGTAGGCGCTCATTTAGGCTGTGGGCTCTCAGTGACTCTCATTCTCCAATGGTCTCAGAGGTAGAGTCAGAAAGAGACATGGCAGAAACTGTAAGACCTCCTGAGGCCTTGGCTCCAGAATTCATACAGTGTAACTCACACTGCAATCTAAACAAGACCCAGAGCCAGGCCAGATTTAGATCATAAAGAACTAGGTCATCAATTCTGGATGGGAGAACTCAATAATTTGTGATTATATTTAATCTATCACAATGTTGTGAAACATATGACCTATTTTCTATTAAAAATCTCTATTAGTTTTTTTTTAAATTCCATGATATTATAATGTATTAGATTAGAGAAATGTACGTGAAAGAATATTTCTCCGCCAAAAGCTGACATTTTCTTAGTACACCATACATAAGAATAAACTCAAAATAGATTAAAGACTTAAATGCTAGACCCGAAACCATAAAAATCCTAGAAGAAAACATAGGCAGCAAAATCTCAGATATTACTCATAGCAATATTTTTTCTAAACTATTACCTTGAGCAATGAAAACACAAGCAAAAATAAACAAATGGTATTTTATCAAAAGGAAAAGTTTTTGCACAGAAAAGGAATCCATCAACAAAATGAAAAGACAACCCACTGAATTAGAGAACATAGTCACCAGTGATATATCTAATAATGGGTTAATACCCAAAATTTATAATATACAACTCAACACCAAACACACATGCACACACATACACAAACAATCCAATTACAAACATGGGCAAAGGATCTGAACAGACATATCTCCAAAGAGGATATGCAGATGGCCAGTAGACATATGAAAAATGCTCAACATCACTACTGAACATAGAAACGCAAATTAAAACCACAGTGAAATACCATATCACATCTGTCAGAATGACTATCATCAATAAATCAACAAAAGAAGTATCGGCAAGGATGTGGAAAAAAGGGAACCCTAGTGCACTGGTGGAGGGAATGCAGATTGGTGCAGCCACTGTGGAAAGCAGTGTGGAGTTATCTCAAAAAATTAAAAATGGAACTGCCTTATGACCCAGCGATTCTACTTCTGGGAATATATCTGAAGAATCCTGAAACACTAATTCAAAAGAACATAAGCACCCCTATGTTCATCGCAGCATTATTTACAATAGCCAAGATTTGGAAGCAGCCCAAGTGCCTATCAGTAGATGAATGGATACAAAACTGTGATACATTTACATGATGGAATAAGAGTCAGCTATAAAAAAAGAAGGAAACCTTACCCTCTGTGACATCATGGATGGGCCTGGAGAACATAATGCTAAGTGAAAGAACCCAGTCAAAGAAAGACAAGTACCATTTGATTTCACTCATATATAGAATCTAATGAACAAAATAAACTAACAAAACAGAAACACACTAATAGATAGAGAAGAGACTCACACCTGTTGGAGGGGAGGTGGTTTGCAGGGTCAGGTGAAAAAGGCTAAGGGATTATGCAAAAACTACAACAGAATGACCCCCCGCCCCCCCAAAAAACTTATTAGACACAGTCATCAGTATGGTGATTACCAGAGAAAAAGGGTGGTCGGGGGATGTAGAAGAGGGTAAAGGATGAAAGGAGGCTTGGCTTGGGGTGGCGAACACACGATACAATATACAGATGTTGCATTATAGAACTGTACACCTGAAACCTATATAATTTTATTAAGCCACATCACCCTAGTAAATTTAATAAAAGAGCTGGTATTTCCATATGTATGACTAGGGGCACAGATTTCAGTGCCTGCGGAGCCACAAAGATAATAAACATAAGCGAAATGGGCCAGGTCAAAATTCAAGTAATCTGGAATGTCTTTACTCTTTCTAAAACAGTAAGAGCAGATGGTTCTTTTGTAGCTGTTTGAGCCCAGTGACGCCTGATATTTTAAAATAGACAGAAATCCCAGCAAGTTATTTTCAGTGTCACAATTAACTGATCCTGAAGGTTATATGGAAAGACAAGAGACCCAAAATAGTGAGTACAACACAAAGGAGAAAGTCAGAGGACACACACTGCCTGCCATCAAGGCTGGTATAGAGTTATAAGAGTCAATAGAGTATTCTATTTGCATAGTAAGAGAGAAATAAACCAATGAAAGGAAGTAGAGCCTCCCAGGAACAGACCCACACAGTCAACTGATCTTTGAGAAATAGCAAAACCAAGTCAATAGAGAAAGGATCATCTTTTCAGCAAATGGTGCTGAAACACTTGCACATCTTATGCAAAAAAGGAACAAACACAGACCTTACACCTTTTGCAAAAATTAACTCAAAATGGATCATAGACCCTAATATAAAACACAAAACTATAAAGACTTCTAAAAGATAACACATGAGAAAATCTAAGTGATCTTAGTTTTGAAAATGAGTTTTTAGGTACATTTCCTATAAAACATCTCATGAAAGGAAAAACTGATAAGTTGGACTTTGTGAAAATTAATAATTTCTGCTCTGCAAAGGACAATGTTAAGATAATGAGAAAAACAAGTCGTAGGCTTGTAAAACATTTACAAAACAAACATCTGATAAAGGATTTATATCCAAAACATACAGGGTGGACAAAAGTAGGCTTTCAGTTGTTCATATAGAAAATATAATTAATAAATAATACTAGAATAAATTGTGTTTTGCACACTCACAACCTTAAACCTACTTTTGTTCCACCCTGTACAACAAATGCTTGAAACTCAATGATGAGAAGGCAAACTAATTACAAGATAGGCAAAAGAGCTGAACCAACACCTCACTGAAGATATACAGGTGGAAACTATGCATGTGAAATGCACTCAACATCCCTCAGAAAGGTAAAAACAATTATAAGCTACCTCTAGACACCTATAAAAATAGCTAAAATCCCCCAAAAGAGACTACAGGAAATGCTTACAAAATGATGAGTGACAGGAACTTTCATTCATTGCTGGTGAGAATGCAAACCTGCAGAGCCACTTTGGAAGATAATTTAAGAGTGGAGCTGGAAGAGGGTATGGGGGGAGGGATCAATGATAATGGAAAAAATGCAATTAAGAATTAAATAAGTAAAATGAAAATTAAAAAGAGAAATAAATAAACATAGTTCTACCATGCAATCTAGCAATCATACTCCATGGTGTTTACCCAATTGAGTCGGAAGTTACATTCAGACAAAAAGCTGCACATTGGTGTTTGTAGCAGATTTGTTCCTAATCACCAAAAACTCAGAGCAGCCAAGGTATCCTTCAATAGGGGGATAGACAAATTGTGGTACATCCACTAAAGAAATAACATCCAGTAATAAACATAAATGAGCCCTCGAGCCACAAAAAGACACATAGGAACCCTAAAAACATATTGCTGAGTGAAAAAAAAAACATCTATCTGAAAAGTCTAAACAGTAAAATTCCAATTACATCACATTCTGGGAAAGGCACAACTATATGTTGTAAAAAGGCCAACGATCACCTGGGGTTTACAATAGGGGTTGTGGGCGAGGAACGGACGGGTGAAGCTCCGAGGAGTTTTAGGGTGGTGAGACACTCTGTGTGGTACCGTCACGTTGGATGCACAGTGTTATGCTTTTGTCAAAATCCATCGAATGCACAACATAAACAGTAAACCTCAACGTATACTATGGACTTTAATGATAATGTATCAGTATCAGTTCACTAACTGTAATGAATGTACCACACTAATGAGAGATGTTAATTGTAGGGAAAACCAAGGGTCTAGGAATGGAAACTACTATATGAGAATTCTGTACTATTTGTTTAATTTCTTTACAATTCAAAATAAACATACAACAAATTCTTAGTAACTGTTTTGTGTTGCATGATTTTGTTTTATGATAAAACAAAGTATAATATTTTGAGTTGAAATGTTGGATGTTCCTTGGATAAATAAGTAGCATTGCACAAAGGTTCCAGACAAAATTTATTTTAGCTAGAAGATAAAATTATGTAGATTTTACTGGATGTTTTCTATGGGTAGAAAACATCAAGTAAGATACTGTATTACCTGTAGAAAACATCAAATAAGATCTATATAATATACTATGTAGTGTATATTATAGTGTACTATATACTATAGTAAGATCTATATAATATACTATATCATATATTATAGCATACAGTAATATATAGTATACTATATATAGTATACTGGAATATATAGTATATATGTGTATAGTATTACTATACTATGAGGGGAGACCCCCCCAAAACTGGAATTATCTTCTGAAGGGTAGATCCCTTGTAGTACAGGCATCCTCCACTAGGGAGTGTTCTAGGAACCCACCTGTATCAGCATATCAGCTGGCTTTGTCGTGAGTCTGTCTGCCTTCAGCTTCGCATTTGCCCATTTCATGATGGGTGATCTATGAGCGCACCTGTTCACACCTCGCTGAGCCTTCAGAAATTTTTGACCAAAAATGTCATGACCTCCCTGCCCCACCCTCCCTATTGACTCTATCTTACCCTGAGTGATTTTTGTTGTTGTTTCTCTGGGTGAAAAAAGTCCTCAAATGGAAACATTTTGCTGATGAAGAAGAGGTGAAACAAAAAACGGCAGCAGCACTAAAAGGCATCAAAATTGACGAGTTTAAAAATCGTTTTGAGTGGTGGAAAAAACATCTGAGTAGGTATATTGCATCAAATGGAAAGTATTTTGAAGGTGGCTGAAGTTTAAGCATGTCAGAATAAATACACAACTTTTTATAAGTAAATTCTGGTTTTTCGAGTCCCCCTTGTATACTTTATAGTACACTGTGATATATAACATAGTATATTATAATGTGTACCATAGTGTTATACCACCCATATAGCTGCTGAGGAATAGGGGGTGAAGAAAGCATTCAAATGAGTAGGCCTCCATTATAAGGATAGTTATTTATACTTGCAAATGTTGGGAACCTGTCTATTTCAGAAAATTAATTTCTAAGCAATATTATCCTTCAAAGAATTTTCATGTGATTTGAAAGGTCACTTTTTGAGAAGGGAAATGACATATACCACCAACCGTTTTTAAAACTTTTGAGAGATTTTTCTACAATATTATTTTAATAAGGATTAACACATTTAGAAAATTCTTTCAATATTTTCATTGTGAAGAATATTTATTTTTGTTGCTGTAACAACCAGAAACACTTGTGAGGAGACAGAGAAAGTGTGAATGCCTCTTTTTTTATGCCAAGAGTACTTTAGATGATAATTACTATTTTAACCATTAACTGGAGAATTCACGTGCTTTTTGTTGACCTGTAATCAATGAGTGTGGAGTTGTGTCAGACCAAGAATGATACGCAACCATGTTCCCTCTTTCCAGATCCCCTGCCTGCCCCACCGTGGTCAGCTGGATCTAACCTCCCTTGTCCATTCTCCCTCCACCCCAAACCTAGCTTTGAAGATCCCATTGCCTCATTTTCTTTACTTCAAGATTTTGCTTTGAGTTTGCAATATAACCGATTTCACGCTAATCCTATTTAATGCATTAAGTTGAAAATGGCCTAAAATAAGGCTTCATCAAGGGATGTGGGTTTAATGGGGATCTGGACACATAGCATGTTATATTTTTAAAAAAATGAACTTTGAGTGATAGAAATTTAGTCAGCAGATAAGTCAGGGGATGCTACCACTGCTGGGAGGATTTCCTTCCAGCCCACCCAACCATGACTGGTGGTGGTGGTGTATCTCTGGCAGGGGAGTGGGATTTTAAAGACAGGTAGAAGAGGCATTCTTAACTTTTACAGGGCTTGCTCTCGAGGGTGCTGAAACCTGTGCTTAGGATTCTGGGAATTTTTTGCTTATCTCTCTTGATGTAATCTTAGAAAGTTGGTATCAAATGAGTTGTAGGATGAATAAAATGAGTCTCTGGGTTGGGCACACGCTGTTTCGGTTACCTGCTGGTATAATGAATGCTGAGCCATGTGTAACTAGAAAATGCACTGGGAGATGCCCAAGGCTGTAGGAGTCTCTTCATTACCAGAGCCTCAGCTCTAGGGAAACACCCAGTCTTTGTAGAGTTGTTAAAAATAAAAAATAAGCAGAAGACTTAGAAACATCCAACCATTGTTATAAAAACAAACATTAGGGTAACCTCCTTTTTGAAGACAGCAGGTATTTTCTCAGTACCTTCTGTACTCTAATCCTCTGTACTTGTATGTTATTTAACATAATTCTAATGTGTTTGTTTATCTTACTTCCCAATCCACAGAAGCAATAAACCAAGCCGAAGGAAGTAGAATCAGCATTAGTGGCAGGCAAATTGAATATATGAAAAAGGTTGGGGTGGTATCATTTAGCAAAGTCACTGATAATATTGTCTTGTTCTCTAATAATGACAAAACAGCAAGGCCTGTGGCCCAGATAAGTGGCACGTAGTCTCATGCTTTTTCCCATTGCCTTATACCCTGATGTCATCAGCAGCTAAGAATATTCTAATATCATAATTCTAGAAACCAAGGATGGAAGAACTCTTTAAGAACTTTATTTCCTAAATTTCAGTGGCATCTTTCCATGTTTCTGTCCTTCTCCATCACAGCATTGCTAGGAAAACAAAATGACCTGAGCTCCTGTACCTTATTTCTCTTTGCACTGTTTTCAGAAAAGATGTGAGTCCATGCTGTTTTCTCCCACAGATCCAGGACTGCACAGGCAGCTGTATTTCCTGCAGAGACCGTCCAACGTGGTAGCCATCGAAGGAAAAGACGCCGTCCTGGAGTGCTGTGTTTCTGGCTACCCTCCCCCGAGCTTCACCTGGTTACGAGGAGAGGAAGTCGTCCAACTCAGGTAACTGCACACGTGGGACTTTGGTGCAGTGTGTGCTACTGTGTATCTTTTTCTAGCTTAATGTAGGTACCTACAACAACCCTTAGGGTTTTTGAGAATAATGAAATATTTTTCTGCATTTCTTGACCTTATACAGTATAGGAAACACACACACATAAACATATAGGTATATACATATACATGTACAGGATATGAGAGACATGGTGTGGGGAACATTCAAAATCCATGAGATCAATTTTGGGAGGAAACTTGAAAAGCCATCGTGGCCACTGAGATGGCCCTGCCCAAAGAGTCTTCAGCAAAGACACCCTGAAGGATCTCATCCTAAGGAAGTGGTATAGAGAGTGAAATATTTCTTAAGAAACCAGAATTTCTGAAATACAAAATATAGCTTTCAAATGTATTGGGTCTGTGTAACTTTTTTAGCTTCAGTTTTATCTCTTACCATCTTATCTATAACAAATGTTTGAGATAAGGCAGGGAAAGAACTTGGCTGGCTTTGAATTACTGGACATTAGTACTAAGGCAGAGTTAGCAAGTAAACTCTTAATAGGATGGGACAATTAGTCTGAAATATTTTGATTAAATGGGTTTCACTTAAGAAATTAATTTCATTGATTTTGAGATTTGGCATACTCCTTTTTAACACACTTATTTTCTGTGATGAGATAGGTTCGTAGACAACAGGTTAATCTTTAAATTTCATCTACCTTAAATTTTTAGTTCTGTAACAACAATAAATGGTATGGTATCAAAATATGTCTGAGGATATGAAAGCGTGCTGGAAATCCATTTCCATCTTCAGCATGTGAAGGTGCGTTCCCTGAGCATAACCAGGCTGTACGAAGATGACTAAATTGCCTGGCAGGTCTGAGGACATTGACTTCCAACGTGGGGAACAACTTCTCTGGACCTTGCTGTTTCCAAATTCAAAATGAGACAAGTTGACCAGATTATCTCTGAACCTCTTCTCGGTACTAACATTCATTCAAGTTTAATCTACCTTAATTCTTTGATCACTGCCCAGAGATTTCCAATGGGAACAGTTTACCTTGAATGAATTTCTGACTAATAAAAGCGGCATTATCAAGCCCCCATGATATGGAGCTTCTTTTCAATTTTTTTAATTTGTGCTTTTGTGGAGTTCATTCCAACCTTTGAGTACCTGGCTAACATATACCTATGTTAATTGACTCTAGAATTTCATATGTGGTATGTCTTACAGGTCCAAAAAGTATTCATTATTGGGTGGAAGCAACTTGCTCATCTCCAACGTGACAGATGACGACAGCGGAACTTACACCTGTGTTGTCACATATAAAAATGAGAACATCAGTGCCTCTGCAGAGCTCACGGTCTTGGGTGAGTTAATGGCTCGAAACGAGTTTGCATTGTGTCCTTTAAAATATATCACTGTGACGCTTTAAATGCTTACCACGAATTGCCTCCCATGTTTTTTTAGTGGGAAATTGCAATCTCCATACTCCACACATATCCTTGCTCTCCTTTGATTCATTGCGTAGTGGTTAAATGCAGTGTTTGAACACTTGCTTATTGATTACAGTCCAGATTCATCACCCTTTAGTCTAATTATTTCAGTGGTACAACGGAAACCTACCGAAATTATTGTTTAACAAATGTGTTAAAGAACAAATCAGAGGTTCCAAAATACATTATCTGGGAAAAATAAATGAAGAAATGAATGAGATAAATTGCCTAAAAAATGTGAACCTCAATGGAAAAGTCAGTTGTCATTTGAGATGACCAGTTATCTGACAGTAAATTCCGATGTGTTGCTAAAATTGTTTTGTCACGATGGGAGTGCTGTAGATGTTATCTTGAACGTCAGCCATTAAAATCAAATACATCTAGAGAAAACTTGCATAGCAAAAATCTAATTGAAGGACCACAGATGGATTCATATTATTCAGAAAGGCAGTGTCTACTAGCTATCATTGCAAATTAATCATTCTGATATGTGTTGGGCACTCATACACATACATATTTTATCATCTGTTCCAGATTTCTTTTAGCCAGTTTTATTTGAATTATGTAGTTTGGAGAAAACATATTAACATTTGAATTTCAATTGATTTCTTCCTGTAACAACAAAAAGTTGTCTGCCAGTCGTTGGATTATTTTTCCTCTGGAATAAATCTTTTTACCTTTTAAAGAGTCAAGGAAAAATCATAAACTCTTTTAAATTTATTCAGTAAAAATGAGAAGGTTTGGTACACTGATTATATCTGCTAGCCCCTATCATGATATTATTATGCCATCCACTTTTCTTTTAGGATTTAAAATGCTTTCATCTGTGAACAGAGTAATAATGCATATGATGGGAGAGGCAATGGCGTTGTTTGTTCTTTTGTCAAACCATAAATATTCACCTAAAAATAGGCAAAGGATTTTAATTCTTTGGTTTTCGAGATGACATTCTTCTAACTAAAATATCATCTATCTTGAAAATGGCAATAATTTCATCTACTTTTATTTTATTTGGAAGTTTTTGGTGAAACAAAGAACTTTTACATTTGTGACATCCAAGTACAGTAGAAATTATCTTGGAATGTGTATTACTGATCACAAGGCAAATACAGTTATGGGATGAACTAGAATTTATAGTAATCAAAGGTAAACCTCTAACTGCAAATGCATGCAAATTATGTATCAAATGAGAACACAATATTTAAACATGTAATGCTTCATTGGTATCTAAGACAAATATATATATATATACACACACACACATATATATATATATATATATATATATATATATAAGTTCTGTTTATAAATATAAGTTCTGTATATATATTTGTAAATTGTGATTTCTGAGACTTGGGAGAAGTAGAAATGCAAGTACCACGTGATATGTGCCACTCATACCGTGGACAGTAGGCTGAAGTCTCAGATTTGGTTTCCAGTCTTCAGTTATGTGCAAAGGGCTGACCTAGCAGACTTGCCTGTCTCCTACAAACTCAGTTTGTGCCAATTCTAGCCAACATTTCTCTAGAAAGTTGACAAGGCAAAGAACTGAGAAAACCTACACACAAAGGTCAATTTGTAATAGTATATTGAATAGATTGCTGCAGACCTCTTTTAAAAAGATTCTAGAATCCTTTCTGGAAGGTTCAAAAATGCCTTCATCTTCTCATGGATGTTAGCTCTATGGCTTCTGCTGAAAAGTGAACTTTCCGCCTACCTTCTGTGTGGTATAAGCAGTGCACAGAGTATGTCCAAGGTGGGGCACTCCATTGGTTAAAGATCAAATACTGTTTTAAGGTTGGTATTTATGCATCGACTCAGACCATGAATCAATCTAGACCTAAGGCAGTGGCAAATCTCCTGAATGTTAATCAGGGGTTGTCTCGCTGTAGTACAGAAGTGTGCATGAGATGCAGACGAGCAGATAAAGGAAAAATGGATATATTTGCAGAAATAGTGATTATAAGTCTTGAGCCAGAAAGCTGAGCATTTTAGAAAATAAGAATGGACAGACCACTGTTCTTCAGCTCATCACGAGGCTGGGGATTTAGCCCAGTGGGAGCTGGCAGCAGTATCAGAGAGCCTGGCTGTGTGCCCGCTTCTTCGGGACCCGTCCTGCTACCACCACTGCTGTCGGCTCTGTCTTTTCTGAGAGCAGAGACTATCACCTCGTCACAGCTTCACAAATTCTAAGTGTACATGCAATATGAAAAAAATTATTCTCAAGGCATTAGAGCAACTGATTGTATAAATTTGTAACTACACTAAAATCTCATGGAAGCCATACTTCAAGCTTGTGGTAGCTTTCCCAGGACCTAGTGTGGTGCAGGCACTCAAAATATGTCCAGGATACCATACTGATGGCTGCTCTATGAGGTCAGAATCATTAACATAAGTGGTTATTATTTAGAATACTTCCATAAAGGTATTTGTAGTTTACTTATTCTAGACAAGGTTGACTATAATCTTTTCTAATGTAACTTCTCCAAGGGGTTTAATTATTGTCGAACTTTCAATTTTCATTCTATATGTAAACGTTTTAAATTATATTTAATGTATACTAGCTCTGAAATGCTTCGGGAAGACCACAGCATTTCTCTTTATCTTGTCATTTACATAATAATATCCTACTTGAAAATTCTGTTAGTTCATGCAAGTTCATATTCAAAACAAGTCTAAATGCAAGAAAGGACCAGAAGTTGAAATGAAAAACACGAGTCTGATGAAATGCATGATTAAGGCCGATAAGCCCAAGCTTAGATTTCTTGTAAAATTTTATCTTATGAAGAATTTAAACTATGCTTAAGCTCTTAAAAATTAAAACTAAATTTAAATAACACCCATAATGACATTATTTTCTAATCTTCTACTTTAAAAAAGTTAAAAAATTCTATTTTCCATATACAGTAAATCCCATCCTGCAAGATGAGCTCAAATGTATATAGGAATATTCAAAGACTATACCAAAAATTTTATTATATCAACATTCATTTTAAAACCTGGGCAGAATAGTTAAAACAGTATTATAACTATGTCTTGAATTAAATTATGCCTTCTACCATAGTTATAAATTGTACTAGGGCTATGCGGAAATCTTTAAAATATACCCAGTTACCAAGAGGACTCTTTCTCCCAAAAGATTCAAGATATAATCACAGATCCATTTATTTTTAAAAAGTAATACCGCTTCTAATTTACACATTAAACATGTAATTATATACAGACTTTTGGAAATAGTGTGGTCCATTTAGAACAGAAATATAAGTCTAAGGCAACAAAGCCAGCAGCCATAAACAAAAGACTTGGCACTCAACAAAAAATAAAAAACAAGCTCTGGCTGGCGTAGCTCAGTGGATTGAGCATGGGCTGTGAACCAAAATGTTGCAGGTCCAATTCCCAGTCAGGGCACATGCCTGAGTTGCAGGCCATGACCCCCAGCAACTGCACATTGATGTTTCTCTCTCTCTCTTTCTCCCTCCCTTCTCTCTCTAAAAATAAATAAATAAAATCTTTTAAAAAAGAATAGAAATCACATAAAGCATGATTTAAAAAAAATAAAAATAAATAAAAAATAACAACGACCACAAAACATACATGTGGAGCATACACAGCATAGTTACTATTCTTCCTCTATAAACAGTTCCTACAAATCAACAAAATAAGGGTGACTATTTCAATAAAAGTATAAAGGTCAAAAAACATTGGTAACCAACTCACAAAAATGCCAATGTATATTAAAACTATAAGAAGAAATCTGAATTTAATAGGAATGTAAATTAGAAAAAAAAGAGACTCCATTTTATGAAATTGTCAGATATGCAAATATTGGTGGTTGGGAAAGAATGTGCTCTTATGACAATAGGCAACTTCATGCCCTGCTAGCGAAAGTATAAGCATTTCTGTGAAATTTTTCCTTAAGTTATAACCAAATAAATGACAAAGATATGTATGTGTAAGAATAATCATCTCGGTATTTTAATTTATTTTTATCATTTTGATGTTGAAATTTTATTTATTTATTTGTTATTGTTCAGTTACAGTCATTCCCATTTTTCCCACTGTTGTTCTCCCCTGCCCAATTCAACCCCCTCTCCCAAACACATTTCCTGCCCCATTGTCCTTGTCCGTGGGTCCTTTGTACAAGTTCCTTGACCCTTCTCCTTCCTTCCCCTATTACCCACCTCCCCCGTCTCCTCTGATCCCTGTCCATTTGTTCTTTATTTCCATGTCTCTGGTTCTTTTTTGTTCATTTGTTTGTTTTGTTGATTGGTTTCTACTTATAGGTGAGATAATATGGTATTTGTCTTTCACCACCTGGCTTATTTCACTTAGCATAATGCTCTCTAGTTCCACCCATGCTGTTGTGAATGGTAGGAGTTCCTTCTTCCTTTCTGCTGTGTAGTATTCCATTGTGTAAGTGTACCACAGTTTCAGGATTCTGTTTATATAAATTCTGTTTAATAGGTATTTCAGGATTCTTTGGGTATAATCCCAGCAGTGGAATCACTGGATCAAAAGGCAGTTCCATTTTTAGTTTCCTAGGGAAATCCCGTACTGTCTTCCACAGCGGCTGCACCAGTCTGCATTCCCACCAACTGAGGACTAGGGTTCCCTTTTCTCCCCGACTAGGCTGTAAGAAACTTAAAAAGAGATGCCATTCATGTTCATCGTGGCCACTCAAACCCTTGGTTTCTTCTCTGGCTCATCTGAGTTTTAAACATGAGAAACGCAGTTGTATGTACATCATACATAAGTTATTCAACTTCCTATTACAATATTTTATAAGCTCTTCATAGAGACACATGGTTTTCTCATAGAGCAATGTTATAGACCGAATTGTCCCTCCACATTCATACGCTGAAGCCTTAATTGCCAATGTGACTGTATTTGAGACAGGACCTTTAAGGAGGTAATTAAAGTTAAATGATGTCACAAGAGCGGGACTCTAATCCAACAGAAATGATGTCTTTATAACAAGGGGAAGAGACATCATAGCGTGCTCCCTCTCAGTCAGGCACACAAACAACAGGACACGTGAGGACACAGGGATAAGGCACAGTCTGCCAGCCAAGAGAGATGTCTTTCCAGAAACCCATGCCACTGGAACCAGGGTCTTAGACTTCCTGCATCCAGAACTTTGAAAAATAAATTTGCGTTGTCTGAGCCACCCAGAATGAGGGATTTTCTTATAGTAACTCAAGCAGACTAACGTACCCATAGAAAGAGTGCCTGTTCTATGTGTTGCATTGTTAAAAGGATTCTGGATCAGTTGTATGGAAACATCAGCTACAATGGGGAAGTATATTAGCAATAATTATACTTCCGTTACAATGTGCGACTCTGTTTGAATGCAACTTCCCTAAATGTACATCACTGCTTCTGCCTTAGTAGCAGCCCTTACATTTCACGTCTGTCTGTAACTGGGCTCTATTAGCAGCGACCCCTCACCCATCACATTTAATGATCATATTCATAAAAGCACTGCCTTAGGTAAGTTTATATTGATTATCCTTCACGAGGTAATTGCCAAATGGATCATATTGAAATTAGTTATGAATTTTTTCAGGTAGGGATATGATCACAAATAAAGGATGCAAGTGCATAAGATAAAGCAGAATTAAATGCTACTAATTCCAAACTATTTATGAGGTTCTTGTTTCCCTCACTTTGTTGATTTCTTATTATAGTTACATTTCTCACCTGAGATTATAGCCGGATAAGAGTATGCAAAAGTTCTAGCCAAAAAAATATTTGAAAGGTTCTGTTGAATTCATATACATAGTATGTTCAGGCTGTTAGTAGTAAAATGATTTGTATTACAATAGCAATTACACTCAATTGTGGGAATACTAGTGGGATTAGGGTAGGATTTATTTACTCATTACATAAAAGTTTATTTGAAGCCCTACTATGTGAACCTCTACTCTTTGCCCCTCTTCCATTGCAGAAAACAATTTGAGCAGTGTTTTACATTTATCCTTGAGATGGTTATGAACCTATTTTTTTTTCTTTCTTGGATAGGCAAGGAAGGAAGTAGAGGCCCCAGAGGGAAAGGCAAAGGCTATGTACTAATTCAGAGCATTAAAAAGGCAATCGAAGGCTATGGTTTTAATTAGCACTAACAATCCCGGCAAGGTGAATTGACCATCTGTGGTTTAGAAGGCGGGAAACTGCTGACAGTGGGGCAAAGCTGCCCAAAAGGGCATTTCGTGCCAAAGCTCTGCTCACGTACTGGAAGCACACGTTATCCTGGGAGGAGTCTGACTGAGAGCACCAAGCTAAATCAGACAGAAGCATTTTAATTAAAGTTGGCAAGAGCGAGTGTCAGTTGTACTTGCTAGTTTTCAAAGGCTAGGGAGCGAAGGATGATATTTTAATATACATTTTAGGAATTTTCTGATATTTAGTATGTAAAGGTATAATTATTTTACTATTTTGACATAGTAAGGTATAGATTCATCTATTGTATAATATAGTATATATGAGCAGGAAATCATCAGCATGTACCTGATATTGATACACCTGCAATTCATACCATTTGACCAAGCTCCTACCACTATTGGTACCCATGTCCCTAAGGGCAGAAAGCACGAACTTGAAAACATTCCTTAAAATGTGGACTCTATTAAAGCATTTAGAGTTTCTATCTATGCATTGTTTGATTCATTTATTCACACAATCAACATATATGTACTAAAAATGCAATAATTCTGTTGTCTAAATCTTTGGGGGGAAAATCAGCTTTATTGAGATGCCACTCACTGTAATTCACACACTATACAGTGTTGCGCTTAAAGTGTATGACTTACTGGTTTTCAGTATCAGCACAGACGTGTGCAGCCATATCCGACACAGCCAATTGCTTAACACCTTCACACCTCAGAAAGCAACGCTCTCCCCTTTAGCTATCACTTCCACGTCTCCCTCTTCACCCCCCTCCCTAAGCCACCGCCAATCCACTTCCTGTCTCTGTAGATCCCCTTATTCTGGGCATTTCATGTAAAGGAAATCTTATAGTATATTGCATTTTGTGACTTCTTTCTTTTAACTTTGCATAATGTTGTCAAGTTTCATTCTTGTTGTAGTATTTCACTCCTTCCTGTGGCCAAAATATTCCATTGTATACATACATCATATTTTATTTGTTCATTCATTGGTTGGTGAGCATTAGGATTGTCTTCTTCTTTTGGCCTACTATGAATAATTCTCTATAAATACTTCTGTACAGGTTTTTGTGTGGATCTATGTGTTCACTTATATTGGGTAAATACCTAGAAGTGGAACTTCTCAGTCATATAGTAACTATGGGTTGTTATGGACCTACCAGTTTTATAAAGTGATTATACCATTTTATATGGTGTGAATAATGTATGGATATTTCTATTGGATTGGCTAAAAAGTCTGTTATGTTTTTTCCATATGATGGCTCTAGTAGTGCTCAGCTGTCTTTAACTTCACTTAAACAATTCTGTTACACTATATCGTGACAGCTGTCATCTCAGTATGCATTTAGAAAAACTTATCAAAATTAGTGAACTTTCATGCAGCCATTTTAATATTGAAGATAGAAGAAAATACTCAATATTTTTGGCATATTATGCTTTATTATATCCAGAAGGGTAAAAACTGAAACACAAAAAAAGATTTGTGCAGCATATGGAAAAGGTGCTGATAGAACGAATCAAAAGTGGTTTGCCAAGCTTCTTGGTACAATTGACATTTTGGCCAAATAATTCTTTGCTGTGAGGCTGTCTCATGCATTGGAAAATGTTTAGCAGCACCCCTGGTCTCTACACACTAGAAGTCAATAGCTGATGATAGCTGACATATTCAAAATATCCAAATCAATGAAGTTATTGGTGAAAATGAAAACAAAAATGTAAACAGTCTTTTTGGCCAACCCAATATTTCTCTATATCCTTACCACCACTTGTTATTGCTACCTTTCTTTCATTCTAGCCATCCTAGTGATTGAGAGGCGGCATCTCATTGTGGGTTTGATTGGCATTTACCTGATGACTGATGAGACTGGGTCTCTTTCGTGGGTTTATTGGTCCTTTGTGTATCTTTGTTGAAGAAATGTCTGTTCTGATGTTTTGCCCATGTTTAATTGGGTTACTTGTCTTTTCATTATTGAGTTGTAATGACTTTTTGTGGGGACATGCTGTGGGGTGAGGAATACTACTTTCCTAGGAACAGGCTAACTAGAATATCACACAGAGGAAATGCTAAGAGCAACATGAGCTCCTTGGCTACCTGGGTGAGAATGTTTCTGTTCACAAAGACTGTGTGTGTGTGTGTGTGTGTGTGTGTGTGCATGTGCCTTGTTCTCCTAAGTTGAAACTGCCTTGTGTGTGCAAACTTCTCTTTAATTGTTATTATCTGACATGATGTGCACCCCTGTAGTAGCTTTTTTCCCTGTTCTGTGCTTCCATAATTTCTCGTTAATTCTGCTATTAACACTTAACACGTTGGTTAGGCAGTTTCCATAGAAATTTATACGATGAGCTGTAATCACATATAAACGAAATCAGTTTCACAAGGGGAGGAGCTGTATCTGAGTCATTCTCACGTCTACAGTATTTTGCATACTAGTTGGCAGGAATTATGCATTTAAGAAATATGTAAGAAATGCAGATTTTTCTCTCGCAGAATTTAATTTGGATTTCATCCTGAATGTTGAATTTTAGTGTATGAAAAAAATTGTCTCATTTATTTAGCCCTTCTTGTGACAAAAAATAAATCTTTGTACACAATGCTCAGACCTCAAGTCTTTCTCATTTTACCCATGTTCTAGTGGTTCAGGAAAGCTGTTTTTGTGCTTGAAGTTTTAACTACACTGCAGTTAACATATAACATAATGTTCTAAATTTTAGCAGAAATATTTTGGTTGATATTCCTTGTGAAATAGATTGAAGGTACATGAATAAAATGGGCAAGATTAAAGTAGAGCAAATACACGACTTCATAAAGATGAAAGCAATACCATCTTGTTCACCAGCATTCCTGGAACTGCATTTTTATTATTAGGTATTCCTTAAAAATGAAAAAAACCCACAACAAACAAAACAAAAATTCTCTGTGGTTACCTCAGTTTGGGAAATGTCGAATCAGACAAAGTTAAACAGGTACATACTAAAGGACTTTCTAGAATCTCAAAGAGGCTAATGTTAGGGAAATGCTGTGTTCAATTAGCAAAGGCTAAAGAGTTAAAGCATTTCTTTCTGAAACAGTGTAAGATCTATTGTATTCAAAGGCGGAGAGAGGGCTTCAGGTGAAGACTGTCCAGGTTTCGGCAGTGTAGCTTCACCCATTTGGCTTATATGTAATCTCAATGCCATGCATACATGTCTGTGAAAGCTGCCTACCCAATTAAAATGGGATTTTGACCATGGTTAATGGGTGCAGTCAGTTTTTTATTCTTGCAGTTCAGATCCATTGCACATTCTGTAAGAAGAAGCAGGATGCCATTTTAATCACAGCCCAGTGCTTCCCTCCTGCTAAGAGAAATAAATGTGGTATTTGTGAGTTTGCATCCACTGCTTCTGTGGAGGACCAGCACAGAAAATAATTAGCCTGTGATTATATCATATAATGCAATTTTCTCTTGGTATGTTCTTACTGACATTCGAAAAGTAGTCAGTGAATTCCGCTGCCGAATGCTCAGTAATAACATTTTATCACCGATTTATAGTGCATGAAAACAAAAGAAATTTTAAATGAGCTGGGGAATTACAGTGTGTGAATGTGTGTGTGTGTGTGTGTGTGTGTGTGTGTGTGAATCTTAAAGGATGGTTTCCCCTATAGAAGTGGGGACTGTACAAGTAATTTTTGTTTCTCCATTGGCATGATAATTTAGCTTGCAAAATGCCCTGGGAATTAAGACTCACAAGGTCATTATGCAGATATATGCAGGAAAGTAGAGTGAGAGGAGGAACGTGTTCCTTGTTTGATTTTTAAAACAATAATAAAATAATAATAAAGGAAATTCTGGCCTCAGAAGAACATATCAGTGAGTGAGTTTCTCTCCTCATCGCCTCTTCACTCTCATCCATATAAAGAGGGAAGTGGGTGAATTCCCCCTTTTCACTTCTGCAGCAAACGGCTTGGTTTTCTTCTCTTAGGCTGAATACTTTATGGACACTTCATGCTTATCACCAGCTCCCGTAAAATCTGGAGCATTGTACAATTATGATTCTCACCCTTCGTTCTATCCACACCTCCTTCCATCCTCTTACTTCTCTGTCTACATCTTTAAGTGGGGTACCACTTCACACTTGAGGGTGTTACTGGCAACCGGCCATGAACGTATCACTCAGTCTGTAAGCATCATCCGTGCAATGGACCAATGACACCCACCCTACAGTCTTGTTATAAAGATTGGCCTAAGAGATATAATGCATGCTCAGTGTCACTCCAGTACAGCGTCTGGAACAGAGCAGATACTCGGCAAGTGGCTTTGTTTTCACTATTGTTGTTATGTGTGCGTGAAGATGCATCCTCCATAAATACTCAAACTCAGAACAAGTCTCATTCAGATCTTGTCCTCAGTGGGAGAGTTCTTGCTATCTCTGAACATTTCAGGGAAACTCAAGGAGAAAGAAACTGTGGTAAAGCAGTATACTAGAGGTGGCTCTGAGAATAGTAGAACTTAAGCAGAGCAGCACGATTTATCATAACATATAGGATCATTGAAATGAAGTTCTAGAAGTGAGAGGAGGTGAGTAAGGTTGCTTGGTTTGGGGTGTGCAGTGTAGGGATGTGGATGGAAACCAAGGTCTGGTACTTATGAAGCATTAAGTAAATATTAGCTATTATGATTTTAAAAATAACTTGAGCTGAAAATATTGCAGGCTTTCTTGAGGGAGCTTATGATACTTCATACTTGCTATCGTTATTTATACTTGACCAACGATTATGAAAGATGTTAACATTGTAAGTTATTAAGAAAATCACCCAGAAAAATAAGTACTTACAATTAAGCTAGCCTCAGATTGAAAGAACTATTTATCATTCACATATATAATACATATGAAGACTGCCAATATAAGTAAATAGAGTTTGGTGTAATGAATATGGCCTCAGGGTTACAATATATTAAACCCTGTCATCAGCTTTGTGCCCTTTTTAATTTGTACCTTACATTAAATCCATTACACTTAAACATCCAGAATGCATTTCAAATCTACAGCCTTCTCTCCATCCTGGGTTACCCCACTCTGAATCCAACTACGTTCCCCAGTTACCAGGAGCAGGCCTTAACCTCCTGTCTTTCTTCCAGTCTTTCACGACTGTAATGCGGTCTCACCCAGAATGATCCTGTTAACAGGCTAATCACAACATAGGATGTCCCTGCCTAGAAGTTCTCCAGGTCCTTCGATTTTTTTTAGATTAAACTAAAACCTTCTGACCACATTCTACCAACCACTGTGAGATTTAGCTAGCATTCATTTTTCTAACCTCATCACTCTTTCTCTGTTCGTTGGGCTCCACTCTTAATGGCCTCCTCCCTTTTTCTTAAACAAACGAAACAACTTCTACTCTTAAAATATTTTGTGTAAATCTCTCGCCCTTGCTCATATCGCAAACAACACCATCTTATGGACTTTGACCTTGTCCATTATGATTAAATCAGCCTTGCCAGTTACTCCGGTCCACTATCCTCTTAGTGTTTTCCTTGTAGTACTTGTTACAATTTGTTTTTTATTAATATATATGTACTTTCTCAATGCTTTTGTCTCCACCAGAGTAGAGTGTTTATCAGTTTTGTGCACTATTATATCCCCAGAAACTAATCAAACAATCAATAAATCTGTTCAATTAATGATATGTTGTTATAATCATTAGTATTGATGCTTTCATAACCCACATTTATATTAGGTAGATACGGTCAATGCACACCCATTATGTTCTAGGCATTGTGCCAAGTTATGTGCTTTTTATTTACCAATCTCAAAAGATCAGTAAGGGAGTTACTGTTTTTTATCTCTACTCTGAAGATAAGGAAATTGAGGCTCATCATCATTACTATTGTTGTAATGATTATTTTCATTATTATCATCTTCATCCTCACTTTCATTTCAGGAAGCAGAATGAGAATTGGTGTTGTTTGCCTTCGTTATACAATAGTTAGAAGAAGGAATAGGGCCCTTAGATGTGAAAGAGCCCACCAAGACAACCCAAGTGAGCTGATCAGAAAGGCAGACCATCAAGGGGTGGCTTTCAGCGAGCAAAACACAGAAGGAATTCATGGATGGTGTCTAATTCTCAAAGTCTGGTCTCCATGCCAGCAACATTGGTATTCCTTGTGAGCCTGTTAGAAATGCAAATTCACTGGCCTCGCCCTGTCCTACTGGGTCAGACTTTCTAGGCTTGGGGCCAGGCCATGGTTTCTAAATAAGCTTTCAAAATGAGTTTTAACCACCTGCTTTAGGAAAAGGACCCCAGTCTGGCAATTAACAAAGGAAACAGGAAATTCACAAGAGTAAGGCAATGCATTCATGTTAAAAAACCAAACCAACCCAACAAAAGTAGGATTAACATACCACACACAAAACATGGACCTGTTATTAAAATTGGAATATAAGGAGGGGCTTGGTCATGAGGAAGCACGGTCAAGGTAGATAACAGGGCAGGAAGTCAGAGTAGGACTAGACAGCGTTTAGGTGGACTTGATCTTCTTGCTTGTATTACTTGCTCAAGTTCTTGTAATCCCCCTCTGGTACACAGGATTAGGATCAGAACATGAGGTTGGACTGAACCAAAAAATAGAATAGAAAATGCTTCACCCTGACTCCAGTTATATTGACTGGAAGAATGTGGGGCCGGGGAGGAAGATGGGTCATTATGACTGCACTGAGACAGGTGTTCCAGTTTGCAGATGGCTCAGATATCGCTCCAACAAATGAGATGGATGGGTCCTGCTAGAATATTATGATACGCTGTGTGAATAGGCAAAAAACTAGCAGGTACATTTTAGCTGTGGAAAGTTATAAGGTAATATGTCTGGGGAAATATAATCCAAACTGTGCTGATAAAATGAATTTTTTCTATTACTTGCGTCTAGAGAAAAGGTATCTGAATCTGTCACCTCTCCATTGAAGAGAGTCAAGTGTACAGTGACAGTTCGAAAGGTCAACCAGATGCTGGAGATAATTATGATAAAATTGAGGAAAGCAGTACTATATAGTTTTGTTGAATCTTTACCTAATTACAGAACTAACAATGTTTTGTAGTTGGAGCAGAGTTCATATTCTATTCAGTGCATTCATTCCATTAGGGTTATAAAACAGAGAAGCCTGAATGGTTAGTGGAGATGACCAAAAGAATGAAACAGTAAGACCAGATGAGAAATTTTCAGTTCTGACAAATGATGGGTGAAAAGGGACATCAAATTTATGTCCGTGAAGGATATTAGTTAATAGAACATGGACATGCTCAACAAATTCAAG
This sequence comes from Phyllostomus discolor, assembly GCF_004126475.2. Taxonomy (NCBI): domain Eukaryota; kingdom Metazoa; phylum Chordata; class Mammalia; order Chiroptera; family Phyllostomidae; genus Phyllostomus; species Phyllostomus discolor. The sequence continues at coordinate 15,166,484 of NC_040911.2, read as the reverse complement.
AATACTGTACCTAGGAAGACTCTCTTGAAGCTTGAAGGAAATTTTACAGCCAACAAAAAAAGTATAGGACTTTTTTATACAGGGTGGGGCAAAAGTAGGGTTACAGTTGTGAATATATGTCATGATTCATTTTCGAATTATTGTATTATTTTTATACAAACAACCGTAACCCTACTTTTGCCCCACCCCATATGCCTGGTGGGTACATCCATTGATGTTATTCCCCATGAGAGGGTTCGCCAACTCGAAGGATAATAAGGAACAAAAATATGTATGGAAAATGAGATTCAAAACAGTTTATAAAATGGAAGCTCTAGATTACTCTGGCATTTCCTTAATGGTTAAAAGAGACATTATTTGGGTAAATCCAAAAGTAGGCATTTTCATAAAAAACAAAGTCCAGGAATTGAAGACTGATACAGTATTATAGTTTTGAACAAATACACACTCATACACACACATATGCATATGTATGCATGAATTTATATTTGCTTTCTTTTAAAATAAAATGTTTTGTAATTATGAAAGAAGTATATACACATTAATTGTAGGTACACTTGAAAATGCAAGCCAGTAGATTAAAAAAATCACACATAGCTTCATTATCCAAAGATATTTACTATTAATATTTTACTGTACTGTCTTCTACATATATTTATAATTTTCACTTATCTGACATTTTAAAAGTATTCACTGCCTCTAGGATTTTGCTATTAACCATGCAGACTGTTGATTTAACATAGACATTTTTTAATCATAATAATATGAAAATACTAAATGTAGTGAACTTCAGTTTACCAGTATATAGGATTTTTGCTTTATATTCAAAATGAGTTTAGACTATGGACTTTCTGGCTTTTCTTTTTAAGATTTTATTTATTTCTTTTTAGAGAGGGAAGAGAGGGAGAAAGAGAGAGAGAGAGAGAAACATCAATGTGCGGTTGCTGGGGGTCATGGCCTGCAACCCAGGCATGTACCCTGACTGGGAATTGAACCTGCAACACTTTGGTTTACAGCCCGCGCTCAATCCAGAGCTATGCCAGCCAGGGCTGACTTTCTGGCTTTTTAAAATCTGATTTTAGTAGTCAAGTTTATTACATTATTTTAACTAGTTTTCTAATTCTACATTTTTACAAATACACCACTTTATTTGTAATTTTTTTGTTTCATGTTTTAATACTATTTTGTGTAATAGGTAAAGACTTTTAAGGTATGTCTTTTAATAGCACATAAGTGCCTCATGTGTTTTTTTGTATATCTACCAAATTTGAAATACTTCACATGCATTCATATTTAATCATTCATATTGTCACCCACTATTTCAATTATTGTCATTAAATTTTTGAAATACAGTGTTCGAGTTTGAATAATGGTACTTCTATCTAGCTATATTATAAAGTTGTATGAAGATTTAAATTAGTGGATTTAGACCACTTGTATAATGCCTGGCAAAGAGTATGCATTCAAATTATTATTATTGTTGTGATTATTTTCTTTATTTCATTTTATACCTCTGGTTTTTATTTGAATACCATTTTGGTTTTTATTCTTTCATTTATATGTTATAGTATATACATTTTTGTTTTCATTTTTGTACTAACTCAGAAAATAGAAACAGAATTAAAATTTTATAGGCAATTAACTAAATTGGTAAAAATGGTTACATAAAGTTATACTTACAAGTGTGTATATATTCTCCAAATATGTGGTTACGTTTCCAATATATTGTGTTCAATGTTATATCACTGTTTCTTAAATTGCAAAATACCATAGCAATTGGTGCTATTATTAGTAGTAGTGAGGCAGGTAGGCATATATTTTTATTCTTGTGATAAAAAGAAGCTATCCATGGGTAGGTATTTTTGGTGACTTTTTCAAGTATGCCCAACTATTGCACATGATATGAGATAGAGTTTTCCATGAGCACAGGCATATTTGTCTGGGCTGTAGCTGTAGATGAGTATTATTTGGGGATGTTTATTTAATTCTGCATTGAAGATGATCCATCCCTAAATAGACCAGAACTATATCTCAGGATCAAGCTATTCTGCCCACTTCTCCCTGTACCTGACATACCTATTCATTTAATGTAGTCTTTTTATATTACAGATGGGATATAGCATTTCCCTTTCTGTGTATCTTAAATTGTCTATGTCCTTACTTTTCTGATTAAGTGTTTTCTTTTTCTGAATAGTTCATCTTATTTTTAATCAGAAAAGGAGTATATAATTACTAAAAAATAAAAAACTCAAACAGTTCAGCAATGTGTAAAATGAAATGTAAATTTGTTCCTTCTAAAAAAAATCCTATTCCCACTTGCTAAGGACAGACATCTTTAAGAGTTTCTCCCATCTTTAACCATTTTTACTAGGAACTGCATGGTCAAAGTAAAAGCCCATGTTATACCCGGAGGGATAAGACCATAGTTCAAAATAGGGTTTTCCTACTATTTTCTTAAAAGACAGTCATTAGATATCACAGGAAACTTATTCTTCCATTGTAAAATTGGTTAATAATTTCCCCCTCCTTATGCCCTAGAACTGTTTGATGATTACATAAAATAAAATAGGGTAGGGGAAAGTGTTGGGAAAGTTAAAAGTCCATATAAATATGTTACTTCATTCATTGTATAAAAATTATCCTTCTCAGTTCAAACACCCCTTCTACCCTGCATAGCTTTAGCCTCTGTTGAACTTAGTTTCATTCTCATTAACTGAACCAATTTACTCATTTATATATTAGCAATCACTTTTAATCAACCGGAGTAATTTCTCACTTATTTAAAATCCCATAGGGTTGCATTTGTACCTTTCTCGGTCTTCCTAACCAAGCAAAAGATGGAGGTTGAAGCTGCCTGCCACCATAGAAGCCAAATTCGTGAGAAAATTACTGGTACAAAAGGAAACAGGCTTTATCCAGATGTTGTATGATCTGTGAGAATGGAGGACTCCTGTTTCTAAGCCCATCTCTTCAGCAAGGCTGAGACAAAAGTTACTGTCCTGAGTGTCTGCTCCATTTTAAAGGACAGTCCCTTGGAGTCCCTAGGCAGCTGCTAAACAGCCTTAGTCCCCGTCCAGGTGTCTTAGCTTGTTCCCAGCTGCTGTGCCTTTCAGGGTCCCTCCTGGAGGCTGCCTGTGGAACCTGCAGGGCTACGGGCCATGTGGCTGCCAGGGTCGCAAGGTCTCATGTTCCCCGGCAAGGGAGTGCATGGCTCAAAGCATCACCAGGTGGGCAAGAGAGAGCGAGAGAGCCTTCCTCCTGGAGGCCACGGGCCATGTGGCATCTAAGGTCTCGGGACCCATGGAGAGAAGAGGGGAGTTCAGGTCATGAGGAAGAACAAATCACCAGTAACAGAGCACTTTCTTTGTTCCCTTTGGCTTATGTTAGCTTGGCTGTGGGATGGACCAGGTGCTTTCTCAAAATGACTAATCAGCTTCCCAAACTTCTGCATACCTTAGGTGGGTCCATCTCCCCACCAATCCCTTCATTCCCCAGGCTAGACTAACAGGCCTCTTCGGTCCAGCACCTCCTCCCTGAACCATTTTGACTTCTATGGTGCATGTACTTGCCTCCCCCTGGTCCCACTCCCAGTTTGTTGGTGGTGATGGTGGTGGTGGTGGTAATGGTGGTGGTGGTGGTGGTGCTTTTTCTTTATCCAATTAATATGCCTAGCTTTCCACAACTCGGTGCAAGAATCCCCACTCCTTCCATCTTGGCCAATTGGGGGAGACTCCCCGGTGCTCCTAACAGGTCGTCAACTGGTCATGGTTTCTTGCACTGTTCTCCTCTGTGCTGTTTTTACTTGTTTAGGGGTCCTAAATATATCTCTGGCTCAACCTTCCCCCAGCAGCATCCAATATTCCTCCCCAAAGAAGATGTGCTCATGAAGTATTTAAGTAATAAATAATAAATAAAGAGAAGGGTGAGTTATGGAAGTATTTCCAACTTGTTGTGCACAGTCATTCTCCACGCTCGGAAAACAAGCCTTAATCACATGTCTTTACCTGCCCTCACCCCTCCCCACCTTTGCCACCTCTGGTGTTAGAGCACAGCCTTCAGTGAGACAACACAGAGCAACCGCGTGGTGTCTCTGGGCTGCCTCCTTGACCTGGTCTCGAACTTTCACATGACACACCGATGGTTCCTGCTGAGTTCCACCTGCATCTGCCCATTCTGTTTGCCAGGGGTTGCCTTTGGACCCTCCAGAGCCGTGGCCTGCCTGTCTGTATTCACCAGGCCATTCGACTTCAGCACCAAGGGCAGAACATATAGCTTATCCATTTGTATCCATTTGACTTTCGAAGCTTCCTGTACAAATGGTTCTGGCTGGATTTATTTCTCAGCGTTGACTAAAACAGACAGAAAGCTTCCTGCCAGGCAGTTGTATTTACCACACAAATTTGTCAGTTTAACCAAACATTTCAGTGTGTTCGGAGCAAAAATTTGAGCTGATTGATCTAAAGAGCTCAAACACTATGGAAGAGGTGAAGATACATCAGGCTACTTAACAGTGTCTGCACGACTGCAAATGATCACTAAATGTTTTTCGTAGGCACTGCGGTGTTGCCTCCCCACGCTGCTTACTGGGTCCCCCAAAAGCAATCAGGCGCTTTCGTGAGTGTTGGCATGTTTAGGCTAAAACACAATGTTGGTGTTAGCAGTAATTTTGAGATGCCCCAATCTGCTTAAATTATGCAGCAAAAATGTTATTATAAACCCTGAGCAAAATCACTGGATGTAGCGATGCTTGAATTCTTATTTCAGCTTTCATGTTACCCCCACCGTCAACTTCACCTTCTGTGAAATGGGAATCACTCATTTCCATCGTATTGCTATCACACTGTTTTCATAATGTAACATTAGGCTTGCAACAAAACTCTTCACAACTCAAATGCCAGGAGGACCTCCTGCTCCCTCTGGTGTAAACCCAGAAAATGTAGTGAAAATGGATCATTTCAGATAACAGAAAATTACCATATTACCAGTTAATCACTTCAGTGTCTTTTGGAGCTAAGGTAATCATCATGCTGGTTGTAATTGTCATAATAATCACCAACTTTATGTAATTTGTCATTTTACTGTTTCTTATACATGTAATTTCACTTAGTCTGACTTGCTTTATATTCTGTCAGTAATCTTTTGGGGAAAAAATAAATAAATAAAACCAAGTTTTCAAACATTTAAATTATATTCAGGCAGAAAACATTTATTTTGCAAACAAATCTAAATAACCCTTATTGAAAAGGGTAGGGACATACTGGAGGCTGATTCCATGATTCCCTATGGATTTTGCAGTCTACAGGCAGATTAATAGCTCAATTCTATCCAAGGAACTAGTGCCAAATTTTATACACCTAATCACTCAAGAAGCAATTTTTAAAGCTGCATTATTTAAATGAATTTAATAATAATATAAATGGAACAAATGGAGTTTGTTCTTTTCTCAGTCTCCTATAAGTCTATTGTAGACTATTTATTATGTGCAGAGAAGGGCTGTATAAATATTTTACTTTTAATTTCTAATTAACCTGCAACTGAAGAACAGCTTAAGTTAAGCCTGGATATTTTAACTACCACTTTTTTAAATCCATAAATGTTAAGCTTTAGACCAATTTTAGGGAGTTTGAGCAGAAAGTACAGAGGGTTCCCATACACTTCCATCCCCTAAAACTTTCCACCCATGCACACACTCTTCCACAGTGGACACCCCCCACCAGAGGGGTACATTTGTTACAATTGATGAACCAATATGGACACATCATTATCACCCAAGGTCTATTTCTTGGTGTTGTGCATTTTATGGGTTTTGAAAAATGATAATGACTTGTATCCACCATTGTAGTACCATATAGAATAGTTCCACCATCCTAAATTTCTCTGTGCTATGCCCACACATCCACTCCCTTTTTCTAATCCCTGGCAACCACTAATCTTTTTACTGTCTCCATAGTTTGCCTTTTCCAGAATGTTATATAGTTGGAATCATACAGTATGTAATCCTTTCATATTGGCCTCTTTCCCTTAGTAACATGTATTTCATATTTCTCCCATGTCTTTGCTTAGCATGATAGTGCATGTCCTTTTAGCACTGAATAATATTCTGTTGTTTGAATGCACCACATTGTATTTATCCATTCACCTACTGAAGGACATCTTGGTTGCTTCCAAGTTTTGACAATTATGAATAGAGCTGCTATAAACACCTTGGTGCAGGTTTACATGTGGACATAAGTTTTTAATTCACTTGGATAAATACCAAGGAACACAGTGGCTGGCTCACATGGTAATAGTATGTTTAGCTTTGTAAGAAACTGTCACACTCTCTTTTTTTTCAACATTTTTTTTATTTTAATCATTGTTCAAATACAGTTTTCTCCTTTTTACTCCCAATACAGTCCCCCCTCCCACCCCTCCCCACTTCCCTCCCATTACCACCCTCCCCTTAGTTTATGACCATGTGTCCTTTAAGTTTGTTCCTGTGAACCCTTCCCACTGTCCCCTTAAATTCCCTCTAGTCTCTTCTGTGGGCACTGTCAGCCTGGCCTCTATTTCAGTGTCTTTGGTTATATTTTGCTCGTTTCTTTGTTTTGTTATTTAGGTTCCTGTTAAAGGTGAGATCATATGGTATTTGTCTTTCACTGCCTGGCTTGTTTCACTTAGCATAATGTTTTCCAGCTCCATCCATGCTGTTGCAAAGGGTAGGAGCTCCTTCTTTCTTTCTGCTGCATAGAATTCCATTGTGTAAATGTACCATAGTTTTTTGATCCATTCATTTACTGATGGGCATCTTGATTGCTTCCAGCATCTAGCTATTGTAAATTGTGCTGCTATGAACATTGGGGTGCACAGGCTCTTTTGGATTGGTGCTTTAGTGTTCTTAGGATAGAGTCCCAGCAGTGGAATTGCAGGGGCAAAAGGCAGATCCATTTTTAGTTTTCTGAGGAAGTTCCATACTGCTTTCCATAGTGGTTGTACCAGTCTGCAGTCCCACCAGCAGTGCACTAGGGTCCCCTTTTCTCCACAACCTCTCCAACACTTGTTGTTTGTTGCTTTGTTTATGATGGCCATTCTGTCTGGTGTGAAGTGGTATCTCATTGTGCTTTTAATTTGCATCTCTCTGATAGCTAGCGATATTGAACATCGTTTCATGTGCCTTTGGATTTTCTGTATGTCCTCCTTGGAGAAGTGTCTGTTCAAGTCCTTTGCCCACTTTTTAATTGGATTCTTTGTCTTCTTAGAGTACAGTCTTGTAAGTTCTTTATATATTTTGGAGATTAAACCCTTGTCTGAGGTATCATTGGCAAATATGTTTTCCCATACAGTTGGTTCTCTTTTAATTTTGACACTCTCTTCTGTGCCATTGTCTGTGCCATTTTGCATCCCCATCAGCAATTAGTGAATTTCTATTGTTTTATACCCTCACTAGCTTTATGGTTGTTCATGTTTTGGCTTTGGGCTGTTCAAATAGGTGTGGTGATACCTCATTGTTTTAATTTACAATTCCCTGATGATATATGATGTTGAATATCTTTCAAAGTTAATTTGCTATCTGTATATATTCTTTACAGAGGTGTCTTTTTTAGCATTTTGTCCATTTTTAACTTGGTTTTTTATTTTCTTATTGTTGAGTTTCTAGAGCTCTTTGTGCATTTAGAAAGCAACCTTGTAATGCATGTGTGTTTTGTACCCATTTTCTTTTAATCTGTGACCCTTTTTTCTCATTCTCTTGATACTGTCTTTCATAGAGCAGAAGTTTTTAATTTTAATAAAGTCCAACTCATCAATTATTTTCCTCATGGAATGGGCCTTTTGTGTTATATCTAAAAAGTCATTGCTATGCCAAAGGTCACCTAGATTTTCTATGTTATCTTCTAGGAGTTTTATAGCTTTTTGAGTTAATTCTTATGAAGACCTTGTCTCAGTTCATTTTCCCCCTGCAGGTGGATATCTATTTTGTTCAGCACCATTCCATTCCACTATATTACCCGTCTTCCTTTGTCGAAGATCTGTTGACTATGTTTTTGTGGGTCTATTTTATGACTCTCTGTGCTGTTCCACTGGTCTGTTTATCTAGTCTTTCACTAACACCACAGCGTCTTTATTTCTGTAGTGTTAGAATATGTCTTGAAGTCAGTTTTCCAAGTTTGTTCATCAGTACTGAGTTTGCTCATTTGGGTTTTTTGCTTCTTGATACCAACTTTAGAATAGATTTGTCAATATCCACGAAAAATTGCTAGGGTTGGATTTTGATTGTGTTAAATCTGCAGATCAATTTGGGAAGAACTTATATCTTGACAGTATTGAGTCTTCTTATCTGTGATCATGAAATTTTAGTTTTTCCTTAATATCTTTCATCGGATTTTAATTACTGTGTCATGCATAAATATCGATTTGTAAAGTTATGTTTTCATTAAAATAAATATTTTATTTTATAAAACTTACATTTGGTTATCAAATTATCAGAGTTTGAATAGACATTAATGAAAGAAACAGGTGCCAGTGGACTGTGGTATGTATATTTTTCCCAGTTGAATTCAGTTTTTCCTTAGAAAAGCAGAAGACAGCCACATGCCTTTTACTCTCTTGAAATTTCAGTGTCCAAGATTGATGGAAATACCTAATCATTTCTGTATGCAGATAAGTTTTTCAACAGAAGAGTAGACTATTTTTGAGACAAAGGTGTTGATATAAGAAGAGACAAATGATGAATAATCAAATTGTGAAACATGTTCAAATTGAAAGCATAAAGATTTACTTCTATAGTAAAATTGAAGAAAAATAGTTTTTTATGATCTTTATGGACATCTTAATAAGGACCCAATATCAGTTATTTAATTGTTTCTAGGCATTAGATTATATATCCAGTCATTAAATGTGGATTAAGAACCTATCACATACCACCAATGTAGTAGATTACAACTTAGCTGGAGATAAAGACATTTATAAATAATGATAAGGTGAGAACACTGGAGGTAGAACACTTGCTATTTCAAAAAGAAGTGTTCATTTGGGCTGGCCCTTCAGTATGAGTGGTTTTTATTAGCAGAGAAAGAGCTAAAGAGATGCAAAGGAATGGTCTAGTGTTTTCCACAAATATTTATGGAAGATCTGCCAAATGCCATCCACATAACTAACAGGTCCATACTGTCCTGGATATTACAGAGGTATTGTCTAGTGATCTCAGACTTCACAATTAAATATGGCAAACCCAATTTTAAGAGAAGAGCATGGAAGCCTCTGTGAACAGAGGAATGCAGGCCCTTCTGGCAAACTGGTTTCCCGGCTAACATCTGTGGGAACAGGAGGAGCAAAGGCCAGGAGATGCAAAGAGCACCATGTGCTCCAGAAAGGGCTCAATAGAATGTGAAAGGGCTAAGTGGTAGGAAATGACAATGAATAGCAATTAGGGACACCTCACAAAGAGGCTTGCAAAATACATACAAAACAATGGTATGCTATGGAATTATTGTATCCAGGAGAGAAATATGCTCAGATAAGTATTTAACAGGAACATTCTTACTTTATTATGAAGCACAGATTCAAAGGAAAAGCAAGATTTGGATCCTGGGCACCAATGAGGCTGTTCCATTGACTCAAGACATCAAGACTTCCTGAATTAGAATAGCAGCCATGATTTCCTAAATCAGAATAGTGGACGTGGATTGCAGCATGAAAGTGGGCAGGAAAACACGGGATCATTAGAGCACAGACCTGTGGTCAGAAAGCTCGGGTTAACTCTTTGTCAAATCAGCCTGTTCTTTTTTCATGTTGTCTTGTTTTCTTTTGAAATTATAGTTTCTATTTCTTCTATCCTTTCATTATCTTTCATGTTTATTGTATAGTATAGTTTAAATTTTCTATAATCTGCATTTGTTGAGGCATTAATCTCCAGTTTGGTGACACTTCTTTGTCTGGTGTAGAATGTAATGTCCCTTAACTGTCTCCAATGGGGAACATTTCTCTGTGGGGAGGCTGCATGTCCTGAGTTCTGAATGTTCTGTGTAGACTGGAGTTCTGTTTTCCTTTCTAGGCCTTAGGGATTCAGTGCATCTTGAATAGTTTTATATTAATTTCTTGGCTCCTTATTTTTTTCACTTTAGAGATGTGATTTTCTTATGCATCTGCCAGGTTAAAAAATATTTTAAGACAAATCACTTTCTCCTCTCCACCCACCTGTTCACCATGCTGTGAATTTATACTGTTATTCAGAATTGTTTCCTTTCCTTCTCCAACTAAGAATTTTCTTCTACTCTTAAAAAATATTTTATCTGGTGTTATAGTATCATATCTGTTGAACTTCTGTTCAACAGTACAAGTAGTGCGTATTCGACATGCCCTGTTTGCATCAGCACTCTAATTCCCGAACTGTTGGGAGACCGCCTACTGGGTCGACATCCTGCCTTCAGTTTTTCTTATTAGCTATCTGATCTTCTGGGTAAGGATATATGGAATACATGTAAGCTGTTTTTTATTAATGTTATTGATCTGTGAACTGTGTAACTTGGAAATATGTGCTTGGGAATGCGTTGCAAGAGAGAAACCTGAAGTGAGGACATGCACTTACAAGTAGAAAGAATCAACGATGGCTTTCAGTAATTAAATCTCTAGTTCCAAAGACAGTATTGAAGAATGGCTAAGACACAGACTGATAAAGGGATAGAGAAGGGAGAAAGCGTCGTTAGGAAATATTTCAAAAGTCTAAGAATCTGTAATTGGTAACCTAAATTGGGCAGAGGTGCTTAAATGAAAACATGCAAACATGTCAAAGACTGAATTAACAGGATGTAGTGGCTGTAGTCTTTTAGGATGAAAGTGAATAAAGATTTAAAGATGGCTCACTTGAGAGACAAGAAGGGTGATGTCCTTATATAGAGAACACAGAAGGAAGAGAGATACAGAGAGATACACTGCACAAGTGAACATAGTGAGTTCATTTGCTCACACTAAGGTTGAAGAATTCACGGTATTAGTTTCAGAGTTTCAAAAGAGGTTGAAGCTAGAAATAAGCTAGAAGCTAGAAGTCTTCAACTGACTTTAATTCCCAGGAATACATAACACTTTTCAGGAAAAGACTATATTCAAAAGACAGTTAAGAATGAAATCTGAGAATTAAAATAAAAACAGAGTTTTAAAGAACTGTGATTGAATAAATCATGGGGAAGTAAATAAATAGAGACTGGTTTGCTTTTCTGAACAGTCATGGTTAAGATATCCCCGTAAAAATGTCCTGTATTCACCCAATTTTACAAGAAGTGAAAAGTTATTTAAACTAATGAATTTACTGGTTGTGTGCTCTTGGATGGGTCATTGAGCCCTCTATACTTAAGTGTTTTTAACCTTTAATTGTGGAAAATGAAATTCTGCTTGTAATTTTTTGCAAGCACTGGGTATAATTTTAAAAAATCACTCTGACTAGCACGTGGGAGGTTCACAATAAACATTTATTAGAAATAGTACCAGTGATAAAATGATAGCTAAGCAGAACAAGATATATTTGTTGGCTTTTCTGTGCATGTGGTTTGCAAAAGAAATTAATGTACCATTATAAGGTTTACATGAGACTCCAGTACATTTTCAGAGGGCTGTTGGCAATCACTGTGATAAAAAAATATCTGGAGTACTTAGGCAGTCATTCTCCATGGTTGCTGTGGCTGTATACCTTCTCTGAAATGCCGGGTGTTATGTGTACAGATTCTAGAGCCCTGCCCAGTCGCTACTAACTTTATGCTGGACACTGGAAAAATTACCAAAGAACAATAAGAAAATAAGAACAAAGAAAAGGAAAACGCATTGTCCCTGCTACAGAGCACTTTGATCAGGCACGGGGCAAACATGTAACAGTTCATATTGGCAAGAGGACGTCAATCATTCAAGGGAGTGTTGCAGAAGGAATCGGACGATTTAAGGCCTAGTAGATGATTCTAACAATATGTGCTACTAAAGACTAGTTGTGCTTATCCAACCATCTTCCACCTCTTTCTTCCCATTCTGCACCCTCAGCTCAATCTCTGTTACCATGCTCTTATCGGTGATATACGTGCTCATAACTTCCCTGTGTTCCAGACCTGCAGATCTTTGAGTGTTTCTAGTTTTCGTACATGCCGTATCCCTCGGAGTGTTCGAGGGGGCAGGTTAAGGAGGGAAAATGTATACAATGAAGATAACTAAAGCCTTTTCCTGTAATTACATTTTTTAACATTTGTAATAAATTACATAAATTGCCACACTTTATATTACTAGCTCAAATAAGTTTAGAGTTCTACAGCTTTCAGCTTCTAGGTCTGTCACAAAATTCTTTTAACTTCTACATTTTCAATGCTGCTTTAGGCCTTCTGTCTCTACTGTACTAATTGGCACACTTTCTTTTTTTTCTTTTCTTTTTACCCACTTGAGGAGCTCATCTGTTTTTTTTTTTTTTCAATTGGCTACTATAAAAGTCACCACGGTTCATCACAGTTTATTATTCACTGACTCGAAAATCAAGATGACATATTCGATTTAAATGCGATGGTGTTTCAGCTGCCCTTGGAAAAGAGTCACAGGGGATCCAAGTGCACCCGGCTTCACAACGCTGTCTCATACTCTCAACCGGCTCTACCGACACACTGAACGTTGTGATTTGGCTCTCTGTACCTCCGCCTTGCCTCCCTTCAATACAGTTACTCTCACAGGACATGGCAAATTCAATGTCTGCAAACTCTAATGCTGCACTCGAAATCAAGAGTTTATTAACTGATTGATATTTGAAGTGAATGATAGACTGGAAAGTGTTTTGTCATACAGTGATATTATTTTAAATAATAATATTTTTGTGATAAGAAAAAGTAGGTCAAAATTTAATTTTGATGGCTCTGTAGAGAGGACAGTAAAATTTCATGGATTCCTACACACACAAGCAAAGCTACCCATAAATACATCTTTATGTTAATTGAGGGCACTTTAAAGATCTGCTAACGTAAGATTTGTGATACAGTACAACCACACAGTCTGAAATTGTGTTATGTTGGGTGTGAAGTAGTTGTTTCTTAAGAAAGCCCGAGTGTGAAAGATGTTTCTTAGAATGACATTAAATTGACACACATATTACCAAATGAGCACAGATTTCTTTAATGAGAAAAGCAGAAAGTGAGGCTGTGAATCAAAGCCCTGTGCATGAAGGACAGTGCGATAAATGTGACAGGAATGAAACTTCAAGAAAATGAACAGCGGTCTGAAGACAAGCCTGGACCACACCAGGAATGGGTCCCCAGAAATAATGAGCGATGAGGGCCTCTCTCCAGTAGAAGGATGTTACAAAGTCCAGGTGGAAGGGAAGTGTGGAAATGCAAAGGGAAAAGAAACTCAGCTCTTAATCATTTGGCCCAACAGAAGCACTTCTATGTTAAACCATGATCTTTTTGCTTTGGAGTCACTGCTTTATTATCTAGTGTATATTGTTCAGTATTGACAACTCTGTCAAAAATAGTGACAATATCTTTAAGGATTTTTTTCCAGGGTCTCTGAGCACAATCAAGTATAACTTTATGCAATGATTTATTCCAGGAGCCTTTATTGAATGTTTGAGAGATTCTAAAAGTGCATAAAAATAATCCATATGTTAAAAACTGCACAGGCTAATCATCAGACTCTAATGGGCAGAGGCAGTCTTGCAAATATATAATTATAACAGGGTTTGGTAAGTGCAATTAGAAAAATTCAGGGGGCTACAGGGCACAGAGGGAATAAATAAATAAATAGCCATTTTCATCAATAGTAAATTTCACATTACCCTTTTGAGAAGCTCAATTTAAGGAGGTCTGAAAAGAGACAAAGATTTCCTTCTAATTAATTGTGAATGCACTTCAACTCAGGAAGGATGCCCCAAGAAAGGGGAAGGTTAAGAAATAGTTTACCAACATCGTAGTTAACAAAAAAGACGTTTGATTACATTGAATCTAAAAATTAAGTTCTGTCTTGTCCACTTATGTGTGTTAGTAGAAAAAAATGTAATGGCATAAAATCCAACAGAAATGGTAAGACATTCTCAGGAATTCATAAGAATGCCCGCAAATACTGACCAAAAAAAGCTTTGTGTATTTTTTTTTCTATCTATGTAACTTTGTAATTTTTTTAAAATCTCTGATTTTTTTCCCTTAGAATCACAGTTTAAGCACTGGCTGGCATAGCTCAGTGGATTGAGCACGGGCTGCGAACCAAAATGTCACAGGTTCGATTCCCAACCAGGGTACATGCTTGGGTTGCAGGCCATAACCCCCAGCAACCGCACGTTGATGTTTCTCTCGCTCTCTTTCTCCCTCCCTTCCCTCTCTAAAAATAAATAAATAAAATCTTTAAAAAAAAGATCACAATTTAGGGCTACTTTGGTTTTCTTGCCTGACAAGTTAACAGAACACATGGCTGACTTCATAGAGTTAGGGGACTCTGGGTACTATTTGCTAATCAAACACTTCTCCACAACTTCCTATTGTAGGACATGAACTCATCAGATATTTATGAAATTGTTATTTTTATTTCTTTGATTAAGATTTTTTTGGTCTTTCCAGAAGATCCTAAGACAATTTAAAATTGTCTTAGAATTTGACTTGCTTCCTACTGCTGCTGTAAACAAATTGCCACCACACATGTGGTGGCATAAAACAACGTAGCTGCATTCTTTACAGTGCTGGAGGCAAGAAGTCAGAAGTTGGTTTCGTGGGGCCAAAGTTAAGGTGACAGCAGGACTGCCTTCCTTTTTGGAAATTATGGGAGAATCTGTTGCCCTTCTTTTTCAGCCTCTAGAAGCTGCTTACAAATGATTTCTTCCTCCACGTTCAAAGCCAACAGTGTGGCATCTTCTATCCTCTCTGACCCCGCTGAGTTCCTGTAGAGCTTCCGTTTCTACATCTTCTCTTTCTCTGTCTCCAATCTTCAAGCCTACTTATTGTAAGAATCTTTGTGGTTACACTGGTCCCACCCACATAATCTAGACTAGTTTCCCCATCTCAGGATCTCAGACTTAACTGCATCTACAGAATTCCTCTCACAATGTAAGTAACATCTTCCCAGATTCCAGAAATCAGGAGATGGGTGCGTTTGGTGGGGCGTTCATTATTTAGCCTATTACAGATGGTAATGTTTAAAGCTCAGCTGCGATCTCTCAATATTATCTCAGAGAAGATCTTTATAAGGAAAAAGCTCTTGGAGAAACAGACCTAATGCTGGCATTCTAGGCTAGATTGAAAAAAAAAAAACAGGTTAGAAAGAAATTTCTTGAATGTTAGAAGGGAGGGAGGAAAGGAGGAAGGAAGGAAGGGAAGAAAGGAGGAAGGAAGGACAGAAGGAAGAAGAAAAAGAAAGAAAAGTGAAAGGGTAGAAGAAAGATTACTGCTCCCCACCCCCGAGAAAACCCACACTGCACAATTTCACCTAGGGCAAAGTCCCGAAGAATGACAGGAACAAAGCTTCGCTGTCTTTCCTTAAGATGATATTTCTCCCATACACCCTATACATTCGATGTTCATTTCATGATCATGTAAATGAATTCCAAAGTCAGATTTTAAAATAAAGCCAGAAAAAAAATCAAATATAGCCAGAGAAATGTAATTATTTTTCCCTGCCTGAATTACTTATTCTTCCAAGGATATCTGGTTGTTTCAATGAATGCCTTCAAAATTCAGATCTGTCTTTTTTTGGGTGTTATTTTGAAGATGATACTGGAAATAAACTCAGACTTTTACAGGGAAAGGGTAGTTTGTTACAAAGAGTTTTACATTTCTGGTCTGAGGTTATACTAGGAGTTAGCGGTAGATCCAAACCTCACTTCCCAAGCCCAGAGTCCCTGTCTCTTAATTCAGTTCCTTTCTACTACATGCACTTGCTTAGTGATTTGCATTTGAGTTTAGATCTCAGTGCAATGCACAAGCTACCTATAAGACTGTTTCTTTCATAAACTAGTTAAACTGTGAGCTGGGAGCACCTTTTTAGTACATTCTATGAATTACACTGATGCACTGTGATCTGTGAGGAGTCATAAAGGAAGATCGTGCTTGTTATCCAGACGTGCCTCTCTCCATTGTTAAGGAACTTCAAAACACCCGAGATAGTCTGCTAGGAATTCTTGCCAAAACTTTGTAGATCATTTTCCATAGTAAACACGGAAGCCTATGTAGTCTTTTTCTGCTTCGTACAGTGAAGCTAAAATTTGCCCTTAAGCAAAAAGTTGTTTAAGCTAGAGTTTTTCATGGCCATGAACACCGAGACATTTCTTATACTCTCTGACAACTTGAATAATTCACTTTCCAGAAATTAGAAGCAAAAGGAGAACATTTATTTATTTATGCTTTAAAACACCCAAGAGGGCAAACATTGTTTTCGTTCTGCTTTTGAATTGCTCAGGCATCCCACACACTTTTGAAAACTGATACCCTGAACGATCTCAAATTATTTGTTGTTTACCTTACCCCAAAGCCATTCTTTGACAATCTCTGCCATGAAATGTGTCCAGGAGGCTGACCCCTTGGTACTGCATGAAACAGGTCTTCTTGGCAGCTGAACTTCTAGTGCATTTGCCCAGTGGGGGCCGCTGGCAAAAGATAGACGGGAGGGTAGGAGGAAGGAGTTGGTGGGCTTTGCTTTTGCACTTCCTATTGAACTGTACCCTTCGTGAGTAGCCCCCCACTATTAAGGAAAAAATGATTCATGCTGAGACTTGTTAAAAGTGATAAGCAGACTATTGGAGGTGGGGGGACAGCTACTACAGTGGGGTTTCGTAGTAGAGGAAAGACATTTGGCTCAACTCCAAGTACAAGGAAAAGTGGGGATTTTCTAGCCCAGGAGCAGGTTCGAGGGTCCAGTGGATGGACAGTTATGAAGAGGAAATATCATGGATGAGGGTTTTTTTTATAACCTGACCTAAGAGCATTCTGGCTGAAGTCAGGCTAGAGTGATCAGATGCTACCTGGGGCATGGTGGAGGATGAGGAAACTAATCAGATAGTGAGGGCGATCAGATATCAAGGTGGAGTGTTCTGGCTATACTGATCTAGGCTTCTTGCTAAAATCGGACATTTGGTAGCTCAACCAGTCTGGGCCTAGTTGGGAAGTGAGAGCAGAGGACTCTAATTAAAGTTGCCCTAATTTTCCCTCTCTGCAGGTGCGACTCTGCCTCACCCAGTCATCTCTTCCCTTGATTGTAAGGTGACTTTTTCCTGTTTCCCCTTACCCATCTCTGACATTCGTTTAATCTCTGCTCGTCCTCCTCTAGCAGCCTGAACCCAATGGTTATTTTCTCCTAAGCTCTGCTCTTTATTCTTTTCTTTATCCCAACATGCTTTTGCTGTGCACCCGGATCCCTCTTCTTGATTTTAGCTTCTATTCACCTATGACTTCTAAATCTCTACCCACATCCAAGCTCTCTTCTTTGGCTTCCAGACCTTTACATCCAGTGCCTATCAGACATTTTCCTGTGGGTGTGTTAAGGGTATCTAAAACCCTAGAAACCCAAAATAAACATATCATCTTTGTCCCTAAACTGCTTCTTTCTTGTATTTGCCATTTCAACCAAGGGCACCACCACCAACCCAATTACCGAAGTAAAAATCTGGGTATCATCCTAGATACATCCTTCCCCTCCCTTCAATTCCCCATTGCTTCAGCCAACAATGACTCCTTACAGCTCTTCATACTATGGCTCCATCTGCCCCCTCCTCTGTCAGTCCCCTGGAACCTCCCTAGGCTACCACCTTATCGTCTCAACTGGAACACTAGGTCAGCCCTGATGCAACTCCCTGTTTTGTGTGGATGTGTGCACACATGGTCATCCAACGACTCCGACATCTCAAAGACATCAAATTAGAATATATCTGTTTTTTCTCAATATTCTTCAATGACTCGCTGTTTTCCACAGGATAGGCTCTAAACTGTAAATTTGGATCACACTCTCCAGGGTCTGACTCCTACCAGCCTTTGTAGTCTTGTTGCTGAGGGATTGAAGAAACGTATGGCCTGGCTTCTCCATTGCCTGGTGCCCTGTGTGGAGTAGGCATTCGTTTTCTTGTGTAAAATGAGAGGATGATAGGGAGGATTTCTGGAATGAAATTTGTTCATAACAGTGTATCCTCAGAGATGAGACCATTTAATGCACACTAATGATATAGTTCCTACTTTTGAGGGGGTTGATGTGATACATGGTGTTTCAGAAATTAGTAATGAAGGGCCATGGTTCTGTGGGATTTATGTATGAGTGTCTGTACATATGAATATTTGAATACACATGAACATTAAATACCCTTAAGAAGGTATATATTTGTATAAATATTTAAATCCTCTGAACCTGCTTTACTATGTGTCATATTCCATAAATGTTGACATTCTGATTGTTTGGGCCTTCTGAATAATTAATCACCATTTTTCCAACATTTAGACTAGATTAAAATAGGATCTATGCTGCCATGACATTGACGCATAATGGAACCTTTGCCACGGCAAAAAATAGTTCTGAGGTCTATGCATTTTTTTTAATTTGTGATAACTGTTTTTATTTATGAGAAAACAGGGAAACCTGCTTTTAGACTACAGGTGTTCATTTTAGTTCCCAAACTCAAAAATATCATACAATATAGAAATTGATCTCTAAAGTACAGGTATTGGTGTTATTCCCCAGTGTTAAGATGAAAACATATTAGAGATGGTGAAAACAAATGTCTCTAGAAGTTTCAGGATGGCTCAAACCAAGCATTGATATCTATGGAACACGTTGGCAAATTTAATTTCACCTTCCAGGTGATACGAATGAATGAAAAGAAGTTATAAATGGAGTAGGGAAGGTTACTAGCCATTAAGAAAAGAATTCCTTTTGGCACACTCTAGCCTCAGCATGGGTAGAATTCATATTGGAGACCACAGTTCTATCGGAAGCTTCTGCAGAATTATGTCTGTTTAGTTAGCAACAAGTGGAGTTTGGGGTATTATTAGGCGAAGCGACAACAGCAGCGCACTGCTGTGCAGAGAAAGATCAGGGCATTTCTTCTAAGCAGCATCTTTAAAAGTCTGGCTCCTAAAACTAATGTTGTGAAGCTTCAGTTCTTTTGGATGGAGACTCCAGGGGCAAAAAGAAAAGGTCATGATTATTAGCTAGCAATTGATGCTGAATTTGTTTATTTGCTGATTTTCTACCACTTTCTGTAGTATGCAAATGAGATTTTTACTTAGAAAAAGCATTCTCTCTCTGAGACAGATGACAGCTGTTCAAGCCCAAGGAATAAAGAAAACACAGCTCTTTTTTTCCCTTTTCTCGGCCTTTTCTCCTTCAACACAGCTTCCAAAGCCTCATTGAATCTGCCCAGAATTCCCTGAGTGGGAGCCTTCACATCCTGATTGATCAGTCATCATATCAGAGCTTAACGCTTTGTAGCTCCCTTGCTACCAATTGAGCATTATGAACTGGGCCTGGAAAATTGGCTTGCTCAGCACCATTGGGATTGTGGCCCATTTAGCTGTGGATGCCTAATTCCCTATGACTCTCGTTAGTAGAATTGACATCCACGGGATAGAGAATAATGTCTTCAAAAAGGAGTCAGAACATCTTGTTAAAGTGTACACAATACTACTGCAAGATGTTGGGAGAGGTTCATGCACATGGGGACTTTTAGACATCCAGCCAGGATGCGTATATACTGGGGGCAGGGGTGGGGGGGGGTTGTGTGTGTGTCATCGGGGTAGGTTTGTGATACAGTCTTTCCTATAAGCCAGCTGGGCAACTGCTCAGCTAGCTGCCTGCTGAGCAGCCCGGCACCAAGGAATAATCAAGAGTCACACACAGCAACTATGCTATTCACTCAGTTTTTATTGAATTCAGGTTCACTCAAAGTAGAACATCCACACACATTAATATCCTACTCACACTCTTAACAATCTAAGAGAATTATAACACACAGCAATCGATAGAGGATAATGAACCCGACTCCCATAGTCTCAGTCTGCAGCTTTAAGAGAAAGCACAGTGGGGAACGGGAGTTGTCAGCATCTTGCATGGAAGGATCTCTGGAGCCAGGTGGGCAGCAGGGCAGATGAAGTCCTCAGTCCAGCAGGGCAGAGCTTCCAGCAGCCCATGCCAAGGGAGATCAGCATAGCGTGGATCAGCATTCTGATGTGTGGAGCTTGGCTGTCTCAGCAGTGGTCTGGAGCCTGCCTCAGCTATACCCTGAAAATGGTGTACCCTTCTGGGTCTTGGCACCCCTGATGGGCAAGTAGGGAATTTTCCCAGGGGCCTGTAGGTGGTACATGGCTATTCTGCTTGGCACCCAGGATGGCAAGTGTAGAACTTCCCCACAAGCCTATCTATGGGTGGTCCCACTGCAGACATGGTTGTTCTGATCACATGTGCAGGTATCTTAGGTGTGTCTCCATGCCAGATGTGTCCACTCTGAATTACGTGGTTTCTCTCTTAAACCAAAGTGTCATAATGGACTGGAAACCACCTTGGTTAACATGCATGACTCCACTTTGTTTTATGTACTTTATTGTATCTTGACCAGGCCAATGCTATTTTATTGGTCCTGCTGTGCACAAGTGGGAATATGGGAGGTGGGGGATGGGATCTAGGTGGCTTTCATTTTCTGATTCTTCCCCCACTGTCTCCTTATCCTGTTGCATCCTGCAATGCCCCCTTAGAAAGGACTCAGCAATCACACCCTCAGAGCTCCGTCTTGTGTGCACTCTTTCCTAGGCAGAGAGAAGTCAAGCTTTCTTAAGAGCTGATACCAGGCAGCGGCAATTAGTCACAGGAGAACATTTGTCCCCTCCTCTTCTCTTACTGTGGGAGCCCCTCTGGCAGGTGTGGAGTCCCCAGACCCACTGACATTAGTGCCCCACTCAGGCATGGCTTCCTCAAGTACCTCGT
Source organism: Phyllostomus discolor (assembly GCF_004126475.2). Taxonomy (NCBI): domain Eukaryota; kingdom Metazoa; phylum Chordata; class Mammalia; order Chiroptera; family Phyllostomidae; genus Phyllostomus; species Phyllostomus discolor. The sequence continues at coordinate 15,145,607 of NC_040911.2, read as the reverse complement.
GCTCCCAAAAAACCCCTGCATCTCACTGCATCTCAATGTGGTGAGGTCAGAACCACATTGCCCTTGGCACCCAGATAGAAGGTGAGCTCAGACACTAATTCCCGTGAAAGTGCTGATGGCTGAACTGAAATTAATTTGGGACCTCTCTTAGAATGATGTGTGTGTAAAGGAGGCTGTGAAGTGAGGAAATACATGAACATGAAACAAAAATCATGTTGACTGATCAAACCTAATGAGCCTGGTGGAATCTGGAAGAGAAGCTATAGGCCTGGGAAGACAGTTCTACTTTCCTTCAAATTTTAAGCCATAGGTTGGTATTATTAATAAGAAATGTATATATGTTTAGTGTGTATATATATATATATGTAGAAAATATATATATATTTAGAATCTACACATTGAGTATAGTATACATATTAAGAGCATTTATGCTGATATGCAAAATTTATCAGTTGGGTTATAAATTCTGCCTTCACAAATAAGTTCCCTTGGGGTAGATGTGTGTAACATGGCACTAAAACACAAATAAGTAAACAGAAATGGGCAAAAATGTCTGACTAGCGCTAACTGCTGCTCCGTTGTAGGATAGAACAGACCGACAGGGAGATAAGCTCCATGCCCCCCAAATCAACAGGTGGGTGACCTTTTCCACAATTTTAAACGTATTTCTATATTAAGGGATATATACATATGTGTACATGAAAACTTCCCTCATGTTTCCTTTAGAAGAAATCCTTTGGTAGTTTTCATTCCATGTCCCCCCATCCAGATAGATATGTTTACATAATAAAATGCATATTTATGCATTTACCTGTATGCCTATGTGAGCCAAAAAACTGTGAAACTCCAACACTAGGGAAGTGAAGTCTACCTTGTACACATGTTTCTCTCTCTCCTCTGCTCTGTTAGCACAAATGCACTTTCATTGCAGGATTTGTAATAGGGCAGCTGCCCTCCCTTCTCAAAGGTACTCGATGCTGTTGAAGAGGAGACATACTATTTATTTGGCATTTAGGGTAAAGCGTGCTTGGAATCTGTTGCTGCTTTGTGTTGTTCTCAGACACGTCATTGAATACAGTTTTGAATGGTTTTCTGCTATGTATCATTTTATGTGGGCTGTGCGGGAGGCAGTCACTGTGTTGTGTGTGAAACGAGGTAGTAATTCAGCTCCGGAGGAACAGGTGCAGCACTGTTAGCACTAATAGGACCAGCGGGGTGAATTTAAAATTCATCTTCTCCTTGGCCACTTAGCCAGGGTTATCCTGCTAACACAGTGCTGGCACCTAGTATATGCTCAATAAATGCTTGCTGCCTGGGCAAATGAATGATGAGCAGACGCATTGTGTGTCTTCAATGTGAACTTTCTTTACCTTGATCTTCAATCTAATGTGATTTGTAGAAGATGGTTATATCACCACATATTTTTGTTGACAATTATTACTGTTTAATCATTTTCATGAAAGGTGTCACAAAATTTTCAAATGAATAAAAATGGTGAAGTTTCTTTACCTTCACATGCATTAGTGTAGATTTTAAAGTCACAATTTGAGTTTATCAAGTTTATATTAAAATATTACCTACATGTTCTGTATGTTCCAAGTTGTGGTGTATAAAAATACTAATTGTCTTGCTTATTGAATCCCATCTGGGCTGGGAAAAGAGGTTTTGCTCCCCTTCTCCCACTTTTTCTGCTGGCTAAGAAAAAAGTGTTACCTCTTAGCACCTTTCATTTCCAGAGCTCCATCCTTGCGTACTCCTCTCTGATGTTAGGTGAGCACGGGATTTCCTTTCTTCCCACATGCTTTGCGTTTGCTGAGTTCACAGAGACCTAGATATTAGCAGCTGAAGAAGACCTTAGTGATCTGTAGTCTAGCTTCCTGACAGGTCAGAAACGTACCGTTTGCACTAGTTTACAGAAGAAATCCCTGGGAGACCCAGAGAGAAAATGTGTGGGATTCAAGACCTGACAGTGGAGCGAAGGGGAAAGGAGGCTAGAACTTCAGAACTCCTCCTTTTTCTTTTTTTTAACAACATACATTTATTTGAGCCTTTTCATTTTTAACAACATACATTTATACATTTATTTGTCTTTCATTTCTGCAAGTGGCAAAACCAAGTGTTTTAAACATTCTTTCAGCAGTTCAAAGATTCACTGAGTGTCTTTTCCTGGTATAAGCATTGGCCCATTAATGTGCCATGTGTATATGTGAGTGTTTTTAAATAACAGATGGTTTTCTATAATAGGTATAGAAGATAGAAAATAATTAAGTTTGGTGCATTAATACTTTTTATGCCAATGGAAAGTATTTTTAATTGAAAAATACCGTACATTCTAATGAGTATATTATATGTGTACAACAGTGTTTTTATTTTTATTTCAATAATAAAGCAAGAATTTGGGAGGTTAAAATGTGTTCAATTAAGGGCAAGCATGACACAAATGCACTGCACCTTGGGACTCGGGTCTTCATACACCTTAGCAGAACCTGGCAGTATGAAGAGGCAGATGTTCTTAATGGGGTAGAGTGATGTCCTGAAAATCAAGACACCTGGGTCTGTTACCTGTTGCTAATAGTAACAGGGTGAGAGATGGGAGTGAACTAGGTCATCATTGACCTAAAGAGAGGTTGATTGGCAAACAGAAGATGTGCATTTTGTTGGCTGAAAGAGCCAGTGTTGCATGAGGCTTCCCTGAACCAATCTGAATGTTAATAAGCGCCAGAGGACTCGCAGCAAATCGAAGCGCAAGTGCTGCCAAAATGAATTTATAAGGAAAAGAGTGATTATTTGCTTGAAAAGGCAGAGAATGACCTGTAGAATCTAATGCAGGGAGGCTTGGAGAATACATGAGAATAAACACTAATGGCACTATCTGAGCCTACGATGAAAGAAGAATCCAAAAGATCCAGTGTGTTTCCCTGTCACTTCCCACTTGCAGTGTAGACAGATAATTTTTATTTTTCAGTTTTTATTCTAAAACAAAACCCAGAAGTGATGTCTGCAGTGGAAGACCCAAAGCTGATGGGAGGAAATGATAGTGTGGAATCTCTTTTGTTAACCTTAATCTTTAAAAAATTAATTAACTTACTGTAACTTTATGTGAAATTATATTTTGCTGTGAGTTAGATCACATACAAAATACTTCAGGTATTTACCATGCATAGGTGAAAAATTTGTCGGGTTTCATTTTCAGGGAATTTTTAAAACATATTTCTATCCCATTGCACACTCTATCCTCACAACAATCTCTGTTGAAAGCAGAGGAAGAGTTTGGTACTTGTTTTGGATTCTTTGCATCCTTTTTTTTTAAAGATTTTATTTATGTATTTATTAGAGAGGGGAAGGGAGGGAGAAAGAGAGAGAGAGTAACATCAATGTGTGGTTGTTTCTCATGTGGCCCCCACTGGGGACCTGGCCTGCAACCCAGGCATGTGCCCTGACTGGGAACTGAACCTGCAATGCTTTGATTTGTAGCCCACGCTCAATCCACTGAGCTATGCCAGCCTGGGCAGATGCTTTGCATCCTTTATGCCATCTTACACTGGACCGTAAAGAAAAAAAAAACACCTTTGCACGGAGTCAGCTAGGACTGCAGAGCGTGGTGCACAGCTGGAGTGGATCAAACAACAGGCACTGGTTTTCCCACAGCTCTGGTCGGCAGACCTTCTCATGTGTGTGGCGGACTCTCAGGGGGCCCAGGTGTCTCTTTCTATAAGAACGCCTGCACTATTTGATTGGGGCCCCCTACCCTTATGACCTCATTTAACCTTAATTACCCCTTTAGAAGTCCTCTCTCCAAATGCAGTCACATTGGGCATTGGGACTTTAATATATGAATTTAGGGGACACAATTCACCTCATAACAACCTTTACCATTATCCTCCATTATGTTTCACTCTCGAGCAAATCTCTGAATTTGGTCATCAGAGGTATGTTTACATTTTTTTTTCTAATCTTAGCCCAGGTAAAAGATAAAACATAATCCCCAGAAGATTTAACTTTTTTTGGAAGGCACTATATTCTGGTATCCAAATTTTAAATGCAAGTCCACCTCTTAAAAGAAAGAAATAATAGTGACCACCTACTTCTGCTGTCTTACAAATGCGAACTCAGAGAGCTTTCCTCCGGATCTGTGTGTAATGGGTGCACCGTAGTTCACATGAAAGGCATAGAAGGAGATACAGTTTTCATGTTATTCTTACCTAAGGTTTATTCTTACATGAAATTTATTCTTCAGGGTTTCATAAATTTCCTCTCATTCATTCTGATAAATTTTAAATAAATGCCTACTATGTGCCAACCACTATTCTAGGCATTGACATGACAACAGGGAGCAGCTCTGTCTTCAAGAAGTTCACCTGGCTGGCGTAGCTCAGTGGATTGAGCGCGGGCTGCGAACCAAAGTGTCACAGGTTTGATTCCCAGTCAGGGCACATGCCTGGGTTGCAGGCCATGACCCCCAGCAACCGCACACTGATGTTTCTCTCAATCTCTCTCCCTCCCTTCCCTCTCTAAAAATAAATAAATAAAAATCTTAAAAATAAAATCAAAATGCATTTGTTTAAAAAAAAAAGAAGTTCAAAGTGTCCTTGTCTGAATGATAAAATACATTGCACAGTACAAATAACTCCCCTTTTTTATTGCACAATCTTTTGTTACAAAAGCATACACATGTAATTCTGTAACATAACAATATCACACTCAAGCATGCCATGTGACATTTTAGGTGAACTATTCAAATCAAAACTGTACATTATTACACCTATACTATTACCCTAGCAACCACAGTCAAGCAGGCCTTGCTTCTCCCAGACCCTGTGTTTGTCACTATTTCTCATGCAAAATAAACTCTTTTCCCATGTGTGACTTTGCTTGTTGTTTTACACCATCTTTATTGCTTAGTGCTCATTGCTAACCTCAGTCGTTTTTGCTAGAGAAAGTAATGAGAAAAAAAGGAAAGCAAGTGTCTTACAATGTATTCATCTATAAAACGATGGGTTACACCAGATCAGTAGTTCCCAACCTGGTTATCCATTAGCATCTCCTTGGAGCTTTAAAAATGTACCCTGGACCCAAGAGACTCTGTTTTTTTGTTTGTTTCTTTGTATTTTTGATGAGCCCTGACCATTGACACATCAATACTTAAAAAGATCCCTTAATGTACAACCAGAATTGAGAACACCTGAGCTAGCTGGGTCACCAAGTCTCCTCACTGATCTAAAATGTGAGGTCTCCATGGATTCCTAGATTTTTCCCCCTTACCTGAAATTAAGCTCTAAAGTAAGGTGGGAAAGTGATATGTGTTTCTCAGCATGTGTATACTGAAGGGGCTATTAATAATGTTGCTAATGACAAATCTCTGCTTTCAGGCAGACAGAATTAAATTAAAGTTATATAAATTCAAGTAGTTTAAATGTAGCATAAGTGTGGGGAGTACAGAGAAAATGACATTCAGTTGGATGGGTATGGAGGAGCTTGTGTAGCATACTAAGTGCTTCAGAGTTTACCTTGAAAGGTGATGGTTTGCCATTGAGAAAATATTAAGCAGTGGGAAGACTAAAGGGGTCTATGGCTTAGGAAGATCAGGTGGACAGGAGGGTGGAGAATGAATGGGAAAAGAGCAAAATCAAAAGCAACTAGAAAGTTGGGAGGCTGCAGAGATCAATGAGAGGAGGAACAATGAGAGCTGACCCATAGCACAGTGGGGTTGAGACAGAGAGACTAGATTATTATCAAGTGATACTTTGAAAACAAATTAGTAGATATTATGAAGAATAAATAAATCTCTGCTTTGAGTTTGGCAAATGGGTGGTTTGGTGAAACTATTGGAAAAAAGAAAGAAGATAGGAGAGTCAGATTTGGATAATGTTTTCACAGCATACGGAGTTTGTAGGAAATTCAAGGAGAGTTATTTATGGTAGTGTGGTCAGATCCTTATGCAAAGAGATTAGAGCTCAGAAAAAATTGTGGTGTTATAATTGTACTAGAAGGAAAATATGTGAAATTGCTTCCTGAGAATATGTAGTGTAGAAGGAAGGCATGGACAGCTCCTTGGTTAAGGGAAGTGAAAAAATAGGAAAAAGATTAAAAGGAGAAAGGTAAGCAAAATCTTCAATAAAGTCATATCCTGGAGGTTGGACAAGAAGAGAATTTCTACAAGGAGGAGGTTGTCAGCATGTCAAACTGCATAGAAGCTGAGTATTGATTGCCACGTATTTTAGGTGTCAACTTTAAAATTGTTTTATGTGTGTTGATTCACTTCATTCTCATAATAACTGGGAGGTGGGTATTATTATCACCTCATTTTATAGGTGAGGAAATAAAAGTGCAGCCAACATTTTTCCAAAGATGACACAATGAATAGCATCTTAAGGGTGTGCATCTGGGGAGTCAGACTGCAGAAGCCAAGCTCTTACCAACCCTACTGATCTTCCAGTAGCATGAAGGGTAAGGACTGTATACTTGTAAACTAGGCAGTGACCTTGGTAAGAGGAAAGTTTAGTGAACAGTATAGATCCCAAACTTTGGGGATGGAAGAGAGAATTAGAGGTAAGAAAATAAGCTCTTGTAAATGCAATGGGTGTGAAGGAAAGCATAGTAAGGTAATACCTTGAGGGCGACTTAGCATGAAAGTATTACCATATTTAAACATGGAAGAACCGGGCCCTGGCTGGTGTGGCTCAGTGGATTGAGTGCCAGCCTATGAACTGAAAGGTTGCTGGTTTGATTCCCAGTCAGGACACATGCCTGGGTTGTGGGTCAGGTCCATAGTTGGGGACATGCAACCGGCAACCAATTAACGTATCTCTCCCACATCGATGTTTCTCTCCCTCTCTTTCTCCCTCCCTTCCCCTCTCTTTGAAAATAAATACATAAAATTAAAAAAAAATAAAGATGGAAGAACTGGAATATCCTTTTTATTTCATTAAAACATAACCAAGAAAATGTAAGTGATGGAGAGAGATGTAGGATATAAGTCAATAAGGTAGTTTCCCATGAAGGTGAAGGTGGGGGGAGAGCCAGAAAGTGGGGGAAGGACCAGCACTGACTACCTGTTCCCACACGAGAGGAGGAAAGGAGAGGCTGTGGGAATAACTGCATTGAAGCCTCAGAAAGCTGTGAGGGAGTATTGACCCAGACAACTTCCATTTCCCCAGTGAAATGAGAAGGAGCACAGGGTCCGCTAGCCTTTCAACTGCATTCTCCGCTGTGCTCCGACTCTCTCAGCAGGCAGCAGAATCGCTAACTCACCCATTCAGTATGGAGCCAGCTTTCTCCATCAGCATGTTCTTCAAGTTTTATGTATTGAATTCAGTTAGTATTTCCACTTCTCAGTAAGGAGGAAGGCCAGCACCAAGAAAAAAAGACTAGTTGTCAATCAAAGAACAGCTACAGATGGGCTCGCGCACAGCTTGTGCCTTCGTGACCCATGAGGAGCCTGAGGCTGATTTGCCGTTCGCTGCTACCTCTCCGTGTGCTGGGGTAGAACAGTACCAACGGGCAGCAACCAAGTCAGACTGGCAGTGCCTGGGCTGCCTGTGTGGAAAGGATGTGAACTGAATGAATAACACTTCGAACTGAAGCCAGGAGAACCTTGGGGAAAGATGTCATCAGATGAAATCCCAAAGGCAGGCTTCCTCCCCTTCTTCCTTCACGGGCAGGGCTGGTTGCAAAGGGCAGCTTCACCAACTTTGCACAGGCAGCCCAGTCCCTGTCAATCTGATGTGAAGAGGCAAGGGGGTTGTCAGTTCTCCAGAAAACATACACGTCCCCTGAGACCCAGGCACGGCTTCCGTGTTCACTCACTGTGTTTAATTCAATTATCTGCCCCCGCCACCCAAACTGTCTGCCTTACAAGGAAGGTTGGGAAGAGAGTGATGGTTGATGCTTCTGCAGGTCCCAAAAGGTGTACATTCTTTATTAGGGAATTCAGTAAAGGACAAGGTCTTACTCATCCAGCTGCTTCCTCTGAGAAGCTGTCATAGGGCCAGCTGCCTGCAGCAGCAAGATGACTGGGTATACACAGCGAATTGATTTTGTAAGGTTGGATTCTAGTTTATTTTTTTTTTAAGGAGGGCCTATTTCATTTACACTTAAAGTTTGCTCGGTTTGGGATGTGAAAACCATCACAGAATCCTATTCAGTTCTAGAATATTCAGAATTCGCTTATCCAGGTAGAGTTATATTTAAGTCTAATGATTATCTTCTCTTCCTTTCTTTGTCTTATCTGTCTTATTGTTTGCCCATCCAAGGGACCATTGGAATCAGAATCTCTACAAGATGTTGAGGAAGATGAGAAAAACATTGCAATTCACCTAACTGTTAATTTTCTTTTTAAGTCTTTCAAATGAAACAAATGCAATAAAAAATCTGTGAGGTCAAAATTGTAGAAATTGCTATAAAGTAAAATAAGTCTTTTAAAATTTGTAAACTCTTGTGTTTTCTTAACTAATGCACATCCTTGACAATAAATGTCATTGCCAGTTAAAATCGACTTAACTAAAATAACCAAAATTGGTTGATTATTGAAGAAAATTAGCTCATTTATCTCATATAACAGGTAACTCATGAAGAAGAATAAATAGGCCACACAAAAGACCATCAGCTGAAGAAAGCTAAGCTCGGCTGGTTTTTGTATCAGTAAATCACAAACCGTGTACTTGTTTCAGAGTCCAAATGTATTGGTATTATTTTTCTTTAAATAGACCAACAGGGGCCATAAAGATATATAAAAAGTGAATGTTTTCCAAAATTGAGTTTATGTAGAACCTTTTAAACAAAAGAAATTCTCGGGCCCTCAGTAACAAATGCTCTCTTCATTTTAAGAAGTACCGGCTACGGTTCCAGGCTTTATTGCATGAAAATATTTCACGGCAAATAATCTTAACAAAATATAAAATTTATCTTTGTACTGGTATAAATCATTTTAGGTTCTATTTGCAATGAAAGCTAATAAACAAGGCAATCATAAAACATAAAGCCTTGTGTACCTGCAAGTTTATGCCTGCGGACTCGAGCTGAAAAACACCACTTGAAGCTCTATTTACCAATATTTAAGACTTTTCAACAAATTCTTTTTTATTCTTGTGTTAGATTGCCAACTTTCTCTGAGTCTCATATTTAATTTTGTCTCTGAATCCTGTTCCCAAGTTTCCTGCATCTTCATAGGATCTGAGCAAAATGAGAGATTGGCAACAGCAACAGAAAAATTGACTGAAACTCTTTTCTCAAGGGGTTGGCAGCCCTGGTTCCTTTTTCCCTCCATTCAGACTGAAAAAAAATGTCTTATTTGAAGTCTGATCTCATTAGGAGCTCATGTAGTCATAGAGATGTCTCCATAAGTGTCATCAACAATGTCTATTTATTGAATACCAGTAAATATGAGTGCGAGAATTAATGTTTAAGATGATCAATGGATATTTCTTAAAATCTTTATGGATGATTTACCATAAATACGTTTATTGAGGGAGATATTTTTTAAATGTAAATTCGTATTTTCCCTTAAGTATTTACTATCTCGAAGGGAAGACAAGGAACATGCTCATTAATAGATAATGGTTATACAAGTAAATGAGGAATGAAGTAAATAGATAGCATGGAGCCACAACTGCAGAGAAGAGTTTGAGGAAAGTGCGATGTAAACACGGCCTTGGAAGAAAAATAAGATTGGGATAGACAAAATGGAAGCAAGAAGGTATCCCAGACAGGAAGTACCAAAGAATTAGAGGTAGGAAATTGTATTTGGAAGATAAAGACTAGAACATTTGGCTGGAGTTAGATGCTCCTATGAAGAGCTTCAGAAAGACTGGTTGCTTGTGACTCAGCCCAGTTAGCTGCTGGAGGCATTTGAGCAGAGCACCAAAATGACAAGCACAGTGCTTCTGGATGGTTAACATGGCAGTGATGGGAAGAGGGATGTTAAAACAGAAGGAACTGGAAAACTCAGTTCAGGTAGTAGTATGTTTTTGTTTTCTGTAGTGAAATACCTGGAGGACGGTATAGACATAGAACAACCTTTTATTCTTAGACATTTCTTCAGTGACAAGTAAGGAGAAGAGCGCGGGGGATGACAAGTTGGGGATGGTTGTGAAAGTTGTGTTTCGCAGCAAAGGTTGGCTACAGGGCAGGTCTGCAAGATTGACACTGTGAACCTCAACATTGCCTATTTCCTCTGCTTTTGTTCTTTGTCCTTCTTACCTGTGCATGGCATCACTTGCTTAGGGCAGTATTTCCCAACATTAGCACTAGGAACATTTGGGTCTGGACAATTCTTGGTTCTGAGAGGCTGTCCTACACTTGCCCTGTACCCACTCGATGTTCCCATTATCTTCCTGAATGGTAACATCCAAAAATGTCTCTAGGCATTTCCAGATGTCTCCCAGGGAAAAATCACCTCCTGTTGGTAATGACTGGCGTAAAGAAGTATGGGTTGTAGTGTCAAATGTTGGCATTTGTGTCAGGGGACTAGAGATTCTTTCTCCTCTCCAACGTTACTATACTGTGGGCTTTGTAAGGACTGGAGGCATCAGAGAACCACAGATGTTATCCACACAGTTTGAGAGGCCTTGTCCATTGACATATTACAACTTTTATCCTATCTCTGCCATCCAAAAATAATGTGAGACAGTCCATATAACTGGTGGATTGTCCATATATATCCTGCTTTGCCTGGGAGAGTCCTGATTTATACCTATTTTCTCCCTTCCTGTCTGGTGAGTACACTCTTCACTCTTTAAAGTGTCCTGGCTTGGACAGGTAATTACATGATTCTCCTAATGGAGATATTACTAGAGCTGGGAAGGAAGAGTCAGAAACAGTTAGAGACGGGGGAGGCAAAGAGGCAAATTGCCTCTCTGGCTGTCCCAAGTAATATTTTCCAGAGAAGGCCCTGGAGTTCAGATGGAGAGAATGTTAGGAGTTAACCGGAGAAAAGGGCAAAGAGAGTTACAGGACAGGACGAGACACTGAAATGAATAAATTGAAGAGTTAGACTAACAGGCTAATACAAAAATCCAAGTCATTTTTGCAAACTTGACTCCAATTTTGTGTTTACCTAGCAAATTGTTATCCTATCTGGCAAAATGGTCAGTGGCAGTTTGAGGCTATAAATTCTAAATATGACCAGCTTTTATCTTTTACAGAAGAATAAGAATTGATTGCTAGAAATTGTCCAAAATGAGAGGGAAGTCAGTCGCCTAGCAATGGGTTCGCTGATGTGGTGATATGAAAATGCACCAATCACCTTCGCTTCCTTTTATCGGAATGTTTTCAGCCAAGGTGTAAGTACAGAGGATCGAGCGTACCATTACACACACATATAGATTTCAAAGACTTGGGAAGAAATCTTATTTTAACATCTGTAGTTGGTTTTATTAAAAGCAGTTTAAATTTCCCTGCCTAGAGCAGTTTGGAATTATAGAGATGGGCTGCAGAAATTTACATTTTAATTGAGGCAGAAGACAAAATAGGGCATGGCGAAGCATTCACACATTACAAGGAAGAATAAATAAGATATGTATCAGCTGGGAGAAAAGAAATGACTGGTCATTTTTCACTGCCTCTTGCACTTAATTTTTTTCATATGGCAGTGAGCTGAGTTAGGCTTGCAATGCAAAGACTGTTTTTCCAGTCAAAATGTTTACCATTTCCGAGACATTGCACTGAAATATCTTGACACGGTGCAGTACATATGCCAACACTCAAACAGGCATGGGCATATGTGTGCAAGTGTGAATGGTGGTATGTATAAGGGTGATATTTAAATACCTATAAATGTAGAGACCATATTTCAAAACACTACATGCAGATAATTTCAACATGTGGGATGTAAGTGAGCATTATTGACTCATGTAATTTACCTGTTGAATACTATAATGTGAATGTTGTTAAGAAGTTTCATGGACATAGAATTCTTCTCTTGAGGACACCTTTCCCTGTGGTCAGAATGGAAGGAAGTCTCTCTGATGACTGGGGAGTGCCTGGGTTTGCGACCTTGAAGGTTTATCTGAGTTCCTCAGTGACCTTGAGAAAACATTCAGTTGATTTTTTCCCATACTCATTATGTGTTTGATTCATTCATACATAATTAAATTTAACATGCAACTGACATAAAGAAAAAACAATATATATTTTAAAAGGTATATTACAATAAGGGATTTTTAAGGTATTTTGTTAATGTGAAAATAATTGTCAGAAAATTGCTGTAATTAAATATATTTACACATTTCCTTAAACCTCCATCAACTTTATGGTGTCTTCTATTGAATGGACACATTTTTCCATTTTTTGCACACTCTTTTAAACCTTAAGTACAGATTAATTGTAAAATTTAAAACCAATGAACAATACATTACTATATTATGAGTATCCAATTATTATTTAGTGCAGTGCCAAGCCCTTAATTGGACTCATAGAGAGGAAATGTAATTATTTGTCTCAAAGTGTGCGCCTCTCAAGCATGGAGGTCAAGTCCATTCTTTACTTTTACCCACCAGAACTTAAGTTAATTTGCCCCGTAGTTTGACTACGAAATGCTTTTTTGCTTGTCCTTGAATTTGAAGATGACATTTTATAGTCTTTAAAAAATTAAGAACTTGTCTCTTCCACCTTATCACTAAGTTTATTTATGTCTTTATCCTGTACTATTACTAAAATGAAAGGCATTTTTCTTAAGGACATCTTTTTTATCTTACCCCTTGAAGTTGTCTGGATTACTTTCTAATTAATATCAATAATTTGTTAGATCTTCCCCATGATTGTCATCTTGGGATTTTTTTCTTTTCGTCTTACTCTTGGTCCAGTGTTGTTTGGTTTTGCTTGTATGTTTTCATCTCTGTCTGTCTCTTCCATGCTTGGGTTTCTTTTTCATTTTTTTTTGTCTTTCTTTCCTTTAGATATCCATATGCAATACTTCAGAAAGTATTTGCAAAGTAAAAGTGTTGAGTCTTTATACATCTCAAATGCCATTTCTTTGCCACCATAATTAATAATTTGACTAAAGGTGGATTTTGAAATTTAAAATTATTTTCCCTCAGAATTTTGTAGACATTGCTTTATTGTCACATTCATCATTGCTGATAAAAATTACAATGTCAATTTGATTCTCACTTCTTTGTAGACAGACAGAATGTCCATTTGTAAGCTTTTATAAGATATCTCTGAATCTTTGAGACTTGACATTTCATTGAACTTCAAGTATAGGTGGGTCTTGCTGGGCACTTAACCACGTAACAGCCACTTTATTTTGAAGAGTATTGTTGTTTTATCAGTTCTGAGGGTTTTTTCCCCCCTATTTTACCTTTGATTTTTTTCAGCCCTTACATTTCCTATTCTTTTTCTCCTTAAAACTTTTATTAGATTGATGTTGGCATACTGGGTTAATTCTCTATGCCTGTTAACTTTTTCTTATAGTTTCAATTCATTTACCTTTTTGTTTAATATGAAAGCCAGATATTTTAATTTCTTACACATTTTTAAGCTTCAAGAGCTCTTTATTCTTAGATTTCTCTTTATCATCATACCCTGTTATAGTTTATAGTAGCAATAATTTCTTAAGTCAGTAATGAGAATATGAGGTCTGTCCAGAGAGAATATAGCCACATAATATGAAATATAGAGACCTTTATTGAAGAAGATACAAGATAGAAGAAACATTGTACATAGGATGACACCTCAGTTCTCTTCAATGTAGGCACCTTGGGACCTCACACAGTTCTCCCAATCACCATTAACTTCCCCATTGTATTTTCCCAAATCTCATCAGTGGTCCGAAATCTCTTCCTTTTCAAAGGTGATTTTAGTTTTGGGAAAAGCCAGAAGTCTCAGGCTGGGCTGTAGGGAGGCTGAGTCACCTGGGTGATTTGATGATTTGCCCAGAAACTCTGCATAACATGTGATGTATGAGCAGGCACATTGTTGCAATGAAGCTGCCAATCACCAGTTGCCCATATCCACAGCCTTCTGAATCATCCCAATAGTGGAGGAATGGTCCAGCTTAAGGCAAAATTGGATGCAGATTCATTGCTCTACTTCCTCGGTCATTTTGAATGCGATGGCTGCACAGTATGCATGCTCACTCAGTGGCATCTACCATCCCCACTGACTAATACAGTGAAGTCGGCATTGTTCATGCATGTGCATTCCAGTCCCCTCTCCTAGGCTGCTAGGTTACACCAATGTCACACAAACCATTTTCTTTATATTAACAATGACTGGACTTTTTCCAGACCTCATATATAGCAAAGTTCTCTTCTGTTTCTTGTATTAGCTCAGTGCCTCTCAGGGTTAGCTGTTCTCTTGTCTCATTTTGTTTTGTTTTTTGTGTATGTGTGTGTGTGTGTGTGTGTATTGTGGTATTACTTTTCTCAATGTTTTTGGTAATCATTAATTTATGAAGGAAATATGGATGCATATCAAGTAATCTAGGTCTCTGCCATTATGTAAATTCTGTACAAGGCTAGGACTGAACAAGTGAGTGAGTGACCTGGCTGGTTTCACTACACAGTGGATGAAGATGTAGCAGGATAATATGTTAGAAAGCTCACAAAATGAGAATAGCTTAATCATTCTCATATCTTCCGAAGTCCTCCAATTTCTTTAGAGAGTAATTTTATAATTTTAGAAATTAATGGAAATCTCACTGGTGGTCTTTCAACAGGTACCAGACTACGGTGAGTGCTGAATGGCATAGGAATTCATCAGACACACCTACCTCATTTTTCTGCCCCACTTTATGTGTTTACTCTGCATCTCTGGGCCTTTGTTATGAATAGGTCCCACCTCCATAACAGCTTTGTTTTCAAAAGCCTTATAGTCTAACTTGTTTTATTTAAGAAATCAATATGATTGCACTCATTTTCTCTCTTCCAAATACCTATCCAAAAAAGTGGCTCCACTGAGACCTAGTCACCCCTAATCTCTTTTTTCTTATCTTTATTTCTGATTTATTTATATTGTATTTTTCCATTACCATTTAGTCCCCTTATACCCCACCCCCCAACATAATCACCACACTGTTGCCCATGTCTATGAGTCCTTTTTCCTCTTTGCTGGATCTCTTCACCCCCAACTTACCCCCACCTTAGCTGTCATCCTACTCTCCATCTGTGAGTCTGTCTGTATTTTGCTTGTTAGTTCAATTTGTTCATTAGATTCCACACATGAATGAAGTCATAAGGTATTTGTCTTTCTCTGGCTTATTTCACTTAACATAATGTTCTCCAGGTACATCCATCCATATGGATGTCATCCATCTACACTGTCTCAAAGGATACAGTTTTCTTCTTGTTTACTGCTGAGTTATATTCCATCACAGAAATGCCCATAGTTGTTTTATCCACTCATCTACTGATGGACACTTAAGCTACTTCCATATCTTAGCTAATGTAAATAATGCTGCAATGAGCACAGGGGTGCTTATGTTCTTTCAAATTAGTGTTTTGGGTTCCTTCGGATATATCCCCATAAATGGGATGGCTCACTCAAAAGGCAGATCCATTTTTAATTTTTTGAGGTATTTCCATACTGCTTTCCACAGTGGCTGCACCAGTCTGCATTCCCACCAAAAATGCAAAAGAGTTCTCCTTCCTCCACATCCTCACCAACCCACATTGTTTGTTGATTTATTGATGATAGCCATTCTGACAGGTGTGAGGTGATATCTCATTGTGGTTTTAATTTGTATTTCTCTTATTATTAATGACTTTGAGCATCTTTTCTTTTAGAATGGTTACAAAACCCAAGAACTATTTACTATGCTTTCTCTGTATACGAACCCTCTAGTTAAGGAGTAAAAAAGCTAGCTATCAAGGTTTCCACCAGAATAGTGAGTACTATGGTTCTCTCTTCTACAGCATCTGTCTGTGCACAATGGCTGTCAGGTAGACAAAACAAGGTGGAGTTTCCAAATTTTTTAGCTTGAAGATAAAATGCAATCAAGTACTTTTACAACCTCAGACCATAACCTTGTAATCTTATCACTTGTTGACTTCGCAACTGCAGACAAAATATATCTCAAACATCCCCCAAGGTGGAACTTGGAAAAATATTTGTTTCTCAGTCCTTGATTAGACTTCATCCATTTCCATGTAGGTTTTCTCATTTGTTATAACACTATGAATATGAAGCAGAGTGGGGTTTATACCTAAGGAAGTTGGCATGGGGCCCAATGTTCAGTTTCAACAATCGCCTATTAAAATCATTTGACTCCGTCTGTGCACACAGTGTACTGCATTACTGCGACCACCAGCATCTAAACGCTGGGCAAATCTCATCACTTTTGCATTTTTTCCCACTGTCTCTCCTGAATTTCCTGATTTACCACATTCTGTTTCTAGTAACAGAACATGAAAAATATTTCCAAACTATCTGAACAAATGCATTTCACATAATTATTCCTTAACCTAATGCATTTTTTCCTGACGACATAATAGTTTTCCCTCCTTATCAGTATTGCCCAGCAAGAAAACTCAACCTATTTAACAAGCAAAGCTGCCAATATTTACAACCTTTTAAGTCAGGAGAGGAATTTAGGTAATTTGTTTTTTAGTGTTTACTGGTTTCTTAATGAATATTGTGCTTGAGGTTTTATTTATTTATACTCTACCTTGCTCTAAAAATAATATAAACTGTCCTGAACATTACAGAATATAAAACATAAAAAATTAGAACTTTAACACTGTATAATGCAGACAAATTTTGACCAAAATTAGCTTACTGAATGAGGAAACTCTGGAGGTTTATATAATGTCATGCATGCTTTAAATTTTTAGGTATTACTCTTAAAAATCAATCTTTACTCTTACAATCTTCGCTTTTATACTATTATTAAAGAAAGGTAAAACAGAAAGTTCACATACTATAGGGCCATCTAGTTTCTACTGAAACATTCAGATCGATATTTTAAATTCTAATTATGAAAGGATGGCTCCTCTGTAGACATAAGTAAAATGATATCAAAGAGAGATGTTTTTTGAGAAAAATCACACATTTAAAATATGGATAACTTCTCAATTATGTGCATTAATTTAATTTTATTCTATCTTTGATTATTGTACATGGAGTTGTAAAATCTGTAATAAATTATGATTCTACTATTCTTTTTTTTAAGATTTTATTTATTTATTTTTAGAGAGGGAAGGGAGGGAGATAGAGAAAGAGAGATA
Source organism: Phyllostomus discolor (assembly GCF_004126475.2). NCBI lineage: Eukaryota > Metazoa > Chordata > Mammalia > Chiroptera > Phyllostomidae > Phyllostomus > Phyllostomus discolor. The sequence goes on along the minus strand of NC_040911.2, from coordinate 15,128,445 downwards.
GAGAGAGAGAGAGAAACATCAATGTGCGGTTGCTGGGGGTTATGGCCTGCAACCCAGGCATGTACCCTGGCTGAGAATCGAACCTGGAACACTTTGGTTCCCAGCCTGCGCTCAATCCACTGAGCTACACCAGCCAGGGCAATGATTCTACTATTCTTTATAAAAACCTGATGATATAAATAATGGAGATGATAAAGTATTTTGTATTCAAATGCTATGTTTCTATTAGCTTAACGTTGTTATTCCTGTTTATGCATTGTGATTATAAAAGTTTAATCTCCCACTAGAAAGAGGAAAGGTGTGAATTGTGTCTAAAGAAAAACCCAATGACATTTATATATGTTGTTAAAGCAGACTCTGTTGAAAAAAAATGTACTTGTGTAGGTCATGTTCTAGCCTTACAGCAATGCATTGTTTACTGTTAGGTTTGAACTGACTTAATAGAAATGCAAAAAATACAGTTTTGTTTGGTTCACATGATTAACTTAAAAAATTCAAGCAGGCATCATTTTGTTATCTAGTAGGATATTACTTTGGATTCCTAGGATATTGATTTTTTTTTAAAGAGACTACACAACAGAGAACATCCTTTCTGTTTAGAACATCTTTACACAATGTGGTCCTAAACCTTTAGAAATATTTTCCTTCACACAGAGTGTGTGGAGAGATACAGAGAAGAATTTAATTCACACAATTTCCCTCTTTCAAAATATTATACCTTTGGTTGAAATATAGTTTTAATTTTCACAATTTGAACATAACTTTGCTAGAAATGTATATATTCAACAAGATTATTTCTCTGATGTGATTTTTGGAAAAGTTAGTCACTGAACATAGTAAAGCTGTTGCATTTAACATCCTTCTTTATTTTTGAAAAATAGAAAAAATATAGATAAGATACAGACTTTGGGGACACACCCATAGTCCCACATGAACACAATATCTCTTCCCCCATCCCTGGCAAGTTGGGTTTCTTTTTAATAACAGGAATGATAAAACTCATGACTGGTTTGGATTTTCCCTAAATTACTAACTTAGGTAGCAGAACAACTACTACAGCTGCTATTTTGACTGAAGTGGCAGCAAACAATTTCAGACTGCAAAGTCCACACAGGGACCAGAGATGAGGCTGTGGCACAGCCCCAGTGACCACACGACCACTCACCCTACAGCTGGAGAAAGTCTGCAGCCACACATCTGATCACACAGCACCCGAGATGTGGAAAGACACCACCTACACTCTGGCCAAGACCACTTTGAAATACTCAGTCATCATAAGATTCACAACACAAGCCTTCCCTGTAATAAGGAAAGCAACTATAATGTTTTGTTTTACAATTAAAAAGCTAAATCTAGGAAGTTGAAATATTTGTCCAAAGTCTCTCAGTAAGTTAGTGGTGGAGACCAAACTAGAACCTGGAGATCCCAATTCCTGGTACACTGATCTTCTCTCAAGACCACTAATTCACTTATGTGCTAAATAAAAGAAAAATAAAACAACAAGGTAGTATATTCAGGATCCTAAAAGCTCTTCTCATGTCCTCAATTGCAAAAATGACGAAAGAGATTGAGTTAATAATAAGAACATTGTTTTTATTCTCCTACCTATATGCAGTATCCAATGTCTGTCTTATTCATCAGGGTATGTACTGATGTTATGAAGGCTACAATCGGGAGAACAATATACTTTTGTTAAATCCTCTACAAGAAAAAGTTTCTGTACAAATTCACAAGTAGTAAATATGAAACGGGCCACAATGTAACTGATTCATCACAAAATAAGTATTTCAAGCCGATGGAATAATAAGCATCATTACACATTTTGATGTGCGATTGCGTTTCTAATCACAAATCACATATTAATCCATTTAATTCTTATAACATCCCCATTCATAGGAATTACTATTTTCTCTAGTTTATTGACTAGGACATTGATGCTCTGACAAGCTAAGTAAGTTATCCAAGATCATACAGCTAAAAAGTGGAGGAAATAGGACTCAATGATTTACATTTGAGAAGGTGAAATTTATGTGTCAAAGTTTACATATATATAATAGTAGATATCATATACCCAAATGCATGAGAATCACCATTTTGTGTAGATCTCACAATTTACTAAACAATCATGTATGCAAATTTATCTTTAAAACAACCTTAGAGGTGTTAATGTTACTGTTACTGTCTGTAGGTCCTAAGAAGCCAAGTAATGTGCCTAAGTATCCACCTGTCTTAGTCTGTTCAGGCTGCTAACAAAAATACCATAGACTGGGTGGTTCATATAAAACAGAAATTTATTCTCACAGGTCTCCAGGCTGGAAAGTCCAAGACTAAAATGCCAGCAGATACCACGTTTAGTGAGGGCCTGCCTACTGTGTCCTCACGTGGCAGGAGGGGCGAGGGAGCTCTCTGGGGCCTCTTTCATAAGTTCACTCATTCCATTCATGAGGGCTCCACTCCCACGACCTAATCACCTGCAAAAGGCTCCACCTCCTGACATCATCACATTTGGGAATAGGACTTCAACATATGAATTTTAGAATGACACCAACGTCGACTTCTCAGCATCTCCCCAAAAGAGGAGTGGAAGCCTGACTCTGATGCCTCTCTTTCTTGTGCCCTTCCTTTGCTCCCTTGCCACAGGGAAGACGGATGTTTCCTGTGTCTTGGAATAACACCACCATACTCAGTATAAGACTAGATACACAGCAGTCCCCTCCCCAAATATTTATTTTATAAACAGAATTAAATTCAATGTGTGCAAACTGAAGGCAGGTTGCAGTTCACTTTAAAAGAGAATTTCCACCTAGCTTATCAAGAGATAGAATGCATTGCCTCTCTCTAGAGTTGCTTAACCAAGTTCTGGTTAAACCCTTTTTCGGGGCAGTACACAGGATTTGTGCATAGAGTGAAATGCTTAAATAAGTGACTTGTAAAAGACCTCTTACTCTGCATTTCTATGGTTAATTTCTCTTTCTTGTGCCTCTGCCTCTATGGACTAACATCGATTTTATCTTTTCTTTAAAAGATGCCCAATAGCATTTCCCAAAGTTACCAATTCTCAAGAGACCAAGACTTGCTATTTTAGACAATTGTGTGAACTCATCATCAATTAGTACGGCTCAGGGCGCATGCCTTTCTCGAACCCTTTCTCTGATGCCTTAATTTAAGAAATCTCATGAGGAATGAGCTCATTACCATCATCGGCATGGATATCTTGTTAGCGGATTGAACCTAGGAATCATTTTCTTTTTGCCTAAAATGATTGTTCCAGTTTCCACAAAGATAAGTTAAATAAAGCTAAAATTAAAAAAGCTCTATGACAGAAAGGGACAATTATTTTATGACATCTTTTGAGACCCATAACACTTTGAAGAGTTGCTGTGAAGCTTGATGGGACAGTCAAAAGCAGGAAGCATATGAAAAGTTCTTTGCTGGTTTTATTTTGTGCGGGGTTTTTAAGTGGCTTCTGACTCTAGCGCACAAAAACATTTGGCAAATGTACAAGAATATGCTTAGGGTGGAAGAAAGTATAACAGGAGCATATTATAAGTCTAAAATATTCTAACTCCTATATAAAATAGAATGGATGTTTCCTTTCATAACAATGAGCATCTCTAACGTTAATATAATGTCTGTTACTACCAAGTTCAAATAAAAGACTGAGGTTCTATCATTGCTTCATGTATTAATGAGTCTTTACACAAGTGACTGAATTGCCAAAGCAGTTTGGGACAGGAAAGGCTGTGATCTGAGATATTTCAAGTTCAAATTGAGACCATGATAAAGGGATGGATTAGGTGAGTTCTTGAGGTACCTGGGAAATTATATGTATTGAGGGCATACAGTGCCATTTTGGGGTATGCATATTTCTGTTTTGATGGAGAATTAAAATCTCTAACCTGCAGAAATAAGTAAGTGGTAGCCTTCATTTTATAAGCTCTGGGAATTCCCCATGATTTTGCCATACTGCCTATTAGAGGGACATTCCTTCTACTCTGTGTCATGTTTGAATTAGGATAAATGAGGGAATTTTCCTGAATCGGGAATTTTCCTGAGGGAGTTTTTAAATACATTAGCTCATTTTATCTTTGAATGATCAGGCATTGCAACATGAAAAATGTATTATCACACAGATGTTCAGGGTGACAGTTGCTCCCACTGACAAAACTATTTAGCATAGTTATGTCAACAAAAAAGGAATCTTGACCTAGGTAGCTATAGCCAGTATGTATAGAACATAGCCATACTGCTTCAGGCTCTTACAAATGCTAATATTAACACTGGGCATCAGATTTTCCATAAAATGCAGCTATCTAGACTGTTGAGTTTCATTGCTTTCCATTGTAATAACTTGGATTTACTGAGAGAACACTATTTTTAAAAACCATCTTTGAGAGAAGTGAATGAAATGGATTATTGGAAAGGTTTTTTTTTTTTCAAAAATTTTTAACCAATTTAGAAATGTGATGGATGTTGGAAGGGAAAGAGAAAGTTTTTATTTCAATGACTTGCTTCTCCTGAGAATATAATTTTTTTTTCAATTTTGAAAACAAGAGAAAGAAAAACATACAATAAGAATGGAAGAATTGTAAACATACTGTAAATGTATTCTATGCTTAGCTTTCTAGTGAAACATGATCTTATGATGCCCAAATTGGAATGTGCATGTTATATAAGCATGACCTTAGATGAAGTTAATATAGAGTTGATGGTAAGTACAGCTTTTGTTTTTCAGAAATAAATAAAAATTTAGTTGGAAAGATTATTCTAGTCATATTTCTAACTACAGACCTTTTGACTGTTTTATAATTTAAGTACCAAAATGTTTACTTTTCTGGAAGCCTAGGCACCAAATTTATTTTAAGAAAGATTTTAGTGGATCAAACTTCCCATTGCAAATAAATTCAACAAATCTGATTGTTACGTGCAGTATATATATATGTGTGTGTGTGTATTTATTTATTGACTTTCACACTCATGGGTTGTTAGGTATTCCCATGAGAATGGAAGCATGGTTGAAAGATGTTTTCAGATTTTGTCCTCCAATTTGTCATTTATTCAATAATAGCCACACTAATAGCAAATAGCTGTAGACATTCACATAGTAAATACTTATTTCTCAACCAAGCATGATTCAATTGTATTTTGAAGAAGCTAATATTTTGAGACATTAAACTCTTCTATGCATGTTAACTTTTAAAGGAGCAACTAGATTAATATGAATGTAAATAGCTAACTATGGAAATATTATTTCAGAAAACAAATACTCTGCTCTTAGCTATTGGTTACTCAGCATCTAACTTGGACCCAGAAATGCTTTAATTGAATATATGATAGAGAATGTCTTGCTCTTTTGCAGCACGTGGTCAGGCTCTTTTTTAACTGAAGGTCAAGATGAGAGGTTTAGAATAAGCAGCAAGAGGTAGTAAACTTGGAGCCGACTTTTATCCCAACTCAATGTACTAACAGCTTAATCTTGAGAAGTAATTTAATTTTGATGCATTTTTATTTTCTCTTCCATAAAATGTTGAAAGTGATATCTACTTCACATGACTGCAGAGAAGAAATATTTTTTTTGCAAAGACCTAACATAGTGCTTGTGTTGTTCAATTAATATTTCTTCTGTCATTGCCCTCCATTTCCTTTTCTCACCACCTAGTGGAGGTCAGAAGAGTTGGGCAAGCGGAGATCAGGTTCCTTGTCCAAGAGGTTGGAATCCTTCTCTATGGAGACGGATAGGCTCCTGGAGAATCTATAGCCACTACTTGGGCTGTTCTAGGCCTCTCACGCCACCACATTCTTTCTGCTGAGAACTGCAGAAGAACACTCAGCATATAACGGTTCCATTCAAATTTCTGCACCAAGAGACCAAAACAAACACTTGCACACTTTCCAAATCCCAATGCTGAGACCCTAGAATGGTGACTCCAGGTCCCTTAAGTTCCTACCTGGCATAGCCCATAGCTGCTAAAAGAATTTAGCTTGTTCCAGTCAACATCTGAAGATAGAACCCCCATCTCCCAGCCTCTGTGGGAAAGTACAAGCTTAACTTTGACAACTGACAGTTAGCAAACCCAGATGACCTAGTCACATAGACCAAATCCTCCTTTTTAGCCCTTCACTGCCTTTCTACTAGTGCACCTAAGCCTTTTAAAAATTCTCTCTTTTGTTTTGGCTAAGTTGAGTTCTGTTCCCACTGGACTCTTCCCTGTTACAGTAGTTATTACTGAGGAAAGTCTGTCCATACCACTTTAATTAGTGCTGGCTCTAATTATCTCTGACACTCCCCAAAATTATTTTCATATTTGTCCACATGTCCAATGGAAGCTGGTTTGGGCAGGGGAATAATCAGGGAGATCGTATTGTTCGGGAAGCACGTCTTACTACTGCATTACCAAGCCTAACGGCATGACATCACGAAGTACACCATACAACATTATTCCGACCTTGGTATTTTAAATCTGTGCTTTAAGAAACATTATTCTCTGTAGCATTTTCCCTAATTATATACTAGTCACACTGTTAAAAAGAATGACTTCAAGAACATTACTATAACTTACATCTCTTAGGAAAAACTACATAAATCTTTTGGGGTTTTTCGTTTTAGTTTAGGGAAATGTGGCTTTGAAATAGAATAACAGTCTTTTAGGTGACCATTTTTTGGTTATACCTATCAACACCACTTATCTTCATGCTCATTAAATATTTTTGAGAAATTGTGTGTGAGTGGTAATCTTGACTGTTAGCTTATTTCAAATTCCAGAAATTTTAAAATCAAATCTATTGTCTTTCCTGATATTTTTATGTCATTTTATGTTACAATCACTAAAGTTGCTAAGAGAATCATCTATAAATTGTTTAAATGTTTTCAAGGTCAAATATTTAGGAAGTAAAACAAAATCTTGCCAATAATTTCATGTTTTGAATTGGTGAGTCTCATAACACCACCATGTATTAAATTGATTTATTTACTTCATCTTCTCACACATATCAACTCTTGTTTGTTTGTTTGTTTGTTTTGGCTTTCTCTAAAGTTAGAAAGATACGCTCTCACACACACACTTCTTTTTCTATTTGTTTCTCTGTGTAACTTTCTGAAATATAATTTAGTTCATATTTTTCTGTGAACATTTTAATAAGTCAACTATTTTTTGATGAAGACATACAACATCAACTATTAACAAGGCTATTAATTTATCCATTTATACCTGTCCCATAGGCCCTTCAGACGATGAACTAAGTCTCATTTTTATACTTTTGTACCTCCAGTGCCTAGAGTAGTGCCTAGTTAAAAAACAAACAATTTCTATCCCTTTCCACTTCTACTTAGAATTTTGTCCTTCAAAACTATTGTAGACAGCTTTTCTTACTTCCGCATATGTGACTGTAAAACAGAGTTGGATAGAAGAGTTTATCCAAAGAAGACTTACTCAACATTAGAAAAAAATATCTTAAAAAGCTAAAATGTGGTTATTATTATATAGATGAATATAATAGACACATAAAAATTCCACATCTTAATTCAGAAGCTCACATTTTCCAATTATGGATAATGAAGGTTTGACTTATTAGCACTTAGGCTAAGAATTTATAGAATACTTTTAATTAAATGTAAACTTAAATCGAGCCATTGTTCTAGTGAGTATCTCACAGGGCTTTCCTGTTAGATACTTAGCTCAGGCCCAAAAATCATTCCACTGAAGCTGACGATCACCTTTCAGGACTCCAGCACAACAGATCCTTGCTCCAGGGTGGGAATTGCAGCCGGAGAGAATCATTGAGTTTCAGTCACTCTCATGAGCAATGTTTGAGAAAGTTTTGTGGAACACTTCAGACTCTTTGACTACTACCTGTCACATTTCAGTCCCTGCCTGTCAGGAATGATACCTTCTTTGTTTTAGAATATCTCAAATGCATACATTGTCTTTTCCTAGGACAACCTTCACTAAACTGATATAGTTCTAAAATTGTCTATTAGTCTTTTTTTTTTAGGAAGCATGTTGGGAGATAGAACACTGAACTGGGGATTAAATGTTTGTCGGGAAACAAACACTGGTGATAACAAAGAGAAAACAATATCAAATGAGATTTCAGCTCCATTGACTCAAACGGGGTGGGAGACAAATTATGTGTGCCTTTGCAGTAATTGAACTCAGCTCCACTTGGGGCTCTGTGCGTAGTGGGCATTCCGTGTTGCCGAGTGGGAAGGGACTAAATGTAATAGGTCTGATTTTCAAGCCCATTCTGATGTGTTCAGTGAAAGCCCTACAGATTAATTGAAATATTTCAAAACCCTGTTTCCTTTTTTGGAACAACATTTTTTTTTGTATTTTTATGTCTGTGTTCAAAAACCACATGGTTCTAACTATAAAACAACAACACAGGCTCAGCAAACATGAACAAGCAGCTGAGAAACAGCAGATGTTTTTGCAGGGGAACGGCATTTATGTCACTGAAGGGACCAAGCCAAATGCACTATTTTATGTACAAGATTAAGTGATCTCTGGGGTAGAATATTTTACTTCACTCCTACTTCCGCGTGGTTAGCAGGGGCGACTGTGCCCATGGAGAACAGCCCGAGAGCAAGGCCTGAGAAAAGGACCTCCGTGAGGAAGAAAGTGAATCTGGGCTTTAAAAAGAATCCCACCTTAAATCTCACTGAGTTCTAGGCTTTTCTATTCCTGACTCTTTGATTTGTGGCAGTTTTCTCTTCCATCCGTGTGTCAGCTTCTTCCTCTTTAAGTGGAAATACAAATAGGCGTCTTGTCAAAACAATGAGAAAAATGACATTGACCAGTTATCGTTGGAGAAAGGTCTCAAATACAAATCATTATCAACTGTAATTTATTAAATTATTAATTGAGCATCTGTTAAGGGCTGAATTTTGTCACCCCAAAAGATATGTTGAAGTCCTAAGCCTTAGGACCTCAGCCTGTGACCTTGTTTGTAAATAGGATTCTTGCCAATGTAATTAATGAAAATAAGATCAAGCCACAGTGAAAATAAGATCGAGGTATTTAAACAGAAAATAAGATGAGTGGACTCTTAATTTAATCCAACAGTGTACTTGCAAGAGGACACACGGACACGTAGAAAGAGAGAGATGCCATGTGATGGCAGTGGTGGAGACTGGATGAGGCTACAAGCCAAGGAAAGCTGAGGTGCAGTGGCCACCAGCAGAAGTTAGGGAGAGGCAAGGAATGGTTTTTTTACCAAGTGTTTCAGAAGGAGCTTCACTCCACTGACGCCTTTATTTCATCAGACTTCCGGTCTCCAGAACTGTGAGAAATCAATGGCCATTGTTGTAAACCTCCCCGTTTGTGGTATTTTGTGACAGCTGCCCTGGGAAACTAGCACAACACCTGTAGGGGCTGATCAATCGGTTTCTTATTTTTAAAAAGTCACTTGAGTGGAAATAAATGTAAGATTACGTAGCGGTGCCCCTTGATGGGACTCCTGTAGTCCCCGCCTCTCCTCTAGTGACTCTGTCGGCCATCCCCTCGTCCCTTGCCAGGGTGTGGAGGGGGCAGCTGACGGCTCCCTGCACATGTAAGGAAAGGCGGTAAGTATTGGCACATGTACAATATTCTGTGGCCGAAGTTCAATGGTTTTTATCAGACTCCCCAAGAAGAGTTAACGAAATAAGAACAGCCCTCTTTTATAACAACTGAGAGTCCAGCACACTCCCCTTGTTGGGAACAGGCTGCCTGAATTCAGTGCAATGTCTAGAATCCACCAGAACAGCAGCCCAGGGACAAGAACTCAGTCAGAACCAGTTGTGTTTGGCAGCCGGCTGATAACTTGTGAAAGCCGATTGGTAAATTTTCAGGATTTTTACAAGCTGATAGTTGAACATAGCCATTATGAAAATTAAGTGTATAAAATTACATTGAAATGCATTATATTATAATCAGAGTAATAAAAACTCAAACTCACCACTTCCTAATTATTTTTACTACACTGTGCTATTATCCGTATCTTTGAGGTTATTGGCGTCCACTGAATTTGTATGATGGACATACTGTGTAAGGATGTGTTACTATACATTTCTTCCCAACTCCATGTTCCATCAAGTTTGTAGCTTGAAATCAACTGTGGGGTGGGGGACAGAATCAGTTCACCAAGGGAATTGGCAAATGCCACTAAGAAGGGCTTTCACCTCCTCAACCCCCAAACAAAACAGTTGATGATAGGTACCAGCCTACCACTGGTTCAGACTTGCCTCATTGCCCACTCTTGTACCCTTAAGGTTTCTATAACTTTGGACATTATATAAGAAAGATGGACTAGACTGCAAGGAGGGCCCTAAAAGTTAAATAGGGCCTTTATTTTTATAGGAATGTTAATGGAAGATTATACAAGAGCACTTTAAGACTAGCTCTGACCTTTACAAATATAAAGGAGTTGACAGTCCTCCAATTACCCATGTTTTAGGGAAGGAGATGCCACCATCTTTCTTATGACTTATCGTGATCAGTCGTTCTTCTAAGATGGATAAGAGTGAAAAAGTTCACAACCTTCTCAAGACTTTTTCCTTCTGGATCCCAGATTTTGCATGATTGAGTAGCAATTCGTGAGAATAACGAATCACATTTTGCATTTGAAATATAACCTTTTTCTCTGGGGTGACCTTTTAATATTCTCTCTAACCTGCAAGAGACCATTTCTCGTATGATTAGGTTATGCTGAAAAATTTCTCTAGGTTATTTGAAATAACTCATATACTTGTATTGTAGTTTGTTATCATTGTCTTCTTTTCTTATACACAAGCAGTGAGCTCTAATATACAATGCCAGAGTCAATGAACAGATGGAAAGTACTCATTTAATCTTAATTTTTCTTTAGTTCTTTTTCCTGGGACTCTTTATTTGACTGTGGCCACATGCTGAGAAGTGCATCTTGGACACTTAATGTAGCTATGCAGCTGTTTCAGAGAGGTTTTTTTTTTCTAATTTTATTAACCTGTATTGTCCAAAAACTCTACCACAATCTGAGAAAATTGCTAGAGTAATAAAAAATATATTGCTAGACTTTACCTTATAAGAAACAGTTGAAAAAATATTTCCATTATTTTTATGGTGTTATAACTGAAATAGAAAAGAGATAAGTAGGTTTTCCTGAGATGCAGCTATTTTATTGCTAATACTTACTGTTTAGAGATGGCAGAACTAATTAATAACACAGCTAACACCATTCCTCCAGCTACCAGTGACACTGTCTTTGAAGTTTTCAACTCATGCACATTTTGACACCATTTCCCTGCATCACACAAGTGTTTTGAGGACAGCATGAATGAAAGCTACCACATGGTAGACCATCCTAAATGATACTGTCTTCCCCAGGTGGAGAAGAAGCCTTCAGCATCTTCATGATGAAATGGTGCATTTTATGATGAAACATGTCTGCAGCACAGTGACTGACAATGCAGGGATTATGGATTTCCTCCCTGGATAGTCCAGTTTGTCTCTGGTCCTGGTTCAGAGGCCAGTGCTCCACAGCTTTTTCCTGTCACAGGAGAAGGGTCCAGGAATGTCAGAGATGAACAAGAAATTCCCAACAGACCAATTGCTTTTGGCTTTTGGTGAGATTCAAAATCAACTCATTTTTTATTAAATACAAGCTTGCTCACTATTCCTTTAATTACATCCTTTTTTTTTGTTCCTTAAAACCTTGAAAAGCAGCACATGCCATGTTCCAAAAGCATTTGTTTTTGAAGCGGCATTAGCCTTGAAAAGACAAATGGGAGGATTTGGGAGGACAAAGGGCAGGTTTGTACCTGCCATATTCATTCTCAGGATGGAATGGCTCTCCGGGGAGGAACTGTATCGGCACATGGACTTCATAAAAGCTGGGAAAGAAATGGGTCAAGTTCCCGTTGTGTTTATTTCTTTGTATGCCACCAACATCTAGGGGAGCTGCCTGTTAAGGCCTGTCCACAGTGAAAGGAAATTCAGTTTTTAGGATGTATCTTGTGTTTTGTAGCAACCGTGGCTACTTAGTTTTAGGGGAAACAAAACTGATACGCAATGAAAACAGCGCTGCAGAACGCGTTTGCAACCAGAGAGAGTGCGAGGAACACTGTCCACGGTGCCAATGCAGGAGGCGAAGGGACACCGCATCTTCCCCTCCCGTTTCCTCAGCAACTGGGCTTCAAAATGCTCAGACCTTATGTAACTGATTAGAATGCTGGGAGAAATCGTTATTCTTTAATTAAGTAATGGATTATTGAAGGCAAACTACTCAATACATGATTGAAATGCTGTTAAACTAAGAGATCCCTTCCTCTTGGATCTATAGTCTGCTCTGAACCCACTGATGTGACCCTGGGGTCAGTGGGAGAGGGTGTGTGTGTGAGGAGAGAGGGGGGTTGTGGTGGAACTCCCCAGATGCAGTTAAGTAGGTGAAACGCTACCTCTTTCTCATCATATGCATGCACTCTTCATGACCTTTTGGTGGTGCTCATAGGGCTAGGCGTTGTTAATAATGAAAGCTATAAAGTGCTGGGAGATGGAATTCACTCTCCTTTGTTATCGCAGAAAGAATAAGATAAGAGAGTGGACATTCCAACTCTTTCTGCCTCTATCTCCATGCCTGTGGTAGACATTGGGCTTCGGCCTCCAATATGTGGTGATGGTGCAAGGTGGGGAAGAGGTAAGTTTTTCTTCTATGAATGGCTTTGAAAAGCTAGAAGAGAAAAAATCACAAAAATCATCCATGAGAAAACACACACACACACACATCTCTTTGATCTTCAGTTCTTAGTAGGTGTTCATGAGTTATTAATGTTTATGTTAAACTCATTCGGCATCTGGCTTCACTCCAATGTTTGTGTCACTCAAAGGTCTACAAGCTATATGTATCTTTTCTTTAATTCTTGTATTATATACATGTTACATATATTTTATACAAATGATATTGGGTTGGCCAAAAAGTTTGTTTGGTTTTCTCCATAAGATGACTCTAGTAGTGCTTAGTTGTCTTTAACTTCATTCAAAGCAATTTTGTTGGATTATATTGTGACAGCTGTCATATCAGTGTGCATTTAAAAAAACTTATCAAAATTGGTGAATTTTTGTGTAGTCATTTTAATAATTTAAGATAGAAGAAAATACATGACACTTTTAGTATATTATGCTTTGTTATTTCAAGAAACGTAAAAATGCAACTGCAATACAAAAAAGATTTGTGCGGTGTATGGAAAGGTGCTGTGACTGATCGGATGTGTCAAAAGTGGTTTGTGAATTTTCACGCTGGAGATTTCTTGCTGGACAATGATCCATAGTCAGGTAAACCAGTTGAAGTTGAGTGATCAAATCAAGGCATTAATTGAGAACAATCAACATTATACCACATGGGAGATCGCTAACATACTCAAAATATACAAACCAATGAAGTTATTGGTGAAAATGAAAAATGTGTCTTTTATTTTATGGGGGAAAAAAACTAAAAGGGCTTTTTGGCCAACCCAATATACATGCATACACACACACACACACACACACACACACATTTTATATAATGAGTGTATAGAAACTGTTCTTATCTCTTTTCATCTTCCTTCTGTTTTTTCCTCCTTCCCTCCCTCCCTTCCTTTCTTCCTTTTTTCATCCTTCTACACACACCAAAATTATATATAAAAACTATTGATATGTTGGACATGTGCAAATATCAGCAATGTAGAATGTCATTGATTATATTATAATGTAATTCTAATGAGATTTGTAAACAGACTTGGAGACATAGCAGAGTATAAAGACTAGGAGTTTCACTGCTCTGGCTTGTGTGGCTCAGTGCATTGAGCGCTGGCTTTGGAACCAAAGGCTCACCAGTTCGATTCTCAGTCAGGGCTGTGTTGTGGGCCAGGTCACCAGGAGGGGGCATGTGAGAAGCAACCACCTGTTGATGTTTCTCTCTCCCTCTTTCTCCTCCCTTCTTCTCTCTCTAGAATTAAATAAATAAAATCTTTAAAAATAGAGACTATAAGTTTGGTGTCAGACAGTCCTGATAAATATTGGCTCTGTTACTACTGCTTGGAAATATCACAACACTATTGAGCCTCAGTTTACTCATAAAAAATGGGGCTGATTACTCATTGTGTTGTTAAAAGTGAAAAGATTTGACAGAAAGCATTTAAAAATGTGTTCAATTCATTTTAAGTGCTGTTTGAGGAGCCTGTCTTATGGTTTAGAGGGTTGTAAAGTGTCTGAAAATATGCGTGTATGTATGATATATAAGTGCAAAAGCACATTTTACTTAAAGCTTTTATCAGATTTTTAAAGGGTCTTGGCCCTCTGTTGTTTGAGATATCAGAAAGTCCCAGGGGATAGTCTATTATCAGATGATAACATCTGTTATTAATCTTCCTTAATAAATTAACTGACATGTGATGTGCATATCTATATTTTTCAAAGCAGGTTTTGGCAGCATTTTGGGGGGTAGCTAGGAATTATTTACTCAGTTTGTCACGGTGTGTTTAAGCCACTTCTTTGTGTGGCAAAAGAGATTTTTAAGTATATATTTCTTTTGTGATTATGAAAGATTTTAAAATGCAACAGGTAGGAGGTAGTATCTCGTTGCAGTTTTGATTTGAGTATCTTCTTTTGGAAAAATGTGTGTTCATTTTTAATTAAATTATCTGCTTTTTACCATCAAGGTGAGCCCTAAAGTCACCTCTAGAAAGGCTAGGTCACAGACTGTGGTCCCTCTGGTGTCCCTAGTTGGACCCCATGACTGAGCCGGGCTACAGGATAGGCCCAACACTAGCTCCTGGTCAACTGAGGTCTCAGGCTCTGTTCCCCAACAGGATGGTGCCAATGGCTGCATTTCATGTGCAAATTTGGTCATAGACAGAGCTTCACGGCAGGGCAGGGGCACAACTGTGTCCTGTGGTTGGGTGGGGCTACAGGCTACACTCTGTGATTGGCAGGAAACATTGACTAGGCTGCATGCACAGGTAAGGACATAAGCAGTTTGCCAATTAGGCTGGTCCACAGGCTGAGGGCTACTGCAGGGCAGGGCTGTAGTTTGGGCTCTGAGGATGCCCTGGGTCTCTGTTCAGACCCCTGGTTATGCAGGGCCAGAGGCTATGCTCAGCAGTTGGGCAGGGCTGCTGGCTTGGCTCCCTGCACAAGCAGGGCTATAGGATGGGCTTCAGCACTGCCCAGGGTTCTTTGTCTAGGCTTTCTGATTGGGCAGGACTAGAGGTTATAGTCTGCAGTTGGATGAGGCTGGAATCTGCACCCCTGCCAAGGCACTGCTGTGAAACAGCCTCTGTGGCCAGTATGGCTCATTGGCTGGAGACCCAAGTCAGGCAGAGCAGCCATCTGAACTCCCTGGCCAGATGGGACCGGTGGATCAGCTCTGCAGAAGGGCATATTCAATGGCTGGGATCTCAGATGGGTGCTCCTGTAAGCAGGAATGCAGTCTGCCAAGATCTGAGGGCTGGTTTCTGTAAGTCCCAGCCTCATGCCCATCCCTGTCTGATACCCAGTGGTAAAGCCCTGCACATGGCTCCAGGGATCTCTATGAGGCATGACCTAAGAAGGCCTCTCACTGGATATTTTCCTTGAGCTCTCTTTCTTCCACTGGAGAAAACCATGGGCCCAGGAGGGTCCTCTTTGTGTGGCTCTGTGCCAGCCTGAGGGACGGGTAATGTCAAAGTGTAGCCACTCCTCTGGCACTTCTAATGTGGGCCTTGTAAGTCTCTGTGGTCCCTGGGTTCTGGGATTTTCACAGTGGTGTCTTGTCTATGGGTAATTCCTAGTCTGTCTTCTTGTGAAGGGGACCGAAGTCAGGGATGACCTATGTCACAACCTTGATGATGTCCTGGAGATAGATTTTTATGATAAAGATATTTTACAAGAAAACATAAACTTAGAGGTAAATATACATATTTATCACCAACATGGAGATGCTGAAATTCAAGAATCTCAGATGAATACAAAACTGTTTGCTGATGTTGCTGGTGGTTTGATGAAATGAAACTATGCCATGGGTACATTGTTAGTTGACTTTTATAGAGGTTGGTCAAACCTCTACATAAGCCAGGCAGAAAGCAAAAACAGATGTCAAACCATTGTGTAAGTACAGCTGTTTGAATTGGTTTCATTATTACCCGTGAGCTGCTCTGACCTTGTCAGTTCTGGTGCATAAAGCACTTAAGTCTTGAGCCCTGTCAATAAATATCTGCAGCTGATTCACTTCTTCCATCAGGGTCTGACAAGGTCAGGGTGTTTTGCAACCTCTTCTGCCTGCAAATGATAATGGCCAGGGATTCCAAGGAGATTGCTCTACAGAATGTGATATATCATCGAAAGTGTATTTAACTGAAACTTACTAATCACTATTGGCTGATTTGAAGCAGATGAAGGACCAGCTCTGTAGGAATGCAAAGGATATTTATAAAAATCAAAAATTTAAAAGAGAACATACACGCACACAAAAATCACAAAAAAATCTCTAGCTGAAATGAAACAACTGATTAAGTTGTTTGTATGTACACCAAGCTTCACATATAGGCCCAAATTAATTGCATCTGGCATTTTGGAACTTAACTATCCAGCCTTTTTTAGAAAAGCACTGAGGTTGAAGTATAATGGCTATGATAAATTTAGGGAGATGTGGTTGCTTGGAGAGAAATCCAAGTTGACAATGACAAATTTCATAATAAATTTACGGTAAGTTTGGACCTGGATATCAGCAAATTAAATAAGCAATCAAATTCCAAATAGAATTAGTTTCCTTTGAACTGCCAGCTCCATGGAGAGTCCCATTACTTGGTGAAAAAACAGACAACTTATAAAAAAATCCATCAAAATATATTGTCTGGAACAAAATAAGAGCTGAGATAGCAACTGTGTTGATAAGGAAGAGAAACCTAATTTGGAATCAATATCCTTAGCTATTAACTTTTAAGTAAAAGATCCCAAGAGTCAGAGGCCAGTTAAAATCTTGTGAGTAGAAACTGAACCTCCCATTATTTTCTCTGAATATGAATATTATAAATATGTACTATATGTTATATTATACTATGTATACTATAAATAAACATTTATATTTATGTAAGTATTATTTGTTTTCAGACAAAATTAAGTACAGAAGTTGCATTTCTGTAGGCATTTAGATGCCATTTAGATGCCTACAGAAACAGGAAATTAACATGAATATTAACAAAAAGTGCCCAGTGTTACATAATAGTGAATGTTTGGGACCATGGCCAATTGGGAAGACATTCCCGTTCAGCTTTCTGCTTTAAAAACAACCTAAGTGCTTATCAGCAAATGAGTGGATCAGAAAACTATGGTACATTTACATAATGGAATACTGCACAGCAGAGAGAACGAAGGAACTCCTACCCTTTGAGACAGCATGGATAGATCATGAGAGCATTATGCTAAGCGAAGTAAGCTAGGTGGTGAAAGCCAAATACCATGCGATCTCACCTATAAGTGGAACCTAATCAATAGAAAAAAAACAAGCAAGCAAAATATAACCAGAGACATTGAAATAAAGAACAAACTGACAGTAACCAGAGGGGAGGGAGGAGTGGGAAATGGAGGAATAAGGGGGAAGGGTCATCAAGGAACATGTACGAAGGACTCATGGACAAAGCCAAAGGGGGGTAGGACTGAGGGTAGGAGGTGGAGATGGGTGGGGCAGGGGAGAGTGGCGAGGGGAAATTGGGGACAACTGTACTTGAACAACAATAAAATAAAAACAACTGTTTTTTTTTTAGACAGTTCAAATGCGGGTGATTTTGACCAACAGACCCCCAGATCCAGGAACTCAGACTGAGATCATTGAAAATTACTTGAACCAAATCTACCTAAAAATAGATTATGTAAACATGAGAGGGATTTTACTACCCCAATACTGAAAATAGGAATGGCATCGGAATTTGTGCATAAAATTACTTGAAGAAGGCATCTGAATGCCGCTGGTAGAAATGTTCTCAGGGCCCTCACCTGAGAAATCAAACTGTACTAAATACTAACTTTTTAGCAATGTGATTTGAATTCCTTCATTAAAGTTGTCTGCTAATCGATTTCATTTGATTGGCTTAGATCACACTTTCATGTTTACTTACAGGTACCACTTTGCTAAGTTATTTTTCTGACTTAGGAACCATTTTTACCATTGGTCATTAGTATTTATTCTGCTTAATTACACTGTGTTGATATCTCAGTAATTTCTACTTAATTTGCTTACTGGGAACTGTTTGGAAACTAAAACCTTTAACCGTTTCCATTGCTCGAGGTTTACTTCTGTCTGATAGTATTTACCTATTTTCAAAAGACAATGTGTTCTATAGAGAGAATAATTAGAAATCTTTCCTGTTCAACTTAATGAGTACTTGCAATAGAAACCTTTAATGAACTTGTTGCCTCCGTGTAACGTATTTACAGTATGTAACATTTTTTAAAATTAGCCATTTTACTAGCATTGTCCACATTTCTGAAATACTCCACTATACTCAACAAATATTTCTAAACAAATGGATGAGTGGATGAATATGTTATACTGACAGCTGTTAGCAAAATTGTAATATATGTATCTAGAGGAAATTTCTCAGTAAACTATTAGTACTGAAGAAATGGTACTAACTTTGACATAAGGAGAAAGTATTGCTAAAGCAATGCTAAATAATTTTGGTGATTCTTAAGCAAACAGGTTACATACGAGTATCTACTTGCATCAGTAATACCAGAAGTAATATTTAGTAGAAGTGGTGTTCATTGGAACTCACATCGGTATTCCTAACCCTCAAGTTCAGAATTACACTACTGAAGGAGTTTTGACAGGCCTGGAGAGATTAGGTCAGAACAGGTAGGTTAGGGTAATGGGAACAGAACACTGTAATAATCCCCTTGACACTGTGGATTCCTATCACCTCACATTATTCTGGGGTTCTGGAAGAAATCTGTATCTGATCTGACTATATTTTAGAGTCCATATACCAGAGCATATATCTTTGTTATTTTATTTATATCTCAGCCTGAAAAGGAACACAAGAAGCTTAAAGATAGCCTATAAATGTACTTGTGTTTTTTATTATTTGGTAATTGTTAAAACCCATTTTTTCAAATAAAGCATCATAATAAAAAAAATTATATCATCAGCCCTGGCTGATATAGCTCAGTGGGTTGAGCATGGGCTGAGTACCAAAGGGTCACCAGTTCAATTCTCAGTGAGGGCCCATGCCTGTGTTACAGGCCAGGTCCCCAGTGGGGGCCACGTGTGAGGAAACACCAAACATGGATGTTTCTCTCTCTCTCTTTCTCTCTCACTCCCTCCTATCTAAAAATAAATTTTAAAAAACCTTTTTAAAAATTACATCATCATAATAAGAAAATCAGGGGTGTTTCTGAAAGCCCAGAATGCTTAGTCACTGTATTACATAGTCCTTGGTGTTACCATGGGAGCCTTGGGATTGGCAATAGGAAGGTGTCCTTAAAACACCAAAATGGCATGTCCATTATGTAGATCATACAGTGAGGGATCCTGGTGGCTCCTGATTTATGTAAAAAGCAGAGAGAGAGAGAGAGAGAGAGAGGGAGAGAGAGAGGTTTGGCAATTAGGTAGCTGACTTTTAGGCTCAGAGATTTGACCCTATGAACATGCTCGCATTACATAGACCTTGAGTACTGGATGGAATAACTCTGTTCTCCATGTTTATTTTATAACAAGATAAAAATCTTTTTTTTTTTTTTTTGTCATTGACTTTAGATAACTTAGTGAGGTTTTGTTCAAAGTTGTTCCTGGTTGAATCATTTGAAAATTTTACAAAGCAATCACATTTTCTTCTGCTCTGAAACGGGCGTCCGGTGCCAAAAGTTCCAACTTCCCTTTCTGCTTCGCTACAGGCTACCTCAGTCAGAGCGTCAGCCCTGCCAGCTCTCAGTGTCAATGGCACTGTCCCCACTTTAATCACGCCTTGACTTTATTGTTGAATCCAGAGTGACTTTTCTAGGTAGAGGCGATGAAGCAACACGGGTGACTCTGGGAACTACATGTGACAGATGTTCTTAAAATCAAATACATCAAATATGGCCACTTTAAATTTAATCAGAATTGATGAGACCCACTCCTGTGATCTTGCCTCATACTGGTTTTGTTTAGTTAATGTTGTAATTAATCTTCGCAAAAATCTAATTCATCCCCAAGCTTCTTTCATGCCATGATCTGTTTGTGTAAATCTTCCGAAACAAAACGCCCTGTCTAATTTGGTCCCTTGGCATGGTTGAAAATAGTAACTTGATATTGCTTTTATTTTTTTCTACTGTGATATAATTAAAATGCCCATGCTTTTCTAATTAATCTAATCTAAAATTGCTTGGCTATTAGACATCCTAATAGAATATCATACACTGGTTTTCTTTCTTATCTCTGTCATTAGTCAAAAGAATGAATCTTGCCAAGTATGAAATACACCGAACATTTGTTTGCATATTCAGATTTCACTCTATGCCAGAGCTCTCTGTCAAATATGATCATTTATTATAAATAGTAGTCAATGTTATCAAAAGTCATTGAAGAATGTTTACAGTATAATATCAATAATGCTACATCATTTGTAATTGCAATACATATATTATGTATTTCTGTTTAAGATATATAATGTGAATCCATATATCTATAATATATACTTTGATGCATTAAATATATATTAAATAATATCTAATATATAATAATACATTTAGGCATATATACATATATCTTAAGTAATTATTTGTAATATTTATACCATAGTATCTGTTATGTTGTAGATAAGCAAATAAATAAGTGCCTTTTGTATTGGACATTGTAATGGGACAACGGGAATAAGAAATAAGTATTTCAAGAAGAGAAATTCAGTAAATGGCCAGTTCACTGTAAATATACTAATGATCATCATAACTCATGGTTAGTTTTTAGAAATAAATAAGAAATATTAACATTTTTCCAAAGTCATTTTAGGGTAGACGACTGTAGGCAAAGAAGTTGCATGTTAATTCTTTGTTGTATTATCTAAATAAATAATATATGCAGTTTGAAATGCAAGTCAGCAATGGGATATTTGTAAATTTTAATAAGGAAAGTATCAGGCAAATTATCCAAGAAAAGTAGGATATATTCCTAAGTGTAGCTGTACCTCCAAGTTTTTACTGTCAAATTAACCTTCACAGTGATAAAAGAGATGTAGGGAAGTGTTGAGAACACCGGGATGGTTTTCTCTAAACTTTTCTTTAGCATATCATTGTGCAAATCAGCATTTTCTCCTTTCTTACATGTGGCAAGCATTGTTCTTAGAAATGGGCAACACAAAGAATAGAATTAAAAGTGTTTTATTTTTTGAATGGGTACTTCACATTTGGTTTGTTGATTAAGTAATTTAGTAGTGAAACTAAAGAGGGAAAGTTCATTAAACAATATTAGGCCCTGGCTGGTGTAGCTCAGTGGATTGAGCGCGGGCTGCGAACCAAGTATCGCAGGTCTGATTCCCAGTAAGGGCACATGCCTAGGTTGCAGGCCATGGCCCCCAGCAACCACACATTGATGTTTCTCTCTCTCTCTCTCCCCCCTCCCTTCCCTCTCTGAAAATAAATAAATAAAAATCTTTAAAACAAAAACAATATTAGGATGCAGCTCTACCATTTTCAAAGAAAACTGGCCTGATTATTACTCAGGATATGTTCAACTATACTATTAAGTAGTTGAACTTCTGTCAAAATATAAATTGAATTACATGACCCATAGGAATATTAAATTCACACTACATTTTAAATATGTTGATGATCTTCACTTAAGAGCCCATCAATAGATGCGTGGATAAAAAAGCTGTGGTACATTTACACAGTGGAATACTACTACACAGCAGTAAAAAAAAAAAAAGAAGGGATTCTTACCTTTCATAATGTGGATGGAACTGGAGACTATTATGTTAAGTGAAATAAGCCAGGCAAGGAAAGACAAACACCGTATGATCTCACTTATAAGTGGAATCCAACGAACAAAATAAACTAATGAGCAAAATAGAATCAGAGGCACAAATAGCTGTCAGAGGGGAGGAGGAAGGTGGAGACTGGCCGAAAGAAGGTGAAGGGATTAGACAAAGAACATAAGTGCATCACCCGTGGACAAGAACAACAGTGTGGGGACTGGCTGTGGGAAGGGGGACTGAGGGGAGGAAGGCAAAGGGAGAAAAATTGGGACAACTGTAATAGCAAAAACAATCCATCCATCCATATGTGCATACATACTACTTTTTAAAAACTATTCCTAAACTCATTTTACTAATGCTTTGACTAAAGCACATATAAGAGTATGTAAATGATAGTTTTTAATACGTCAATTGTTAATGGTGAGTCATTTAAATAGATTGTCTGCATGCAATTGAAAGAAGCCAGTATTAATGATATTCAAAGATGCTTGCATCTAATGAAAACCACTTTTAATCATTCTATTTAGAACATTCTGTTTTAAATTAATTCTTGAACATTTTATTATGTATTTTAATACTTAAAATATTCCTTTTCCAAAAGCATAAACTATTCTCTATGTTTTCAGATTTGACTATATTTTCTTCTTCTTATACCTAAATTCAATATTTTGATTTTATTTTCAAAAGATATATCTTTCTAATTTTGCAAAGAGGACTATATCTTAACCTCAGAAAAATAAGCCTTAAATAACTGAAGACTAAAAAATCAGTTCCTTTAAAATAAGACTTTAAATAAAATTTTTTTTTCATAACAAAGTACATGAATGGAAAGAATTACAATATTGTGACAAAATTACTATATAAAAGCATTTTTAAACAAGAAATGCATTTTATATTGCATATGTTTAAGTCAAAATTTAGATTTATTTGGATTAAAGGGATTCTGCAGCTAAATAGGAATGGGTTAAATTCTGTCTTCCTGCTCATTAATCTCATGGACCCTACCTTAATTTCTTTAACCACGATATCCCTACTCTTCCATGTATTTTCCTTATTGACTTCTATAACACAGATTTACTCAGTTACTTATTATACAATATATTATAATGTTTGTGTGTATAATGTTTGTGTGTGTGACTATACAAAGTAAAAAATGATATTATGAATTCTATTGATAGTCTATTTTTCTCTCCACTGAGGAGAGAAAAATATGGAAAACTGCTCAACATCATTAGTCATGGAAATGCAAATGAAACAACAATGAAATAGCCTATATACTCACCAGAATGCTTAAATTAAAAGTACTGACAATACAAAGTATTGACAGGATGTGGAAGAACTGGTATACTCATATATTGTTGATGGAAACACAAACATGAAACTTTGTCTTGGGAAAGATATTTGACAATTGTTGATACGTGCCTTCTTCATGGCCCAGAAATTTTACTTCTAAGTATACGAGTATATCCAAGAGATACGGATGCATGTACGCAAACAGTGATTCCTAGTAGGGTGTTCATAGAAGCTTTACTCATAAACTGGAAACAACCCAAGTGTACATAAGCAGGAAACTAAATAAACAAATTATGTCAGGGCCAAATAAGAGAACACTGAACAGCAATGAAAAAACAATGTCATATAATACAATGTGGATAAATCTCAAATACAGATATTTGCAAAAGTAGGTTTATAGTTCATTGGATAAAGACATGCAGGTTTGATTATTACAATAGTTTTATTAGCTCAAAAAATGTCACAAGGACACAGTAGACCTACTTTTGCCCACCGATGTACATTGTTTTGAGCAAAAAGAACCAAAAGAGACATATGCTGTATGAGTCTGTTTATATGAAAATCAAGAAAAGGACTACCTGTTGGTGATAGAAGCCAGGACAGAGGTTACTTCTGGGGGCAGATTTTAACCAGAAAGGAGCACAGTGAAAGTTTAGGGGGATGGAAATGTTTTATATCTTGATTTTGGCAAAGTGTACATGCAGAGACACATAAATACACGCACATTAATCAAGCTATACAGATAAACTTTGCACATTTTACCAAATGTAAATAATTCCTGAAGAAATAAGAGGTGCAGTACTATTTATTATTCGATAGAAAAATTATAGTACTTTATGTGTACTGATTATACTAAAAAAATTATTAAAGGCCTCGACATGTGAGTCTAATTCCTTGCCTGCCTGCCTGACTGCCTTGCTTTCTGTAAAACTCTGATCCATGACTCTCTTAAGAATTGTTTCTGTCACACAACCACACTTTCTAGCAAAGCTCAAAAACTGCTAATACCAGAAACAATTTACAAATCAAAGTTGCTGCATGCAATGTCTACCTATATAATTGAGTTACTGTGGTTTTTTTTTAATGGTAAAAGGCTTAATGGCTACAACAAGAAGAATCACAGATGCTTACATATGCCAAGGCTGTACCAAGTACAATCATGTGCACTATTTCACTGCTACTCATAGCAATGTTAATCAAGTGGATACCATTTTACCTTAGACAGTCCTGGAGCTGTACCTCAAACCTAAATACACTGAATTCAGGGAACCTGTCCTTACAAATGTATTATCTTTATACTGGGTATTCTGAGTGTAATGATGACATGACCAAAACAGTTAGTCTGCTTTGAGTCACCCTACATTTGGACCATTGCAGTGAATGAGAGAAATCATTTATTAGCTGTCAGTCAATGCAGTTTCTTAAGCATCTATTTGAGGTTTAAGCAGTTGTTTGGAAAATATGGATAACTATTGATGCCCTTTAGGTGCAGGTAAAGAATGTTTCTCTACTTCTAAATAAAATGGATTAGCATTATGGAATCTGATTTTGGAATTACCAAAGATCTTTACAAAGGATGGCTGAGGTGTGTGCAAGCATCTGATGTTGGTAAAAAGAAATACTTGGGAAACTAAAGTGAAGGTAGACTAGATTCTTTCTGGTGAAGTGTGTATAATGCAGTATTGAGGAACTGAATTCTCCACCTAATTAAATTCCCTAGGGAATCAAACAGTGCCCTATATATTATAAGTGTTTTTTCTCATATAATAAAAATTAGAATATAAGTAATACTCTACTAAGGGGAAAACATTCAAATATAAAATTATCCTTTTAATTACTTTAAATATTACTGGTAATAAAATATAGAATGTCAACACACTCAAATTTTAGAGTATGATGAGGTATTTTTCTCTCTTTATAGTTTTCCTGATTTCTAGGAATATGATTGTTGCTAATAAGTTTAACAAACTTAATTCATAACTGATTTTCTTTTTTAAATCATTTTTAAATTTTAATTGTTGTTTAAGTAAAGTTTTCTGCCTTTTACTCCCATCCCAGCCCACCCCCCAAGCCCTCCCCACCTCCTTCCTGTTTTCACCCCCCTCTTGTTATTGTCCACGTGTCCTTTATACTTGTTCCTGCAAACCCTTCCCCTTTTCCCCTGAAATTCCCTGCCTTCTCCCCTCTGGTCACTATCAGCCTATTCTCTATTTCAGTGTCCTTGGTTATATTTTGCTTGTTTGTTTGTTTTGTTCATTAGATTCCTGTTAAAGGTAAGATCATATGGTATTTGTCTTTCACTGCCTGGCTTATTTCACTTAGCATAATGTTTTCCAGCTCCATCCATGCTGTCGCAAAGGGTAGGAGCTCCTTCTTTCTTTCTGCTGCATAGAATTCCATTGTGTAAATGTACCATAGTTTTTTGATCCATTCATTTACTGATGGGCACTTACGTTGCTTCTAGCCCTTGGCTATTGTAGATTGTGCTGCTATGAACATTGGGGTGCATAGGTTCTTTTGGATTGGTGTTTCAGGGTTCTTAGGGTATAATCCTAGCAGTGGAATTGCTGAGTCAAAAGGCAGATCCATTTTTAGTTTTCTGAGAAAATTCCATACTGTTTTCCATAGTGGTTGTACCAGTCCGCAATCTCACCAACAGTGCACTAGGGTTCCCTTTCCTCCACAACCTCTCCAACACTTGTTGTTTGTTGCTTTGTTTGTGATGGCCATTCTGACTGGTGTGAAGTGGTATCTCATTGTGGTTTTAATTTGCATGTCTCTGATAGCTAGCAATACTGAACATCTTTTCCTGTGTCTCTGAATCCTCTGTATGTCCTCCTTGGAGAAGTGTCTGTTAAAATCTTTTGCCCGTTTTTTAACTGGGTTGCTTGTCTTCTTAGAATGGAGTCATGTGAGTTCTTTATTGTTTTGGAAATTAAACCCTTGTCTGAGGTATCATTGGCAAATATGTTTTCCCATACGTTTGGTTTTCTTTTTATTTTAATAATGTTTTCTTTAGTCATGCAGAAGCTTTTTATTTTGATGAGATCCCATTTATTTATTCTTTCCTTTATGTCCCTTTGCTGCATGAAATATCTGATATTTTCCTGCCTGTGTTCTCCTCTAGGACTTTAATGGTGTCACAGCTTATATTTAAATCTTTTATCCACCTTGAATTTATTTTTGTGTATGGTATAAGTTGGTGCTCGGGTTTCATTTTTTTTTTTTTTGCATGTAGTTGTCCAGGTCTCCCAACATCATTTGTTGAAGAGGCTATTTTTACTCCATTTTATGTTGGTGCCCCCTTTGTTGAATATTAATTGACTGTAGAGACTTGGGTTTATTTCTGGGCTCTCTATTCTGTTCCATTGATCTATGTGCCTGTTTTTATGCCAGTACCAGGTTGTTTTGATTACAATGGCCTTGTAATATAGTTTAGTATCAGGTATTGTCATCCATTCTACTTTGTGCTTCTTTCCCAAAATTGCAGCAGTTATTTGGGGTCATTTATGGTTCCATATAAATTTTTGAAGTGTTTGTTCTATGTCTGTGAAATATGACGTTGCTAATATTTCATAATGCAATACCTATTTAATAGGTATTCCATTGAATCTGTACATTGCTTTGGGTAGTATAGACATTTTAATGATGTCAGTTCTTCCGATCCATGAACACGGTATATGTTTCCATTTGTTTGTGTCTTCCTTGATTTCTTTCTTCAGTGTTGTATAGTTTTCTGAGTACAGGTTATTTATCTCCTTGGTTAGGTTTATTCCTAGGTATCATAACTGATTTTCAATTCATTTATAAGATTATAAATGTAGTAAACCCGAAGTATGGAAGGAGCTGGAAAATCTAACCTGCCAGGTAGACAAAACCTTAAAACAGAGTTTTATTTTATTTATTTATTTTTAAAGAGAGTGGAAGGGAGGGAGAAAGAGAGGGAGAGAAACATCAGTGTGTGGTTGCCTCTCGCACACCCTCTACTGGGGACCTGGCCTGCAACCCAGGCATGTGCCCTGACTGGGAATTGAACCTGCGACCCTTTGGTTTGTAGGCTGGCACTCAATCCGCTGAGCCACACAGGCAGGGCTAGAACAGAGTTTTAGGATGAACATAACCTCACTCATTTAGCTGAATTAATCAACATTCAGGTTGTATGAATGTGATTAATCTTAGGCTCTCTTAAATACAGGTGAAATTTCAGATTTTCACTAGCTCAAGTTTATTGACATTTTTCTGACAACTTTAACGTGGTTGTCTTTAGCTGCCAGTGGTTTTAAATGTCCCTTTAGTCACAGTCATACTTAGGGTGTGTACACGTGTGAAGGGAAAAACTTGAAATGTTTTGTAAGTTATCTTAGGTAAATCTATTTTTTCATGAAAATTATGAGTCTATATACTTATAGAAACATTATATTTATAGGGTTTTTAAGAAAATAGTAAATTTTTGTAACCATGCAGGAGTAATGATTATCCACAGAGACTCTATCAAAGAACAGACAAAACCTGAAGTCATGACTTGGGAAGTTATCATAAGTTTTCTAAAAAATGCATTGATAAGACTGCACTTTAAACAGCCCAATGCATTGTGGCTGATGGAGAGAGTTCCACTACATTCTATAGATGAAGTATTACAACTATTAGCATACTTCTTAAAAGCAGGCACATTACTAATTAATGTCTCTTTCACCAAAACACATGGAAATATATGGGGATTAATTTTCTAAAACTCATGGAATTAAGTAAGTATGAGAATCCACAGAGTCTAATTTATCAGTGTTTTATTTCAGTTCATGACTAAATAATGGCAATAAATTAATTGGACCAAAAAAAGGTTACTCAAGAGTTATCTATCTATTTTTTAAAAAAGAAAATTTATTCACATCTTCCTTTATCTTTTCCATGTTCTCAAGTTCCATTAAGACAGAAAATGTGTGGAGGAGACTGAGAGTTTGCCGGGGCGGGAGGGGCGGGTGTTATAACCACAGTTTTGTGTGGTTATAAATGAGATCTTAATTCAGAATTTGTTCAAATTTTAATTCAGTGTTTAAAACTGTTCAATCAGAAAGACAAACATTTCTCACTAAAAGGATTGATAAAGATGTTGTACCTCCATGCCACAAAATGGGGTATGTCTTTAAAAAAGCAGGTGTGAGATTATAGTGAGAGAAATATGTTTGAAAATCTTTGCCTTTGCTTAGGTTATAACTTTAAAAGTTATATAATTTAATAATTATGATAGAATTTTAAATAACAAAACCTGAAAAATCTGTTTGTTATGTGAATTTCTATTGCATTATCCACTAGAAATAATGGAAGTAAAATATGTTACCTCATATTTTTGAAAGTCATAACCTACCCAAATGGGACAGAATAAATAGTAAAAACTTAACATTTCTGTTTGATTAATTGTGTAAAAAAGTCAGAGTATTTAGCTTATTGAGACCAGAGTAATGCTTCAAGGAAAAATGTAGTAAAATCAAACAATTTTGCAACTGTGTCAAATTTTACAAGAAAATAGAAAAGAATAGCCAATCTTGTTTTCAAAAGATTTTTCATGTCTTTCCTTTAATACTTGGAGCTTATCAGCAGTTAAAATTCGAGTCAAATACTTATGGTAAACTTTTTGTGAGTAAAGTGTGTTTTCTGGTTGATAAGGATTTCCTCTGTGAGAAAGTGAAAAGTAGCTAGTCATCTTCAGCCCACGGCAAGTTTTATGTCAGCGTGTAGTAGAATGCTCTGAAAAATGGTTTGCAGAAGTTCTTTCTCAGGTTTTATCAAAGGCAATGTGAAATTTAATAGTGATGGCATGTTCTATTTTTTAAGAGAGACGGAAAGTTCACAAATGTTCACTTTACTATTGTGGTTCATAGCATACAAATATATTTTTACTTATATATAATTTTGTGCATCAACAATTTCCAATAATTAAAATTAATAATTAGCCATTCTAAATGAACATATCATTGAGGAAGGGAGCCTAACTCCTCATTTCATTTTAATTAAAGTCGAATCTCTTCCACTTTAATCTCCAGTTATCTAATTTTTATTTTAACTTTCTATAGTTTAGAAACAGAAAAACACAAACTTAGGGGTTTGTGAATTTCTTTTTTTTAAAGATCTTATTTATTTCTTTTTAGAGAGGGAAGGGAGGGAGATAGATAGATAGATAGATAGATAGATAGATAGATAGATAGATATAGAGAGAGAGAGATCAATGTGCGGTTGCTGGGGGTTCTGGCCTGCAACCCAGGAATGTACCCTGGCTGGGAATCGAACCTGGGACACTTTGGTTCCCAGCCCGCGCTCAATCCACTGAACTACGCCAGCCAGGGCTCGAATTTCTTTAATATCTGTACTAAATCCTAAATCTGTAGTTACTGGCTAGAATCAATAATCTTAATTGCATTTATGATATTCAAGACATATTTTATAGTGATGGTCCATAAAATTATAGGGCACTGCCGATAAAAACTGGGGCTTATCACCTCCACAGGAAAATGTACACATTCACACACATACAATTTTAAACATTAAATTTAGTGTAATAGTTGCATATCTTCTAAATCCAATCATTGCTGGTAGATGTAACACCATTGACTCACTGCAGAAAAAAAGAACATAATCGTAGTATTTCTTTTTCATCATACTTCCTGCAGATTCCCCAAAGCTGTTTCTGGTACAGATTTATGGGACCTTTTTAGATTCATGCTGCCAGAGTCACCCCCTGTGAATTCCTGTATGGCGATGTTTTCGTCTCTTTCCATGACCTGTTCACAGTCCTGGTGTTCAGGGGATTGGGTTTGCAACAAGCATTTATTGATGCAGAGGCACAATCTGTATTCCACTGATCTTGAAAGTTAAATGTGATCTTTAGGTGTTAATAAAGTTGCTTAAGAATATCCAAAGGATTTAAAGCTGCTATTGTGTTATCCTACCTAAGCATAATGGTACAAGCTCTTGACTGAACAACACTTACATAGAAATGAATACGGATATCACATTGTTGGGTATACCACAGCATCGTTCTTTCATCTGCTAATGCTTTACCCAAATTGTGGATGCAAATATTGCCTAGTTGTTCCCAACATAGTTTTAAGGGGTGAAAATACACTAACCTCTTCCTCCCCTCTTTTGTCTCCTTCCAGAGTGTTTACATATTCTATTCTCCTTATAAGGAATGCTTCTGACCTTCCGGCTATAATTTTATTTGGCTTGCTTTAATTTATCCTCGGTGCCTCCATTTAAACATCTTTTCCTGAGGGATACTTTCTCTGAACATGTCCTTTTTCTGTCATAAATGTAATTAATTTTATTTTCTGAAACACAAAAGAATAGAGTAATGTGATATTAGAGTATTGTATGTGTTCAAACATTTATTATTGAACATTCAATATATGAATGAATGAATGCTGTAATCCTGTGTATATTCAAAATAGACTTGTTTGATACACACAGGACATACTTTATTTTTGATTTTAGAGATGCTCAAGACAAAAACTTATAAAATAATTGAATTTGGACTTTTCCGTGTATGATGTAGGTGCATATCATCCTGTTTTATAACTAAATCATGATTGCCTACTTTTCATGCAATGTTTTTCAGTATATTTTCTTTGTCTAATCTCCCTTTCTTCTTACCAATGGTTTAAAACTAGAGTTCAGAACCATGGGGAGCTCAAAGTTGATTTGTTCTGAGAAAACCTGTTGCCTGAATATTACTGTAAGATAACCAGTAATTTATCAGTATTAAGCAGTGTTTTTAGCACTAGATCCTATGCCATTAGCACAGTTCTTTTTAAAAAAATCTCATTTTTACAAAAAAGACAGCTAATAGTATTCAATAATCCTATAGCTGACTCTGAAATTCGGGATCTTTTCTACAACTCATTGCCTTTTCAATATCCATTTGAACCTAAAGCTCAAGGCTTAATTTCTCTCTTTTGCCTGTGTGGTTAATTGGTATTTAAAAGTCAATACCTCCTAATTTTGGAGAAGATGTTGATATTAGCCTTCTGATTTGAGGTAAGATCTGAAGTAGGAAGTTTTATATCTTAAAAATTAAAGAGAAGCTGGAAACTGCCATGAGCTACTTTCCTTGAGTTAGCATTTCAGCATGCTTGCAACTATACGGATCTGAACTTCTAATCTAGGTCATCTCTCTGTCCTTGGGTTCTACACACCCTTAATGGTTACTCTTGCCAGCCTCATTCTGGGCCTTGCAACCTCTCTTATCAATAAGCCTTACAGATGCAGGTAAACTAAAGCTGAATCAGACTTGTAGGAAAAAAGGAATGATGGAGATTGGGGGAACATAGCAGACATGCACATTGCTTAAGAAATACAACAACTACCTAACCCCAAGACCATTTGCCTTACTGGGTTGTGGAAAACCTAATTTTTCAAGAGAAGCCAGCAATGTACAGTCTTATGTGAAAACTTCAAATTAAACAAGAAACTGACTAAATATTTTAGGGCAATTTGTGCCAAAAACAAAACAAAACTTGAATTTGGTGCAGATTGTCCGTTGTAATAGTAGCTTTAATAAATATTTTTTTTCTAGAAATCTAACATTGAACCATGTTGCAGCACCAATGAAATATTAGCAAGTCATGAATGTTCTTATGGATCATGCTTAAAATATTTATAATAGAATTTCTAGAACTTAACATAACATATTCATAAAGATAACAGAGGCATTATTGATCAAGTCTATGAGAGTTTTCTTCAAAATTAAACTTGCACCAAAAAGTTACTTGGAATCAATAATAATCAAAGAAAGAAAAAGGTCATATGCAATTTTTTAATCAATGTAGTATGCTCCACACTTCTTATTAGTTCTTAACCCTCAGTGTAAATGTTAATGCAATCTAATTAGCTTTGAGTAAACACCTGCCAATATCTATTGAGGCAAGAGAAAACACTGTAATAAATACGTGAATTGTGTCATTTTTTCATCTTTACATTGAAATACTTTTCAGGACAACAAGCTTTCCATTGAGAAGGGTTGGAGGTCTGTACAGCAAGGTCCTGGCACCCTTAGTGTGGCCTGGCAATTGAGTAGCAGGCTGTTTTAAAAGGGGGAGTGGGGTTGTTAGTAAACAAGAGAGAGTAGTGAGCCCATTAGCTTAGTTCATTATCACCTTTAGGCCAATGGATTTAAAGGGAGGGCCAGGTTATGGAACCTGGAGGGAGAGTTCTGTGGCCACCTGATAAGATAGTTTGGTAGAGAGGCATAACCAACCAGCTACAGCTTAGAAGTGAAGGGAGAGGGAGGAAAACATCCTGACCTTCCTTTCCTCTGCCTCCTGCTGGTTCCTTGCATTGCTGGACCCACTGAAAGCCTGAGGATAAGGTAATCAATCCATGGAGACCATCCAGAAAGGTCAGCTCCATGGAGCATGAAGAAGAAAGTGAAGGCGGCTGTTTTCTCTGAAGAAGCTAGAAGGGAATGAATACTCAGTCCAGTAGACTTCCTCTCATTACATGAAGTGTTCTGTGTGTCCTTTGAAAATTGTAAGGTCTTCTAAGGCTGAAAACACAGTAATATAGAACATGAACTGGAAGGTTTTTCTGTAAAGCAATTGAAGTGAATGAGCTGTGAGTGAATACTTGGGCAGAGAGAATCAAATGTGACTGTTAATAACTATTATTATGTCTTGTTCTGTTACGTGTCCGGAGAGCTGAGAAGTCAAGTGAAGGTGATAGGCACATCGTGTGAACTGTGAAATACCATGCACCTTGCATCCTCCAAGAGAATGTGTTGAACAGACTATTG
Source organism: Phyllostomus discolor (assembly GCF_004126475.2). Lineage (NCBI taxonomy): Eukaryota > Metazoa > Chordata > Mammalia > Chiroptera > Phyllostomidae > Phyllostomus > Phyllostomus discolor. The sequence goes on along the minus strand of NC_040911.2, from coordinate 15,095,452 downwards.
CTATTCTAAGTACACTTCTGTGTGTGCACTTGGAAGGAAGAATTTCCATGGAGAAAAGGATAAGAAGTTGTGTGATTATATATTGGAGCATTTCCCAGTACTAAATTCAACTGACTAATTTTGAAGTTCAATTGATTGTTTTAATCAGACCATGATCTTGAAGATGCTCCTGTAATCAAGGGAAATAAAGCACTTCACTGTTAATTCTAGTTGTAGCCTGGCCTGACAAGGAAAATAGACTTAGATGAGTTGAGGGATGTTGCACTGTTATGAAAATCTTTAATTAGTGTTTTGGGAAAAACAAGCACTAGAATATTGACTATATTTGATTTAATCTGGGCATTATTCAAAAGCCCTGGTTTCACCTGCATATAACTTTGTAGAATATTGCTCTTTGGGCTAAAATTTCTAAAATTGGCTTCAGTAATTAAGTTGCAATTACAATATTGGGAAAGCTATATTTTTCAGTGTTTCTAGGTTATATTAGTAGGAGTAATAATCTGGTACATATGTGCATTAATATATTTTAGTATATAAATTTATCTAAAGGGTTTTTCAGTTCAAATATTATTTATTGCAAAGCATACATTTGAGAATGTCATTTTAGGAAAATAAATTCAATATGAAGGAATTAGCATAAATATAAATTTATAATAATAAGGTTTTTTTAAAAAAGTACAACCTAAATTGGACATTCTTATTAAAAGATAGGTTAAGAACATAAGCCCTAGAAGGACAATACCTGGGCTCCATTCCAGATCTGCTACTTATTAATTCTGTGAACTTGGGAATTGGGTAAGTAGCTATACCTCTCTGCCTCTCTTTCCTTATTAGTAAAATGAGAATAGTAAAGTTACTCTTCTGAGATTGTTATAAGAACTAAAAATTAATAATTACAAAGAACTTAGAACTGTGCATGGAACATAATGGCACTCAATAAACAAATTTTAGCAACTATTTTATGATCAAATATATATAGATATATAGGTAGATATAAACATATAGATATAGACATAGATCAACAGATAATCAGGAAACTCTTTGTAAAAACTAAGAACTATATATTTATTTGAAAAATATAATGATATGGATGGAAATATACTTCCACTAGAAAGAAGATTATTTTGTGTTTTGTTTTGGGGCCTTTTTTTTTTTTTGCACTGTTGTTAGAACTACTCAACGCTATTATAAAGGGATTTATAAAAATCACAGGTAAATTGAATATTTATTGACATGTCTTTCTATTCTTGTGAGCTTAATTTGTGAAATTCAGTTTGATGAGTATAGACAATCTTGAAAATGAAAAAAATAAATCAAATAATAAATTTAATTCTTTTTCAAAATACTCAGTCAAGGAAATAAATCACTTATCCCAATATTTTACTTTAAGTGGAAATAATTTATAGTAATAAATTAAAGAGTAACTAAGTTAATATCAAAATGTGTAAAAAAGATTGTAATTTCCTTTATCAGAATGAAAGAAATAGGACTTAAAGGAAATCACTACCTACCCTTTGAACATTTTGCCACAAGAACAATATTTATGCTACCTAAGAAGCATTAAAAATGGTATGTCAGAAAAATTAATATAAGATAAAGATACCTTTAAATGCTCAATTTATTGTTCACTTTTACTCTAAGAGAAATTACAAATAATTTAGCTATTATACACGTTTGAGAGCACATACTGAAAAAGACAGATACTTGGAGGTCTGTCCCCTGAAATACCATACTGCAATGTGCTAGTTTTCAGCATCTTGCTTTTCATTAAAAAAATTAAGAACTTATTAAATCAATGAAACAAAGTGAAAATGAATTTATAACATTTTCTAGAAGAAAATTATCACTGTGATAAGAAAATAAATGTTCTTTTATGAGAATGTAATCAAGTTTTTAAAATATTATAGTTATTAGTTATATAATATTGTCTTCAAAATTTCCACTTAGATTTCCATAAAGGACTCAATAATTGAAAAAATAAATTTTCACATTACTGGCTGTGCCAGCTCATGAGAGCTGACTGCATTCCTCTCCACAGTTCATATTCAATATCATCATACTAAAAGCTCAAGATACACAATAAGTTGATTGTTTGTACAATACAAATTACTTAACACCATAAATCTGTTTATTTTGAGAGCTGGTTGTTATGTTCATTAACATACCACTACGTATTTTTTCACACTTAAAGGGTCTAGTTAAATTCCATTGCTTTCATCCTTTTTTTTTTCTAGTTTTATGATAAGTAACACATCACATTAGTTACTAGTAAATAATATGGAAGTTTTTACTGGTCTCTAACAAAGATGTGACACAACCACAAAAAATCCTTTGGGAAATAATGATTTCAAGATTTTTCTAAGAATATACAGTCTTTGTAAAATTTGTTTAAGACTGTATTTATTTATTTCTAGAGAGGGGAAGGGAGGGAGAAAGAGAGGGAGAGAAACATCAATGTGTGGCTGCCTGTGGAGTGCTCCCAACTGGAGACCTGGCCCACAACACAGGCATGTGCCCTGACTGGGAATTGAAGTGGCCACCCTTTGGTTCACAGGCTGGGGCTCAATCCACTGAGCCACATCAATCAGGGCTCAAAAGTCTATTTAAAATGTGATTTTCCATTTGACAGCTGGGTGATGTTCAGCCAATTATTTGTCTTTTCTGATATTTTTATTTTTTAAATGGATGTAGAATAATATAGAGTTTTTGAAAAATTAATGCAATGATTTCTCTAGAGTTTAGCACAGTGCCTGGCACTTCGAAAGCCTTACTTATGTAGGGATTGTTTGGACAACTGCTATGTAATATACTATCCAGGTTTATACATGGATAGTTGAACCCTTATTATCCTGACAACTAATGCCCCAAATTTCACTTGGTCATGTAGTTAGTAGAATTATTTTATCCCTGCTAACTTATAAATTAGTCTAAAATGTGTATTATGTTATATGTCAATTTTAGTTCAGATGAATACATTTAGAGGGATGTTTTAATTATTAAACAGGTGGAATCAAATACTCTATAACTTGATTGGGAAGAAGGTGGAGACCTGGGCAAAAACATGTTTTAGAATAGAGAGGATAGATTCCCAGAAAAAACTCTAAGAGTAAAATTGATCATCTGTACCTTGAGTCTATCATGTTGAGAAAAAGAAACAGGCTAATTTTTTTCATAAAATAGTTCACACTAAAGGGCTTTATAAAAGATGAGAACTGGCGTAGTTAGTAGGAAGAAAACTCTCGAGTGTCAGGAGAAATTGATCTGTCATTCTTTCTGGATAAATCTAGTGGGGGCTATTTCAAGAATTTGACCTTGGTTTGCTTCTTTGTAGTCTCTAAAGTACATTTCCATTCAAGAATTCCAAAGAATCATCCCAAGAGGATAATCTATGAAGTTCCGGTTAGTTAACACATTACATTTGCACAGCTCTTAAGAGTTTTCCGATGCTTCCCACACACCTCAGCCAAGGGAAACTGCCTATGAGCCAAAGAGCTCATCAACGTAATGAAGGGGGAGGAAGATGAGCACAAGCGCCATCCACCGAATCACAGGGGATGGGAAACCTATCTCGGACTCAGGAAGGTAGGCCCAGTAGTTCCTGGCAGCTAAACCCAGGACTTTTCCACAATACCTCATCTCTGATGGGTTTCTGGTCCTTTGATAAGCTTTTGAATAATAACAACACTCTGATTGCCAATTCAGTTTAAATTGTCTAAGCCCTGTGAAATATGTGTAAAATGTTAAATTTTTACCTGCAGTGTGTGAAGAGATTGTACTTGTTTCTTAACAGAGAGAAGCTTGGCATGTCTTTCAAAGCCAATAACACTAATAATTTGCTGTAGCTTTTGATGTAAAAAATAAACCACTTTATACTCTATACCTCTTTTCTTTTATCTGCCACCTTCACAGAAGTAGGGGAAATAATCATTACAGGTTTTCCCCTTCCTAAGTGTGTTTGTATTTATATAAGTAATATATGGACACGTTCAACCTATATTACAAAATTAAAATATTACAGGATAGACTGAATCCTAAAAATGCCTTAAACTTCAATCTATGACCTATAAGTTTGACCTTAGTCTGGTTAAAACCTTTGGAAAGATGTAAGCAAATAAATGATTTGTGAGCACTTATTTACTGAGGAGTTACCTGGAGCAGATGAGGGTTTTTGAAAAATAAGATCTTTGAAACAGTTTTTCTGTTATTTTTAAAAATAATATTATAAGACTGGAAGGCCTAGATGATTTTTTGGAAATCCCCCCAGAAATTGTCATTCTATCCTTGAGGGCAAAATGAGGACAGTGAGCCATTTAATGATGCAGAAGTATAACCTAAAAGGAAAGAGTGATGAATTGATAGCAGTCGAAATGATCATTTGCTTCAGGACTCTTAACTCATCTCTTCCCCATTCAACGCATTGGTGAAGGCTGGTGCCATATCACTTGGCCTGCAGCCAAGCAGTAGACCCAAAGTTGACCTGTGGTATGGAGGTGCGGTTCCCAATATTAGGGCAATGCCAATCCTTCTTAGGGTGTAACTCCTCCAGACAGAATAAGATTCTGTTACTTGATTCTGATGCCAAACTTTAGGATGTTTTACTCCGCAATATATTTAGACTGTTCTGTCTAGGATTTTGATTTCTGTTAGAAATCAAAACCATGCTATTGCAGGGACAGTTAAAATAACTGTAAATGTTTAGACTGGAGAGGTGGAGATTAAATAGGTAAAATCTATTTTATGATGTATGAAAAGAACGTCCATATCAGAGAGTATTAAAGCATAAAATATACCTTTCTTGGGGGAATAAAGTAAGAGTGAGTACAGGATATGGATAACTTAATTGCTGTTTAATACAAGAATGGAGAGCAGGCTGATGGCTGTGGGGCTATTGGGGGTGGAGGGATGGAGCGAAAAGGAAAAAGGACTCGTGGGCACAGACGACAGCGTGGGGATTGATTGCTGGGGGGAGGGGGGTGGGTGGAGGTGGAAGAGGGCATGGGGGGAATAAATGGTAATGGGAGAGATACAACAAAATGTCAAAAGTCTAAGAAAATAAATATGTTTATAGATATTTCAAAACTAGAATAAGCTTCATTATCAGAGAATGATTTTCTCTTCACATGAGATGTCCCAACTGAGCTTGGAGGATGACTTTTTAAAGATGCTTTAAATTGTTATTCAGTTACAGTTGTCCCAATTTCCCCCCACCCTGTGGCACTGTTGGTGGGAATGCAGACTGGTGCAGCCACTGTGGATAGCGGTATGGAATTTCCTCAAAAAACTAAAAAAGAAACTGCCTTTCGACCCAGTGATTTCACTGCTGGGAAGTCCCTTTAGAATCCCGAATCACCAATTCAAAAGAACTTATGCACCCCTATGTTCACAGCGGTGCTACTTACAGTAGCCAAGTGCTGGAGGCAGCCTAAGTGTCCATCAGTAGATGAGAGGGTCAAAAATATGTGGTACATTTACACAATGGAGGGTGACTTTTTAGGGTGATTGTTCACAGGATTCATGTAGGATTAACTGAATAAAATCCAGGGACTTTGAAAATCTAAAGCCTTCCACCCCCCAACCTATGGAGAAATATATGTTAAATTACTATAAAATGTTGATGAAGATACTGATATTTAATTGTTTATTTTAATATGAACTCATAAACATGATTGAGAAAATGAGGAAACAAAGAAGAGCTCTGTAACATCAGTATAACATTTTATTTCCTTCTTTTATAATATAAAAAGATATTTCTTTATTCTGCTTCTGTTATATTTCATCTGTGTTCCCTCTAAGGACACAGTCTTCTGAGCCATCATTTAAAAGCTATGCCATCAAGAAAGAAACATTGTCAGCTTTTCATAGTTTCACTGGGGATCGATACTCTTTTCCTCAGTCCTGCATTACGACACTTGGTTTTATCCTATTAAAATCCCCTCTTACTTCAGAACATGGCCTGAATTAGTAGCTCACACCTGAGCAATCCTCACCCCATGCTACCCTACTTCACTCCTCTTTTAGAAGACAAAATTTGAACAAATCTTATAAATCTCTGTAAGGGTTTTACCAGTCTCTGTCTATAATGACACCTTATCCTTAAAATAATTTTTCTTATCTGTTTCAGTCACCAGAACGTACCCAAAACATTGTTACCAAATCATTTATTACTCACCTTTTTTTTTTTCAGTTCAACACAAATAATGGTTTTCTGGACATTCTTAAGCCGATAGGTGCTATTTGGCCTTTATATATCTTATTCCTGACCATGACAGCCTGGAAAAATATACCTTCCTCCAGGGTGATTGGGTCCTCGCCCCGCTTTTTCTAGCGGATCACATATAGGAGTCAATAAAGTATGAGGAAGTGATCCTGAAACGTACCTGGAGGAATAGAGACATCTGGTCCCTGTTTTGTGGGGACACTGAATGGAATCTACTGTATGTAAGGAACGTGGGAAAGACTGTCACAGCTCAGCTGTGCGTAGGCCTCAGAGAATCCACACTGATGAAAATTACTGTAAAGGGCCATCTAGTCCAACAGCAACAATGCCATTAGCATCAACAAACACTGACATAGTCCATCACAGTTTCTAAAGAGCTCCAAGTGCAGTAAGTAATGACATTCTCAGAGCCTCTCTGAGACCATGCATAGTATCTAAATACGTGCTAGGGTAGGGAAGCTGGGGTTCCCGGAAGGTCAGTGTTCTGCCTAAAGCCACAAAGCTGCCAACTTGGGGCTGGAAACCACATCAGTTATACCAGGTCACATTTTCTCTTTATGTTTTGCCCCCAACCCCAACCTGATGCTGATTTTTTCAGCAAGTAGACTCAGAGACCTTGCTTGAATCCCTCTAATGATGAGGAACTTCACTACCTCCTAGGGCATAGGTGGCAAACATGAGGTCCAAGAGCTGAATCCAGCCCTCCACCTTGTTTTATCTGGCCTGGCACTTTGTTTCTACCTGGCAGCTGTGCTGAGCTCTCACTTAACTTTTAAGGAGTAGTTACATTTACACAGTCCTAAAGTTACATTCGGCCCTTTGAAGGCAACCATGAGGCTGATGTGGCCCCTGGTGACAAATGAGTTTGACACCCCTGTCTAAGGCTTCCCTGTTATTTTCTTTAAATGGCCTTAACAATTTTTTATTACTTTTATGATTATGAGAAATAAGTAAATATACATAGCTTATTTACAGTTAGTCCTCTTCTTTTATTGTACCCTCACTTTCACGTTACTCATTGATTTCTCTAAATTATCTTCCATGTGTCAAACTTGCATCTTCTAGATAGTGCTGGGGTCCCACTGCCTGGAGTTTGGTGACGAGGTGTCAGTCAGCACGGTCACTGGGGAAGGGGCTTGCCATCGTGAAGCGCAGGGGTGTGTGCAGCTTCCTGTTCAGTAACCAACCGTCTCAGCTCTGGTTAACGTTTTATACAGTGTTGCAGAGAACACAAGGAGATCACCTACATGGTGCTTTTCATTTGCCGGCTTTTAATGGGAATGCTTCTTATATTCTGTCATTAAAGATTTTTTTTTTGGTTATTCATTTAAAAAAGGTTTTAAAATCATGAGAGAGTTTTGTTGGTCTCTTCTTTAATAGAAATGATGTAAAATAATGCATTTTTATTTCTTCTGAAATAGCTGTGTGCTTTTTCTTAACATTAAATCACTCTTGTATTTTTGCTGGTACTTTTTTCATCAATTTTTATACATACATTATTTTCATTTTTAACAGTTTTTATTATTACCTATGGCATATTTTAATTTCAAGCTTATATTAGCATCATTAAATAAATTGAGAAGCTTCCCATTCTTTTAACCCTAGTACATTTAGTATAAAAATGATCTATTTCTTGAAAATTTGAAATGAATCATTGTAGAGATGGTTGAGATAGGCAACATTTTGAAAGGTTAACTTCATTTTCCTCTTTTTTTAGGTTTAATACTTCTTAAGATGTTATTGTGTTTCTAAACAAAATTTTTATGATGATGGTCTTCATTAACACAGAATTCTAAGGATGGTCTATTAGCATTTTTTATCTCCTTGCCTCTCTTTTTTCTGCCTCTACTATTGCACTTTTTTTAACTCTAAATTTCACTGTTGATTGTTCATAGTTTTCTTTTGTGTAGTCCAGTATATTAATTTTTTTTATTTATCTTTCTCTTTCTGAGCCACAATGTGAAAAAGATTTCTTTTCTTTGAAATAAGAGATAATTCAGCATTATAGAATTTATATATTGAGATACTCTAAATATGGCAAAAATATGGAATAGTATCTATGAATAGTTATAATCTTATTTAGAATTAGATAGTAGAACAGAGGGAGGGAGGGAAGAAAGGAGGTAGGAAGAGATGGAGGAGGGAGAAAAAGAAATAGGGTGAGAGAGAGAGAAGAGAGAATATGACCAGGATAGCATTGTCTGTCCCTTATTGGGGTTTTTGTGTTATTTTTCTTCCCCTTTCTTCTTAAATTAAAAATTGTCTCTGGTGATCAATTAGTTATTTCAAATGCCAAGAATAGCACCTGATTTTATGATATCTAACCTATGCACCTTAATAAATAAAATGGTCTTTTGTTAAATTCTGGACTTCATAGTTGTTGCTACTCTTATATTCCTTGTCATTTTTCTCCCAAAGTTGGAAATATTCACTTCCACAGATTCTGCAGAATCTGTGTCACAGAAGTTTCTCTCATTCTGGAAAACAGCAAGAACAATGAGGCAGTGTGGCCAAGCCATGAGCCTTAGTTCCGGCTTTGTGCTCCCTGAGTCTGATCCTCTTCCTCTCACTCACTACCTATGTGACCTTCGGCAGGTTATGCAAACTCAGCTCCTGCCTTTGTAAATTGGCAAGATTAGGGGCATTTCTTTCATAGGTTGTTGGTATAAGTGAGAAAAAGCATCAAAATTATGCTCAGCATACAATTATTAGCAAACTTTTTTGTGTGTTTGTCATGTTTGTTATACAACGTGTATTTCTACAGCACTTAAATAGATTTGTTAAGCTTTCTGGTTGCTTATGATACCTCTTGACTTCTTTTAAAGACAGATGAGTTTTGATGATTCCATTGTACAAAAAGAAATTGATTTCAGCATTGTTGAAACCAACATTTCCCTAAATAGGAGAAAGAAAAATACCATGACTTTGTATCCTACAAAATAGGCATTGGGAGAATGATCCTGCATAGTTATTCACACCTAGTTAGCAAACACTGAAATTAATTGATATTTTTTGTGTGCTTTCTGTCAGTACATTGTCTATCACTGCTAAATCTCCAGTAGTCCACTTCTACCTCAAATCATAGTGATATAAAGGCAAAAAGAAAAAAACCTAAAGAAAAGGCTGATGAGTCTGTCCTCTAACAAAGAGAAAATGACAATGCTCTAACCCCTGAAGACTTTTTAATTAGCCCCAAGCTAGGCAAATTATGTAGCCTGGGTGAGTAAATATTGTCAAACAGAATGTGGATCTATAGTTACAACACAATGATACTCTGACTGATAAAACACCTTATTTCTCAAGTATTTGTAAATTTGTAATTTAATTTTGGCCGTATAGCAGTACTGCCTGGTGGGAAGAGAGACCCTCCACATTTTGCACACTAGTGTGAATGTCTGGCAACTGATAGTGAGAGTCAGTGAACATTCTCCACTGGGTGGTGACCGATGCAGGCTTTCAATCCGAGCTTCCTGGGAAAAGAAGCGGTGGGCAAAACCGCTGATCAGAGAGGGGGAGGTCAACTCATTCTATTTGGTCGTTAAATACGTATGGAGTTATAACAGCTTCCTACAATATGTCTGAGTTGGAAGAGAAGTTTTTGATTTGTGAGTTTGCATGTAATTCATTGCGTTATCACATTTCTGTTAACATTCCTCTATAGCATATAAATATATATTTTATCAACTTGTGAAATACAATTGCAATGGCCTGGTGTTCAATCATTTCCAGAGCCTCCAAAACATAACCATTGGGAGTCACCCTCTATTTTCTGTTACAGTTATCATAGGAAAAGGTGGGTGTAGCCTATAGGTTGGTTTTTGGCAAACAACAGAGAGTGGGAGTGACCTTTGGATACAGTGTTCTCCATCAAGTAGAAGATGTGTCATATGTGTTAGAAGAGATAATTTGTACCAGTTGCTTAGCTGATTAATTGTAAGTTACTAGGCACCTGTTGGTTACAATAGGCTAAGTTAAATATCATTTTTATCATTATTATTGTTTAGTTATCAATGAACCAACATTTAGACTCCTTGTAATTGAGATGCTATTTATCTTTCTAGGAAGATGTCCCAGTACATTCTAGTAATATAATAGGAAGCTTAAATTCTTTCTGTTATAGCCAAAATGATATACTTCTTGGCAATTTAAGATATTGCGGATGATTTTATATAAGAACTTAAGACATTTTCTATAGCTTTCCATTTCACCAAGTGGTATTTGAATTATTATAAATATTTTAATATGATATCACTCATCAGAATTTTTTAATAATGGTCACTGTTAGCTTGAATACAGATATAGCTTCCTTTGTACAATAAACTTCAAATTAAAAATTGTGTGTAGATGAATTCTTTTAAAAATAGTAGATAATTTAAATTCACTATACTATCATGCTATGTAGTATATTTATGCTGTAAATCTTTCTGCAAAACAAAGACACATTTTATCATTTTTTGGACATAAGTTTTTACGTGAAATATTTTCTTTAAGCAAGGTGAAGCTATGGATACCTCGAAGTACTGGGACCCGGCGTTTGCACTGAGCACTCAGAATATTCCGAATGGGTCTCTTCCTCCTTTCATAGTCATGAAGACACCTGCCCATTTCCCCATGAACTCATAAATGTTGTTGCTGCAAAACCCTTACCTTTCCCACTTATAATAATGACATGATAGTTCCCATCTCGCAGGTACTCTTCTACCTGGCCTACGAATACCACAAAGTATTCATTTTAATCATTATTCATAAACTACATACAAAGATTAGTCCACAAACACAGGTTTACCAAAATGTAGCCTGATCCTAGTTATTCATTTCAGATGTGCGTTATTTACTGAAGATGGAAACTTAATCTCTGTGAGTCCTGGGATGGGGGGTGGGGCAGTAAGGGAAGGGACATACTGCCAAGGCCAGGGGTAGGAAGCTGGGATCATCCTCGGGGTGTTGTCATCTCTGCATTCAACCATTCAAGTCACCCCTTCATTTCTTGCTGGCTCTCTGACTGTGATCTGTAAAGGCGATGGCTACATTACCCTCTTTAAATATCCTAACAGCCTCCTCCAGTCTGGTCACTATCCAGCCTTGCAATGTGCTTAGGACAGGTAGCAAGAATCTAAGATAACCTCACTTTACCTTCAGGTCTCTGCTCTTCCCAGCCCAGCAAATAATCACTCTCCAGTAGTTGGTGCGAGAAGGGGCCTGGACTCATGTTTGGTTTTGTTTTCTTTTCCTCCATCGTTAAGTCCCTGGAGTTTCTAGCCTGTGGAAACTCCAAAGTTTCTCTTTGCTTGTAGCTGGAGTATTCGTACCTTCAGGTAATAAATGTTTCACTCTCACTAGTCAAACTCTGGATGCATCAGAAGGTGAGAGGGAAGCAAAGCAGCTAATATTCCAGACCGCTATCCTCCTGCCCTTCCCTTACAATGCTCCGGGCTTTTGTGAGTGCTTTGTGCTCACTGCTGGGAGTAACTTCTGTTGGGATGCTTTGGGTTGGTGGTATTTGAGAATGCTACATGGCACAGTCTCTGAGAAAACAGTTCAAGAATAGAATTCATAGAGCAGGCTTACTTGCTTTTACTACTTCAACAGTCATGCAGCATTATCTGAACCCCAAATTTTCACTGTGCATTCTGGGGCAGCATCGACAACTCCAGTGTGATGACGTGTGAAATAATTAAATCAAGCCTGGCCCAGGGCCAGTGGAGATATGTAACTACACTTTGAAGCAGGGGGTTTGGTGACTGGGTCCAAGCCACAAGGTCCGTAGACAGGTGGTACTCTCTTTTTGAAGCCAGGGGTCCTGTGGGGGAAAGGAGAGGAGCAGTGTCCAGAGAAAGGAGGACCAGCGCTGAGCAGGCCACGGGATGGGGGACAGCATGCATGGGCATGGCTGCATACCAAGAGAGCCCTGGAGGAGGAAGTGGGGATTCAGGGCTTCTAGGAGAGGAAATGCAAGAGAATCAATGTTTTGTTAAACTTTCAGGTATTTGGGGGCATCAGAGAAAGTTGCTGTTAGCACCAACTGTTTTCGCTCTTCCCATTTTTCTCTTCTCTCATGCTGGCTTTTCTACCCTCCTTTCTCCTTCATTCTGTCTCTTGCTCTCAAATCCAGTCTCTAGTTGTTTTTTTTTTTTTACTCAATCTCTCCCTTTACTAATGATGTTAGCAGTTAGCATTCCCCTGCATAGAGCTTTGACTCACGGCAAAAGCAGATTTTATTTTTCTGTTCCAGTCTCCTGTGGGAATCTGGCCAGGGACACGGAGAGCATTACAAAGTGAGGGACCATTTGACTTCCTGCGAGACATGCAGATGGCCTCAGAGCGTGATGTTCAAACCTTTTCACCTCCAGGCACACACAGAGTCATTGCTAACATTCTGCAGCCTACCAAAAACATATATTCTATTTTTTGCCAATCTGACAAAAAAATAGGTATGATTTTGGTTCATTCACACCAAACAACTATTGTTGTGTTGGCTGTTGTCATTTTCATTTGACAATCTAAGGGAAAAGAGGTCAGGGGCCCTGACTAGTAAGGTATGGCACCTTTTAAAAATTCTTTGGCACACCCATGGAAACTCGCTGCCTTGGAGTTCAGGTGAGGGCTGGTTAGCCGCAGCAGAGGTACGGCGTAGGCCAGAACAGTGATACACTCAGGCATACTGGTAAAGACGTACGGAAACATTTGCAGGTAATCTCATGGAAATGTCCAGTAAGGCAAATGGACATTTTTATCAAAGCGCGGGTAGCCAGTCTGAAAAGCACTATGTGTTCAAGTTAATAGTGTCATAGAAAACGCATCCCTCACGGTGCCTACACCGGCCGCTTCCGCTCAGACAGATAATGCTCTAAATGGTAATTGGAAGTGCTGTTATTCAGAGCACAGCGTGCCCCAGGTACCATTAGCTGCAGCGCTCTTCCTGTTGTGTTTTGTTTTGGTTTTATTTATTTTTTTTTGCTTTTTCAACATTAGAATTGACATATTTATTAAAATTAAGCTTGCATTAAAATATATTTAGTGATCATATTTTTCTCTTGGTTAATGAGGCTCCCCTCCCCTGACTAAATGTCCCTGGCTCTTTTCCCCACTTAATTACTAAAAGTGGAAACAATCATACAAAGAGCTTTTCCACTGCATGAAATTATCCTATGTACACATGCTATTTAAAGACCTTTGCCAGAAACAATATAGTTAAACTATTATCAGTCATGTTGGGTAGTTGTTAAAACTCAAAATCCTTAAATGATTATTGCAATTTAGGCCGACTTAAACCGTCCATGAATTCTTAGCCTAATAGTTTTTTTATTAGTCATTTGTAATGTTGATCTTTAACCATTTTTCATTGTAGTATAATACGAAAACTTCCAGCAAATACAATATTAAACAACAGAAGATAATTCCACTGTAGCTTTTATGACATTCAAATATACCTAATGACCCACCACACTTACGCTACTACTGTTGTATGACAATATGTTACAAGGATGAAAACAATTACTGTATGCTATTAAATCCAAATTTAATTCTCATTATACATCATTATATTCAGCATGTAGTATAGAATTTTTGGAATCAGAAAACATTACTTATTCTGGATGGAGTTTAACACTTTTTTCTCTTCCATTTGATTTATAACTCAATTGATTAGTGAGGGGGGGAATATATCTGAACCATATTTTTTGTCTTTTTCAATGAATACCTGAAGAAATCAACTAAAGTTCCCCCAAATATGGATTTTTAAATAGCTGTGAATAGTTGAAAAACACTAGTCGTTGGTTAAAAAGGAAACACAGATATGTGGGGGATGGAAATATGCCTATGTGGGGTAAGAATAGCTTAAAATATGTGTCTTTTGATGCTTTATTTTAACGGAGTCACTTGTTCATAAGATGCTGAAACTTGCCTTAACTTCATATAATGGAACAAAATAAGTATTATTTGTCTATCATATGTAAACCATTCTGCCAAGGCATTTTTGAGATACATTTGTAGTAGAAATAATTATTAGGCTGAGCTGATGCGCCCAAAGCAATAGCAAAGGCCTGGTGTGGAGCCTTTACCAGCCTCTGTGGGCATTTTCTCTCTGTCTATCAACTGTTTTCACTGGATTGTGAATAATTTGGAAGCCGGTACTATTTCTGCATCTTCTTTGTCTTCGTGTAGCTGTACAAATTCAGAAATGCTACAGCTGTGCCTTTATTTCTCTCAAATCCTTACTTGTTATTGTTTCAGCTTGCCTGCACTCTTACAGGTTGGCAGCTCCTTTGATCTCATGCTAAGTTTGAGAATTGGGGAATTTTCTGAAGTTTGGAAGCTTGGGCTCTGGAATCCACCCTCCTTAGGTATTTTATGCAGGCATTCACTTCCCATGTCCTGCCACCTTCCTAGAGCAGAGAAGGGACTCTTTCTGGTATTATTAGATCTTAAACCATTTCTCTAGATTCACCCATCACATCATCTAAGAATTTCCTTTTCTTCCTCAGTCCTCTTGGAAAGTCTAATATAATCCACTCAAATTTAGGTTGTTTTTTTTTAAAGATTTTATTTATTTATTTATTTATTTATTTATTAGAGAGAGAGGAAGGGAAGGAGAAAGAGAGGGAGAGAAACATCAATGTGTGGTTGCCTCTCACGAGCCTCCCACGCAGGACCTGGCTCACAACCCAGGCATGTGCGCTGACTGGGCATTGAACCCGCAACCTTTTGATTTGCAGGCCCATACTCAAGCCACTGAGCTACACTAACCAGGACCAAATTGAGGTTTAAAACAAAGACAAGAAAGGACATCATTTGGGGGAAACTTAGGCTTTTGGTTTACGATGATGCCCTACTCTACTCCCATTTAAGCAGGGACCACAAAGTTCTGGCTATCTTTGTAAACTAAGAGAGACAAAAACACAGGAGAGATAAGCACACATTGATATTTGAATATATTTTCTACCATATTAATGTACCTAGTGCAAACAGGATTCTTGTGCAGCATAGATACTCCATGGACGGTGCTGAGTGGCTGAATAAATGAGTGGGACTCTTTGTTGTTAAGAACAGCTCTTGTGTTTTGATTTCCATTTTAATATTTTACCTGGCACTCAGGATTAGCATTATGCATGATAGGAGGCACACTCGTTTGAGCTGGAAATATTATTCTCTATAATTATAATGCAACATAGCTATTTTTGGACCTATCCCTATGGGTCCCTACCCTATCTTGTCACTAGCCAGAGGCTGTATTATGATAACTGTCCTCAAATTAATATATGCATTTTCTTTCTAAAGGAAGTTCAGTACACACCCCACTCTAACTCACAGGAAAGGTGTTTCAGATGGGAATGGAAGGCATCACACTAGTGGAGGAGATAGTTCGGGACAGAGCACTGTGTCGGTGTCCATTCTGTGACTTCACCGAAACCTACCCTTAGCAACTGGGTTGAAATGCCGCCCTCGGACACACGATGAAGTGAAATGCATGTATTGGCAAACCAGAAACCCGCAGACCTGGATTTTCTCTCTCTCCCTCTGGGCAGTGGCCTCACATCCACAGGCGGCACCGTGTGACCTGCGAATTAGACCACAGGTCTCTTCCAGTACCGTTCTAACATGTGATCACTTAGAATCCGGACAGAGTGTTTTCCTAGGTTAGACCCACTGTGAACTTATTTTTGTATGGTGCATTATATTAGGATTTCCCAACATTTATGATTAAAAATAGTTTTGTTTACTCTAAAACACTGTTAGAAGTTGCCAGAAATGCAGATATCTGGAGTGTGAGGGAGGAGTTGCCAATTCTTTCCTGTTGTTAAGAGTCGTCACTGGTTTGGATCAGATGGAGATGACTCTGATGTATATCAGTAGACACAAATCATTGGGTTTATTCAAATTTTGAATAAATAATAAACTTGGACTTGAAAAAGAAAAATCAAGATTAACAGAATAAGGAAGTAAAAAACAACAGATT
This sequence comes from Phyllostomus discolor, assembly GCF_004126475.2. NCBI lineage: Eukaryota > Metazoa > Chordata > Mammalia > Chiroptera > Phyllostomidae > Phyllostomus > Phyllostomus discolor. Next base: position 15,079,280 of record NC_040911.2, on the reverse strand, counting down.
TTCAGAGGAAAATAAGACAAAATGCATGTACCGTATTTTTAGGACTATAAGGCGCACCAGACCATAATATGAACCTAGGTTTTAGAGGAGGAAAATAGGAAAAAAAATGAAGCAAAAATGCGGTAACATATTTAATAACCTGTGGCCCTGCTCCACCGCCCCACCCCACCCCCACAGGGAGGCAGGTAAGCTACATTTGGACTATAAGACACACCCACCTTTCCTCCCAAATTTGGTTGGGGGGAGTGAGTCTTATAGTCCGAAAAATATGGTGATATTAGAATTTAACAAAATTATATATCCTAGATATTAAACTAAAATTATCGTTACAGAATTTGACTTTTTTAATACATGACAGAATTCTGAAACTATTTTCCTGGAAAAGGCTCCTAAAGGGTAGTATACTTTTTGGCGTATGTATTCTTGCTTATATCGAAAATTGAAAATCAGTGTATGGGGGGTGGGCATGCGTGAGTGCACATGCACACAGGTTTAATTAATTTTAATTTTCTCTTAAGCTGTTTTTCAAAAAAAGACAGCTCAATGTTTTTCTGCAGAAGGGCTTTAAGAATGTAAGAATGTGACATTTTGCAAGATGAACAAGCTAACGGGCAGGCAGTGTCATTCTGTGAAATATGCGTACAGCGCTGTGAGGTCAGCAGCAGACTCTCCTGTGGTTTGGATACCAGGAGAAAATGTTACCCCAGAAAATGACACAAAACACACTTTTGTCCTTTTAGAATAATTATTTAGTGTTACAAAGACTTAGAATCTCCTCCTGTCCACTCCCCAACACCCCCCAAAGTCTAGTAGAACCATGGAAGGAGAAAAGAAAGAGAAGATTGCTTCTGATTGTCTCTGTATAAACTGATTTTCCTGAAGAACAGAAAGAAAAGAAAACATATTAGAAGCCCTTGTATTCGAGGGAAAGATAATTGCTGGCAAGTAGTTAGACCAAGTGCATATTTTTCCCATTTGATGTCCCTTTTGTCAGTTCTTTGGGTATGATACAGGCACTTATTGATCTAATCCTCTCTCATGATATATGAGGTTATTTGTGTTTTGAGAAACATGGTGTGCATGCATGGCATGAATCCATTTTGAAGAAAACTTGGAGTTAGAGGTACATTGTCTTCGATGCAAAAATATATCCAGGAGTTAAGAATCTGTGGTCCTATACTCTGGGTCTATGGGGTTACTACCAACCATCCTATCTTATACGGGTAGAAATAGAGAAATCTCAAGTTCTCACATTTCAAACTTTTACATTCACATGGAAAAATAAGTCAGGAAATGAGGTACCCCTTCGGGGATGAGGATCTAGTACTCCGTGGGCTATTGCGAGAGCCTCAGGGTACAGAGTGCACGGAACACGCAGGGGTTCTTTCTCTGAGCAGAACTGTGAGCATTGAAGCTGGCGGCTGGGGAAGGAAGTTAATAATAGAGGAAAACTTGCAGTTCAAGTCAGACTGGAGGCAGAAGCGGTGACTCCCAGAGAAAACTCCCCCTGGCTCTGTCTGACTTTTCTTGGCAACCCACATAAAGTCCTAAAAAAATAGGTGATGCCATACCCAGTTCTTCACATAAGGCTTCTTAATGAGTTGAGAATTCTCTGCTTCACTGTGCCTTCCATAGAGGTTAAACGGAACTAGCGTCTGCGTGAAAGTTAGGACTCGTTCTGGGCCAAATGACTGAGGATGACACTCACACCCACTTAACCCAAAAAGGTATACAATGCCTTGCAGAAATAACAAGTTCATGGGCGGGGAAGGCTTCCAATATAAGGTGATAAAGGAACTGCACTGGCAAAACCCAGCCCTTGTTAAACCTAATTTTTACCCACTCTGCGCTTGAGTTCCCAAAGCCAAGCCTGAATGGAGAAAACCACAGGGCCTTGTCCACTAGCCTGTCTCCACTGGTAACACGCCTGCTAGCTTCCTCTTCCTAAGAGGAGCTTAACGGTGCTTGGCGCTCTGACCCTGATCCCTACCCCCATGTGATCTCCCCCGTGCCTGGAAAACTCTTCCACAATATTTCCTTTCTCCATACAGCTTCTGAAACCAGGCGGGGCGGTTCCCAACAATATACATCTGAATATATATATCTATATATCTGGATATACATCTATATATATCTGACTATGAATATATATACACATTACTAACTTGAACATTTTTCTATGATTTTTGGGGGGGAGGTAGGATTTAGCCATTCCTTACTTAGACCATTTACATTTTGCTGTTAAAATAATATTTCAGTGAATGTACATCTTCATAAATCATTGTCTCCAACTCGACTCATTTCCAAAGGCTACATTTCTAGATGTTGGATTACTTAGTAAAAGAAAATACATACATATATATATATATATATATATATATATTCCTATATATATATATATATAATCCTAAAAAGGACTCTTTATAAATCTCACAAACTCACCTTATGAGAAAAGAATATCAATTTATCTTTTCTTCAGAATTATATAATAGTGTCTTTCATTTCAACTTTACAGACACTAGGTATCTTTACAAAATATGTTTTTAAGAAGATATTAAAGATATTAAAAATCTTTACCCCAATTGATTAGGATAGGTACCTACACAATTTTTGGACTAGTAAGTTCAGCTCTAATGCTTGTTTTGAGAATGTGAATTTGTTCAAGAATACTGATATATTAGGGAAAAAATTAGTATAATGCAAGTTTCATGTTTTTGTGTATGTGACTTTTATCTGCAAGAGAAAATAGGTAAATAGAGAAAACTACACCCAGCTGAACCAAGTTGCGTGGGAATATAGAACCCAAACATCTACTAGCTACCTAAGTTCACCATGTGTGTTATAAGGCACACCTATCCATAACTGACCTTACAACTTTCAATTTGATTTCGGATGATGCCCCTTCTGCCACTTCATTATAGTGTGCATTTAAAAAAAAATGTGTATATGTCTCATGATACCCAAACTGATATATATGGTATGAACTCAACATACACCAGAGGTTACATTTGCACTGGTGTTAATTCTGTGCATTTGTTAATACCCTATATAAGTAGCATTCTACTTTAGAAGCTCCCTGAATCATTGGTGAAGGCACTGATGGATCTGTTATTCAGTACATGTGTCCTAAGTCCCCATCTGCTCCTTAATTGTGTGTAGAGTAGGCAAACTTGAGACAGCAGAAAGTGAAATGGAAAAAGATGTGTTCAGAACATTTGGTATAAGCGATATTGGAAGTGAATATCTGTTTGAAAAATATGCTTTACAGTCTAGGGGATGAGTTCTTTCAAGCATTGCTTCCCATCTTAGATGTAATTGAATCCTTCTGCTCCTTTGAAAGATAAGAATTAGTTCAAACTTGATGTGTATGTTCAAGGTGGCAGGGACATGAGTATTTTTCAAGCAGGTAGTAAAACAGCATGTGTAGCAATCCTTCAAAACTGAGCAAACAGAGTTATTTTCATCAGTTTCAAGCAAGAGAGCTGGCATTCTGTTTAAACAGAGGAAATGGTTTGGGGGACATCAGAAAAGACCCTTTACTCAAGGGAACATTGCCAACTCAATCAATAATGCCTTAATAGGTCCTCGTGACAGTCAGAGATTACACTTCGAGTACAGCCATCTTTGGATCTGATTTCCCAGCACCCTAATTTAGATTCAGGTGCAAATCGCATCAAGTCCTCCGAGGAAAATTTTAAGGATAAGGAAACTGACAATGAGCAGTTGATGAAGAACGCTGAGAATGATCCAGTTAGTTGGAAGTACACCCTGGCACTGGAAGGAAGGGCATACACTGCCTACTGAACTGACAGACCGTGAGTGCCCTTTTCATATGGCCCTATACCTGTGTGTGAAGGTGCTGGGAAAAACTGAAACCAGAGGTGGTTTTGTTGTTTAAGGCCGGGAACAGTATTTTCACAGCCTGCTCTGATATCACTTTGCATCTCTTAAGAGTCATCCTGGTTTCTTAAGAGTCTATCCTAAGCCTTGAGAGAAGATTATATATAGGAAGGTGTTACGGTAGTACCTTGCTACTCATTAATTTGTTTCAGAACTCGTAAGGAGTGCTGAACCAGATGAGTCCCGAAATGTTCCTGGGCTACGGTGAGCCCGACCCCTCGACCTCTGTTTTACCCCAGAAGAGGGATGCTGAGGGGCAAGCAAGTGCCGAGTGCTGAAATATTTTTTTTCTCATCAAAATTTGATGAGTACAAGGTTTGATGAGTTCTAGGTACCGAAGTATGACTGTGCTTAAATGGCTGAACTACAATTTACCACATCTGAAGGAATGAGCTATGAGAATATGGGAAGTACGATGAGTAGGTAGCAGCAAATATAATCTCTGATAAGGTAAGAAGACTACATGGTGCTATTTGAAAGCCCCACTTTTGAGGTGAAGCAGACCAGTGCCTCATCCTGACCCCCCACTTACACGTTCACATTATAGAAGAAACAAGCTAGCCATCATAAGCCTCACTTGATTCATCTGTGCAATCAGAACTGTTGAGAACAGTTTGAAGGATTTTTTAAAAGATTAAGTGAAGTAAAGTTATTTGAAAATCTAGCCTGTTTGACCCTCAGGAAGGGTAGGGAATGGAGGGTAACAAAAATAAAAAGAAACAGAGGAGAAAGGAGGATGTCGGAGTTCCACCTTAGGAAACAGATCTATCTCCAGAGATGGCCAGGTCAAGCAATCATCCCAAAGTGAAAACCAACAAATCAACTTGAGATTGTTATCACCACTTAGTTCTGTTATCTTCTGATTCATGCATGTCCTCATTTGCCAGTCCACAGATATTTGGGTGACTATTTATAAGGCACCAAGCTAGGTTCCAGGATAAAACAAAATAACAAACCAGTTTGGTTCTCCATGTCCTCATTTGTAAAGTTAGGGAATAGAGACAAGTAATCTATTAGTTATCTTTTCTTTTTGATGTCTTAGGACACTGATTACTACTGATCTTATTCTATTGTCTTTGCTTGGGCTGCTGTAACAAAAGACCATAAACTGGGCAGCTTAAACAACAGATATTGACACTCATATATCTCACAGTTTGGGAGGCTGAGGAGTTCAAGATCAAAGTGCCAGCAGATTTCGTTCTTTGGGAGGGCCTCTTCCTGGGTTGCAGATGGCCACCATCTTGCTGTGAGCTCAATGACCTCTTCTTTAAATGTACATGTGAAGAGAGAGTGAGGTCTGTCTTCCACTTCTTACGAGGGTACTAATTTCATCATGAGTGTCCCATTCTCATGGGCTAATCTAAATCTAAATACCTCCCGAAGTTCTCACTTCTAAATATAATCACTTTAGGAGTCAGAGCTTCAACATACAAATTTGGGGAATACACAGGTATTCAGCCCATGATACATATATACTATCGTTATGGCAAGAGTATTACAGGGTTTTCTTTTATCTTCAAAAAACTCTCCATTAGAAAGTTATTGTGCTCACTTGACAGATAGACACTGAGGCTCAGAGAGGTGACTCGATTGACCCAAAGTCTCATAGCCACTAAGTGGCAGGGACAGAATTCTCGCCTATGGCTGCCTGTGCGATTACTCATCTTGGGTTCTTTCAAGGATCTAACACCATGCATTTTAACACGATTAAAGTAAGATTCACAAAGCATCCTTCAGATGAGATGTTGACAGAGGTTAGGCAGTTGGTAAAGGCAGGACTGTTCTTTGAGTCGGAAGAAACACATTTTTTAAAAAATGCAAACATGCAAAGAAAGAACACTTTGTATTAGAAACTATGACATTTCTGGGGATACAATTATTCATCACCCAATCAGCTGTCACTTCAGGAAAAAAAATACCTTGAAGAAATACCGAGGTCACTAAAACAGAGGGCTTTTAAACTGATCCATTGCATCTTGCATGCATCCCATTAGCCTCAGAAGCTTCTGAATAGATTTATTACAGAATGTCTGTGTCTCTATCCAGCAACATGGAATTTTTTTTTTCCTTCAGAGCCCAGAGATCACACTCTGCATTTACACTGTTACTGGTATACTATATTTTAACATCCAGACTTCTGGACAATACCAATGTAGTTCTAAGGGAGTAACTTAGGAATTTTGTCCTCTTACAAATAATATCTAGTTACAAACTTTCCATGCAAGTGGGAGTGTTTATACAAAGTATGCCATTTGCATGGTCTCAGGAAGTGGGAACTGCAGAGCTCCTCCTTTGAATTGGCCCCATGTCGCTCCACTTTGATTCTCCTTAAGGAATATTGTTGGCCAGATGTGGGAGGTCTGTCCTGTGCTTTCTTAGCCAAGTGCAGTCTTAGAGGGCAGGGAAAGCCTTTTTAGTCCACATTTGTGATTTTTTGTTTGTTGAGGTGTGCTGGGGTCCCAAACCATTTGTGCTAAGTCCGCACTGTGGCAGAGATTGGGAAGAGGCTTTCTGACCGCCGTTGGGCCCAAAGCAGGACTCAGCACACGCCCTGCCATGTGTCCTACGTCTCAGCCCCAAGTTTCCCTGTCGCAGGCACGGGTGATCAGTCCCTCTGTCTTCTCTCACTTGGTGAGACCCTAGAGAATTTTATTGCTGTAAAGGAGAAAACTTCTGTCAGTTATGGAGAAGTGTTTATTTTCTGCAATAACTGTGATTACTGTTTATTGTTTTGAGAGAGAGATAAAGTGGGGAAGGGAGGGAGAAAGGGAGGGAGAGAAACGTAGAGGAGAGAGAGCAGCATCAGTTGGTGCCCCATCCAGGGACCGAACCCCACAACCTGGGCGTGTGCCCTAACAGGGAATGGACCCTTTGGTCTGCTGGATGATGACCAGCCAAGCACCACGGGCTAGGGCAAGACCCCAGGGAACTGCAGATCTTAATTACTAAGACCACCAAATTGTCAAACCCTGTGGATTCTCCTTGTTTGTCCTTCATGGTCTAGTGTACCCACTGTCCTTTTAGTAAATCAATGACCACAATATGTGGATTTTAAAAATATATTCCTCCTCTTCCCCATTGGACTGTCTATTCCTTGAGGCCATATACATTGTTCTTTCATCCTTGGTATTTAACACAATGTCTAACAGATGCATGCTGTGTTAGCATTTGCTAAATTAACTCACATTGTTTTGCCACAGGAATGGCAATAGCAGTAGAGACGGCAGGAAGGCAGCAGGCCCTACAGAGATGGAATGCCAAAGCTTGACAATGGCTAAATGCAGGGTATGGGAGAAAGAAAAAGTCGAGTGTGAATCATATACAGTCGCTCCTCAATTTACAATGGGATTACATTTTGGTAAACCCAGAGTAAGTTGAAAATGTCAAAGTCAAGAACGCCTTTAATCCATCTCACCTACTGAAGACCATGGCTTAGTCTAGCTTACCATAAATATGCTCGGAGCACTGACATTAGCTTACATTTGGGCAAAATCATGTAACATAAAGCTGATCTTATAAAAAATTATTGAATGTCTCATGTAATTTGTTATGTATATCAGTTCTGCACCATCTTAAATTCGAAAAATTCTAAGTCAAACAATCATAAGTCAGAGACCATCTGTGGATAAGCCGGACGACAGAGACAAAACACAGCAATAGGTTTAATGAGATAGTAATAGCTGCCGTTTATTGAATGATTACAATGTGCCAGACACTGTTCTTAGTGCTCCGCATTTGTTATCTCACTGGATCTCCGTGTAATAGCCTGTTTTACAAATGAGATACTTAATCAAAATGCTAAATAATTAGTAAGACCAGAAATTGAATTCAGCAATATTTCTCTGTATTCCAGAAAGTCAGAGTTTCTCAAAGTGTGCTCTAAGAACTCCCGAAACCAAAAATTCTGCAGAGGTGGTGGTTTAAAGTGCATGATCCTGGGTCCCACAGCAAGCGTGCCGCAGTGGGGCCAAAGACTCTGCATATTTAGAAGCACTGTGAGCAAGCCTCATGCCAGCTGAAGCCTTATAAACATTGTATTCAATTCAGTTTAGTAAACCTTTATGAGGCTGCTATAATATTGTAGAATTTGACCCCAGATCTACAGATATAGAAAGAAACAGCATAACTTCTTCCCTCCAGGAGCTAGTAGACTATTGGGGAAAGAACAAAGAAGAAGTAAACCATGAAAACACATTGTAGTAAGTGCTGGGGTTGCCAGGGGGAGCACTGAGGAGAAGTGAGTGATGCTGGCTGGTGGTAGACAGAAACAGAGGTGGAGACAGACGCTGGTTAGTTACCAATTTGAGACTCCTGAGAAAAGTCAGGATTAAATATGGTGGCCATTCATTTGGAGTTGAATGGCCACCATATTGAAAGTTTGAAAGTTTCAGGAGATGAGAATGCCAAGAGATTAAAAAACAAGAAGACAGGAACAGAACTTTGGATATACTTATATGACATTTTCTTCTTCAAAGCATACCCTGAATAAGTGAACCACTTATTAGCATAACCAATGAGAATGCCCTTTTGAATGGGCTAGAAACTTCAGACCACTTTGTGAGTTTCCTTTGCAAAAGGAGAGTTTTGTGAGTTTCCTTTGCAAAAGGAGAGTTTTGAAAAGGATTTGCCTGCCTTTTTAACTTCCAAGCTGACTTTCTTTAAGAGAAATGTGTTCTACCGCTGAATGGCCAAGTTGCATTTCAGATGGTCTGTTTCCAGACTGTATGCCTTAGCGGTTTTGTTATTCTAATTTAACTTTTGCACTAGCAAATTCTAGCAAACAATTAATTTTGTGGATAAATAAGAGTCCATTCCTGCTCTTCCTCCATGGCACCCCATCTGCTCAGTGTTCTCTGATGGCATTTAACCTCTCCAGCACCTGGCTCTTGCCTGGCCTGTGATTGCTCAGCTGGAAGCAGAAAACAACATGCCTAAAATTTGTGAAATTCCCCTGGATGGAATAGGTAATGGCCTTGACATCTTAAAACATGTTTTTTAAAGGGATCAGTGTTATTATTCTTATGTATTCATATCAGAATACACTGGGAAGGGGGGACCATAAAAACCAGAATTATCTTCTGGAGGGTGGGGCCCTTGTTGCACAGAATTCCTCCACTAGGTCAGTGTTCGAGGGACCCATCTGTATCAGTGTACCAGCTGGCATTGTTGTGAGAGGCTGCATCCAGCTTCAGTGAATTTCTTTGAAGACTTCCAATATATTTGCCTATTTCATGATGGGTGATTTGTGAGTGCACCCACCCACACCATGATGTGTTCAGCAGTTTTTGACCAAAAAAATGGCATGATCCTGGTGCCCCACCCTCCTTATTTACCTGATATCACCCTGAGCAACTTTTTTGTTCATTGCCCCAGATGAAAAAGTCCTCAAAGGAAAACATTTTGCTGATGTGGAAGAGGTGAAACTAAGAAACACCAAAAGGCATCAAAATTGACAAGTTCAAAAACTGTTTTGGGCAGTGGGAAAAATGTCTCAGTAGGGGTATTGCATCAAATGGAGAGTACTTTGAAGGTGACTGAAGTTTAAACATGTAAAAATAAATGCACATTATTTATAAGTAAATGCTAGGTTTTGGGGGCCCCTCATATATGGCTATATATGTGTAATATGTATATTTGTAATATGTAATATATAATATATATTTGTTTATAATATGTAGAGTCCTCTAAAGTATAATGATCCAGACAGAGGTTTAAGAGTAGAATTCTTAGCAATCAACAAAAATTTCTAAATCTCTTTTAATGTAAATTGCTGTCAAATATGTAGTAAATTTTGCTGTTTTTAATCTAATGCATGCTTTTCTCATTCACTCTTAAAATTCAGTCCATTTTAAAATTTGTGAGCTATTCTTTTTTTAATTTAATCTTTTATGTTTGATGTTAGAGACAGGGGAAGGGAGGGAGAAAGAGAGGGAGAGAAGCATTGACGTGAGAGAGAAACATTGATTGGCTGCCTCCTGTACATACCCTGACTGGGGACTGAACTGGCGACCTTTCGTTTTGTGAGTTGATGCCCAACCAGCTGAGCCACACCAACCAGGCAGATACCAACTCTTTCAACTAAAATAAACTTTATGAACTCTGAATTTTTAAATCCAACGTATAACTATGAATTATATGCAAATGCTATTTTCATTTACTATATATATAAGAGCCATTCATGTTTATAAGTGAGTTGTCCATGTACTGAGGTTTTATAAATCTTACACACAGACACTTTTTCCATGGCTTTTGAAATCCACACTTGTAAAGCTCTGAAATTACCATGACAATTGCTCTTATCTACAGTGTGGTAGCTACGGTCTCCAGAGGTCAAAAAGCAGGAATGCAAAAGGCAGATAGAGACTCCAAATTGGAATATAATCAATGTTGGAAGCAGTCTTTCACCAATTAATCTTGGAATAAGTAATTTGTGTGAGTACGAAAGGAATCCTGTCATTTTGCAGCAAGACGTTGAACTAATTACCCTTGACCTGACTTTGAGTCACTTTCTGATTTTTACGAGAGACTTGGGTTGGTGTTTATTATTTCAAGCAGTGCATTAATTCTAAATAAATATTATTTTAGTGACAGAATAAAAAGCAAACTGACAATTTTATTTTTCCTGTTTCTCTTTTTTTTAATGCCAACTCTATATGAACCGTTCATGCAGAACAGCATTGGACTCAGAATTTGAAAGCTAAGAGAAAGCTTGGGGCTGATTAACTTTCTTCATTTTAGCCGCTGGGGATGTTCTTAGGCAGCTTTAAGTTAATATGGAAGCTCAGTGTACCCTGAGCAACACCGTGCTCTGTCCCTGAAGGCATTAAATGGTTGGAGAGTAACATCATGGCCGTCTCCTCCCCAGCAACACCTGAAGGGGTTCCAAAGAATCCGAACAAATGGATTCCACGCGAATCTCCTAAATTCTCAAAGTAACAAACACTTTGAAGGTGAGAAAAGTTAAGTTAGGTGCTCTATGTCCCTCCTCTGCCCCACAGTTGAGTCAGGACTGGGAGTCAGGTTTCAGGACACTCCTTTTGCATGGAGGTTTTCCCAGTTCATCCTGTATGCTGTCTCCCCTCAACAAATTCAAGGTGGAAAACTCCCTAAGGCTTTATGTGATCTTGTCACCAGCAACGGAGTTTCTCTAAAGTTTTTCTAAGCAGCCGTGGAGAAGAATGATGAAAGAAAAAGGAAAGGCAAATATGTTTTCCTGCTGTTTATAGCTGTGTACTATTCGCACAAGCTCTTAGAATTTCCACTGGAAATTCTACTTAACCCTACAGTAGTGAGCCCTCCCAGAGGGCAGATTTTTAATTAACATCTTTTTAATCATTTGGACATTTTAAAAATACAAGAAAAGGAAAGGAGATATATCCATACTTCTGTAACCACTGTGACATTTTAGAGTATTTCCTTCCAGGGTTGTTTCTATAAATTGTTTTAAAAACATCACTCTATTAATTCTGTGAAAATAGCCCAGGTGAATTAAAAATCTTCTCAAATTTCAGCATTTCATATATCCTACATAAATATTTGGGTGGCTAGATAGAAATACTTCTATAACAATGTGATCATACTACAGACTGTTTTTAAGCTTGTTAAGTTCAATTTTTGTTGAAGGGCATGATTGATGAACTTCCTACTATGAAACATCTTTCATAATAGGGATTAGTATTCTTATTCATCTTCTCACTTCCCCACTTTCTGACTGTGGTAGTTATGGTATTAGTTATGTCCTATTCAGGTGTACAACAATTGAATTCTTTTCAGTAACATTTTTTCCCACTGTGTTTATTTTTATTTCTGTATAGAAATGTATTCTGTAGTTATCATTAGGCCTTTTATCACAATGCGTAACTTTTTATTTTGCTGGTGCTATTAATTGCCTGGATTTTGTTGTCAGACTTATTTTAGAAGTGGAGTATTTTCTGAACACTTTCATAATTGAGAATGTGGCTTTGTAGACAAACAATCATATATAATATTCTTGGATGATATTGCTCCATTGTGTTCTGACATTGGATTTTACTATATGGGAACCCCATTCCCCCCTAACCCTCACAGATGTATTTTGATTTTGATTTTTCTGTCTGGATGTTCAAATAATTCATTGTTCTCCAGATTCAATAGCTCAAATATATGTCTCCCCACGAAGAATTATGTATTCAGTTTCCCAAGACCATAGTATAGTTTTTCGATCTGAAAACATAGACTTATTTTTCAGGGAAAATTGCCTATTAGTTTATCTGTGTATGTATCTTCTGTTTGCATATGGGCTTGCTACATCAATAATGCCAGTTATCTTAATATTGGATCACCTTCGCTTGTCTTTTTTTCTGGTGCAGGCTTTGCCCTAATTACCTTAGTCCCTTTGCCTTTTCACCTCCGTTCTCTGATTATCTCAAGTCTCCTCTGTGTTCGTATTTGAGTTTCAGTGCTGCCAGTTATGTTACTTGTGCTTTCTAATTTATGAGGTAGCTCTCTAATGATGCTGATTTAGTCCTTGATTGGTTTTCTTAGGCCTGCTACCTCCCTAACCATTTTGTTTTGTTGTGTTGTTACCTAGTCTTTGACTCCTTGTTTTATTGAATTGACTTTCATATTCAACAAATTTTATTGTGTGGAGCAACTTGAGGAGTTTCCTTCCGGTTTACCCTTGTATTTTCTTTTATCTTGCTCCATGTGGGTTGCTCTGTCCAGACACTATTTGTTCTAACGCAGTAGAAGTTGCTTCTAGACTTATTTACCTCCCATCCTAAGACCGCTTCTCCTGTTTGAAGGCTGAATATTTCAGGTCTATGCATTTTTTAAAATAAGCAGTGGGAGTGGTCATGGAGTGAGGTCAGCGAAAGCAGCATCCAGCCTCCTTGAGAAGCCCCAGGTTTGCTGGCTAGTGCTGTCTGCTGTTCTGTTCCATAAGGGAGGGGCTGGTCCTTGGTTTCAGTGGTAGCCCACAAGCCTTCACCCCAGCCAGTCTCATCTCACAGATGTCTCTTCAACAGCCACCACCAATCCTCCTCACTCGGAAGAGGGAAAGCACAGGAGGCTAGCCAGAGGTTTTTCATTGCTTTGGATTTGGAGGTGCTGCTGACAAAACTTAGCCTTTTCTCCAATCTTTAGGATGGTTTTTGGGGGTTTAAAGACAGATAAGGAACTAAATACTACTCTACTTTCTGCTCAGCTCCAGAAATGCCTTTAAAAAATTTTTTTGCAACAGACTATACTTTTCTTTCATTGCTGTGATTGATTTTTATGTGTGTGTGTGTGTGTGTGTGTGTGTGCATGCTGAGACTTACTTTTTATTTTATTAAGTATTTGGGAAGGGAAATTAGTTATGTGTTAGAATTCATTATCTTCTCAGTTCATTATGCTGAAGGATTCCCTTATAGAACATCTACTACAATACTAACAATAAAGGTGAAAAATGAATTTTCTAAAGTAATTTACTATACCTCTTCAATGTGCATTAAAGTATACACAGAAATAGCTCTCATGCATGAAAGAAACATTTTTTTACACTTTTAAAATATCCACATCTTTTACCTCAAACACCAAGACGGTATGCTAGAAACATTTGACTAAGGAAATAATATCTCTCAAGTTTCTGTCAGTATGTAGTGTTAGGAACTGGCAAAGTTCTTTTATATAGTTATTATTTCTGTCAACCTATAACATATGAATTAATATTTTTATCTTGTTTCTCTTAACATGTTTTTAATTCCTTTACAGCCCAAATTGAAAATTGGACAAAGAACAGTGTTTCTAAATTATATATGTATAAATATATATATTTTTGTATTTTTGTGGTTAGATCACACTTGAAATAGATGTCTTCTGTATGGCCATATAGCGTATATAGAAGCATATAGAAATGCACACACACAAACACACACAAACGCACAATTGTTGGAGAGCTGCCAATAGCCAGACTATTGAGGGTGCGCAAATAGAATTCCAAACCCGGGGCAGTAACAACAGTATGCCCACAGACCGAGGACCTTGAGATAATTCTCCTGTCATTTTTATCACTGGCTTGAGCCTTACAATGTTATTCGTCCAATGTGGCCCCAGCCTCCAGAATTAAAGAGGCGGGGGGGGGGGGGAAGCTCAGTCTGGATTTAGAAAGTAGCAACCCTGATTACAGAGAGAGCTGGAGATGCGGAAGGCTAATGGAATTATCTGAACAAAGACAATTGTAAGGAGACACCTAAAATAGTTTTCAAGCATGTACAAAGGACTTGAAAATAAAGGTTGATGATGAGATATTTTTTTATCTCCATTGCATAGAAACAAGAGTTTTTTGATAGGAGGAAAAAAATGGGGGGAGGGGCATATTGTGTTCACAATAAGAAGTACTAATGGAATGTCAAGGGTAAAATCAACAGATCTGAAATGTTTATTTTTCTAAGATGATTGAAATATCACCTTTACCAATTATAGCACAATACTTCTCTATTATATTACTGTAATTAGTATTAATTATAGGGAGAAAGTACACCCTCTTGTTTTTAATGTATTCCTCACCTACCTTTTCCACAGCTATTACTCATTTGAAGCCAGGAAATGACTGACTTCCAAGAGTTTGGCTTATGAAGACTGATACACACCCATGTTTGTTTATCTAATAAATATTTATTATCACCTGTCCCCTGTTTGGCCTTGAATGCACAAAGATAGATAAAGCAGTCCCTGTCCTTAGGAAGTTAATAGCTTAGTGGATTCGCATTCAGATTGATGCCACAATGGGATGAATTGCTGTTGAATCACCTGCTTTTCTGTCATGCAGTTTTCAGTAATGATATATTTACCACTTAGGCTTACCAATATGTCAGGAAAGAAGTGGTGCGCATTCTGGAAGGTATTAGCAGGGCCCAAACAATATCTCACAATCTCAATCTCTCTCTCTCTCTCTCTCTCTCTCTCTCCTCTTTCTTTCTTTCTCCCTCCTCCCCTGTCTCATTTTGTCTAGAAACAATCACTGTCAGACAACACTGAAATACCTCTTTGAACAGAAAATCCATAGCTTAAAAAACATTTGTTCCTATAACAATGGCAGCCCAAGTCAATATTAATAGAACAAGACTTAAGTGTACTTTTGTTTCCAATATGGAATACATTCTAGTCATTTAAAGGTAGAACCCATCTTCATGCAACCTAATTTTTTGGAGAGTACAGACAGGTATGTTTGAGAGATAATTTGAATAGAGAATGCGATGCAAATTTCAATAACCAGCCCTATGGGGGAGGACAGGTGTGTAGGTAGGAAAGAGAAAACTAGAGAGAGATATTCAGCAGATTTCAAGTTGCTTGTCACATAAGAATAAGCCTGGAGAAAAGTGTTGGATTGGGCAGAGACACATCACGCAGCACCTGTCTGAAAAAAAAAAGGGATAAGGAGGATAATACATTTAGTTATCAAGTTAGCTAAAAAAGAGTTACTTGGGCAATAATAGCTGGTACAGGAAGAATTGAAACTATGAAATGAGAGGACAGTTTCTGATCTATAAGTTGAATAGTATTGATTATTCTGTAAACAAGGATTTGGTTCATGTATGTCTAACATGGAAGCCTGAATTTATGTGGAATAGTTTCCATCCTATGAAACATTATCTCTAAATTTAACATTGGATACCAGATTGCTTCCTCTGTAGTAATCTCAATAGGATGACATATGGCACTATGGCTCCTTAAAGTGAAATTATCTGTTAATAAATGATCTAAACTTAAAAGAATCCATTTACTTTGGATATAGAGGTAGCCCAACTTGCCAGCAAATAGATCCTAGGTATTTGGTGTGGCCACTTTCTTCAGATATATGCATTCAAGAGAAGAATAATAGGCTTCTGTCCACTATTTCAACACAAATTACCCAACTCCAAAGGGCCTGGAGAGACAGAGAGAGGTGTCATGCTGATGGAGAAAGGGAAGCAAGCTGGCCTTCCACCATGCTCAAGGCAGAAATGCAGCCACCCAAGGATCACACAATTTTTATATTCCTCCTAATAAAATCTCACCAATCTGTTTTTATTGCTTGGCTCTTTACCATTCACCAGAGTGATTTTTGCTGTCTGTTGTTCATTTAAACCATCTGCATAACTTTAAGTATAACTTTGCAGTTTCAAAGAGCTATAGTAGGTCTTTAGAATGTACCGAATCTTCTCAAAGTCAAGGTAATATAAAGGATATTAATTATGTATATTAGAGCCTTATTAAAATTGACCTGCATTTATGACCTAAATAACTGGAAAAGAATAGCTAATGTATCTAAAAGTAAAAAGACTAGAAGACAAGTCTAGATAAGATTAGGGAACAGTATGGGGCATTGCTAAAAATACTTATGAAGCACCTATTATGTGAAATAAAACCTGTAATACTATTTAGATTGGGTAGGCAGGACCCTCCTAAGTTCTTTAAATTTAGGGACTGAAATTACAGAAGAAATTTTCCTCTACAAAATTCCATTGATCTGTCACTGCATAGAAACTTCTTCAAAAAATCGTAAATTTAGGGAAAACTTTTACTCAAACTGAAGATTTCATTGTACAACTCTATGATTATAGTTTAGAGGTATCTTCCATCTATTAGTCAATTCTAAGTATAATAAGCACATTCTAGAACAGAACTGTGTTTTTCTATATTTTTGTTGCTTATTAGTCATTATTTCTCTTTCCTTCAGCTCTCAAAGAAAAGGAATTGTCTATACATGTACTACAAGTACTTGAGAAGATCCTGAGAACCCAAGATATGATGGAAATGGGCAGGGGAGGGCAAAGGGGGAAAACTCGGGACACTGTAATAGTGTAACAATGCAAAAATGTGGGTAATTTATTTTTAGCCACTAATTTTATTTTATCCAAAGGAAGAAAGCATAATGAAAATCAGTATCTTGTCTGAAATTGTGGTAGCTGTGTACATGTATGTTAAGCGATTTTCTAAAAAAGGAGTAATATTATAGAAAGGGAACAATGTGATAAACTTGAAAATTCATGAAACTTTATCTTTATTAAGTCATTAAGAAACTGCTGCCCACCATACTGTTTAAAGTAGTGAAATCATTTTTCTACCAGAGTGGAAGAGAGAAGGCACTATGTAATATCCAAAGGGAATGAAAAGGAAAAGCATATGCTTCAGGCCCCATCTTTAATCATTGTCTAGCTAGTAAATAATGATATATGTGAAAAATATCTTAAATAATAAGTGGTATAAAAATTGGGAACAGGAAGAGCCCTCAAGGAGCAGGAAAATCCATTGTCAGTTCATGAAAGACAGAATTCAAAGAGGGGGTATTTGAATTCCTTTTTAGAGAATAAGTAGAAGTTATATTACATGAGGAATATAACTCCATGCAGGGATCCACGATCAGAAAAATACTGGAGAAACGAGTCTACAGCCATTGATAAGCCATATTTACCCTTTAGTTCCAATTTCAATTTGTCCAGAGCTGAGAAACATGTTAACATGAGTATTATTCATTGGCCCTAAATACAAGGCAGCAACCATACAATGGAATGAATAGATCTCAGCCTGTTTGACCACAGAAAAAGACAAAGACATCAAATAAGAAGATAAAACCTGAGTAAACTTCATTTGTCCACTTTCTCTCCAAATAACATTGATCAAAATTGTATTAAGTAATATATTGATTTCATGTTCACATGATAGAGCCTCTTCCCCCAAAGAGTTACAAACTAAGGTGACCTTGTCAAGGGCTGTAAAACTGGTGAAATAAATACCACAGTTTTTCTAAAAAGACAGAAAATTTTGCAAGAAAAAAAATCAGGACATCCTTTTTGGACAAGTGGATTCATGAAGAATAGGTAGGCTGTCTAGACTCAAGATGAAACGGAAAACAGTTCAGGATGAGAAATCACATGGACGAAGATTTGGAATTAGAAAAGGGCCGGGTACATTGTGAGGCTGAGCCATAGGTGTGTAAAGGATGTGTGGATAGGTGAGCTGAGAAAGGCCAGGTACCAGCTGGGTTAAATATTATTTAAAAGTAAGGATCCAAAGCTCTTACCTAACTTCTAATCCAACCCCGGCCTATATATTTGGACTTTTTCAAGACCCCTCCCAGCTTTGTAAGTATTTTAATTCTTTTTGCTCAGAGAAGAGCTTTAAGAATTATTTCTGAAAGTTATCCAAAATAACAAATACCCAGTCTGTTCTCCAACTAGCCATGCTATGTCATTCTTTGCTCTTTATTCCATCCTCCATTATTCATTGACATTGTATTTTTCCAGACAATAAAATAATTTTATTTTGGAGATACATTGTTTCTGTGACATTTGAAACTCTTTCTCATCATCTTATACCAATGCTGCCACAACAAAGGGTGAATATATACGTTTTATTGCTTGAGTCCTTTTTTGTATTAAATGCATCGGGGTGATAGTGGTTAGTAGGATCATACAGGTTTCAAGTGCACATTTCTGTGATACATGATCTGTACCTTGCACTGTGTGCCCACCACCCAAAGTCAAATCATCTTCCATCACCGTATACGTACCCCCTTTTACCCTTTACTACTCCCCCACCCCCTTTTCTCTGGTAACCACCATACTGTTGTCTGTGTCTATGTGTTTCAGTTTTATATCCACATATGAGTGAAATCACATGATTATTAGCTTTTTTGACCAATTTAATTCATTTAGTATAATATTCTCCAGGCCATCCCTGTTATCACAAATGGCCATATTGCATCATTTCTTATAGCTGAGTAGTATTCCATGGTCTATGTGCACCGCGCTTTCTTTACTCAATCATCTTTTGAAGGACACTTTGGTTGTTTCCGTTTGCCCGGGTTCTTACTAGCCTCAATCACAAGTCTTTGTTGAGTGTGTGCTGAGGGTGAGGCAGTGTAGTAGGCATTGAGATACGAAGAGAAATCTTTTGTCCTTGTCCTTACCATATAGATTACTAATGACTGGTGACACATGTCAAGACAGGAAATATACTTTTTGAAAACAGGAGATTTGGTCCCATTCCTGATGCGTGATATCATTCTCTCATGAGACTTACTCCCATTTCTGATATGTGACATCTTTCTCTCCCTCTGTGTCCCTCTCCTCACCTATATGATGTGACATATGTTTATAGATGGGTATTTATTAGTGTACAAATATAGTTAGAGTTTGGCCTCAACCTCATAAAATAATTTCAAGATTCACTCACAGATGTCACCCAAATTTTGAACACTCTGGTATAGACATAAATGATTCCAGGAAATCTGATGAACATGAACACAAAGGATAGACTCACTCAGTTGTCTTGGTACCAGAAAAGGACTTAAAGGGAAAGCAAAAATAAACAAGATAGTTTGCTTTTTAATGCTTCTAGTTGTTTATCTTCATTATATGTGAGGCTCTGGAAATAGTTATCCTCCCACTGGAATTTTCAAGGGGCAAAAGACACCGTTATTTCAAAGCAGTTTACCATGCAGGCAGCGGACTCAGACTCTCCGACTCCACAGTCTGCAAGCTGTGTGATTTGGAGAACGTTTCATAAGCACCTTGTACCTTCATCTCGTTGTTTGTAGAATGGGGAAAAGAGAGGCTGCCTCAGAGAGTTGTGATGAATATAAAAATTCTGAAGTGCTGAGACTAATAAACTGTGCATGGTCAGCTCTCAAGAAACATTGGATATTGGCTAGTGAACATACACTTGATCGAAATCGGTGATAAAATTGAGAACACAATCCAAATGAAACAACTAATATATCTGCTCCAAAACAGAGAGCTAATATATTTGCTCAGAGGCAGTCAAGAAATATGTCTGATGTCTTCTGGGTCATCATCAGTGAATTTGGCAAAGGGCTATAAAAAGTCTCATTCTAATGTTGTTATCATTTATAAATAAGTTTTGCCCCAGTATACAATGAGGACACATTCTCTCTCATAAAGCTCTCAGACATACTCTTTTCTGTGTCTTTTCTGTTTGTGAATATTAATGCATCCCAGCCAAGTTTTCTAAATCAGTTTTTCACTGTGAAAGATTAAAGAGTTTAAAAGTTGTTTAGTAATAAAGGTCCAAATATGTAGTGGAAAATCAGGACAATAAGACGGCCGGAGCGAGGACAGGGTTGGGGGTC
Source organism: Phyllostomus discolor (assembly GCF_004126475.2). Lineage (NCBI taxonomy): Eukaryota > Metazoa > Chordata > Mammalia > Chiroptera > Phyllostomidae > Phyllostomus > Phyllostomus discolor. Next base: position 15,059,287 of record NC_040911.2, on the reverse strand, counting down.
AGGGAGAGAGAGCAAGAGAGAGAGAGAGAGAGAGAGAGAGAACCCTGGCTGGTGTAGCTCAGTGGATTGAGTGCGGGCTGCGAACCAAAGTGTCACAGGTTCGATTCCCAGTCAGAGCACACGCCTGGGTTGCAGGCCATGGCCCCCAGCAACTGCACATTGATGTTTCTCTCTCTCTCTCTTTCTCCCTCCCTTCCCTCTCTAAAAATAAATAAATAAAATCTTAAAAAAAAAGAGAGAGAGAGAATGAATTGTGCTTGAGATTGCTAAGATCATTAACATAGAAAAACTAGAACCTGAATTTTGGGAGCTTTCTGCTAGCTTTTCCATCAAAGAGTATAAATTCACTTTGACATCAGAGTCAGGGTTTGCTGATTGTGGTTGGAAAGAGCAAAATACGGTGGTTACTCAAAGGAGCAAAAACTGGCACTCCTTACTTATCGAGCGTAACAACAAAAATGACAAAAAAATACAATCTAACTTTAAAGATGGCTACTAAAAATAGACATCTATTTTCTAAGTGAAAAAAAGCTGAAGGTTGCTCCTTCACTGTGAGTTTAACCTGGGTCTCAGGCAATATCAGTATTCAAATCTGACATCACTGTGAGATTCCCAGTGGAAAAGGATGAGCACAACTTTAAAAAAATTCCTCTGCAAGTCAGGGTCTTGAGGGACCAAGCCTGGGAGATTCATCAGCAAAGGTGTGTTATATTTGTAATTTTCTTTCAATTGCAAATTTCCATTATAGAGTAACTAGTATTATGGTAATTGAGACATTAAATTAACTTAATATATCACACGCTGTGCTGAGAAAATAATAATACAAATTGCTAGAACAATAGGAAAGTGTCCACAGTAAAGATGACAGTAATTTTTTGTACCCCATTACCACAGCAAGTTTCAACAGGGAATGAGTCCATCCGGTTAACTAAATCCTAGGAAACTAGAATTACAGGACCACTAAACTGTCTTATTTATACTCAGGGTTGTCTCAGTCCTATCAGATTGTCTTTATTTACTTTATCAGCATAGTTTCTGTAGCTTTATGTACTTTTTCAGTGTCCCTTTATGTAGGTCAATTGTATATAGATACAATACTTGGCTATTCAAAATGTTTATTCTATGTAATATTTTTTTTCCAAAAGTGTTTTTTTCCCCCTCTCTTTTCTTGTGGCAAAACACCATTAACCGAAACTGTTTAACTGCAGTTGGGAGGGGGGGATAGATGAATAGATGAATAGACGTGTTCTACAATAGTTCTTGTGCAACAGACTGAGGGTTTAGGGGAGTTATTTGCATTACAAATATTTTCTATCCCAGAGCCGTGTTTCTGACTCCGTGAAAACCTTAGCATGCAAATTCACATCTCCACCCACTCACTTTTGTTTTCTGTCTTTGCAGTTCCGCCCTGGTTTTTAAATCATCCTTCCAACCTCTATGCCTATGAAAGTATGGATATTGAGTTTGAATGTGCAGTCTCTGGGAAGCCTGTGCCCACTGTGAATTGGATGAAGAATGGAGATGTGGTCATTCCTAGTGATTATTTTCAGATAGTGGTAATTATCTCTTTTCATATCAGCTTTACAGCCCCATTCATTCTTTGCTATGTTTTCCGTTGTTTTCCTATCCCGGGAAGAAAGTCCCTGTTGTGCATTTTTATGATGTGTTAAGAAAATTGTCCCAATAAAGCAAATAATTTTCTAAACTTAGAAGTTTTGTGCTGGAAAGGAATGATCCAACAGCCCAGCCCCTTCTTTTTTACACAGAACGTCTTAAGCAAACAAAGAAAAACGCAGAGGGTCTAAGACTGTATTTCCAAGTATTCTTATCACTGGCTCTTGGGAGAAGAGAGTTTAGAACCTTGTTCTAGACTATCTGAAACCAGGGATCTGTAACATCTGTGACTTTTACCCATTATAATAAAGGTTCAACCAGATGTGCTACTTACGACCAGGGTAGTGTTACTTGAATGGTATGGACAGCCTTCCTTCCCCAGACAGGACCAGCTGATCTTGCCCGAGGGTGGTGATAGTGGCAGTTGATGGCAGTAATGGCAGTAGTGAGAAGCCAGAGTTGAAGACATTGCCTTGTAATTTTGAACACTGGAAAGAATGAAAGCTCAGACCAAGAGTTCTTGTTTACTCTAAGTTTCAGTACCCTCTCTGCCCCATCCTTGTGGGAGACAGCAGGAATAACAGTATCATCTTCACTGAGCTGTTGTCCGGGTACATAGTGAGTGCTCAATACTTACCATTATTATTGTTCTTTTGGCTGTTACCAGTAGAACTCTTAGCTCATTTGGAAACGCTGTATATGAAAATTCTCCTTTAGGTGCCAGTTAGCATCGGAGGATCGGAATTCACCAGTATGAATGTATGAGAAATATGAAAAACACTTTCCAAATATCAAAAATGTTTGCAGCTAAAGGAGATTTTAGGTCCACGCCTCCTGTATGAGGTGCAGACATGACCCTGAGTTCTAAGCCAGGTCTCCCGAGAGAACTGGACTCGTACGTAGCCCCACGAGTTTAGGTGCAAGCCCTCTCCACGGCCTTGCACTGGTTCTCGATGGTGGATTTGTCTTCCACCACCAGTGAGCTTGTGCGTGCATTATGTCATGCGTTAAGGGTTTGAGAGGAATAAATCTGTAAAACAGACCTTGATCGCTTTTATCACCACTTACCATTTTTCACTCTTACTTGCATTTGTTTAATTGGTTGGGAATAGAGTAAGAAAGGGAACAAATTTTAACTTTTGAATGCCACACCAATCCATTAGTTCCTTTAAGTGCAATGCTATTTCTACTACCACGGAATTAAAAATGACCTGCCGTGGGGGCAGCTTGTTGCATATGCCTAAAATGTGTGCTATTCACACATAAAGGAAATTACTTAGTGCCCTTAAGGACACATGATAAAATGCAACATTTATATTTTTCTACAGTTTGAATAATCTTTCTCCCAGCATGACTCATTACAGCCAACCTATTTAAGTGTTTCTTCTCTTAAGGTGAAAAGAATATGTATGGTAGGAGCCCTGCTCACATTAAATTGTGCTTAAAAATATTTCCCCAATCGCTCCAGAAATCAGAGCGCCATTGTCTGTTGCCCCCACACGTAACATTTAGTACAAACGGTAACTTATATGAGAATTTTTAATTAGAAGTTAGTCAGCTTTGTCGAAGAATTTTACATCAGCTGAGAATTGACTACAAGACACTAAAAACAATTAAGAATTCCCCATGAGGTAATATTTATCTCTTAATGACTTTAGGGAAAGTGATTTAACACGTCTCACTTACTGAACTAATTCTTATCGAGATAAACTGAGTTAGTATAATTAAATGCTATCTCTAGACCATTTTATCATCCATCCTTGAAAAAGATAGGGGCTCAGTTTATATAAAAGAAAAGGTAATGTTGCTGTATTTAATTTATTGATTGCTGAAGGTGGAACACTTGGGCCATATAAGAAGATGCTGTGGCTATAAAATATCCACCATAACCCCCTCAACAATTCTGAAAAGGGTCCATGTCAAAGCAGTTAAAATTTTAGAAGAATTTTCAGACATTTTTTCTCAATAAGCAGCTCCAGAAAATATCGTATATTTCTTGTCCTTTAGAAACTGCGAAGATGGGTGGTATTGTTTCTTTTGTGTGTTTTTTTCCCTCCAGCAGCTGTTGAACCTAAGCTTCTTTCAATAACAAATGAAAGAATGAGATTTCTTTTGTTGCTGACCTTTGCTCCTCCCACATCTAATAGGAGAGTCTTCTGTTTACTGCTCATTTAGACATTGAGGAAGATGTGTATTTTGGGGAGTATATTCTTCATGCAGAACTAGGTTAAATCGGTGCCCTTGAATTCAGCACAGTATTGGGAATCGATGACTTTCTCAGGTGACACAGGACATATCTGTGAGCCTGGGAATGCTTACCGTCTCCCTGCCTATTTCTTCTGTGAAGTCTCATGAACATTTGTGTATGTTCATTTTGCCACTTTGAGTTTTGTTGCTTCTTAAAATATTTCACTTTTGCTTTTTCTTTTCTCTAGGGAGGAAGCAACTTACGCATCCTTGGAGTGGTGAAGTCGGACGAAGGCTTTTATCAGTGCGTGGCCGAGAACGAGGCTGGAAATGCCCAGACCAGTGTCCAGCTCATCGTCCCCAAGCCTGGTAGGATGAGGGCAGCTGTGCTCTGGGGCCTGTGGTTACAGTTATTCATGATCTACTGTAAAATCCATGCTGTTTCCCTAGCTCTCCAAGTCAGTTTGGAATTATTTAATTATTTAGTTAATCAAATTACAAATTTGTGTTTTGATGGTATATTTTTTCTAGCAAATTATATATATATAAATATATATATATATATACCTATCTATCCATCTATCTATTTATATATATCCACCCCTATTAGATATAGCATCTCTATATACCTTCCTTTTTTCCTCAGTGTTTTATATCACTATATGTTTATGTGTGTGTATATACACACATACATTTTATGAATATATATATACACACATACATATATTTGTATAGAGTCTTAACTCAGTAGAAGTTGGTAGAAAAACAGAAATAATGCCTTGAACATAAAAATATTTTCCCTTTTTTAAAACAAATTTTGATAAATTGTCCTTTTTTCTCTAATTGATAAAAATTTTAATTTTATTCTGCAGTCTTTTGAAGGTTTAATATGGTAGTGCATTCAAAACTAGCATAAATCTCTGTTAGATATGCCATGTAGCATCCTCATAACAATACAGTTCCTGAAAGGAAAACAAAGCAAAACAAACAAAAAGATTAAAGAAAAACTTATTAGCTGCTTCAAAACATTGTAGCACTAAAGAAGGTCAAAATATTTATTCTTCTTCTTAAAAGAAGGGACTGAAACATTGGTTATATAGATTTAAATACTTTAAAATATCAGCATCTTCTATGAAAAGTTTTCATATCATTTACTGATTATGTTAATTTCAAGTCTTTTAGTTCAATTTCCTTCTTGTTCATATGACTCGCTTTGGTCTTCATCTTCTCCTGCAGTAAGTTTAGAAGAGAGTAGCCAAAATTTACGAGACATAGTCTTTCTTTGGCTTCAGTCCTTTAAGTGGCTCTCAAGGCATTACATTCTGTGCATCTCTAATCAGTTATCTGAAGAATCTCAGACTCTCATAATGCTCACAATGATCACTTTCTCTTTCTTTCGTCATTGAAACAAAAAAGCAATAGTCCCAGATGAGTGAAGGAGCTATCTAGGGATGAAAAGGGATAATTAACTTCTGTCTGAGATCACCAGGTCTCTGATAGACTACTTTTCCCTCCACTTAATGTGCTTTAAGTGTAAGTGTGACTTCATTTGTGTGACTGAGTACATTCTCTTCTGCTGAAACGGTAATGGATAAGTAGGAAAAAAGGAATCCTAAACTCAAGGTCTCTATTGTGTGTCATGGTTTAAAAACCCTGGGTTATGTCATTAGCAATGACAATAGGGCCACATTTATGCTAATGCTGGCTGCTAGTCAAGTCACAGAAGAAGAAAATTCTAGTGAACCTGATGTTCAGCTATGGCCATAAAGCTGAGGAAAATGCAAGGTAAGTAATCCCACATTTCGAAAGAGAAGTACAAGATGCATTCTTTTAGGGTTTGTTGAAACTGACCTAAGAGTCCCAGTGATCCTCTTAGGGTCAACAGCCCATAAGGATGGAGGATTCTCCCATGTGCTGGAATTCATAGGGTCAGAGAATGTCCAGGTATTTTTTTCCCCCACAAGGCAAGTTGCAGAGACACTAAGAAAACCCCTTGAACAGATCGTGTATGTGTGTGTATGTGTGTGACTACTAGGATTGCTTACAAACATGAGAAATGACAGCTTATTTGGACTGAAAGCTGTCTGGAGCTGCCCACAATGCCAGGGAGAGAAAGCAGGAAAGGCTCTGTTTTCACCTTGAGGAAGAACAAGGTGTGAGTTTCACAGGAAGAAAGCGGGGCTGAAGTCATATTGAAAGGACCCTGTCCAAGAGGTCCTGCTCGCTGAGCCTAATCCAACCGGAAGATCCAGAGGGTCATTTTTCTGGGGCAGAGCTGAAGTGTGGAAGGGGTGCCTAAGGTCAGCCGGACTGCACCTGGCCTGTTTCAGGGACGGTTCAGTGAGGGGTTCCTCAGGCGGAGGCGAGCTGCCCCACTAAAGAGAGGCATGCAGAAACCTCCCGTGACCTTCGACTTCTCATAGCGCAAGTTGAGAAAAACAGCCTTTGTCTTTTGACTCTAAACCATCATCTCTTCTCTGACCCTGGGAAAGTCATAAATGGGGGAGGGGGGCAGATAGACCTAAGAGACTGAAAAGACAGGTGACAGTCCCACTATCTCATCCCCATTTCTGGCCTCTGCCCTTCTCTGGGACATGGGAAGAGACTGGAAGTTGAACATTAGTTGATGTTTGATTTAGATCTCACGTGTGTGTGTGTCCCAAGGTGCTATTGGAGATAAGAAATAGATCTGACAGAGTGTCTTTGACAGTAGGTGCTAGAAGAAAATAAAACGGTTTCCTCATTATATTCCACTAGTTCAGGTTATTCAATAAACTAATGATAGTATTCAACTTCGCTTACACATTCCTAACAGGTAGCCTTGAGTAGCAGTATCTTGCATTCCACTTGGGCCCTGATTCATTCGGTCTATGCAACCAGAAAAGAGCAAAGCTCCCTTGGGCAGAAAAATTGTTTACTTCCTCACTAGGATAAGCCTCGGGGAATCTTGATAATTCATTCTTCCTATCTATATGGTAAAGTGTTGTCAGTAGAGTCCACACTCTTGGTCGGTGTATATTACACTTGGCATTGGGTTGGAATGAAAGTAAAAGAAAATAAAGACAAAAATCTGAAAGCATGACAGACACCATGGTGACTGTCTCACATGGCCCCCTTATCAATGATGGATTGCTTTTCCCTGGCTTATTCAATCGGCTCTTCAAGTAACGCCTCCCCAGTTCCTCAGAGATGTGCGTGTGCAGAGGGCGGAGAGGCAAACATAGCCCTTTCTGTTTAAGTTTTAACGATCAACAGCCACTATTTATTTTGAGGCACATTGTGGGCCTGCATTACCCAGCTCTTCAGCTCAGGCCTGTCCCCAGGCTTGCAGCTGAGTTCCTCTTGGCTCCCACTGGAGTCTGCTTCCTACTGAAGCTCACACCGTGACTGTGTGGAACCTGGGGCCGGCGTTGGGCGTATTTACAAATGTCTAATGGAGTTTCAACAAAATCCTTTATATGGAGTTACCTACACTCTCTTTAGCAATTAGTGTTTTAGGAGCTTAACGTAATCTACTAAATTAAATCTTAGGGACTTATTTTTCTCTTCAAACAACTAGTTTGGGAAAAATTTTGAAATGTGTGCATTATAACATGTGAGATATATACTGGTTCCCTCTGGATAAAGATAAAGAAGCTCAGTGGCATTTTAAAGAATATGATACTATAGGAAGTTCCACCAACAATGTGTACCTCTTACACTGTAACACCACATACAGTTTCAGACTGCTGCCTGTCTGTATGTGCTTAACACATACACACCTGCACACACAGACAGTGGCCTCTGGAGCATTTAAGAAGACTTTGCATCCCTGCCAAACATACTTGGCTATATTATGTAAATGGTGATGAATGCAAGTTAAAATAGTGTAACTGATTTATATCATTTCTATTGTTTATTAATTTCTTATAAGAACTGAGGAAAAATTGTACTGTTTGTTATTTGATCTATTAGTTTTGTGCAGGGGGCCATTGGTTAAGACAAAGGTCCCTAATCTCGAGGCCCCTGTTAGGAACCAGGCCACACAGCAGGTGAACTTGAGTGTAATGTGCTTGAATCATTTTGAAACCAGACACCCCACCCTGGTCCATGGAAAAATTGTCTTCCATGAAACTGGTCCCTGGTGCCAAAAAGATTGGGGACTGCTGGGCTAAGGAATCCCCTTTCCAAATAGAAGGGATTAACTATAGCTCCAAGTCCACCAGTCAGTGAATAGCTTAGTCAAAAAATGTCAAGAATTAATGTGTTAGTTGTCATAAGAATAAGAAATTTCAGCAGATTTGCAAGCCAGGTAAGCAGTAAGTTAGAACCTAGTTGACATGGCAGATGCTAATGAATTAATTACCCTTGAGTCACCATCCAGGAAATGAAATTTTGGGTGGGTGGTAATTAAATTGAGAAGACTCTCTAGTAGCTGGAGTTGCGGGGGAGGGGTTAGCAATTTTCTGGTGCTGAGGAATAGGAGAGTAAGGAGCAAGACAACAAATATCAGTAGTAGATGTAAGGTGTCAGTTATCTCTAGTTAGTTCTCCTGGTTCGAGCTGCTGAGTACCATCCAGTTTCCTGGCTGTGGTCCACTGCAGAAGGGGAGCAGAAATACCTAATTGTTGGGCAGGAAAGTTGAGGGACAGTGAAATGAGAATGCAGCTATGATTGTGGCATTTGTCTTCTGGAATGTTTAAAATTTAATGACAGAAATGGACGAAGATAGAATGAAGTCATTATGCGAAGAAATAATATGTCCTTCATATCTACTATGCACAAAAGGCTGTATGGTTACAAGCGGAGAGATTCCATTATAAATGTTTCCTAAATGTAGCTTTGTTTGTACAAGATACCATATCATGCCTTCTATAGAATAAGGATGGGGTATGTGTCTTACATTGATATTGGATATTTTCTAATGCTGCTTTTGAATTTTTTCCTTCAACATTGTAACAAAGTAGGGTTTCCCACTACAGGAGGGGAAATATGAGCATATTGGTTAGGCGTTTACTAAAATGTGAGCTGTCCTCCCCTGGAAAAGATTACTGATTAAAAATGATGTTGAATTTCAAACATTTTATTAAGGCAATATATCACAGGGCCTAAAATTAGCAAATGTATTTAAGTCTGGGCATGAACATTAAGGCATAAAATCAGAGTTCATTTGCATATTTTTTGTAACTTATTCCCTATCAATATGAGAAGAATACCTTGAAATCCAAATGGACAAGAGGAATATTTGTATGCACATCCATATAATTGTATATTAACTGAAACTAATTATAGTATTTCATACTAGATGTTGACTTTTAACATGGTAACTTCAGTGGAATTGTGTGAAGGACTGAAAAATTGTACAACTGGTCTTAACACTTTAAGATCTGTTAGAGTTTGATTTGTCAGTGCAAGAGCATGCAAATGACAATAAAAGATAAGGCAACTAAAGCTAAAGGGATATACCTCTTAATCTGGTCTCACTCACTGGTGGCCAATTAAGTTGAATTTTTGTCTCTTAAGAGGAGAAGGGCTACTAAGATTTAAATGGTCAAATATATTTAGTGTGGAATCAGATTGTTCCTGTAGTTCTGTAAACAATTGAGTCAGTTCCATCTACTAGACCAGTATACTGATGGACCCAAACTGGAAAATCAGTCACACAAATTGAGTTGCCCACTGAAATGAAAAAAAATTATCTATAGAGTTCCATCATTGAGTCTAAATGAACAAAAGTGCAACTTGGTGTTTTTGGAACATAATTCCACTGTGGGGATGTTCTAGCTCATAAGTTTTCCAAGAATGTTCTCCCTTACAAGTCCTAGGAATTAACTGTAGCTAACAGGATGCAAAAACAATTTCTTTAAGGTGGTTATTAACTTCAATACATATGGCTATGACTTTATTCAATCTGAAAAATATTTTTGCTTGTCAAGATAAAGATAAAAATAAGACAGAGATAGTCTGTGATCTTTTATTTTCTACTTCAAAGTCTCCTTTCCTTTAGAGAAATGTTGACACTCAAAGTAACTCTTTTCCTAAGGGGTCAATGACGGCCCAAGTTTGGCCCAAATCAGTCATTTGTTCCTTTGCCATATAATATTTACCTAGTATGTGAGATAGGGACAGATCTCATCTCTACGTCCTTCTCTGGTTTACCTATGTAGACTTAAAAGCATATTGGAATTGAGAATGTATTTATGAGCAGAATCTTAGACAATATTACCCAACTTTTTCAAATTTCCATTTTCTCAGCTATAAAATTCAGTAGATAATTGTCTCCAAGATTTAGTGCAACAAATACGTGTAGAAGGGATTTGTAGGTTGTGAATTACTACACAAATGTTAGCAATCACAAAGTCTTCTGGGTTTGTTTGTTTGTTTGGTCTCAAGAAAAGTAGCAGGCATTTATCGGGATGGTAGGACAATAACTTATTTCTAGCATATTTTCCAATCCTCCATGAAAAAGTTAATAAACATTCCAGTGATATTACCCATTCAAAGTTTAGGGGTTTTAGCCCAGTGGACAAGGTTACAGGTAGGTCTGTTTCAAAATGGCTGCTAGTACCAAGGTTCGCAAGGTTTACAGCATCAGTTTAATGACTTGTTCATTTCAGTTTAAAGTCAGCAGGGATTTCTCAGCAAATAAAGGCTTGTCATTCACCTTGTCCTTTGTTCAGCACATGCTACAAGTAGGAAGCTGGCTCAGTACTAATCAGGGGCTATGATGGTCTGGCAGACTTTGAAATTAGAAATGAATTCTACAGTAATATGAAATATCCTGAAACCATAATAACTATAAATTCATACGATATGAAAAACTTGATAGATTCATACATATTGATCACATCAAACTCGGTGGTAAGCACATCAGAGAGTGTTATTCTACATATTTTAAATATATATATATAGTAGGGAAGTGGAAAAGAAGATTCTTGGTTATTGCACTGAGCCCGATCCTGCATGTTTTATATTTTTATCTTTAAACCGACAAATCAGCCTTTGATAATATATGTGTATGTTTATAGAGGTACAATAGAATGGCACTGGGGTACACAGTTGGAAGGGATGAATTACAATGCACAGCAAAGACCTCTGATGACCCCAGAGGAAGCTTTGAAGTTGGCTTAGGTCCTCAGGCCCGAGATGGAGCCACCAACCCCTGTCACACCCTCCGGGTGAGGGAATGAATACTACAGCCCTGAAAGGAGCATCTGGAGGGTGCGCCGGTCTGTCCACTGCAGTCCTCCCCTCAGCCCCTCAAAGCAAGTCTGTTTGCTTTGTGTAATATATTTTAGAAGTAGCTATATCAGGATACAGGGTGGTCTCTTTCTCTGGGAAAAAAAAAAAGGAAGTTTATGAGATGAGCTACAGTCCCACCAGTGTAATTGCAACTGATCTCAAAGCTGGAAATGATACTCCTTGTTTTCCTCCTACTTCTTGTTATGGCTTCCTCTCAACCTAAGCTAGCATCTCTGCTGGTCTATGTGGCTTATTGGGTGGATGACTCTAAATCCTATCCCCCTGAAGGTCATAGAAACTGTACTACTCCATTTGCCATCAAAATTGGGAAAGAGTACCAAGAGATGCTCCAGTAGATCACCTGGGAGCCAGTCATAGTCTTCCCTGTTTCCCACCTCCTCTCCTCCAGATGACCTGGGTAATTCTTCTTGCTTTGCGTGCTGTTATTTTGGCACAAGAAGCCTGAACTGACCAGGCAGCAGTGATAGCTCAGAGTTCAATGGTGGAAGCATTCCTCCTCTTAGACTAAGACTTCTCAGTCCACAGGAAGTGGAGTTGCAGGGAAGAGAAGCATGGACTCCCCAGCTGGGTCACTAGGAGTGATGACAAGTAGGACCACACCTACTTCAGTCTCTTATATCCGTTAACTCCACTTGTTGGGGACATGGCACCTTAGAGGAGGACACACTATTTTAGGATATTATCTCTAATCATTCCTCAAGTGCTCCTTCGAGGCTGTTGTCATTCTGTGTCAAGCCAGCAGCTTCTCAGTGGTGGACATGTGATAGGATCAGTGGATCGCATGGTCATGGGTTCCTGCCCGTGCCTCTTTGTTAGAAAGTGATCTTTTGCAATGTTATAAAAGATCTCATGTTGGTGGCTCAGATACTTTGTGAGCTCTCAGATAGTACTGGGATCTGGTGCCCTGAGTATAGGAAAAGTTGAATATATGTATATTCTAATCTAAATGAATTTCTGCCATTTCCCAAGTAAAGGGAGTCCAGTATAAACAACTAGCTAGCAAGAGGCTAGTTGCTGTCCTCAAGGAATGGTGCTTTATTGGTTGCTTAGCTATGGTCTCTGTTGCTAGTAGATTGGCCATATGACAGTGGCAGTGACTGCTGCTAAGGAGCATCAGTTTGGCTGGGTTTGAGCCCCTGCTATTGGGTGATGCATAGATTCCATCCTTGCTGTGATAGCCTCTTCATTCGCACACCTTTTGTGTCACCACTGCAGCCTGGCTGATCTCAACTGGCTGTATTGTTCCATCTAATTGGTTTTTATTAGTGCCTCTTTCATAAAGGATGTAATCTAGGGGTTAGACGTGATTCAATGAACTTGACACTTGGGATTCAGTCCCAGAGGCCCACCCTCATTCCTCTTCTCCCAACTTACTTGCCCCCGATCTTCCAATTACTCTCCCTCCAGACTCCTGGCCTATCATCAGACCACCTGACTTTGCTCATAGTCAGTCTCTCTCTTTTTCTTTCTCTCTCTCATATTGGACTATTTCTCTTTTTATTTAGGGTAGATTTCATGGTGTGCCCAATACTCTGCCTAGTGGGAAAAGCTCTTTTATTGCTGTCTTTCAGAGCTATTTCTAAATCAGGCTATAGTGTGGCAGCCATTTATTTTGAGGGCACCTACATACCCAGATGGCAAAACTTGGCGTTTTTATTCCTCAGTCAGTTGGTCATAAGTGTGGGTTGGGGAGGGGGGAGTTACTTGTACAACAGTGATGGAAAACATGGGGTCAGGGCCATGTACTATGGCCCTGTGTTCATGCTTGTTGTGCCTGATGCCAAATACCGCAGTGTTGTCTTACTGTGAGTTGGTGGGCGATGGTGTCACCTGAACTTTTGACTAAATGTGTCTTAGAGGACCCAGATCATGGGAAGTGATTCTAGCCACTTGATCAGTTGATGTCCCCATGTTTTTTATTTCTACTCCAGTGAGCCCCTGTATTCTGCCAGAATCTGTTGTATAAATAGTACATAATTCTCTGCTGTAGAAGGCATGACTTTGCAACAAAACCCCAAGGGTTTGAGTTGTGATTTCTCTATTGGGGCCTACCATAATTTTCATACAGATCTATACTTTTCCTTTCACCAATACCTCTAATATTACAGAGTCTATGAGGTTGTAGAGCCCAAGCTGCAGAGCCACTTGCAAGATAGCCTGAATCACTCTGACCAGTGTGGCTCAGTTGGTTGGGCATTGTCCCACAAAGTGAAAGGTTGCCAGTTTGATTCCTAGTCAGGGCACGTGCCTGAGTTGTGGCCCGGTCTCCAACTGGGGTCCATACAAGAGGCTACTGACCAGTTTCTCTCCCTTTCTTCCTCCCTGTCTTCCCATCTCTCTTAACATAAGTAAATACTTCAATAAAAATATAGCCGAAACCTACTATAATACCTATTTCTCCCCTGGGCACCCCACTCAAAGGTGATGGCCTTTTACTTACCTGGTACATAGGTCAGAGAAGAATGTGCTGCCTACAGAACCCGAATGCCTAAGGCATTTTGATCTTCTCTTAGCATCTGGAGGTATCAGATACAATAACGTGTCCATACTCATAAGGATGTGTCTTGCCATGCCCCAAACCACGGGGCCCCTAAAATCTTCACTGATATTATGGGCCACCGTATCTCCATAGGGTTTGTCTTCAACCTATGGAGCATGTGTTTTACCAGAGGTTTTCATATACTTGCCACTTCTCAACTTCTTTGATTAACGTGATATCATTAAGATCAATGGACAAATGGAATATCCTGCAAAATATCTGGATGGTCTGGGACCCTTTGGGCTACATTGTGAAAGAACATGAGATAGTTAGGCTAGCACCGGGACATGGCTGACATGACTAATGATTTTTCACTCCTAGTGAATGAGATGTTTTGATTGCCCCTCCTTACAGGCACAGAGAAGAACACACCAGTGTGGCTGAATATATTGTATTGGAGGTCATGTTCTTCTGCTCACGCAAAGGTGTAGCATCTGGTTCAGAAGATACAAAGGAAACACCACTTGGATGTTTGTGGTTGTCCACTGTCATCCTCTAGGTTTTGAGTTTTGTAGGGACCATATTGGGGAATTAAATTAGAATATGATGATTTGATAGGAATGCTCATTCTTTAGAATTTTAAGGGTTACACTGATTTCTGTCATTTGTCTTGTATGTGATATGCTACAGTGATAAATGAAATATAAATAGTGGACTATAAATATAGGTAACATGTAAATAAAGAGTGGCATGAGATATAAAAAGAAGAGTAAAAATTTTTATGTAATATAGGTCCCAACTTTTGAAACAAATTTAAGTCTAAATCTACATGTCTATATTTACAATAAAAGGCCTTCTGTAATATTTTTATTTTAGAAGTCAAAATATGTGGATGCAAATAGATCAAACAACAATGAATATATTCTAAAGCGTGGCAGGGGGGTTAGAAATGTATGATTTTGCTTTTGACTTCAGCTCCCAAATAAATGACTTGGAGCATTCTCTGCCCCTTGGGACCATTAAAAAACCTTAGGAGATAAGGCTTTTGTATTTTTAGTATTTTCAACCTAATGAGAAACAGAAACACAAGAAAATAAACATCATTTTAACTTATGGAAAACAGCATGTCCACGGAGCTATAATCAGTCCTATTTAGACTAAAAGTTGTATAAATACAAAAGAAAAGGAAAGCACAGAAGAGAATAGCATTTTTAAGAAACGTTTTGCATCAGGTACTGTGTGTGCTATGCACTTTATATGCACCATTCTATTTATTTCTATGATAATCCAGTCCAGAAAATATTATTATTCTTATTTCACAGATGAGAAGACTGTGCTTCAAAGAGATCAGATAACGTGCACTATCAAGCAGCTAGTGGTGGGCTGCATTCGAAAAGCACTGTGGAATCTTTATTGCTGGGCACCATGCTGAGCCAGAGCTTTACAATCACACACTAATTGATTCCTCTCCAGAGAATACAAATTCTTTCCTCATAGTTTGTGATAAAAAAAAAACAAACAAACAGGGAAGTTAACTAAGTTATCAAGTCCATACAGCTAGCAAGCAGTCTGTCCTCTGTACCTACTGTCTCTGCCATTCTGTCATAATGTGACTGTCCACTTACATTAGTCCACTTCATGGACCCCAGTCTGATAAATAAATGGATAATGTTTCAGATTTGTTTGAGTCTAGTGATACATGTTTGGAAATTATTGATAAAGAAGAGGAGCTTGAAATTAATTAAAATTTCTAAAATTTGCCACCCAAGTAATTTCTATCCAAATTTCCATTGTTCTAGGTGTCATTGCTTAGCATGGGTCAGTTGTAGAATGTATCTTAAAAGTCAGTGTGACACAATTTCTGCTGTCCAGGGACCCACAGTGTCAGTGAAAATGAATTTGACAGGATTAATCTCATCAAATACAATTAAGACAGAGTGACTTGTAATGGTGAATTAATTCTATATTTACTAAATATCCAGAAAATGTGTGGAGACTCATAAAAGTAAATACAAATTAAAGATGGTACATGCAATTCAAAGAAAGATTGATTCTTTGTATTAATATTCCTTAAATTCTAACACAGCCAGAGCTTGGTAGGTTATATATTCTTTTGTTTTGGTTTAACTCTATTTTAGGAGTGTTGTAGTAGTCCCTGTCTTCATACAGAATGACAAGGATTCTAATTGTTTTTGAAAAGTTCTTTCAGTTATTGTTTTATTTTGTTTTATTATCAGCTTTAAGTGAAAAGCTCCAGATAACAAAAATAGAATTTAAAAAAAGTTTTCTTTCATACAAAGTATCTACTCACAGGTTTTTAGCCTTTAATTCAGTTTCATTTTTTAAAAAAGACAATACTTAGAAAACTTAAATGACTCGTGTGTGCCATGCATTACGTCTTTGTTATCTTCTATTGACCGATATCCACCAACAATGTATAGACTCTTAAGTCTCCTTGACAATATAGACAAAACAGAATTATCTATTTAGATGTTTTCTGAGTTTGATATATTGTAGAACATAAGAAAATTCACTTGAAATAAAAAGGTAATCCATGCTCAAAATAAAACATACATCATTACAAAGCAAGAGAAGTCAAATAGAAAAGCCAGCTTCTAGTATTTCCTGACTTTTTTCTGTCCCAGTTCCTATTTACATCAAGATCTCCCTGATAATCAGATAAAATATTCTTTAGGTCTGAAAGCTGTTAACTGGACACATGTTTATGAACATGAACAAAAGTAGAATAGGCTATTTCAAGAGAGAAAACAGTTCTTCAGATGGGTTTCTCCTAACCATGGAGAAGAAGAAAGAAATAAAAACACTGTATAGCTTATTCTATACCCTTCTTTTGCCTTGTCTCCTTGATTTCACGAATAGAAAGAAACATGAGATAACAGAATTGATGGCCTGGACATGATCCTTTGGATCTCACGATTCCATGTCCCATTTCTGACATACAGACCACCTGCTTTCTCTTCATATATGAACCTTACTTCTCATCATTTAACATGAGCTTTTGAGCCCAATTCTGATTAGGCCTTTTAACCCGCTGGCCTGGAAAAGATAACATGACTTGTAGGGAAATTCAACGGACTGAAGTGGCAAATACATTTTGCTTTTTATGTCAAGAACAGTAACAACAACAATAAAGCCTCATACCAAGCATGTAGTTAGTTTCCCATAAAGCAGTTACTCCTGTTTTCTAAACACACATGCTAAGTGGTTGCTTAAGCTGCTTGTCTCATAGGGAAGTTTGCGTCCCAGGAGTGTGTAAATACAGGATGCAGGGGTAGCACACGGAGGCCTAAGCAGCGCTTTCTATGGGAATTATAGGAACTTATTACTGAGGATGTGACATCTGAGCTGAGATGGACTTCCCAGTATGAATATGAATTTTCCAGGCTGTCCAGAAGGGCAAAGAAATGGCCGGTAGAAGAAACACTTCACCCAAAGCCTAGGAAGTATATGTTCAGAGAAGTATGCACTTTTCAATACAATGGGCAAGATATGCAGGGGATGAATCACAGAATGTTTTTTGCCTACGCTAGAAAAGTTGGTCTTTTTGTCCAGGCTAGTTGAGATATCCGAGGCTAGGGTGTAAAAGATAGGCATGCTCCTATTGGTGTTTTTGAAAGACAGCTCTGGAACCAGTGTGGATAATAGCTGGCTTGACAGTGCCGGACAAGGGACTGGAAACAACAAAATTAACTAGGAAGTTGTATCCGTAGGCCAGGCACAAGGGAACGAGGCCATCCACCACAGCCCGTAGATTAGAGTGAGCAGTTGTGTTAGAGGTTCTACAAAATGTGGAAATTACTGTTAATGTGTACAGATGGATTAGGAATCTGGGATGAGCCCTGGCTGGCGTAGCTCAGTGGATTGAGCGTGGGCTGTGAACCAAAGTGTCGCAGGTTTGATTCCCAGTCAGGGTACTTGCCTGGGTTGGAGGCCATGGCCCCCAGCAACCACACATTGATGTTTCTCTCTCTCTCTCTTTCTCCCTCCCTTCCCTTTCTAAAAATAAATAAATAAAATCTTTAAAAAAAAAGGAATCTGGGATGAGTTCTAGATTATTGATTTAAGAGAATAGATGGTAAATCCATTGCTTTCAAAAGGTAGAACACCAGGAAGAGTGATTTTGACAGGAAGCACTTGGGTTGCAAGTTCATTGAAGGCTCCTTGCCTTTGCGTTTCAAGAATCTGGTCAAGGGTCTAACAAGGGTAGACTTTCACGATGCATTAGGAGGCCCGAAATCATAAAGACAAGTAAGTTTTTGTACAAGTTAATTGATAATGCTGAGTATAAACTATGATACAGTAAAAGATGAAGCAAAGGAGGTAAATATTTAAAAAACCTCAAAGCATATAATTAAAATTTTATAATTGAAATAGGTAAGATTAATAGTCTGAGTGAAAAGCAATATATTGCTGTGTGTATTCCATAGATTGAAGCAGAAGGAAAGATGAATGCAGAATATTTTATAATATTCTCAGAGGAAAATATTTATGGTCTGAATTGAGTGCAACTCTGATCATGGAGAGAAAGATAAGTTCAGGGAATAATATGGAATAGGACACGGTTAGCAGTTTGCATTTGAATTAAAAAGGAGCTTTTGATGCTGACAAGGAATTCTGTAAATTATTGGCATTGCTGACAGTATGTAAAGCTTATGGGACAATATGACGGGGTCACGTTATTCACCCCAAGTTCCTTGATAATTCGTAGGTGAATCATTCTCCTACTTTTGAAATGACTCCTCCTTGCTGGTCAAATTTTTACCCAGCTTTGAAGAAGGAAGGAAATTGTACCCCCATCTTGGAATAGCAAGTTAATGGATTTTGCATTAACATACTATAACCACCAAGTCCTGGCACTCCCAGAACCAGGACATACTCATCTGATTAGCACTTAAATATCAAAAGAGTAAAAGTGGGCCCTTTTTTTCCCCTCTTCTCTCTCCTCTGTCACTTTCTCTCTGGGGCACACACAGATTATAACCGAGGAAAAAAATTAGAAGTGGAAGGTCTAACTTTGGCTGTTTGCCACCTGGAAATAAAATCTATTTAATTTACCCTGACTATCCTTGTTATGGTGTTAAATATAGACTAAATAGTTTAATATGGATTTATGTAATGAGTTCACAAATTGATTTTGCAGAGTTTGCTTGCTTTAGGAAATAAGCGGTTGCCTTCAAAGGCCTGAGTTGCAAATGTACGGGTGGACTCATTTGGATAGGGTGAATGGATTTTCCTAAAAAATGATAAAAAATCTAATCTATGATCATTTGATCACCCCAATATTTTGGGAACACAGAGTCAGGCAAAACCAGCAAACAAAAAACAACCCCTCAGGGGGAGCAGTCTCTAAAGGGTAGCAATGCCAACACCTTATCTCGGAGTGAAAGGATTGAAGAAACAAAGGCCACTTCCTCTTTTCCCTTTTTTTTTTTTTTGAGAAGGTCCCGTCTACCTTATTTAAACATTCATTATTTAGCCTCATTATTTAGCCCGAATTGTAGGCAACTAATGGTTAAGTAAAATTTCTTGCAAGCTTGAAGTGAATCCAGAGAGGTTTCTCCCTTTGTGGGGGCTCCCACTGCCGGACCTGGGATGATCAGCTCTGAAGTCATTGTGATTGGTGACTGGCTGGTGACAACAGCCCAGTCACTCTAGGAGTGGCTACTGATTTGTAATTGCAGTGTCCTTTATTCCAATTGAAATGCAACAGTCTCTTCACATTACTGTCCTTTCTCTTAAAACATGGAAATGTGGGTGTGGGAGCTGGGGAAGGTTAAGAGACAGGGTTTGCCTTCACGAACTCTACACTTTCTCACAGTCTGTCCCATTTCTCTAAGGCACCACAGGCCGGGGAAGCCAGCTATCAGGAATGATGATTTACAGTCCAAGAGTGCTTAATGTAAAATCTGTCCGTGTCAAAGGAGAAACTTTGGTCCATGCAGCAGTAATGGGAATTTTATTTGTGTATAAGATTCAATTGGGGCTTTCAATTGTATTCTTTAAACTACCCTGCCCTTATCAATTCGTGCAATGTGTAGGTCTCGTGGGTCCTCAACCCCGTTCTACTTTAAAAACAGAAAGCAGTAAATATAGTAATTAGTCTAATCCACATCCAAAAAATATAAACTAACCTTTTAAACTGACTGCAAACATAACAACAACAATCATTATGCAGTTAGACTCTGCCTTTATTTTTAATTGTTTATCCTGGTGATTAAAATGTAACTCTCCAAAAAGACTTTTTTTTTTCACAACAGACTTGTCTCTCTTTCCATTTAACTGTAACCATTTAATATTCTAAAATTGCTTTCCTTACTTTCCATTTCCATACACAATAGAGCTTTGCATACCATGGCTTTAAAAAATCAGAGTTGAGGAATATGTTGAATAATATTTTAGAGTAAAAATTGTATCAGGTCGGTGAGAATGAAAATAAAAAATAAAGTCTTCATAAGTATTTTGTTCACTAACAAATCACTCTGCAGCCTGCTAAACAAAGGCAATGTTAATGACATTCTACACTAATAATAATGGGTATTTTGCTTTAATTCTACTTACCAGTCTTTGTTAGAATCTTTAGGGATGTCTCACCCTCACAGTTGATAAGGGATATGTATAAAATATGTTTTGTTTTAGAACACAGATACCCTAACTTTAGTGTTCCTGGCTTCTGGTCTGGGATTAGTTAACTAGTAATATACGGCTTCTGTGTCCTGCCTCACTGGGTCTCCACTCTCTCATTTCTAGTTTGTACTATTTGTATCTCCTTTTGTGGATTCCTAAATTCCGTACCTCACGGGGCTCTGCATCGACCTACCCCTGTAACACCGACCCACTTCTCCTTACATCACAGATTCTACTAGAGCGCAATTCTAAGATCCTTTTCACCTTTATTTTCTTCCAATAACCTTCTCAAGGCATCACTGATTTAAAAAAGAAACCATCATTATATCAGCGCATCATCCTCATTATCATCATCTCATTTGTTTTTCTCTGCTGTTTGTTAACGCAATGTGCTGTCCCCAAGCCTCGGTTCTTTTACGTTTTCTGATTACCTTAAATAAGAGTGACAATTAGTGCTCTGGAGATGACATATTGATGCCAGTAGCTGAGACAGACATGTAAAATTCCGTATATTATTACGGCAAGAGATGTCAAATGTCTGAGTCGAGTTGGAAGAGACTTGATTTCTGATGTGTGAAACCCTTAGTGCCTGAAGCACAGCACCAGTACGGTTTGGATGGTAAGTGACATGACTGAGCATTCGCAGTATTAAAAGTATACACTCTATGTTGGCCCAGTTTCTCCTCAAGTTTATGATACAGTAAAGAATACTAGATAGAATCCATGGAAGGTATAAAACTCCTTTTTTTTGACTCTCTGTGGGATTCGTCGTCCATGGGAGACTTCATATTCTGGAAATACTTCTGACTCGAATGTCTTTTGCATAACTAGCAAGACTCTCCGTGCAGTAGTTTTTAGAATGACTCCATTTTAACTTTCTTTGCTATTCAACATAAATTTCAAGACATAAGATACGAAGAATTTATAATATTTTGCTATTTAGAGGAATCTTGTGTAAAATCTACCTCTTGGTTCACATATGTAGAGAGACCTGATACACGTTTTGGAGTAGTCCTGTCAACAAATTCCCCGACTATGTTTCCAGACATTTGAGGCTCTGGGAAGGAATGAACGGCTCCAGTGGTGAAAGCAGAATCACGGTTGACACTGTTCCCCTGGCCCAGGCGTCTGAATATCAAAGGGTGACCACGGAGGTGGCAGATGTTTACTGCGTCAGTTTAGACAGGAGGGAACAGTGGGTCGCAGGACTTCCTTCCCTGCATGGCTCCAGTTAGCATGGGCCCACAGAGAAGTTTTGTCTGAGTTTTGGCAGGTAGACATAAAGGAGTAGCCACACTTCTCCATGTTTGGGGGGTTATTGCAGGACCCAGGTTGCCACTCACCTGCTCCCTCACCTGTGGACACGAGGCAGCAGCCTGGCCAGTAGCAACTCCAGGGCCTGCCGTACCTCTGCTTCAGCTTCTCCTTCTCCTGGGAGAGGTGCGTGTTTAGGTCTGCAGTGGAGTTGATGAGAGATTGACATGGAATCCAGTTCTCATGGGTTCCATCTAAGCTTTACGGACTTGACCTTGTTTTTGCTTTCTGCAGTTTACCTCCACCTTCCTTCCCAGCTTCCTGCCCTGGTGACTTCAGGCTCAGTGACGAGATTCAGAACAGCAGCCTTACGTACACTCTACAACCAGCTCTCACAACTGTGCAGTACTAAATCCTGCAATAAACTGCGTCTCTTCCACCACCCCATGACTCTAATGCTCCGATCAAACCTTGACTGATACAGTGGCCAAGAGGGACAGGCAGTAAAGTGGCCAAGAAGTCTGGGAAGTGAGTACTGAAGGGCTTCCCGAGACACACAGCCTCAGATGCTTTTGCCAGTTTCTAAGACATACCTAACAATATTTGCTCCTTTTAAAGATTAAAAACTCTTTATAAATTCTCATCTACTAAAATTATAAGCTCTAAAATATGAGTTTGAATATACATGGGTCCCAGAAGTAAATGAATAGCATACTTAATTCAGGAATAGTGCATTAGCAAATGCACTATTAACAAAATATAGGCGGAATGTATAAAAAGCAAAAGAAAAGGAGTTGGGTTTATCTTCTGAGCCTCCAGCAAAGAATACAGTCCCGCCAACACCTCGATTTCCGTACAGTGAGAACCATGCCAGCTTTCTGGCCTCCAGAGCTCTAAAATAACAAATGTGTTGTTTTAAACCACTAAATTTGTGGTAATTTGCTACAGCAACAAGCGAGCACAAAATCATTTGGCTGAAAGTTTCTTCCATGATTTTTGTCTCTGAATTCTGATCACCTTGGTTAATTCTTATAGAAGTTTTGCAACACTGAGCAAATAGTGATTTTATATGAACATGTAGTTTTTGTGGCCAAGGAGCTCTGTCTTGGTACGGCACAAAGAAATGTTATGGAAAACAGGGACTCTCTTTGTAGTTCGTTCTCTAAATAGGACGAGAATCCCTGCCAAGGAGTTTCGAACCTCCCACATCGTTTGGCGGGAATTCAGTGTCCAGAACAGGAGGACATAATCCCCACCGAAAGGAAGCAAAAGCGGGGAAGCCACAGGTGAGCACTCTCAGGTTGGGCACACCAGAGCTCTTTGTGTTTGGGAGTTTTTCCTGTAATGAATAGATAAAGGCCAAGGGTTATAATAGAACTCTGAAGCAAGACTTTAGCACCAACTAGATCACAATAGAAGAAGACAAATGTGCAAAGGAAAACCAATCCAAATTGCACCTCTGCAGAGTTTTTTTTTCTTTTTTAGCCAAATAATTAATGGTCTTCACAAATTCCTTAGTAAAGAATCACATTAGAGCCCAGTCCTGGTCCTCATTATTCCGATGTATAAGAAACTGGAGTAAACAATGACACATTCTCATTATGATTTGCGGATTACATAAGCTAGATGCCTTATTAAATTTCTACCTTAAAAAAACCTTACATAATTTTGTTATAATGGTTTTCCTGGATTCTTTAAACTCTACCTAATCAGCATAGTCAAATTCTGCTGTCAGGAGTGGAGAAACCATTAAAAATTTTCTCTCAGAGCATTTCATGTTACAAGGTTGACTGGTGCTTGACTGTGCATTCACTCCTCTTACATACAATGGAAACAGAAAGCTCATGTTTTAGACGAAAGGGTGGGAGCATCCCCACGGGTCCTTCCAAAACCACATGGTTCTGATCCTGCTCCCAAGTTTACACAGTGCAGAGTTATTCATTTTTAACATGTTTGTCAACAATGGTCCTCCTTTTAAAAAATAATCTGTCTTCTGGACTCAGTAATGATGAAACACACAGACCCCGTCATTCAGGCAGGGTAAATTGAACACTTTATTTTTTACACAAAATCCACATCTCTGCCACTTTTGGTTCCCGTGGCATGATTCCTTATGTTATTGCTACCCCACATTTCTCAACAGTGCTGCCATGACCATTTCCATCAGTGACTTCCTATTTTTTTGCATTGTATTTAAATGGCTTTTCTTATGAACAAAGTTAATGACCATAAAGCTCTCATTTTGAATATTAAAAAATACTAGCTAGCCATGAATATTAACCCAACATTTGATAAGCTTGTGATGGTTGATAACATGCCTGTGCCCTAGTAAGTTATTCTATCCAGTTGCATATTATTTATAATAAATACGGCTGGACATTATTCATAGTAAGATTAGCTTAGTCATTAGTTTTATAAAGCAAAGAATATTTGAACTGATATATTTTTAAATAATTCTCTTCCCTCTTATGCCTCTGCTGTTCTTCCGCATACTATCTTTTATGGAAAATGGGAGGGAAAAATGTGTGAGATGTGATAGGACAGGAAAATGTCAAAGATACCATTTGTGGTGCCTCCTTCTCCAATAAGCTAGGGCTTTTTTACATCCCAGACTGCACATGACTTTCATGGGCCAGAGGCACTTTTGCCTTTGTAGGTCCCTCCCCACAACCCAGAGAAACTATATTTTGTAATTGTATTGGCATAAAGACTGATACAATCCAGGATGGATTGTCTGCTGATTTAAAAAATTAAAACATGTTCCCGGGGGCCCTGAAAGTCCCATCGGCTGTCAGGGCAGTGCCTCCTGTGCCCAATGGATAAATCAGCCTTGTTACAACCACACCATGGTTACAATTTTGGCAAATTTGGTCTAACTTTTTAAGTGCTTGAAGTCTTTTGATACATAAGACAATTTTTTCATTATCACAACTTTTATGTTATTTAATAGATCATTTTCTTTTAAAATTATTCTTATGTCATAGGTATGTTCTATAAGGTTGTGCCAATAAATTTTTTAATCAATGGAATCATTCTTTTTTCATTAACTTTTGTTATTACCATGAAGGAATTGAATCTTTATTTCATATCAATTTCCAATTCAAAAAGCATTTAAGCTAACATTTAAGCTTTGAGAATCTTCACTTCTAATTCCTTAGCACCCCCTTCCTACTGTTGGCACACTATGTTGTCCTAGAACTCATGTTCTGACACCCATGCTCATGTTTATGAAAGGTGCTAAAAATTTAGAAAATCGTTTTCTAACAAAAGTGGTTGTCTCCAATTTACCTGTGATGTCAATTGGAACACTAAGGTATCTGGATTTTTTTTCTTAATTCAAAGCCTTTCAGAAGATAATAGCAAACATATCCTTTTAAAGAAAAATAGTTATCCTCATTATGTAAGTAGCAAATGGAACTCTAAGTATGAGTTCATGAGGCTAGTGATGCCCTTACTGTCTGATAGTCAGAACAATCCTTTCGGCATTCAGGAGATTATCTCAATACTATGTGCTATGCAGAAAAGTAAACCAGAACCGGTATGTTGAGGAATGTGTAATGTTTCTTAATGCTAAGACTATCCTAACCAGTTCAACCAAGTTAGTAAGCTTACTATTTTTTTACAGTTTATTTAGGATATTTTAGAGTTTAGGAAAATTTTAGGGTAAACTGTGGTGGCATGCTACACAATTAATTTACAGTCTTGCTCTAAGGACCACACATAATCTAGGGTCACCTGTTCACAGCACCTTTGGCAGCTGTATCCTAAGGGGAAGTCAGGAGTTGGTGCAGAATTCCAGCATCAGTTCCACATTCTGAAGCTGGAATCAATCTCAACAGGACTTGAGCCCCAACTATCTATAGCATATGAATGAATACAAGTGACAAATCTATCTTAGTGGGTGCATGCTAATTTGGAAAATGTAAATTAAAGACTGTTACTAAATTTGATGTTCAATGTGCTTAGAACTCATACAGTCATTATAGATCCAAAGAGCTTCAGATAGCTTTTCATCCCTCTAAAATAGTAGAAAAATTATAATATCCAAGAGAAGAATATTAAAAAATTCACTTTGGCCTTTATGCAAAGAAAAAATTGTTTCTCTTTTAATAAATAGAAGGTGGATGGATGGATGGATGAATGATGGATGGATGGATGGGTGGATGAATGGATGGATGGATAGAGATAGATAGATAGATGATAGATAAATAGATATCATAAAATTTAGTCATCTATAAATACCATTGATTAACAAAACTCAGTGGGGCTGGAATATTTGCGGATTTCTCCTTTTAGACACTGAGGTCATTAAGACCTCTGTGAACTATCTTTAGCATGGGAATTTTGAAAGTTTCAATAGACTTAGTATATGAGTAGGTATCTATAAAATTACATTTTCATTATTCATAGATTCATAGACTAATGATGAAAGTGACTTCTAGACTTCAGGACTTAGAGAAGACATTAGTGTTAATCTTAACAACTAGAATACATTTTAAGAGGTTTTAAAATTATTTATCATTAGCAACTGGTGGGCTTTTTTAAGTTTAATATCCAAGGAAGCTGTTTTTAACAAACAACTAAGGACACATTAAATCAAGCAAGTTTTGGAGCCAATGCCTCAAGCAAGGAAACAGTATAAGTACATATTCTCTACTCTTAATTTCTGTTCTGCTTCTCACTCCTTCAGAGATGCAAATGCATAAGTTATTAGAGGGATTAGTGATTCGTACACGATTAGAAAGTGAACATTATAAACCAAGCACACCATCATACATTTATTATATTATTTAAAAAGTCTCCTTATAACTCATAAATCTGACATAATATTAGTGTTTGGCTTTATTGCCATAATATATTTTAGGAATAGAAATCTTCTGGATAGATGTTTTGACAGAACAAGAAAGAAACTGAATCTATAACTGCCCTGTGAATGTGTTGGAATTCATAAAACTCAAGATATAACTTGTATAAAATAATTTTCATGTGTCATTAATATTTGGATAGATTATATTTTAAATATGTATTTAACTTATAATTATCAGTCTATTCATCTATCTCTCTTTTGATACATCCTCCCAGGTGTCCATGCCAGTATCCATCACAGAATCCATATATTATAGACCCTACAACACTAGTTAAGGAAATGAATTGCTACTCGGTTGTGTATAAACACATACACACACACGCACACACACGCACACAGAAAATCTAGGCATTTTTAAGGCTAGCAACTGAATCACATGGGTAGATTCAAAGATGCATTTCATCTCTAATATGAGCAGCTCCATTGCTAATAAATATATATATACAATAACATTACTATATATCTATTATTATTACAAACATTAATATTAAAATAAATTGTACTTGCATAATGGCTTTGTTATTGATAATAACATATTTTGAAGAACCTATTACAGTTGTATCACACCCCACTATAAATAAGACTAAATAAGACATAGATCTGTAATATTTGCCAACAGATATCAAAATAGTGTCGGCCCTGGCAAATAGTCATAAGAGAACCGATTAAAGATCTTCCCCACTCCATCCATTTGAGCCTGTAACAAATTTTAAACTCTGACCTCAGAGAAGGAAGCCTTGGACATGTTAGCAGGATACACCAGCCAAATCCCACCTGTCTGATCTTATTAGGATACCCTCAGGATTTAGGTTCTGACCTTCCATAATTATTGATACCTATTTAATGTATCTTTTCATCCATAGCCAAAAGCCTAGTACAGCTGCTCAGGCACATGTGAATACATCAGTGCTGCCAGCAGAGGCTGATTGGCATTCATGCTTGAGTGTGTTTTTTTATTTTCTCCTTGGCTGCTGGGAGAAGCCTGAGCACAGAAGCTAAAGAGCTTCATCTATTAGGCATGACAGATTTGTATGCAGTGGTAAATGCCTGACCTTGCTCAACTTCCCCCATCCATTCCCATCATTCTCTCGCCAGATGAAAGAGTCTGCTTAACTCCTGCTTCCTGCCTGTTCCCTTGGCAACAATAACGGAGTCAATCTTTGAGAATAACTAATAGGAGAATATGTTGGCAGTGGGATTTAGTGCTAAAATTTAAAAAAAAATTAAAATTACCCACAGAATTATACATGAGGAATGTTTAAAGTTGAGATTTAAAAAAACATACCCATCAGTGACTTCCTTATTAACTCATCTCACATTATGGTATTCTAACCTGAGAATAGAGTATTTAAGCTTTTAGAATCCATTTGACTTATATGATGAAAACAGGTTAATGTTGTAATAAAATTTGTATTGTTTTAGATGTTGAATGAGTGGTTGGAAGAAGATATGTACAGCCAGCATCTTGGCTGGAAAAACTTTGTAATAAAATTTGTACCATTCGCTTCCTTTCTCTTCTGAAGGTGGCCTGCCTTTTAAAGGCATTAGACCTGGGAGATCGCAAACCTGCAAATTTCATTTTCCTTTAGGATTTTGTCACTGCTAGCTCCGTTTTTTTTTTTATTAAATGTATTGGGATGACATTGGTTAAGAAGATCATATGGGTTTCAAGTGTACATTCCTGTGGTGCATGATCTTCATGCTGTGTTGTGTGCCCACCACCCCTTCTTCACTCCCCTCCTACCCCCTTCCCCCTGGTAACCACCATACTGTTGTCTTTGTCTATACGTTTCCGTTTTATGGCTCATACAAGTGAAATCGTATGGTTTTTGCAATGTGGAAAATTCATCAGCATTCTTGCTTTGTATTATTTTTTGACAACACATCCCAAGGTTGTCAAAATTCCCAGAACCCCTGTGGAATTCTTAAATGTTCAGTGAAATCCATAGCATTCATTGAAGACTAAACTCACAAATTGTTCAGTGAAACTTTCATGGAATTTTATAGAATAATTTCCAATGCCTTCATTTCTTAATAAGAATGCAGGCAGCTAAGAGATCTATTCTGGATATCCCATTGATTCCATTACATTTTATTTGTTTTGCCATGGGCACTGAGTCAAGGGATATAAAAAGATCTAATTTTTCTATTATTCTAATCTTAATATTTAATATTTACTGAGGCTACTTAGCATATGGGCGTACTTTACTGGGCCTAATACATCATCAAAGTAATAATGTAATAATATTAATTTAGATAATCTACTCTAACACTCTGTATTAAATGAAAGCTTAGTATTACTTATATTTTGATTATGTGTTATTACTACAGATTTTGAGAGTGCAGTTAACGTCTGTTATAAGAATCATAATTACACTTGGCAACAGAATTTAACAAAGCTTATTTATCTGTTTTCTAATTAAAGTAAAATACCAAATGCTCCTACTCATTTTTAAAGGCCCTGATTGGAATGGACATTTTGCTTTGCAGCCTTTAATAGAAGTTGAATATAACTATATTCCAACTGCCATTGCTGGTGCTGTTTTTTTTCAAGAAATCTGATTAACCACTGATTAAGCATTGATCTGATTACTGATTAATAAAGTCTGAAGGAGCTGAGCACCCCTCAGGGCATGTCAAAATGTAGCGGTGACTGCTCACTCATGTTTAGGGAGAGGCTGGTTGGATGGTCTGTTTATGTCCCCACAGGTATCTTCTGTCCATCACAGATGAAGCAGTTGCCTTGCTGATAGAATAAACAGGGGGAAGGCTTTCAGATAGTGTTTTGAGTTGCTCTGAGAAAATGTAACAAGCCCTGGCTGGTGTGGCTCAGTGGATGGAGCACTGGACTATGAAGCAAAGTGTCACTGGTTCGATTCATAGTCAGGACATGTGCCAGGGTTGCAGGCCGGATCCCCAGTAGGAGACGTGCGAGAGGCAAGCACACTTTGATGTTAAAAAAAGAAAAGAAAAATAAAGGGAACATAACAAAATACTGTTAGTTTCCCACTGCTGCTATAATGTATGAACACAAACTAAATATATTATCTTACGGTTCTGGGGATTAGAAGTCCAAAATTAGTCTAACTGGCTTAAAGTTAAGGAATGGCAAGGATGGCTTCTTCAGTTTTATAGCCTTCTTCGAGCTTGTAGAGTCAGCCTGCTCACGGCCCCTTCGCGTCATCACTTCAAATTTTTGTTTCTGTTGTCACTTCTCCTATCACTGAGTCTGACCACCTATCCCTGCGCCCCAAGTCTCCTCTTGGAAGAACCCTTGTGATTGCATTGGACTCACACGGGTAATTCAGGCTGATCTCCCCATCTCGGGATCCTGCATTTATTTGTATCTATGAAGTTTGTTTACCATGTAAGTTAACTTACTTACACTGCCTAGGGATAGGATGTATATAGAAGCCTTATTTAGCTTAGCCACAGACACAAACAACTTCATCTTCTAAAAAGTGTGCAGTGTAGGCACTCAACAAATATTTCTCAGAGGAATACATGACAGTAAATACACAGAGATACACAAGAAATAATATTATGCAAATTCACGAGTTTGCCATTGTATACGAGCACAGCTCTCCAATGAGTCACGGAGGAGTAACCTAACAATTGCACGCACAGTCTGATCTTCAACTGAGAAAATCAGGGGCTGGAGAGTGGAGGTTCCGTTTGCAGCTATTTGGTGAGTTGTGCTGGTATCCACTGTTATATTACAATTTTTATTTTTGGATCTTTAATATTTATATTTTTTATGGGAAACCCAAAATTAAAGGGTAGAGGAGATATAGGTATACAATATGGCATTTAAAGGCATCAAAAGAAATGTAATGAAGGGGATGTGCTCTTTATTGGCATTTGTACCCTTACGATGGATTCTAGGTCCTCTTTCACTTCATTCTGGAAGATACCACAAAGGAGACAGGGGGGCAGGACAAAAGGAGGGGAGGGATTAAGCAGAAAGCCCAAGCAATTGTTTTAAATATCAGCTTATAGTTTATGATATGATAATTATTATTATGATCCTTGTCCATGATAGCATTACCATAACTGCAGGCTAAAAATATCATAACTACTCTATAATGAAGTAAAATATATTAATATTTAGTATGGATCATTTTACACAAAATACATCCTCAAAGGCTTACAAAGCTAAATAGTATAGTTAGAAACACATGTCAAGAGAAAGGAAGAAAAGTGGCAAGTAAAAAAGATAAAGCACAAAGGTGGTTTTTAAGGCATTTGAAATGAACCTGTAGCGCATGATACTAACAAGGTCGAAGGAAGAAAAACCTAGTGTGACAAAAAGAGAGTTGTTATATCAATCTGTTCATTCAGTAATAAATTGCTTGATAGAGTTAATTTTATACCCAGGTGGTTGATTAGTTCATGCAGTCAATCTTAGGTTTACATTTGTATTCCATATTCGGTTTTCTCCATCTTGAATCCATTCAAAGATGTAAAGGGAGTCCTTGTTGAGAGATGAAAAAGTTAGCTGGTCACTTTCCCGTCTCTCTTTACTTTTGTCTAGCCCATGTGAGCCATAATCCTACTCACACTACATCCTGCTGCTACCTACAATTTCTTCTCTACTCATCTTGACCAACATAAAGATGTTACTAAAAAAAAATAAGAAAGTCTACCTACTATATGCACGCCATGGTGTTATATGAAAATAAATCTACTTGCAAGGAGCTTAGACTTGGTTGAGGGGGACAGACAAGTGCACCACTAAATTGGAGAGACTACACTGAAACACACACATTCACTTTTCATGCATTTGCAAGGACCCAAAGATATCTAGCTTGTGTTATAGTGCTGTATTAGTTTGTTCAGGCTGTTGTAGAATACCCCAGCCTGGGTGGCTTCTAAGCAGCTTTTACTTCTTCTTCACAGTCCTGGAGGCTGGAAGGCACAGTCAGGGTGCCAGCCCGGGGAAGTGAGAGTCCTTTCCTGGGTTGTAGAATTTCAGTGCTATCGTCACATGTGGGAGAGGTGAGGGCTGTCTCTGGGGAATCTTTTATAAGAGCAGTAAACCTATTTACAGGGCCTCTGCCCTTAAGACCTAATCACTTCCCAGAGGCCCCACCTCCTAACCCAGGGATGTCAAACTCATTTTCACCGGGGGCCACATCAGCCTCATGGCTGCCTTCAAAGGGCTGAAATAATTTTAGGACTGTATAAATGTAACTACTCCTTAACTGGTAATGAGTTGAAATTACAATCAGCCCTTTGAAGACAACTGCAAGGCTGATGTAGTCCCCAGTAAAAATGAGTTTGACACCCCTGTCCTGATGCTATCACACTGGGCATTGGGTTTTCAACGTGAAAATTTGAGGACACAAACTTTCAGACCATAATGTTTTGATATTCAAACCATCCCATATTTGGCCAGTAGGGATCTTTCTAGCTACTTACTGGGTCCTTTTGATACGTTCCAATTGCATTGTAATCTGGATCATTTCCGAAACACCACAAAGCCCCACATAATGCAATGCAAAGCACATGAAGTCACATAGACTTGAGTTTCACTTCTGGCATTGCTAGTTCCTAGCTACACAGTCTTGGCAAACAGAGCCTGAGTCTTGGTTTTCTAATCTATAAAATGGGAATGAGGACTAATGAGAAAGCTTATAATAAGCAATGGGTCCGGTGCTGAAAAAAAATAGCTAATATTTATTGAGCACTATGTATGTTTCCTTTAATCTCCCAAGATACATACTAATTAAGTAACCTATCCTTAACCACATAACCAATAATTTGGAGATGGTTTTAAATCCAGGAAAAGTGGCTTTAGAAGCAAGAAGGTAATAAATGTAAATTGTTATTATTGAATGTTATGGTTATTGTAATGAGAGTAGAAATAAATAACAGTTATCTTTATCTATGGAATAACAGAATCCACCTAATTTCAATTAGAGGATATAGGAATATTAGTTACATTAGCTTAGGAAATTTCATTTACCGCCTCCCGCCCCTGGCCCCAGCCCTTAAGCATAAGATTAAAAGAGAGTAAAAGAAGTATCTGTATTTTACCAGAAGAGATGCATATTAATTGACATTTTCTGAAGTCTGACATCTAATTAAGGAAGAATACTTGGCAATCTCTTAGTTTCTAATGCCGTATGGTCAGAAAGCAGTGTGCTCCTTCATGATGCCAAAGGAAGCTGTGAGGCCACCCAGTCCAGGGGCTGACCGAAAGAGCTAGCTCTGCTAACCCTGGTCACTGAGCCCTGAAACTCCGCCTGGGACAAAGGGAGAGGTGGGACCAAGGCTAAATCCACAGAGCCGCTGGAGACTCTTGGACAGCGGTGGTAACCCAAAGTCTTCTTAGTCCTGACATGACGTGCTGGGTGACCTTTATATAAAGAATTCTGCAGACTGCCAGGCACACACCAGCATCCTGAGATGTACACAGAGGTATTTGTCCAAAACATTTGATTTCCCCTAGGTCTACTTGGCCAAGAAAACACAGAGAACAACTCACTCTTCGCTGACGTGTTTGTTGTCCCCTGCGCTGTAACTGTCCTCCCAGGATGAGGATGAAATGCCGAGTCTTGATTCTAAGATGTTGTGTTTACCGGAGATGCCATCAAGGTCCTGGTGATTCCCTACGACAAGTGGCATCGCTTCCTGACACGGCCGCTGGACTGCCTTTTTTAGTGTGTTGACATTGATTTCTCTCCTCTTGGCACATGGAAGTCCCAGGTGCCCCACTGACCCATTACCTGAGCCTGTAATTACTCCAGGAGCAGGGAATGAAAAGGGCATAGCTCCTCTGCTTTCAGGGGATGACAGCCTCAGAGAATAAGCAGGCCCTGCATTAAGGCAAATCTCTCAGGAGAGCCAAAGTCTCCCAAGCCTTGATTGCTGGATTTTTGCATCAACAGCGGCCGCACTCATTATCACTGAAGGATGCAAAAGGTGTGGACTTCGCATGTGACTCAGGCACCGCTTTATCTCAGAGACAGGGCAAGCTGCCCATATTTGAAACCAAGCACAGAAAAACATAATTACTCAAACTAGCTACCATCCCTTTTTCAGAGTGCTGCTATCTAGTGAGTACTTTCCTCCTTTTTATGTTAAAATGTCCATGATATCTTTCAAAGTGAGCTGGTTGTTCACAAGCCATTTTTCAGGACACACTGATTTTTTTAAAAGTGTTTGTAAGTGATATGAGAGATCATTCCATGTATTTTTATTTTTTAGAGCATCTGAGGTCTAGAAGACTTTGTGATTTTGAGAATCTGTCTTCAAACTCTACAAGTCTCTTTATATATTGTACTAAAGGACCTCTGGATGGTTTTTTAAAGTGTGTGTGTGTGTTTTCAGCCTATATTCAAGGTGTATTCTTGTGAGTGAGCAAGTGAGTGAGCTTTGCTCCCCCAATAGTCTGCTTAGTGGAATTTTTAAAGTTAATTATGGTGCAGTGAAATCTAAAGGTCAGGGCACGTCTATTTCTCTGGCTTGTTCAATGCTATGGGCATATGGGTATCAGATAAATCCCCTCACTGCTGACCCAACTAATGACTTTCCTGTACACGTTAGCCTCTTTCCTGATGCAGGGTTTTAGACTCTTTCGTCTGCTTTAGGGTCTCCAGAGTGGACTGTTGCAGTGCATACCACTCAAGGGTTCCACGAAGATCCCTGAGGGATTTTGAATCATGAAGGATAAGACAGCTTTTCTGCAATATGCCTGAAGTTATCTATGCATTTTACAAACTTCCTAGATTATCTTGTTATATCATTACTGCTCAAGGAGAAAATTAAATTTCAGAATTTTGAAAAACACATAATGCTTAGGGATAGTTACTTAGGGATGGTTAGCTCACAGTTTTGCTAATTATCTTTTTACTGACTTATGTGTTCATTCACTTCATTCACTCGTTCATTTGTTCATTCATTCATTCGGCGATTTCTTATTTAACAACATCACCATGCTAAATTCCATGAGATGTGAGAACACGAGACATAGAACCTGAGGTAAATGATCAGAACCCGAAACCCAGGTCTAGAAACCCAGACCAAGCCTCTACCAGTAAGAAATGAAAGGAAGATGCACGCCCTCTGCAGCCTGCGGTGGCAGAAGCTTGAAGGGGCCAGAAAGGATTCAGGGAAGAAGAGGGAACCATGAGGAAGTGGGACCTGGAGCGAAATCTACATCAGTCTATTTTGTGTTTGTTTGGGGTACATATCTCTTTTTCGAAACACCCCAAAATAGTCACATAATTAAAGTAATGTGCTATGACGCCTTACGAAAATCTGAAGCTAATAGTTGCGGTAAATTGTGTGGTTTTTGTCTTTGCTTTTGTTTATGTGATGTATTACATTTACTGATTTGCGTATATTATACCATCCTTGCATACCTGGAATGAATCCAACTTGGTCATGGTGTAAGTCCTAGAAGAGAACATAGGTAGGAAAATCTCAGATATTTCACGCAGAAACTTTTTTACTGACTTGTCTCCTAGAGCAAGGGACATAAAGGAAAGAATAAACAAATGGGACCTCATCAAAATTAAAAGCTTTTGCACAGCTAAGGAAAACAGTATCAAAATAAAAAGAGAACCAACTGTATGGGAAAACATATTTGCTAATGATACCTCAGACAAGGGTTTAATCTCCAAAATATATAAAGAACTTACACGACTCCACTCTAAGAAGACAAGTAGCCCAATTAAAAAATGGGCAAAGGACTTGAACAGACACTTCTCCAAGGAGGACATACAGAAAATCCAAAGACACATGAAACGATGTTCAATATCGCTAGCCATCAGAGAGATGCAGATTAAAACCACAATGAGATACCACTTCACACCAGTCAGAATGGCCATCATAAACAAAGCAACAAACAACAAGTGTTGGAGAGGATGTGGAGAAACGGGGTCCCTAGTGCACTGTTGGTGGGACTGCAGACTGGTACAACCATTATGGAAAGCAGTTTGGAACTTCCTCAGAAAACTGAAAATGGATCTGCCTTTTGACCCAGCAATTCCATTGCTGGGACTCTATCCTAAGAACACTAAAACACCAATACAAAAGAACCTTTGCACCCCGATGTTCATAGCAGCACAATTTACAATAGCTAGGTGCTGGAAGCAACCTAGATGCCCATCAGTAAATGAATGGATCAAAAAACTATGGTACATTTACACAATGGAATTCTATGCAGCAGAAAGAAAGAAGGAGCTCCTACCCTTTGCAACAGCATGGATGGAGCTGGAAATCATTATGCTAAGTGAAACAAGCCAGGCAGTGAAAGACAAATACCACATGATATCACCTTTAACAGGAATCTAAACAACAAAACAAAACAAAAAACTAGCAAAATATAACCAAAGACACTGAAATAGGGGATAGTCTCACAGTGGCCAGAGGGGAGAGAAGAGGGAATTTCAGGGGGGAATGGGTAGGGATTACAGGAACAAATTTGGAGGACACATGGACAAAAACTAGGGGTGGGGGTAATGGGGGGAAGGGGGGAGGGTTGGGTGGAGGGGCTGGAACGGGAGTAGGGGGGAGAAAACTACTTGAACAATGATTGAAATAAAAAAAAAATATTTTGCTGCTTAAAAAAAAAATTGTGTTTGTATAACCGACACATTAGCTGACCCCCAAATCACTTTTATAGAATGTCTGATCCTTTTAGGGTTATCTCTCTTCTACATTGTAGAAGTTACATCTTCTGCTAGACCAGTATTAAGTAGGCAGGCGGTAGGTTCTGAGTCAGTACGGCTTCTTAAATAGTTCATTTCCTCTGAACTATTTCCACAGCTTGAACCAAATATTCTCAAATAGGAGAAGGTTAAGCATGTGAGTGTATTGATTTATTTACCTCTGTGTCAACTGCACTAGTACATGTGGGCTTAGAGGAATGATTTTGAAACAGGGCTGGGAAATAGGGTGAGGCTTGGGAAGCTCTTGCCTAGGGTATACATTTTAAAAGCATGTCAAAACGCTCAGTAATTAAGATAATATTTTAATGAGATAATTTTAAAAGAATCAACATTAATGCAAAAATCCATGACAAAATATTTACATTTTAAATAAAGACAAATTATATCATTAAAGTCTCCTCTTGCTTCAGGCTCCAATGTGGCCCAGCACAGTACTGACCTACAGCGGCTGTAGGTAAGAAATGTGCGCTTGCGTTCCACAGCAACCACAGAACTGCAACTCTGGGTTACACTATTTCTCATATTTTTTTAAAGAAAACTTTTCAACTTGATGTTATGGTGATAAAAAAGAGATTATACATCATGAACATTTCTTCTAACAGACATAGAATTGGAGGTCAAATGGGAGTTTGGAATTATGGACTATGTAAGGAGTATGCTGAGGAGTTTGGTATAGAATCTTCTGACTCCCAATCCAGGACGCTCATTAAGTCATCATACTACTAGAGCGTCAGCCTTCAACAGGTAGAATAGGTTATTTATCATTTAAAGTTCCTGTCTGTGAAATCTCCTGAAGTGTCTCTATGGAAATTCAGCTTGACCTTCTAACACAAAATGAAGGCACCATATAGGAGGAGATAAAGAACAGATAAGTCAGTTCCCATCTATGATTACACAAATGCATTTCGGTTTTCATGCATTCATTGAATGAGTTAGCAATCAGAATTTTAAATACTACACCAAGAAATTGGCATCATCTGGAGAATGGTAAGTTGATTGTGTTCATGTATTAACTGGCATTTTTAGAATTCCAGATCTAGAACAAATAAGGTGAGATGCTGTAACTGAAGTTCTTTAAATTCAAGGAAATGGGTTCTCTCTGAGGCCATTTCTTGCCATGGAGTTAAGTTCCTTAGCAAGCGGTTGGAATTTCCTCGATAGAGAAAGCCAGGCACCTTCCTGGGGCATTTGGATGAGATTCCAGGAGCAGCAAGATTTCGGCACCCGGAAATGTGCAAATTCTCATGCTGTGCGAGGGCCATTTGTTTTCTGAGTTTATCTGTCTCTAAAGATCCTACTCCCAGAGTATCCAGCTCAGAATCCACAGTTTCTGTTTCCGTCTCGTGGCCCTTCCTGGATCACGGGCCCTGGTACAGGAAAGGATGTATGTGTTTACTTATTTGTATATTATTATAATCAGATCTCAGACTACACAGGTAGGATCCAATTTAAAAGGGATATTCATATTTGTGATAAGTGGATTGTTTTTGAAAGGGTTGTGGTTTTATTCCTACTTAACTTCATCAAAACTCTGACAAGCTATGCATCTTATAAACTAAGTTACCTGATTTCCCTCATCCATTCTGGTCTTCTCCCTCAGCACGTCCTGTTTTTTATAAGGCATTTTTTTCAGGGCCCAGAAAATAGGATGCATTTTTTTTACAGGTAATAGGTTATTATTTTCTTATCAGTCTCTGACAATTTGTCCTCTCACACCCTCGCTTTCTGCCATCAAGCCTGCTGAAAGAATCACTCTAGTGTGACCAAGTTTTGAACACCCTCTTTAGTATATTTGCCTGCTGCCGGAGGCATTTTGTCTGCTCTCCTTCTCTCACCCCTCCCCCTGACCTGAGATGAGAGAGTTATCTGGAAAGCAGAGGTGGTCATGGCTCTTTGCAACCCTAGCCTGGCTTCCCTCGATTTCTGTCATTTTTTATTGCATTTGACTCTGGCAGTTTCATGGGTATATCAGAACCCTCAGTTATCACTTAGGGGAAGCTAATAAAATCCCTGACATATCAGATTATTTTCTGTCTTTTTCTATTGAACTTTTTGGCAGTTGAGCTTGCTGGGTTTAAAACTCAAAGGAGGTGTCTTAGTACCATTGCTTCCTAAATTAGACTCTTAGCTAATGACTGATAGCTTCGTAGCGAATTTTGCCATCTGCACAGGGCCACGTCCCACTCCTTGCCTTCTGCCGTGTGCCTGGTGCTTACTTGCATACAGGACACATTTTCTTGCCTGGGACTGGAGGGTGGACTGCACAGGGCATCTCACTGTAAGCTGGAACTGTGGCCACGCTATGCTTTCCAGGGCTGGGATACACTTGCACTTGTTTTAAGAAACTGGTCAGTGGGTGCTGACTTGGATGTTGGTCGGCTATGGCTGGGCCACTTTGTAGTTACAAGGAAACAAGAGGAGGTAATGCCTTCTGGGACTTCCAGGTAAGACCTACTTCAGGCCCTGTGGAAGAAAACGTCTCAAACCCTGAATAAAGACCAAAGTTTTGCCAGGAACGAAGGAAACACTGAGACATGTTGGAGAATAACCACAGGGAGTCATTTCACTCCCTGCACGTCTTCTGTGGTCGAAGTAGAAGACTCTTCAGTCTCATTTCTTCCATCTCGTTTGCTCTTAAACCAGCCTCTTTTTTATTTTTCCTGGCCTTTCTACACTATACTCTGGTCTTTAAAAGTTCAAATAAGTACCTTAGAGAGACCAGCATTGGATCTGTTCTTTCTTTTTCTATTTTTAAATTGTATTTTTACTGCTGACACGATGACAGGTGTCCCTCCTTTCCCCACCTTTACCCTCCCCCACCCAGCCCCTTTCCCTCTGGCCATCACCACACCGCTTGTTGTCTTTGACCTTGGGCCATGCATCCTTGCTCTTTGGTTAATCCCTTCACCTTCTTTCATCCAGTGCCTCCCCCCATCTCCCTTCTGACAGATGTCGAACAGTTCCATAGACTGGGATTCTCTTATCCTTGTAACTTTGCTTCACACTTTAATCCAAAGTGGAACTGTGGTGGGGGTGGGAGGGAGAAAACATGACTACTAACCTCAAAGAGCTTATCCTGAGATTTGTCTTTCCTCCTCAATCAGAACTTACTTAGAAGGTAGTTCCAGGTCACTAGCTAACCTGATAAAGAAACTAAACTGCTTGTAAGAGCTCATATGTTACTTCCCAAAGGTAACATATTCATATTTTAAGAAAGTCTTTTGGTGACATCATGCCATAAAGTTTTAAATGGCGCCTCACGCTTGAGTAGGTAGACTGGGGAGATAATAATCTAGGTAAGAGTGAGGGTGATGATTTTCCTGTGATTTATTTATGCTCAATATATGTTTAATCCGCTGTTTTATTTCATTTTTCAGTTCTGGGTTTTATCTTCTTTACTTGCATTTTGGGTTGCTTATTTATATTAATCTCACTGTTCTCTCTCACTTCTTATCTGTTTGTGACTTTTTTCCCCCTTACTGTCTTCAAGGAGATAATCTCTAGAAGAGTAATTCATCAGAGCAAAAGAACTTTAATGTAGATATAAATTTCAAAGTATTTTTTCAGAGATTTAAAAACTTTACATTTGTAACAATGGTTTTTTATTTAGTTGCTTTCTTTTATATCTTTTCTATTATGAAATAAAGGCTCATAGAGGACAATGTACACAGGCACACACCCAGACAGCACAGTGAATTCTCAATTGATGCCCTTTGCTCAAGAAATAGAATATTGCCAGGTGCCCCATGAGCCCCAACATGACCTTCCTAGTCGCTTACCCATTTCCCACCAAAGGAAGACACTGCGTTTAATTCTACTGAAGCCACTTCCTTACTTTTCATTGGGGTGTCATTCCTAAGCAAGCATATCCATTACAGATTAGTTGTTCTTGCTTTGGGGCCGTATATAAGTGGAATCACACACTATGTACTCTTCTGTGCCTCGCCTTTTCTCTGGACATTATGTTTGAGAGTCATTCATGATCCTGCATAGCCATAGTTGGCTCATTTGATTGCTATCAGTGTTCTAGGGCATCGATGTACCAGTTTCTTCATTCTGTTCATGGTGGATTTGTGGGTTGTTTCTAATTTGTGCCCATTATGCTGGTCTAGACATACTTGGACATGAATGTGTTGGTTCACAAGCACATGACTTTCTGTTGGGTATATATCCAGAGGAACTGCACGTCTTCAACTTCAGTAAATAATGTCAACCTCTTTGCCAAATGGTTTCAGCAATTTATACCCCACCCAGTGTTTCTGAGAGTTGCTCTTAGTCCACATTCTTGTAAATACTTTTAGTCTTTTTAATGTTAGCCTTTCTTATGGGTGGGAACTAGCTTTATTTTATTGTCTTGATAGTTTCAGATAGCATTTCCTTGATGACTAAGGAGGGTTATACTTATCATATTTATTGCCCATTTGGGGGTCCTCTTTTGTGAAATGCCTATTCAGACCCTTTGTTCATTTTTTCACATATACTGGTTATCTTTGTGTATTGAATCTATCGACCAGTTTGAGGACACATGATATCATTACATTATTTTGTACTTTGATACCTTATGGTATTCGGTATGCTGGTATTCCAATTCAGATGGTCCCTAACTCATAGCGGTTTGAATTTTTTTTTAACTTTTTGGTGGTACAAAAGCAATACATATTCAGTATAAGTCATACTTCAATTTTGAATTTTGATCTTTCCTCAGACTACTGATATGCAGTATAGTACTCTCTTATGATATTGGGCAGTGGCAGCAAGAGTACTTTTCTCAACTTATAGGCTAATAATGTAAGTGTTCTGAACACATTTAAGATGGGCTAGAGTAATCTATAATGTTTGATAGGTCAGGTTTACTTAATGCATTTCAACTTAAGATATTTTCAACTTATCAATAAGTTCATGAGGAATTAACCCCATCATAATTCAAGGAGCATCTGTACTTGATACAATATCTAGTATGCTGGTTCTTTGCAATATTGAGTATGTACGTATTCTAAAACTTGAAAGTTTCCTAGATCCTCTTTCCAAATATTTCATATTTTCTATAGAAAGCCTTGTGATGTTACATTAGATTTATTCTGGAGTTTCCAGCCTTCCTCTCTTCTCCCCCTCTGTTACTTCCTCTTTTCCTCCCTCCCTCCCACTCTCCCTCCCTCCCTCCCTCTCTTTTGTGCTGTTTCACCAGCTGGGCCTTGTAGGAGAACTGGTTTTCAACTAAGGACAAGTTTGCACCCAGGAAAGATTTGATCATGTGTAGACATTTTCGATTGTCACAACTGAAGGAGTGCTACCAGCACCTAGTGGATAAAGGCTAGGTTTGCTGCTAAATACCCACAATGCATAGGACAAGCTCCCACAACACCTAATGTCCTCAAATGCCAATAATGCCAAAATGCAGTAACTCTGCAGTTTAGTTTTTATTTTATAAGAAAGACCAGAGTGGACACTGTTGCCTTGTTTCAATAGCAAAGTAAAAGCTTTTAACAT
The DNA here is from genome assembly GCF_004126475.2 of Phyllostomus discolor. Classification (NCBI taxonomy): domain Eukaryota; kingdom Metazoa; phylum Chordata; class Mammalia; order Chiroptera; family Phyllostomidae; genus Phyllostomus; species Phyllostomus discolor. Next base: position 15,017,832 of record NC_040911.2, on the reverse strand, counting down.
TTAATAAAATCAATACAGTGTATCTTGTAGGCTTTTAATAAAAAACTTTTATTAAATAAAGGACTTTTTTTCTATTCCTACTTTTCTGGCAGCTCTTATTGTGTGCTGGGCATTGTAGTTGCAAAAATATTTAAGAAAGGAAATTGAGACCTAGGAAGATGTTGTCTTTCTCCAAAGAGAATTTATGTTGCTTCTGCCATAAAATCTCCGTCAGCTGAGACTGAGGTAACTAAACACTGAGCTTCAACCCGTACTTCTAGTTAACTCTTACTCATTGGGTATAGCATGTATATCTATATTTACATCTATCTCTCTCTCTCTCACACACACACACACATTCCAAAAAAGGTTTATGAGGGTCCTCCCAACAACCTGCTCACCGGTCCTACACACAAATCCTGGTAGCCTTAGTCCATCAGGGCTGTCTAAGGCAGGATCATCCTCAGGACCTCTTAGTCACTCCCCATTGAAAATAACAAGTCTTACCCTGGCTGATGTGGCTCAGTGGATTGAGTGCCAGCCTGTGAACCAAAAGATCACTGGTTCAATTTCTAGTCAGGGCACATGCCTGGACTGCAGACCAGGTGCCCAGCTGGGGGCGTTCGAGAGGCAACTGGTCTGTGTATCTCTTGACACTTCTGTTTCTCTCCCTCTCCTCCTTCCCTTCCCCTCTCTCTGAAAATAAATAAAGTATTTTAAACAAAGAAAATAGCAAGTCTGATGGAATAAAATGGGTCCTAAACTCCAGAATTACTTCCTCTTTGCCTCTTTTATTTCCATTTCCCAATAATTTTAGCTGGGTTTTTTTTTGTTTGTTTTGTTTTGTTTTGTTTTAGTTTCTCAGTGCTTTCAAGCAGACTTGTTTTTAAATTTTATCCCCCCCCCCTTTTTTTTTTCCTAGAAGCCCTCACAATGGGAAGATTGTTTTGAATTATCCAGTTTACCGCTACAGGAAGCAGAATTCTTGTTTTATTTGTATATGCATCTGTTAATTTACTTCTAGATGAGACTTTATGTCAAAGCGGAAGAAAACAATTCCTCTCATGATGCTTAGATTCTCAGGCTTAATTCTAAGCATTTATACTGCCAGAATGAATATATGTCCATTTTCTAAATTTTCTCTGCCAACTTGTAACTCTGTTGGACTTGATTGAATGGCTGCATATGTAGCAGAACCTCTAAGGATAATGTATCTGAAAAGAAATGAGAAAAATGGAAATTTAGCCAAGCACCAGTTACTTTAGACATTTTAGTTGTTTTGCAATTTGTAGTTAGAACTGCTGAAAACTCTCTTGAATACTTCATTGTCTTCCTGATCTACCAGGAAATGAGCGCTGTGTTAGGGTGGGAATAAAGAAGAAAGCACCCATTTCATCGCAGCCTGATTACTGGTTTGATTAGATGCTGGCTGTTGTTTTCACTGTTGCTTTCGACCTGCACTGAGTGATGCATGTCATTTCTTTTAGAAACGACTACACAAAAAAATTTCCTCAAATAAGTAAAACCTTGTCTGATATCGAGGTGGTGTTATACCAAAAATGCATTTGAAACATTTTTTACAACATTATGATACTACTAACTTTGGAGGAAGGAAAATAATGTTGGCTTTATATGAATAACTCACTTTCCTGCAGCAATCAACTCCTTCCCATAATATTAAAGTATCAATAAAGATGAATATTTAGTGGATGCTCACCCTGCGAATTACTTCTATTCATTTTTTCCACATCCAATCCTCACAACACTACTACGAGAGAGGTTCTGTTGTATAGTTGAAGAAAGTGAAGTTTAAAGTGGCAAAATAATCTGCCAGTCACCCAGACAGTAAATGGCAGCATTTGAATTTGAACCCAGGTCTGGCTTTATTGTCGACCACAGTGCTGCTGTATAATGTGCCAGGGGCTAGTTGAAGCAGGATATATATATACACACACATACACACATATACGTGTACGTATGTGTATATATGTATGTGTATGTGTATATGTATATATGTATATGTATACTAGCTATGTATAGCTATGTATGTATATATATGAGAGTGATCTATAAACCCTATGCTATGTATGTGTGTATATATATGTATGAGAGTAATCTATAAACTCTAAGATTTCAGCAATCCTGTTGTAACAGGGTGCAGCCAAGACGGGGGCCCCAAATAGGGATTTGGAATGGGGCCCAGAACTCAGGGTGTCCAGGAAATATTAGGATGTCCTCCCCCCGCCCCCCACAGGTGTGGGTTGGGGAAAGGGATAAATAGGGAAGAGCCATTGAGAGCTGTTTTGCATAGCAACAGCTTTGCAGGTAACCTCTGGTCGTTTAGCTGGTTGCATAGATATGTTAAATAGCTGTGGCCATGCTCTGAGCCAAGGGAATGGAAGTAACTTCCCCACCAAGACGTAACTGGGAGACAGGTCCCCCGAGTTACAGCATCTGCGTGGGAGCTTGGAGAAGATTGGCTCCATGACATGGGGCCACACCTGCCCAGACTCACAATGGCAGCCCAGTAAACCTGGAAGGATATGAGAGTGCTGGCAGGTGTAGCCAGTTGTGGGAGGAGTCGGAAATGGGGCTGCAGAGGAAGATTGGCGCGGGGATTTAAACCCAGACTCGGCAGCCACTGTTGGGAGAGCCATATGGCTTTGCCAGAGTGGCGACTCCCACAGCCATTGTGCAGGGAGAACTGCCACTCGGCTTTGGCAGAGTGGCGATCCCCCCTCCTCGCAGCCATTGTGGAGAGAGGACTACAGACCTGTAGGGGACAACCACACGGCTTTGGCAGAGTGGGGACTCCCACGGCCATTGTGCAGAGAGGACCACTCAGCTATGACAATAGAAAGGAGAGCCATGTGGCTGTGGACATGTAAGAGAACCATGCAACTTTACCCAAGTGCGGACCTCCGCAGCTTTAGAAGGGGGAACCACCACCAGCTTTAGCAGAGATTCCGGGCAACACAGCTGATGGTGCCGGGAACCGAGGGAGGCCTACCAGCTGAGACGGATTACTGGGAAGAACTGGGGGCTGCCTGAGCCATGAACTTCTATTTCTTTTCCTGAGATATGGTACCCCAGACTGGGCAAAGTGGGGGAAGGAAGGACTGTGTGTGTTTGTGGGTGTTTTAAGGGACTTTGGGATTTTGATGAAGACATTAGGTCACTACTTTAAGTCTGTATAGCATTAAATAAACATTTCCTTTCCTTTTCACGAATCTCTGGCATTGAGAGATGTCCTTCCTATAAGGCGGCGGACATAACGAACCTGGGGGGTTCCTTTCGGTAACAGTATATCGCCCTTGCCCCCTTGGCCCCGTGTGTTCTGTAACACTCTGATAAGGATAGGGAGCTGGAGACATGCTTATTAGATTCTAGAGGGGCATCCTTGAAAGTATGGAAGGGAAATCCTTCTCCCTTCCAATTATAGATCCTACATTGACGAGTTTCTTCTGGTAGAAGTGGGTGTTAGTCACATTCAGGAGATCACTGGGCAGTGAAAACAGAATAAAAGAACAGAAGATGGTGACTTACAGTGTTTGTACTTCCTCCAAACTCTTCTAGCTTCCAGCATCCAGCTGTCTGTCATGCGTATTACTTGTCATTGTTACTTATGTGACTTGTCACTTAATTTCAAAATCAAAATTAAAATAGTGAATTACATTTCAAATGCCCCCTAAAAAAATTATCCCCTTTCACTTGGGTTCTTGCTCATGACTGATTTATAGAATCAATAATATTCTGGGTCAGTATTTTGAGTTTTCTTTTAAATTGGTTTCCAGGGCTCCAGTGATTTAAAAAATCCTATTAAAATACATTTTAAATATTAAACTGAACCCACCAAATAACACATTCTTGAATGTGTTATTTGAGAACAATATAAAGAAAAGGTTAAAGAAGTTGATGTATATTTTATTGTTTTTAAAATATTTATATGGGATGAAAATTCAGTGAGTTGGAATCTTTTATTCAGAGGCTGCTCAGTAAATAAACTAAAAAATATGTAAGACTCATTTTTACATAGTTAGATATAATTTATTAATTCCATTTCAATACCAGTGAGATGCTTAGAGTAGTTTAATGATTAATATGATAATTTATAAAACTTGTATTTTCCCCTATTCACTTTTGTTGTGGAAATCTCATAGGCTTAACACCACATAATGGTTTTTATTAGCCTGATCCATTTTTCAAAGCAAGCAAACAAAAACCTATACTGTTATTCTTCTTTTCTTCTGTTTATTTTTATCAACAGCTTTATTAAGATATAATTCACAATCCATAGATCCTAATATTTAATTACATGGAAGTAAAAGTTGACCTATGTCAGATGGATACATGTTATAATAAGAAAAGTTTGAAGTATAAGTTATTTTTAGAATTATCAAAGATAGTTTAGAACTATCTTTATTTTTAGAAAAACATGCATCTCATTTAGAAATAGCGATACCTTTCTTGTCCTATCAAACTAATAGTAAAGCCTGGGTGTTAAAATGACTTAAACTAATTAAACATTTTTTCTTCTGTTTTTCTTTTTTAAGTGGGGGAGGTTTTTAAGAGCTCTGTTATATTCACAGCAAAATTGAGATGACAGTAGAGAGATTTCCTATATACTACATGTCCCCACACACCCATAGCCTCCCCCGTTCTGAACAACCCCCACCAGGGTGTCAGCTTGTTAAAACTGATGAAACTCTATTGTAGTCACCCAAAGTCCATTGTTGAATTAGGGTTCACTTTTGGTATTGTACATTCTATGGGTTTGCACAAAGGTATAATGACATGTGACCATCATTATGGTCATACAAAGAATTTTTACTGCTGTAGAATTCTTTCCCCTGCCTATTATTCATCCACCCCTCCATCTCCAAGCCCTGGCAACCTTTTCACTGCCTCCCTAGTTTTACCTTTTCTAGAATGGCTTATAGTTAGGGTCATATAGTCTTTTCAAATTAGCATCTTTCACTTAGTAATATGCATTTAAGGTTCCTCTATGTTGGCTTGATAGCTAACTTATTTTTATCACTGAATAAGATTCCATTATGTACATTTATATAGTAATCAGCTACTGAATGACATCTTGGTTTCTTCCAAATGTGGGCAATTATAAATAAAGCTGCTATAGACATTCATGTGCAGGTTTTTGTGTGCACGTAAGTTTTTACTTCCTTTGGGTAAATACCAAGGAATGCAATTGCTGGACTATATGATGAGAATATGTCTAGTTTTGTAAGAAACCACCAGACTGTTGTCCAAAGAGGCTGAATCATCTTATATTCTCACCTGAAATGAATGTGAGAGTTCCTGGTGCTCCACATCCTCACTAGCATTTGGCATCATTAGAGTTCTGGACTTTGGCTACTCCACGAGGTGGATAGTGGTATCTTATCTTTGTTTTAATTTGCATTCCCCTGATGACATACAATGTGAAGTATCTCTTCATCTTCATCTCTTACTCACCTTCTGTATATCTTCTTTGATGAGATGTCTTTTAAGGTATTTGCCTCATTTTTAAAATCAGGTTGTTCACTTTCTTATTGAATTTTAAGAGTTCTGAATCATAAGTCTTTTGTAAATATTTTCATCCAGCTAGTGGCTTGTCTTCTCATTCTTTTGACACTGCCTTTCACAAAGCAGATATTTTAATTTTAAGGAAGTCCAGCCTATCAATTCTTTCATGGATCATATCTTTGATGTCGTATCTAAAAAATCATTGTCAGACCCAAGGTCACCTAGGTCTTTTCCCACCTAATCTTCTAATATTCATAACTTTGCATTTTAAATTAAGGCCTATGATTCACTTTGAGTTAATTTTCATGAATGATGTAAACTGTGTCTAGTCTCATTGTTTTGCATGTGAGTGTCCAGTTTTTCTGAACCATTTGTTAAAAAGACTGTACTCCATTGTGCTGCCTTTGCTTCTTTGTGAGGGATCAGTTGACTGTGTTCACGGAGGTCTATTTCTGGGCTTTCTATTCTACTCTAGGGATCTATTTGTCTATTCTTTCAGCAATAGCACCCTGTTTGATTACTGTAGCTCTATAATATGTCTTGAATTCAGGCATTACCTATCCTCCAACTTTGTCCCTTTCTTTTATTATAGCATTGACTAATCTGGTCTTTTGCCTTTCTTTTATTTTTATGTAATAAGATTTTTGAGGCATACTGCCTTATTTTTCCCCTTTCTTATCTAATCTTAACTAGATCCTGCCAATGATAGTTTGATTGCCACTTTACTGTGGTAGACTCACATTGTCTCTATTGCTCTGCATTTTCAAATGTTCTGAAGTTTTCATTTTCTTGAAGTTTCAAATGGGGCTTTATAGTGTGTATTCTTCTTTGGAAAATTTAAGTTGTGGACCTGAAGGTAGGTCTAAAATGGCTAATTATAGAAAGAAAGATAACTAGATAGCCCTCTACAAAGCAGTATCCTGGGGCCCTTTAGGACCATAACTGCTACACAGTACACTTATGTCCATGATGCCCTACCAAGTGGTCATTTGTAGGACCAGGTGGTAGCATTTGTACTGAATCTTGGCAGTGTGTTATTTCTGAATTTTACCCATATCGTAAAGAAAACCTCTTTTTAAATTAATGACATCAAAGATGATGTCAAGAATACAAATTACTTTTAAATGGTTGAGATTTGTTTCTGTGTAAGATATTTAACATTCAAAAGAAAAGCAATAGCCTGCCAGCTGCATAATGCACCCTCTAGAGACTCAGGACTTGCATGTGCTACAAAAATCACATAAAAAGTAATTTTGTGCAGAAAACAAACTCAAAAGGCATTTTTGTCCTAGTTTAGCTACATCATACCTTAAAATCTCGGCGTGCCATTGAGAAATGGGTTTTGATGTTGTTGTTAGTTGTTGTTTTTTTTTTTTTTTAATGAAAGCTACAATTTTCCAGAAGTCAAGCCTGTTCTATAATGCACACACTTGAGCCACCGGGCAAAAGGAGCAGCAGAATATTCCGTCTTTGCAAACCAGAGGGGAGGTTTATTTACATGCAGATCAGCCACACGGGGCTGAATGGCACCCACAGAGCAGAGCTCAGGACTTCAAATCGCATTGAAAAGACCAAGCCGGGGCTAGAGATGTCTGTGGGCCCTTGTTCCTTGATCACATTTGTGGTTGGATTCACAAATTTATAAAAATAAGCCAGCTCACTTTTGGGGGGCCCAGGGGAATACAGATGAAGAAATGTTTATACACGTGGTGAAAGAAGTGCCCAAATGCAATTACTATTTTGAACTTTGAAATCAAGCCCACTGCTGCCGATGCCAAAGCATGGGCTGGGCGGCATTGCCTGCCTGGCGAGCTAAGCTCTGGCTCGAAATGAGCACTTAAGGTTCTCCCTTATTTCAGGCAAGCATTAGAATTTTCAAGTATTTCCTTCTTTAAAAAATACTTAATATTTATTACCTAATCAGTGATTTGAAGAAATAGACTTTTCAAGAGAGAGGGTAGAAAGTCACACTCATCAATTATTGGTAGATCCTTGAATGAGTAATTTGTTGTAGGACTCAGTAGAGAAAACTAATTTACTTAGCTGTAAACAAGTGCTGGTTTTCTGAGGTATGTGAAATGAACAGAAATCTTTCCATCTGAAAATAAAAACAAAGAGAGGGTTAACAACAAGAAATATACACAAATTGAAAGACAACATTTCCACAATGATATCTAACATAATTTTCCCTAGTCCTGGATATCTGTGAAAGCTTCTAAGAATGAGCTTTGCTTGTTTTACCCAGCATATTAAAGTTGGTATGTATGTGTGTGTATGTGTGTGTGTGTGTTTAGTTGGGAATGGGAGGTGGGAATGGGAGGTGATAGCGGACCAATGAAATGAAATAACTGAAAGTCATCTTTCTGAGTTCTGTGTAGAAACTGGGCCTTGATACTCATTCTTAGATTTGAGTCACCAATTCAATTATTGTAATTTGACCAGTATTTGTGAAAAATATAAGCACAGTGGTGGTGGTATTTTTGATAACCCAAGTAACAGCTGGCTCACAAAGAAGTTTGTATAAAGTCTTTTGTAGATAAAAATGATAGGTGTTTTCTGTGATAATAAAATCCAAATTAGGGTTCCCATTCATTTTAACACATACATTTAGCTCTTTAACATTAAAAGGAGCATCAGCTTGAAATTAAAACCAATGTAAGAGATGTAGATAAAACACACCAAGAACAAAGTCTTAGCCCAGAAGGAAAAACAAGTCAGACACGATAAGCTGATGATCAGCTGACTCCTCGGAGACTGCAGGAGCGTGTCACGTAATATTGTATTCTGAAGACCTGATATATAGTAAAAGGTCTAAATGCAGCTAAACTTGCAACAAATGGAATGATTTAAACTTAGTTAAATGGTTTTGTTTGTCCCTGTTTTGCAAAGTTAATTTTGTCTCAACCAGGAGAGGTTCATTTGTTATGTTACAAACAGTTCCAGCTATTCATTATTGATTTATTTTACATAATTATGAAGTATTCTTAGGTTTTAGGTCAAGAATTATTAAAAATGATTTGCAGTGTTGGGGAGGAAGTATTTTCCTCCATCCTTCAAGGGTTCTTTTGGCTGGACTAGTAATTAAATTGACATGAGACAGATTGACAGGAGAAAATGAAATTTAATTCTGTGCATATGGGAACCCCACATATAAGAGAGGTTTGAGGACAGAAAGGTAAAATGAGGTCTGTATCCAATATCGAGCCAGGGAATGGGATAGGAGCCTGGGGCTTCAGAAGGGAGGACAGGAATTCGCAGGACGAGAAGAGCAGGTGTGCAGTAATCAGATATACACCCTGCTAATACAGGAAAGTCATAAAATTTGTTACTGGTAATAGCTCTTATTATGGCAAGATCCCCAATTTAAATTCTTTACAGGAGGGGTAAAAGTTTCTCTTAAGCCCATGGGGTTTCAATTGCCATCAGCTCAAAATTATCCATACACCCAGGTGGCATGTGTTGGGGAGACCTGTTCTGAACCCCTTAAGCAGCAAAGGAGGTTGCTTTATATCCTGTTCAATAGCATGCATATATTTTGCTACCTTGTTCTTACAACTCTGCTTCAATTACAATTCATGATTTCTCACCTTTTCTTGATTTATAATATGCATCGCTAACGTTTTGAAAATAGTTCACATTTATCTCACCCACTTCATTTATTCCTATGTCTAGACCTAAAGGGCAGATCCCCCATATTAAGTTAGTTTTGAAATGTAAAATAAATTTCTTTTCTCTTGTGACCAGAATACTTTAGTTTTTGAACCAGCCCATCAAGTGAACTTTTAAATAACCAAATTCACATTGAGCTATTTGTGAGATGGAAAGTTATAATCAATGAAAATCCAGTAAAATGCATATATAAGTCCTTCAAATGTCAAAAGAAAGTATCTGATCTAAGCTTTGGAATACAAAACTCCTTAAAACATTTTCAATCTAAGGCACCCAACTTTCATTAAAATTTCCTGATAGCAGATCATTGTAATCCATTTCTAAATGCAGAGTTATTTTGGCTGGAATGCGTTTATCAGTAATTGCCTTTGCTGTTTTGTCCCCAAAGTTTATTTACTTGCACTGTGCAAAATTACCAGGATTCAATGGGTTTCGAATTAGAAAATAGCATTTCTATTTGTTTTAAATGAAAACTGCCTGTCCTAAGATCCTTTAAGAATAAAAAGGGAAGCTCTGGCTGGCATAGCTCAGTGGATTGAGTGCGGGCTGCGAACCAAAGCATCGCAGGTTCAATTCCCAGCCAGGGCACATGCCTGGGTTGCAGGCCACGGCCCCCAGCAACCGCACATTGATCTTTCTCTCTCTCTCTCTTTCTCCTTCCCTTCCCTCTCTAAAAATAAATAAATAAAATCTTTAAAAAAAAAGAGAATAAAAAGGGAGCAGGACGGGAGAGGAAAATCTTCAGGATCAGGGTCTATTTTTGCTATTTCTTCTCCAGCCTTTCTTGTATTCCCTCTTATTTGTAGCCAGTTTCCCGGCATTGTCCGTTTGAGGCTCTTTGGGTATCTACTTCGTGTTGTGGTTCCAAGGCCTATGGTTGGTCATCTGCGGCATGCGTACAGACAGCTATCAGAGAATAAGAGAACCTCTGGGCTACAAAGCACTTACAGATTGAACCAGGTGTATTAGACTTCTAGCAGTTTTTAATTAAAGTGGCCCTGACAGTGGGGCCATCATACGTTTTCTATGAAGGACATATGGAAATATTTTAGTTTTTGTAGGCCATGTGATCTCCGTTGAAATTAACTCTGCTGTTCTTGGGCAAAAGCAGCCTTAGAAATGATGTAAATAGACGGACAGGTCTGTGTTTCAGCACAACTTTACTTATGGACACTGAAAACTGAGTTTTATTTCATTGTCACAGGTCAACAAATATGGTTCTTGTCTTGGTGTTTCCTCCAGCCAGTTCAATGTGTAAAAACCCTTCTTATCTCAAGAGCTGCACAGGCAGGCAGCCAGATGGGTCTGGTCCACAGGCCTTTCCTTTCCGGTGGACTCTCCCAGCGTGGCCTCTTGGGTATGGGTCACCCGACACCGTCACGACACCTTCCTCGTTTGAGAGGGGATACAAGTCAGCACATTCTAAAGGCTTCATTTGCATGTGTTATAAATATAGTATAACCACATTACAAAGTCTATTTTGAATTAAAGAAAAAGAAGGCCATAAAAAATGATTGCAGTAACATAATTATCATCAACATTGGACAATCCAGTCTTCCAATTCATTTCCTAGGCATATTTTTAGACACCTGCAATGATAATGTAACTATTTTGAATACGACTTTTGTAATGTAACACTGCACCATAAATATTTTCCATAAATACTTGTAATTTTATAATTGTAGTTTTAGATATCTGGACTAAAGACACCTCATTTAAGTGACTATTCCCTGTCAGGCTTGGCTTGTACCAAATTTTGGACACTTAGGTTGCTTTCAGTTGCTTTACTAAGATGATTATTGTTCAGTTTTCAATGTTTTGATTAACTCCTTTGGGAAGACTTCCATAAGTGGGAGTACTGAGTCTACGGTCATTATAACTATTTAATTTACTCAAGGGTGATGATCCTTGCATTGATGGGGATGCTACATTAAGCCCTTTGTATGTGGCGAGCAATGTGCTAAGCACTTTAAACATATTATCTCACTGAATCCTCATAACAACTCAATGAAATCAATGCCATTGTCCCTGATCATAGAAAAGTAGAACCTGAACACGTACTGACAGAGTCCAAATGAGGCCTTTGGTCTCCCTGACACCAAAGCCTGTACCGAGGCCCTTTATTGCTTTTCACCAGCTTACAGACGTACAATGCCTATGTGTCCCCACGGCCAAATGGTCTCTTAATCTGCTTTTCTCTCTTTGTCTAGTGAGTAAGGTTCCACAATCCTTCAAAACTCACTGTTAAATACTTCTTGACCCAGTTAGGCAGATTCTGTTTGTCATTCTTTTTGCCCTTCTAGGGGTTATTATTTTTGGCATCTTGACAAAGGTACTGTGGTATTTATGTTGTACTCCTTGAGTTATCACAAAGCTTTGCACAGAGTCCGGGGTCAGTGTATGTCCATCAAAAATAGCTACAAAGGTCACGATTGCTTTCGGAACATTCTTCTCATTGGTACAAACCCTTTGCTGCTACAAGGAGAAGTCTAGTAAATCAAACACTTTGGTTTGTTCTTGTACTTGACTTCTTTTCAGGTGCTTTGCCCACCTCTCAGCCCTCTCCTGCCCTCTCCCGCCCTGACCATCTTACTTCTGTGTGCTTAATTTCCTCGGGATGTGTCCCGGGCCAACTTCTGCACCCATAGGTAGCGTGCAGTGGACCAAAGTCTGCAGCTTCAGTATCAGACCATGTCTGCACAGAAGAGTAAGGCAATCAGGGCTACTCTGGAGAAATTAGAGCCCCCAGCAGGCCACACATGGTACAGATTTTAATTTCCAGGTTATGTCTTCTTTAAAGTCCTTAAACACTAACAGTTATAACGCGTCCGAATTGATCTGGAAAAGTATACAATAAATGTATGTCAATATTTGAGGTCTGCTTCTTGTTAATTTGCCCTATGGCGAGTTTTATATGCCCATCATCATTGTTCTTCATCTGCTCCACTGTCATTGGCTTAGCATCATCCTCACTGTTACTAATGTGATCTGCATGTTACCGTAAAGTTTGCAACGACCTCCCAGACAATTGAACGAGAGAGTTCATCATCCTGTATGATGCTTAGATAATATTTTTATCTCTTTACCTATTGTGAGCAGCTTCCTTAATCAGCTCTCTGTAGCCTCCATGTTCTATAAATTTTGGAGAGGACTCGATTGTGAAAAGGATGATTCACATTATGCCCAGATAATGTAATTGAACAATCCAATGTTAAATGAAAACTGCCAGCAATTCAACTTTGCTCTAAAAAATCAGGTTGAAGATTGCATTCCAAGCAACACCACTACCCTGAAATTTTTGATAAATTGAGTTTGATCAGAAATTTAAACAGAGTACAATCATGCTACATATCTAGCTGTATTTCAACAACTGTTCTCAAAAATCTAGAAATCTTTATGCATGAACTTTCACAGATTAATTTTATGGAAAGAGTTTTAGTAGTTTCTATGGATTCCGAAATGAATATGTATTGTATCTACATCTCTTCATATTTTGTTTTATGGCCATATAGGTACACGTGGAATCTTTGTGTAAAGTGTTATTGACTTTCCTCAATGAGCCTATCATAAAAACAAGTGTTTATAAAATTAAAATGTACTTGTAATTTAAAACATAATATTAAAAGGAGAATGCTATTTTTTAAAGAATTTATGGATTTATTTTTAGAGAGAGGAGAAGAGAGGGAGAAAGAGAGGGAGAGAAACGTCAATGTGTTGGCTCCGTCTCACAGATCCCTTAATGGGGACCTGCCCCACAACCCAGGCATGTACCCTGACTGGGAATCAAACCAACGACCCTTTGGTTCACAGTCTGGCACTCAATCCACTGAGCCACTACAGCCAGGGCAGAGAATGTTATTTTTAATTGCTGTAGCTTTTTCTTAGAAATAAATGTATCAGGCCATTTGTAATTGATTAAGACAGTTTTCAGTTAAATAAAATGCTATAGCTTCATTCTTTAATACATCTAAGAATCAACTCTTATTTAATAATCAGAAGCTATATGTACACTAATAAGAAGGTTACATGTTGCAGTTTAACTCTGTGTTCAGCTTACCTTTATGTTCAACAAACCTGAATTTACAAGGAAGTCAGGGGAAAAATTGTCCTGCTAATAAGCACAGTAATGATTATGAATAATGAATATTGGAATGCTATTATAGAATAAAGCCACAAGCCACAATGTATCTTGCTGCTAAATTATTTAAAATGCTGCCTGATAATTATAGACTTGTTTTAACTCTACATTTGTACATGTTAAAGCTCTTATCTCAGTTCTAATCAGTACCCTTTTTTTCTTCTTGGTTGGGTGGGAGGAGAATATTCTTTATAAAAAATGTTTTACAGTTAGAATGTTAAAAGAGAAGCTGTATTTAAGTCAATAGATTTTTGTTTGGGGCAAATGTTACTCTAGGGAAGAATTGCTGAAATTTTAGAAATGCATTGGAATAAGACTAATGATTAGTGGAATTGTTATTCACTATATTCTATGGAAGGTATTAAGGAAGGAAATACATTTTATTATTAAAGAAACAAAATATGAATTGCATATTTAACACTTCATTAAATATGTAGATTGCTGTGAAATCTGGTGAGAAATTTAAGGATAGTGAAATGCCACAAATCCATCTTCCCACACACAGTTATTTATGATAAATTTAGAAAAATGAGAAAAGAACCAAAAAGCAGCCAGAGTTGGTTAGATATGGAAAATGAGAGATTGGAAACAAAAGCACATTATCAGAAATATATCTTTTCACAGGTAAATGAAGGGCTATTTACATGTAACTCCCTTCTTTACAAAATGTTATTTGAAGAAACTGCATGTAAAATAATGTGAGCTGCATTTAAGGCTGAAAGGTACATGAAATATTATAGGAAATTCGAAGTGAAATGATGGGTCATCACTCACTTCTTGCACTTCGACCCCAGGGCACCATTCTTTCTTCCCCTTCAGATCCCTGAGCATTCACAGAAGAACCTCTCTCTCAGGCATTGTATTTAAATCTACAATTATGTGCATGTATTTGGTGACTTTGATTTAAATTCATGGTTCCATTGTCTCTATTCCTTAGGAGTGTTTTACCTGCTAAAATAACACTTGTAAACTTATTCTGCATGTTTTTGGAAGTCAAAATTATCATTTTAAATTTATACATTTTTCACCTTTTTAAAAATATAATACAATATAGACAATATTAACTAAGCAACTATTATGTTCTCAACACTGCAGTTAATAGTTTTACATATATTATCTCTTATAATCTTTTAATAATTCTTCGATTCATACAAATTTTACTAATAGAAAAAATATGAACAAGAGAAGCTAAGTAACTTGCCTTGAGGTACTCGACTTACTTTGTGCTTAATGAGGGTTGTCCCATAAATCTCACTCTGTGCCTAATTCTTCTAATGAAAGGCCATTACATTTTTATAAAATGATCTATTGCTAGTTCAGTGATTCACTCAGTGCTGAACTTTGGGGCTGTGAGCAATAACTGTTTTGAGAAAGAGAACGCAATTTAAAGATTCCCTTTTAAATTCCTCACGGAAACCTTATATTTTAGACATAATACGTGACCTCACTCAATTGTTTCTTATCTAACTACTTTTATCCAATTGCTACATAGGTTTTGAGCAGCTCAGTGAATGATTTCAAATGTTTCTATTTCCCAGCTGACTTTCCCGTGTAAATGAAATCTCTCAGATGGCGAAACTGAGGACCGCTGGGCTGATGTGCCTCTGACTGGTCACACTGGACACTCAGCGCTGGTTCTTCTGTAGGAATAGAAATAAAAGTAGTTTTGACTCTTATTTTTTATTTAATCTTCCTTGTATTTCTTTTCCATTGCCACTCATTATATTGCTACAAAATGTTTTCCTTCCATATTCCCGGTGTCTGATAGCCATGGAAACAAATACGTGATAAACTCCTGAAAAAAACGAACCAGGATTCACATAGGCATAGAGACAGCAACCCTGTGGTCACCATTCCTATCACAATTGCATTTCACTTTGTCTGGGAGAAACTGTTGTTTTAATGGGGAACACAGAATTTCATTAAGATATAGATTCGTTCTGCTGGTTCTCCCTTATTTCTATAAAATCCAATAGCCTAGGAAAAACTTTATCTTGGCAAGCATGTAGTAAATATGATTGACCACATCAGCCTCGCTCCATCATTAGGCCATTAGAATGGGCCCTTGAGCTGTCAGAATCAATTCAGGATTTAATTAAATTGTCTTATGGTCTGACCTTAAGGAGGGAATGCCACAGGACTTCTCAGGTATTAGCATCATGGTTGTTTTGAAAGTAGGCAGAAGGAAAGGAAAACATTATCTATGAGAAAAGCCCTGTGTTGAATATTTCTTGTTTTGCAAATACCAGGTCTTTTAGACCTTTAGCCTACCTGTCATCATTCTAACAGTTTTAATATCCCTTTTGTGGGCGTATCTTAGTCAAGTGCCCCTTCTTCTATGGTTAGTATTCAGTCACTCTCTTGTGAATTCAACAATAAAAAATATTGCATGTATAATATTAATATGTGCTAAATGCCAAGCCAGACACTGGACCTCATGATACAAACCTATATAAATATATGTATATATAGTATGGAAATATGCTGGAAGACGTTGGAAGAACATAAGAGTACATACTATAATTGTATAAAAGTAAATCGGTGAACGTCGGTAGACTGCATAATAGGCATTGGATACAGACTTTCCTGGGGAGTTACCCTTGGAGCTGAGATCTGAAAGAGGCACAGAAAGTAACTGTGGGAAGTGGGCTGCAGCAGGGGGTAGGGTGCTGGTGATCCAGGACTGGGCAATAATACAGACAAAGACCAAAAAGGCGAGAAGCAGGACCTGCAAGAACTGAAAGCCAGTAAGGGAGGCTGGGGCTGAGATGGGGCTGGGGGCCGGCGTGGGGGATCTCAGGGAGATCTGAGGGAGGGGCGGAAGCAGTTCTCAGAGGCCTGTGAGTCACTCTCAGGTCTTAGAATATATTTTCTTTAAATCTGAACTCGCTAGAAAATTCTATGTGCAACCAGCCCTATTATGTTTTTAGTTTATTCCCCTTGAGATAATTTAAGAATTCATAGTCACAACTTTTTTTTTTTAATTGGACTTTCTTATGAAGTCATTCCTTTTAGTTTCTGGTCATTAAGGCATATCTGTTTTTTCATTGGTTCTCTTTATTTTATTTTCTCAGTTGCTCTCTTTTTGAAATCATTTCCATTTCAGTCCAGGTCTTCAGCCCTTCCACTGGCGATCGCAGCACTCCAATGCGAGTTTTCTCATATCCATCTCATCTTCCTGTTCTTTCTCCTTGGCTGGAATCAAGTCCCGAGTTGCCATTTTGCTCATTGCTTTCTTTGCTTTCTGGGTGATGAAATCGTCAGTGAGGCACAACGAGAACATATCAGATGATCCGCTCTTGGCTGAATTACATACACTTCCAGCAAATGCACAGCTCTCTGAAGATCCCCGTAGCTGGAGTGTCTTCCCTGGGGACTGTGTTAAATATCCTACAGGAAAGATTGGCCCACGGTTTTTATTCACGACATTGGTTTTATTCTGTACCTGTGATGATACTTTTCTCTTCCCAGCTCTCAAACAATTGCTTTCTATGGTGCTTTCTCCTCTCTCAGGTGGGTAGGTATTTTTAACTACCTGTTTGTATGGACACCGAGGGCTTGGCTAGGCTGTGAGGCTTAATGAAACATTAAATGTCTAGTATTTGCAAAGATGGAAGAAAACCAAGTATAAGCTGTACGAGGACCAGGAGATGTTAACCCTTTGAGGACAGCGAAGCGTCTTCATCAGAGAGCTCAGTGAGGTGAGAATTAGAATCGTTTGCCCATGGTTTTAGGATAAGAGTTGATGGGTGATGAGGGTAGAAGCGATGTGTTGCAAAAGGTCCCTAACCATGTCCATTTAAAAAAATTAGGTTTAACTTTATTATTTCAGACATGTTCAATCTCCACAGTGTTATAATGAATGATTCCAAATTAGCAGATCAATTCAAAACAAGCTGAACAAATGAAAAACATAATTTGTAGATATTTACTATGTTCTGAAAAGCATTTCCAAGTTAAGGATGAAAATAAATGTGTTTAATATGTGCCTAGTTGAGTACCAGTGAACTTCCAATTCTATCAGGTTTATAGCCAGCATCTGATTTTAGGGGTTCTTCAAAATATTTTCTTAAATTTTCCAATGTGTTTTCTATGGCAAGGGGAAGAATAGAAATGCCCCCAACTTTCTGAACTCTGTGCATGCTCATGCTACCACTTCGAGCGACTTGCTGCACTGGTGCCTTAGGTTCAGGGAATCCGCATCTCGGGAAGACAGTCCAGAGAAGGGGCAGCAGGAGGCCCAGGCTCAGGGCGTTCATTGTGGGCCTCTCGCAGCTCCCCGAGTAGGTGGTGTTCTGATCTCAATCGTTTCTGTTTTTGCATAATGCAAACATACGACACGTTATGAAGATTTTTAACTAATATTGATCAATTACATTTATGCCATCTTATAAGATACATTGTTTTAACCTACAAGTTTAAAGTAATGGTAAACTATTCTAATCTGTAATCCAAAATTATCCAGGAAAATACTCTTTTATTAAACATCTGGTACTTAACAAGTTCCAATGATGTATGGATTTTACTGAAACAGTAGTTTCTGTGATGCGAGATTTTATTTCATTATCACTTTTGCAAAATTGCAGCTTTCTTTTTTTGTGGAGCGTGTCTTGTCCCTGGATCAGGGCTGGTAACTCAGTCTAGGACTGTCACAGTGTTGTTGAAGACCTGAGGACACTTCAGAGCATCATCTTGTTTCTTACTCTGCCAAATACAACTTGTGCTCTCCCTGCTTGAAAACTTCTAGCTTTGGGCTCCCTCAGCACCTCTTCCCGTTCCCTAAAACTGTATGTCCTCATTATTCTCCTAGCAGTTTTCTCTTTGCTGGTATTCACTCTGCCAGGTCCTTCCAGCAATTGCTGGGTTTGGTGTTTGGCTCAAAATGGATACCTAACAAGCCACCACCAGGGGTTCTCCAGGCCAAATTGTCACATCAAGCAAATGGTTCAGTAGAATAAGCTCTCACAGTGTTGGAGTTGCCTTCATTCTCGACTCCCTGGTTCCTGAACATCATGCAGCATTTCTCCAATGAGGCCGACCCAGCGCTGCTTGGAGTGCACACCCAGACACAATGAACTTTTCATACTGTTGTTATATGGCCTGATGTATGAGTTCCCACAAAAGTACATACCACATGTAAGAGGGAACCGGATGCCTTTATAGCAGGGAGCTTATGCTGCAGGAGGAAGAAACACATCAATCAAGTAACAACAAGTGACTGAGTGTGTCCGAGAAGAAACACATAATGATACGTGAATGTGCAGGAAAGGGACTTCATGGGACAATGCACTTGCAAGAGGTAGAGATGTATTGCCCTGGCCAGTGTGACTTGGTTGGTTGGAGTGTAGTCCCGTAACTGAAAGGTCACCACTTCGATTCTTGGTCAGGACACATACCCCGGCTGTGGATTCAATCCCCAGTAGGGGCACATGTAGAAGGCAACCCATGGCTGTTTCTCTCTCACATCAGTGTTTCTTTTTCTCTCTTCCCCTCTGTCTCTCTTGAATGACAACAAAGTAAACCTTCAAAAAATTTTAAAAAGAGGTTGAGATGTTTTAAAGAGAACTGAGGGGGAAATGTCAGTGAATTCAATAAAAGATCTGGTGTAGGGGATACCGGGGAGGAAGGAGTAGGTAAGACAGAGGGAGAGGCAATAGTGTGGATGAATCCAGAAAGACCACAGTGTGTTCAAAATGCATTCTGTACAAACTGGGGATTTTTAATTCACAGTTCTTGGATTTGTTTGCCTTTTAACATCAAGGCATCTTTTTGCAGACCATTTCCTTGGTGTTACCTCCAGGATATTATTCAAGCGTACAATTTTTGAGAAGGCAAGAAAACATTTCTATAGTGTTTCACCTCTCCTTGGCTAATACACTGCCTAAGTAGAGTTAGCCTACTTGATGATGCAACTTTTATAAGCTTAGAAGTGCTTTCCTTTTATTTTATCATTGAAATCGGGTTATTCCTTTTGGCAGTTATTTGAGACACCACGTTGAGAGGTTGCTAAAAGCAGTTAATATTATCTCTTCAGGCTTTAATCACATAGTCTGGGCTGCTCATTGATTTTCCTATTGATCTTATTTGCCCAACTATTTGTTCCAGATAAATACAAACTATGTAGAGAATAAAAAGGAGCACTGATTAATATCTAACACCAAGAACTGTTCATTTTGAAGTTCACATTCTTGGTTGTCATTGTTTTCTTGCAACACTGGCATCATCCAGATGTTCAGGTCAAATGAGAGCATAAATAAGAAAGAAGTCGCTATGGCATTTCAGCTGACAGGCACAATTTTGACATGTAGGAATCACTGGGAAGAAAAAGAAAAATCTAAATTCACAAATATGAGCTTAAAATGAGGATCACAGTGTCTACTTTGGAATTATTTGATTACATACCCGATATCTTATGCCACATGTGCCTGGCTTTAAAGAATTGAGGACTCAAAGGATGAAATACGAACACTCAGAGGTGTTCCAGGAGCCAAAGTCTGGCAGGTGGCATCTCGTCGCTTTCAGATGCCACACGTGTAAGTGTTTAATGGAGATCAGCCTTAGCAACACATTTTTGGAAGGATTTAGTCAGATGAGAGATGCTTCCCAAAAGACTGGGCTGGCTTCTATTTGTTGACGATTATCAGGACGATTCAGATAGAACTCATTCATACTTGTCCTCATATTTTTCTGAAGTTGGCCAAACTAATACGCCCTACATGTTTACCTTGGCGCTTTCCAGGAAACTGGGTTCTAAATCTGACTCGTATTCTCTCAGTCTACAATGAGCCTGGAAATCCACCTTCAGTGGCCGTGAACCTAGCAAATGCTATATGAGAGTGGCTCTGACCCCCAGTGTCACCAGTCACATTTGAGGATTTTTGTTTTTACTCTGAAGCATTGGATCTGTTGATGCTTGGCATAGATAAAATGTATAACTTTGAACTAATGAGAACTTTGCCACCAAAAACACTGATTAACTTCAATGTCTACATGAATGTCCTTCTTCCAAGTAGTTACTTTGGAAAATTACATTGAATGTGTTTGGAACTCTGCCTTTAGAAGTAACTTCAGAGTTAGGTAACAAGCTTGTATTAAAAACAGTCATTGTTTTATAGTCATACTTTGCTTTTCCCTGTAGATCCAAAAAGCAAGCTCTTCACCTGGAAAACTGAGCTATTCCACACATGTGGCACCAAAGTATTTTTAGATATTTTTCTCTGAAAACCAGAGTCTCAAGCATCAAACTCTCTCATAACTTAAAGGTACAAAAGACTCTAAAGATAATTTCCAAAAAAAAAACTTCCAAAAATTGTTTTAATAACCTTAGCTTCTTTGGAATATTTGCATAAGCTCTCAAGATGGCTCCTTGAAATATATGAATAATATTGAATGAATATTGAAACATGAAACATATAATAATTTTGAATGACTATGGCAATATATGAAACATATTAAATGGATAATATGAATACTATAACATATGAATAATATTGCCCTAAGGTCACATCAGCCATGCCCTAATGGTAATGGATGTAGCCTCTTTTTTCACTTACTTTAGTGGGGAAGATAGCTTACATTTTTAAACTTCTGCTTGGTTAGCATACACTTTGTTGATTTTATATAAATACACTTATTTTCCCTTAAGTGTTTTTTCACTGATAGTTATTTTGCAAAAAAAAAATAATAATAAGGCCAGTCATGAAGAGAGGTGTAGCATAGAAAATAAATGCACAAACTCTGTTCAACTTGGCTTCAAAATGCATTTTCTTCCCAATGCCTGAGGGTAACATTGAAACATTTCGTGTCTCTCCTTTCTTTCATCTCTGATGAAACTGTCTCCCACCCTTTCATCTCTGATCTCCCAGTGACAATAGCATCATCCAAAGATAGATCGTCCTCAACTTTCTGCATTTGTGAACCAGTATTTTTATGAAACTATTAAGATCCAGTGCTCTCAGCGCACTAAAATGTTAATTGTCCCTTTTAAATTTTGTTTTGTTTTGCTCTGTTAGTTGCATTGACTTCTTTAAAATCATTTTTTATTGTTCCATTACAGTTGAGATACAATATTATGTTAGTTTCAGGTATACACCCCAGTGATTAGTCATTATATAACTTACTAAGTGATCATCCCGATAAATCTCATACAAATCTGATACCACATATAGTTATTAGAATATTACTGACTATACTACTTATGCTGTACTTTACATCCCATGACTGTTCTGTTACTGCCAATCTGTACTTCTTAATCTCTTCACCTTTTTTTCTCATCCCTCCCACCCCGCTTCCACCTGGCCACTGTCCAAATGTTCTCTGTACCTATGAGTCTGCTTCTGTTCTGCTTGTTCGTTTACTTTGTTTTTAGATTCAATTGTTGATAGATATGTATTTGTTGCCATTTTATTCTTCATATGTTTTATCCTTTTCCCTCTTCTCCTTCTTCTTCTCCTCTTCCTCATCTTCCTCTTTCTGCCTCCTCCTCCCCCTCCTCCTCCACTTCTTCCTCCTTCTTCCTCTAAAAAAGACACTTTAGCATTTCATGTGATACTGGTTTGGTGGTAATGAACTCCCTTAAATTTTTATTGTCTAGGAAGCTCTTTATCTGTTCTTCAATGGTAAATAATCTTTAAAATTAGTCTTATTATTATTAAAAATTATTAAAAACATATGTTAAGTCTGTACATTCAGAAGGAAGGGAAGAAAAAGAGAGGGAGGAAAGGAACATAGAGAAATTATGCTGCTTTTGAAACAACTTGTCTCTTGGGGATAATCATTTTCAAACATTTAGTTGTTTCTTTTAAGAGTTGCCTCTATGTTATTTAATAATATATGTAGCTATCTCTTTGAAAGATTACATGGACTTTTTCTAGTCCATTGCTTTGCTTTTTTATTATTGGACCATAATTAATAAACAAAAAAATGCACAGCGCTTCTGTTTAATTTATTGAATTTTGACAGTTTTGTGCCCCTGTGTAGCCATCGCCCAAAAGAAGATATAGAACATTTTTATCCTTCCAGGATGTTCTCTCATGGTTCTACCCCTCTCCCCTTCATACACAGTGCACCTCTATCTGATTTCTAACATCGTAGAATAGTTTGGCCTGTATTTAGATTTCATATAAATGGAATCAAACAGTATTACCCCTCTTGATCTGCCTTCTTTCGCTTAACCTAAAGTTATTGAAGTTTATTAATGTCATAATGTATACCAAGAGTTAAATCTTTTTTTATTCTAAGTAGCATTCTATTATATAGATAAGACACAATTTATTTACCTATTTTCTTGTTGATTGATATTTGAACTGTTTCCAGTTTTTGGCTATCATCAATAAAGCTTCTATGGACATTCACAAATAGGTCATTGTTAACACATGTTTTCATTTCTATTGGTAAATATTTGGAATAGAATTGCCGGTCGTATAAAAGACGCATATGTAGCTTTATAAGAAACTGCATATTAGTTCTGCAAAGAGGTTACAATCAAATGCAATTTTACAATCTCTCCACCAATGTATGAGCATTCTAAACATGTTTTTCAATATTAGGTGTTTGATTTTAGCTATTACTCCTGATTTCTTTTGAAGTTTCCTTTGTTATCTTTGTTCCCTCCAAGTTTCTGTTCGCTTTTTGGCTGTCTCTTTCATGCTGGAGGGCAGTTCACAGATTCTGGGACTTTCAGACTACCAGTTCATATTTAAAATGGGAGCACTGAAAATTCTATCTAAAATGCTGTGGTTTGTAAGCAGGACTATCCAATGATAAGCTTCTCTTGAGGACAGTCAGGTGGCCATCTGTGTTTTGGGAGTGTCTCCTAAATAGCACCTTCTTGTAGCCTTTACTCTGTGGTGGTTCAGATTTCCCAGAGAGAAATCCTCTAATCTTCTTAGGGTTTATAAATCTGGTTCCCAAGTACTGGAGCCCAATAAGGAAGAAGATGCGGGATTCCTCATGCTCAGTTTGCAGATTTTTAGTTCATCTTTCTGTTTCCTGTCTCACGCTTTACTCTTCCACTTCTCTGTGTTTGGGGCCCTCAAGTCTAGAACTTTTCTGGTTCAGTTTCTCCGTGGGCTGCATTGCCTTTCCCCTGCCCTGGTAGGCTAGGCAGTAATTTGACTGTACTAAGTGGTGATGGGAATAGAGAAAACCAGGTGTGCTGAACACAAAATGCCAAACTACTCTCTTTCCAGCCCCTGCCTTACCAGGGTCCTCTGTGGTACTAGGCTATCCTGGGATCTGTAGAGCGAATCATCTGCCTCCCACCAGTGTCTCAAATCCACTTGGGTTTGTTGTCCCTTTGCTCGGCAGAGTCCTGTACCATTCTTCACACATGTCCCCTTCATCTTTGGTCATCAGTGTTCCCTACTTTCCTGAAAGATAGAGTTTGTGTTTGTTCCCTGATTTCCATGCTTTGAGAGCTTAATGTGGCTTTAATTTTTAGTTGTATGTAGTTTCACCCATGACTTTCAAATGACCCTGCACTTGAGGCTTCAGGGGAACTGAGTTAGAGGAACACTGCCGTATTTGCTGAGGAAGAGCAAACTTAGTCTTTGTGAAGAGCTAAATCTCATGGGGCCACTTGGTTCATTTTTAAGAATGCTTAAAAGACTGCTCTAGAAAAGATCGCAAAGCAACTTAACAACTTCAGAATGGCAGGGTGTGGGGGGAAGTACCCACACAATCTCTCTTACCACCATGGAGGTTTTGAGGGTAAAGTTCAAACAAAGGATATAGTCACCTTTTAAAATGTAAATTAAATGCAACATGAGCATAATTTTCTTGTCCCGTCTTTGAAAAAAATACAAATAAGTACAATCATGGTTTTCCTTTATCCTCTCAAGAAGGGCTTTGAAAACCCATAATTATGGAGTTTACTAAGGAAAATAACTAATAAATACTGTTGGAGAAGAGTACTCAAAGATTTAAGGATTGCTAGGCCAAATAGACTATTTTTAGACTGTATCTTGGAAGGATGCTGAAGTTGTTACTCACTGACAGAGATGAAGACAAGTTATAAATTAAGTATATTAGAAACAACAGGAAGGAGAAAAGCTGACAAATTGTTGACATTGCAGGAAGCAACCAAGGAAGAATGTGCTAAAGTGGCACTCTGGTGATCTGGCTGTGCATGTGGTGCTTGGTGTGTGTGATCCGAGGGAAAAATCCCCCCGTGTACCAATCCACATATTTATATACTAAAGAGCCTATAACATGCTAGTCACTGGGTAGGCTATCAAGAGTTATGAACACACTCCTGATTTCAAAAGAGATTAGATTTTTATTTGAGGGTAACTTTGCCCTTCAAATAAAAATATGTCATAGAGGAATAGACACCTGGATCCAATTACATGACACAGATAATAAGTACTACCTTAACTTAGAAGAGACAGAGAAAGTCATAGGTAGGTGGAACATGAGTTCTGCACTGGAGAAAGAGAATTTGCCATTAGCTTTAAAAACAAATCAGAATGAATCCAGATGGATGGTCCAAACTTTGTAGTATGTAAGGGAACTTGGAAAACACATCATTGTCTGTAAGTTATCTACCTTACATCTTGGCTGAGATAAGATTTATGGAGTTCATCATTATTTAGTAGATAGCAAGTTTTTTTAGATACTTTTATATTGAAAGTTTGTCTTCTTGCTCGATTAATGTACTTGTATGATCACAAACTGCAGAATTTGAGGACTTTGGCAGATGGAGACAATGATATATTTGATTTTTGTGTTATTAATAAGTAAATTTCCCAAGGACAACCTGAAGTGGAGGGGAGACTAAC
The DNA here is from genome assembly GCF_004126475.2 of Phyllostomus discolor. Classification (NCBI taxonomy): domain Eukaryota; kingdom Metazoa; phylum Chordata; class Mammalia; order Chiroptera; family Phyllostomidae; genus Phyllostomus; species Phyllostomus discolor. The sequence continues at coordinate 14,992,743 of NC_040911.2, read as the reverse complement.
CAGTTATGTGATAATAAGGAAAATATCCATGATTTGTAGTATGGATTGATTTCTGGGGTGTGAATACTTTCACCACGGCCAAGTTCAAGCTATGAACTTGAGGTTGCTGAATCCTGACTTGGGACTAGTTGAGCACAACTAGCTGTCCTGAATCAGTGCAAGCTCGCTCTAGCACACGGCTAATGCTATCAGACTTCTAGGTTCCATCCAGTGAAACATGGGTGGGGATAGTATCCGACATCTAGTCTTTCTGTTTCCCATCTGCTCCTCCCTTGGCCTTTCGCATCATGTTCCTTTTTACATAGATGGTTCTGATGACAACATTATGAAAGTCAGCAGCACTTTATCCCAATATGTATCATGTTCATTTAGGCTGTCAAATACAATTTAGTTGGTTGCTGGCAGCAGCAGTGCCTTTTTGCTTGAGCAGACACGTGGCAGAGATGAGCGGTGTCTGGGCCTGGAGCACGGAGCAGATGTTGTGCGGCTGTCTATTGTGAACTTACTTCTAATACAAGTTTGGGGTTCCTCTTCAGAAAGTAGGGAGGGCAATTCCAGAACCCCCCACTGATTTATAATCACAGAACTCTGAAGGCTATCCCAAGGTCACGCTATTTATGTGATACTTCATTTCCTTTAATGGGTCTGGGAGAAATCTTGTGGAGATGTTCACAAGCCATGCGTGCCTGCACCGTAGGGAGGCATCCCAGTCCTAGGCTTAACCAAGTCAGGCATTTACCCAGAACTGTTTGAGCTGGAGTAATTAAACAATGAGTAAGACTCCCATCAGAGCCTGTTTTACCAGCAGCCAAGCAAGGTACAGGACTTGCCTTCTATTAAGGAGATACTGACTTCCATCCACTAAATATCCTGCTTTCTGAACTGGATGATGCTATGGTGTCAGCCACCACACCTGCCAGAGACTGTGCCAAAGTGCAGGTGTCCTCACCAGTCTTGTTGATGCCAGGAGTCTCCCAGAAAGATCAGCTGGGCCTCCAAGCCAGTCCAGATATAAAAATCATCCACACTAATATGACTGAATTTAATGCACTTGCTGTAAATTCACAATATCCCATAGATTTTAGTGCAAAATCCAAGTACTATTTTAGTTGTTTTCCTTCTCGTTTGTTGAGAACCCTATCTATAGGATTCAGCAATGAGTTCCCAGCGTTGGGCTGAATCCTCTGTGTAACAGACTCTTCGCCCCTTCTGTTCTGAGATACTTTCCTGGAGCCGCATATATATGTCTCACCCCTTCCCTGGGGATATCATCCCTTCTCCAGGATTCTCATCCACCACTCAATAGGATCATCCCCCCTTTCACAGGCCGCACAGATTTAATAAACATTGTGGGAGAGATGAGAGAGAAAGCAATTCCTGGTACATTAGCTATAACTCAACTTCAGTCTCTTCCTTCCCGCTGAACAGTGAGCAGAAGGGCACTTTGGTTTGAAAACCACTGTCTTAAAAGATTTGTCTACCAGTGTCCAAAACTCCTCAGACAGGAAGCCACTCAATCAAGAGGAGTCTAGATAAAGCCAAGGGTCAAGGCCAGGGATGAAGCCATAACCCCAGTGGTGAAGAGCTGGGGGAGGTCATACAGAGAATAAGATTTAGAGATCAGATGCTGAAATCAGTAACAAATATGAGTTGGATGAAAAGAGTTGTTGCGAGGGAAAGCCATGAATAATGTCAGAGAACCAGAGACCATTTTTATGAAGTACCGAGTAGGTGAATGGAGTCGGGTAGGGTGCTAGGTAGGAGCTATATAAAATTATTGACTGTCAGCCAGTCATACTCATGCTGTGCGAAAAGACATGTTAAGGCTGATTCTGTCTTTAGAGTGTCTGCTTTTTAAAGATGTGTGTACGGTGAATGACATTTTTCTGCACTACAGGATCGTTAGAACACCAGAATTTGTGTTGATGAGGCAGAGATATATTAAATATCTTTATGGGTTGTCAATCCCAATAAAGGAGGACTTACCTTTAATTATAGTCATTTAGCAGTGACTTTTCTATTTTAATTATAATTTTATATAATCTAAGCTTTATTTAGTCAAATAATAATGAAGTAGCATTTATAGGCTGAGTGTGAAGGAGGTTTTGGGCCTTGTTTGCTTATAAGTTAGTATCTCAATCAGAAAGCATAAACATATATAAATAATATACATGCATGCTTTTCAAGAATGACACATTACTAGGGCATCATACTGTTCTTAAATATGAACAAGATTCATCTGCAGGTCATTGTAGACACAGGGACTCACAGAGCTACAGTGAGTGACACATTTTCTCATACATGGACCTGGATTTCATTTAGCCTGTTGGGAGATTAGAACTAAGGGCCCAATGAATGGCTTATCTCTGCATTCGGAGTTTGATTCTGGGGAGAGAAGATTGTAGTTAAAAGAAATTTTTTTCAATGTTTGTCAGAGTATTATTTCCTTACAGTGATTTCTTTTGTGTGTTTAGTTAGAGATTTCAAAGGAAAAACACAGTGAACTCAGTATCTGAGTCTGTAGCTGGAGATTGTGCTTGCAAAAGACAGAGTGGCATCCTCCATCAGCAACTCAGGTGTCATTTATAAACATCAAAGGCAAAACTGGAAATTCTGCTTCCCACTCCCTGGCAGTCTATGCCTCCTCCTTATGCCAGTGTGGCCACTGTTGTCACCTGTCAGAGTCCCTCTGGGGCATTAGTTCTAAATTGTTTGTAGTTCTGTGTTTGGGCCTCATTTCTAACAAGGAAAACAATACCAGGAAACCATAATTTCTGGAATTCACATTCATTTGTTTTTGCTTGTTGAGAATGCATCTGTGTAATGGATTCTCCAAACCTGTTCACCAGGCATGCTCCCTGAACCTCTGCTTCATTGGAGCAGCACATTGGAATGACGGAAGCAAAAACGATGGCCGTCTCTCTGTTCCCAGAGCTGAACTGCAGTGGTAGCGGGAAATTTGGGGGCGGCTCCTTCCAAAGGTGAGGTAACCTGGCAACCTTAAGCCCAAAAGATGAGGGTTGGGGGAGAGATCAAATAAGAACTTGAAGAGTCAGAATTCATCATACAAATACATTTTCATTAGAGTCTGGAGATTAGGGATCATAGGGCTAGAATACTAGCTAAAATCTCATCTTTATTTTATGAACAAAAGATAATGCAGGATGTCATTTTGCTTCTTACATCCCTGATTCGGAGTCTGGATAGAATTCTCCTGGGTTGTAGGAATTATTTTTATGACTGTCTCTGCATGTCTTCCTCTTCTGTCGTGACAGTCGGGCGCACTGCCACTTAGGGCTCAGAGCTGCTCCCAGTTTGGGAAGGCTTTCTGGTTTTCTTTTCTCCCCAAGATGTTTTCAAGTCTCTTATACTTTTCTTTCTTTATTTCTTTTTCTTTTTCTTTCTTTCTTTCTTTCTTTCTTTCTTTCTTTCTTTCTTTCTTTCTTTCTTTCTTCCTTCCTTCCTTCCTTCCTTCCTTCCTTCCTTCCTTCCTTCCTTCCTTCCTTCCTTCCTTCTTTCCTTCCTTTCTTCCTTCCTTTCTTCCTTTCTCTCTAGTTTACATGAATGGGGGAAGAACACAATGTTCAACAATTCAAAGATAGCTGAATAGAACAATGGTCTTTTATTTCCTAGAGGAACCCTCGAGGGTGATTGAAATGTGCTCAATCTTTAAGCTGTGTTTTTTTATACCAGTTTTGTACTGGACTAATTGGTTATGGGAGGTATCACCCAAATCCTGCAGCTCAGGCTGGCCTGATGCTAAGACAGAGGTAGAGACAGCAATCTCTGTTGATGAAATAGAAAGGCTATGTGTGGGCATTTTTCTTCCTGATTTCTCCAGTATGTGATGTCAGTTAATTACTGAGAGTCATGAAGTAGTCATTCTGACCATATTTTCAAAAGATTTTCCTCTTACAGATGTGATCTGCGATTTGTTTATTTTGAGCAAAAAAAACCCCTGAAATCTCTATGGTTGTAAAACAAACATAAGCACTAGGTATGATGAATATCATAATCTTATAAAGAGCAAAGTCCCTATAATACACACGGGTGTGTTTGGTGAGCAGAGATGGCACTTGTCATTCCCCCACTGTAAGGTGTAGTCATTATGTCAACAGGGGGATTTCTAAGACACTGAATTTTAAACGTAATGCTTTTTCAGTCTTACGACATGACAACAAAGTTTAGAGGACCCACATTATACCCAGTGAAAGAAGCAAGACTCAGAAAGTACATACATATGAGTTCACATATGAACTTCTAGAGAGTGCACACTGACTCCTGAATCCGGAGTGACAGAGAGCAGACCACAGGTTGCATTGCTGGTGGCAGGCAGACAGCTGCAAAGGGACACGAGGAAACTCGTGGAGTTGGTGGATAGGTTTGTTTCCTGACTATGGCGGTAATCTTACAGCTTTGCACATCTGTCAGAACTCATCGAATTATGTATTTCAATGGGTACAGGTTGTTGAACAGAAACAATACCTTATTTCTGACAAGTCATTTTTAAAAAGTGAGGTTTATGCCTCACTTAAACACTATTTGGAGAATTACCATAGATTTCCCTTGTCTCTAATAATATTAAATCTTTCGTGCATATAAACAAAAGCTTCCTATTGCTTCAATATGAATTGATAATAACCATGATATACACTGAATGTTCAGGATTCAAAGGGCCATTCTGAAGACAATTGAGATTTTCTTTTCTGGGCTGGATAGCTTCTACTTTCCTAGGAAGATGAGAGTAGTACCTGATCTTCTGGAATGTTCTCATATTCACCTACATCAGTTTTCTATCGCTGAATAACAAATTACCACAAACGTAGCAACTTACATGATATATATTCATCATCTTGCCGTTTCCGTGGGTCAGGAGTTCAAGCATAGCTTTGTTGAGTTCTCCGCCTCAGGGTCTGATCAGGGTACGACCCCGATGTTGGTCAGGACTGAGGTCCCATGTTCTCACTGGCCATGACCGGATGGCCACCTTCAGATCACAGAGGCCACTCGCAGTGCCCCGCCACGTGGCCCACTCCATAGGCAGTTTACAGCATGGCAGCACACCTCCCCCAGACCAGCGGAAGTTCCCCTTTCAGTCTGCTAAGGCAGAGCTTTATAAGCTGCTACCTAGCCATGAGAGTGACACTTCATCACCTTGGCCGTGTAGTGTAAGGGAGTGCCTGTCTCATCCATTGGGCCCTGCTCTGCTGACCAGAAGTCCCACCGCGCTCAGAAGAAGTGCAGTCACCTCAGGTCACTTCGGTCTCCTTAGGATATGTTCACAGTTGTTTGATAGAGGGCTCCTGAAATAAATAATTCTTTACTAATATATTTAAGTACATAAATACATCTTTAAGTAAATTCATAAACAATATTTCAGAATAGTTTAAGCAGCATATGACACTTAAGCACATTTTAAACAACGTGGTTGTTAGTGTATTTAGAACTTGATTGATTGATATTGCTTTGGTTTTTAGATGAAATTCTTGGACCACAGCTCTTGCACAGAATCAGGCATAATGGTGGAGGCTGCATCGGGCCCTGAAAGAGTTAATGTGTCTCTCTGACACTGTCAACTTCCTTCCTCCTCACCAGTAGATGAGACCTGTAATTTACTAAATGAATCCACATTCTTGACGAGTGGCTGAATTAAAAAACCGGAGTACTTTAATAATTAGCTATTCGATTATCTTATGGTTGCCTACTGTTCATAAAATAAAAAAAAAACATAATATAAAATAACATAGATCATAATATTAGTTACAGATGTCAGCTTTCTCTTTTTCTTCTGAAGAAAAGGTGTTAATGAATTACTCCTGACTGATTTCTGACATAATTGCCAGGATTGTACAATATATCATTCTACATTTATGCCAGCAAATTAGCATCTGTGATTCATACAGTAATCACTTTCTTAATCTTATCATGTACTAAGTACAGGCTGTTTGGGTTTTCGGAGTAACAGGTGGCTTTATACCTTCTAGACTGAAAAGAATTTACAATCCTGTCATTGAATTAGTGAATATTTTAAAGATGACACTAACAATATTCATGTGGGTTTACAGCAAAATAAAACCGCAATTCTGACAAGCTCCTAAATACTGCAGACGCATCAATAATTTCCACCTGAGAAATATGACTTTTAATAATCTTAACCCCCTTCTCTTCTATCTATCATATGTTTTCATGACAAGTACACAACACCCAGCCCTTAATATTCATTTTCTACTACCAAGAAGGCAGCCACAGAGGGTGTCAGTAGAGGTTGGCTGTAATATTCCCTGTGCTTGTGCGCACTCTATGGTAACATTGCAACCAAGAGCTTAGGTGCATAGACATTCTCTGCCATTTCACCTTTGGGGGCATCTCTGAACTACCCAATGCCTCTCATGATGCAAAATTATAGTAGGACCCACTAACTGTGCATGGACTGATTTGCACAATAGGGATGGTACATAGGGGTGATTCAAATATCAGTGGTAATACAATTTCTCATAAAAATAAACCACTGCTGGCCAGAGTCGGTATCTTTTTTTTTTTTCAGTCTAAACCACTCTCCTGGGCCTCGCAACTTACAGGGCAAAAAGCAACAGAGTGCTTTTTAATTTCTAAATTTTAAATTTATTTTTATATGTTTATTTTTAATTTATGTTTAATTATGCAACGTTCTTCTGGGGTCCATTTGGACTCCCTTCACCTGAGTGAAAAGAGTCAGTGGGAATTTTTGTGTTTGTATTTGTCTTTGACATCAGGAAATAGGATCAAAGGACAACTAAAGTGTTTGTCCCATGCAGTGCACTGCTGACACTGGAATTAATGGGCACCGACTCACGATTTAATTCCTAGTTGTGGTTGTTTTTTTCTCTTGGACATCTCCTTTATTTAACAGAAGCTTATGGTGTGCTTATGACTCAAGCATCCTAGCACGTGTTTTAGACAAAATTTCACTCAGTTGCCCATCAAGACAGCTTTGGGGGCTAGGTAACAGCATTCTATCACCACCCACAGTGTATCCGGGAGCAAACTGAGGCCAGAGTATAAAGCGACTTACATGGTATGTGGCAGACGCAGTTTGGCTCTGGAATCTATAATTAACTACTGCCCTGTATTGCCTTTCATTCTCAGATGTGACTTGCTTTTTTCCTATAGGTCAAAAGCATGTCAAATAATGCCCAAGTCACCCCATCCTGTGATCACTAAAGCTTCTACTCTGTTTACCACATTAATCAATCCCCAACACAGATACAAATGCAGGACATGAACTCCCATAAGGCAGGTTGTTATCTTGTTTACTGCATTCTCATCACCTAGAACGGTGCCTGGTATAGAAGGTGCTTAGCAAAATATTTTGAATGAATAAACTCTCAGATGAATAGATGAATGAATGGATAAATGCATGAATTAAATATGTACCTTGTTTTAAGGTAACTTTTAGTCTAAGAAGCCAGACCATAATTCAGACGAATAAAAGGTTTTATGTCTTTTTATCCCTTTCAGATTGTTCAAAGAAGCTTTCTATATATAAAACTGTTCTTGTCTGGGTGCGACAGATTTGCTCAGTTTTAAAATATATATTGGAAAAACATATGCTAAAGTCTGAATTAAACCAGCTTTTATCTGCATGGCTCAGTCTCGACCCAGATTAGTTTGGTAGAGGCGAAAATGAATTCTTTCACAGAAATTATCTTGCCATATTTTTGCATGTCTATTCCATATGGGTGGCATTTTTATGAGAAGAAGCTGGAACCAGAATTCAGAATGGGTTGGGGAGAATTGTTGAAGGTGTCCTGGTCATAAATACATGCCCAATACAGCAGAATTCAAAGAGATCAATAATATGCCCAGGTCAATAGGAAGGATTTAGTAGATGAGTTTTCTTTATCATTATAAAAATAATGACATGTTTATATTTAACAACTGTAGGCCACTCAGCTTTCTTAAAAAAAGGAGAGCAAGGTAGATATATTTAAGAAGGGGAACTATTAGTAATAATCAAGAGGGGAGAATGGATTTTCATATCAAGATTAACATGTACTAAGGGAAAAGGAAGAGAAAATGTCAGTGTGTGATTATAAAGGGGTTTAGGTTGTTTTAACACTGAAAAGCCAAGGCCAGAGAAGAGAATTTCATCAAAATACATAAAACCAAGAAGGATATGAAATGTGGCCATTGATTTATCCAGCAAATCCCAGAATCCTGTAGCCCAAGGATGTACTCAAAATTTAGAGGTGATTGTTTTAGCATGAGTTCTAAATATATATCGTAGCAGATAATAAATTCTGAGTGAAAACAGCACAGGAATATTCCTAATAAGTCATTAAGATAACTTATGAGATTGTTAACACACATCCCCAAATTTTTCGATTGATAATACGCAGGTCAGTCAAATGCTGATACAGCATGGTCCCTGGTGAAACCTCCATTAGAAAAAAAGAAACCTGCCAGGCTTGTCAGTTACTGAGTTAGTAAGTATAGATTTCTTTCTTTTTAAAAAGATTTTATTTATTTATTTTGAGAGCGAGGGGAAGGGAGGGAGAAATAGAGGGAGAGAAACATTGATGTGAGAGAGAAACATCGATCCATTGCCTCTCGTACCTGCCTGGGCCAGGGGCTGAATCCACAGCCCAGGCATGTGCCTTGACAGGGAATCAAACCAGCGACCATTCGTTCAGTGGAAGGAGGCCCAACCACCTGATCCACAGCACACAGGGCAGTATAGCTTCCCTTAGCCTGGGTTGTTATGGAAACAAATGTAACGAAAGTGACTGTGACTTACATGTTTTGGTTTCGATGGGTTAAAAATAGTGATTTTAAAACAAGAAAGGAAAAAGTAAGAAAATAAGAGCTTGTGTGGGTAGGTATCCTTCAGAAAAACAAAACAAAACATCGAAAACTAGGCAATGTGTCTGAGCCAATATGCGTGAAGTGGAGGGTAGGGGAAAGCCAGTGTTTCAAAATTATTTATCATAACTGCTATTAGTCAGAGGTGAGGAAAAGTCTTAGAAGAGAAAGAAATAGAAATTGTTAACTAAAATGGGTGTACAGATTTGCTGGAATCATAAATTGCCATACTTAGAGGGTACATTCACTTACATGAAAGTTCATCCTAGATTTTAGTGATCGGTGACTTTCTGACCTGGACCAGCGTGACTCGTGAAATGTAAGTTGTTAGAAACACTATTTTAACTGCCTGCATGTGTGGATTCTTCTGGTTACTCGATGCTTTCCTCTGAGCCATTGGTATGTAAATATTCCCTTCAGTCAATTTTACTCTGCTTTCTAGACTTCCCTGGGCAAATTGTTCTCCTCATTACTTTTTCCTCCTCTTCATAGTTAGGCATTTACAAAAGGTGAAGCTTCCCACCCCAAATTTTTTAATTTTATTGGCCTGATTATTATTACTTATCATTTTCTTACTACTTTTAATGGCATTTCTGGTCTTTCTCAGGGCAGCACCTAGAACAACGTGTCACCCAAGGTATGATCATATGCTATAAAACCAAGTGCACCCCACATGTCCAGCCCCTTGCCCATGAGTCCCCAGGTTACGAACAACTTTGGTGACTATCCTGGTCCACGCTGTCTGGGAATTCATCATGCCAACCTCAGCAAAACTGTCTTTCCATCCTGTCACCTTTAATTTTGCTAGCTATTAGTTCCTATGAAAGTTGAAAACTAGAATGAAATAAGAATCTAGTTGGAATCCAGGGCATTACTCCCTATGATGAAATACAAAGTGAACACACAGCTAGACTGGCAGTAGGTGATACAGAAGCATCAGCATGAATCATAAATGCTCTGGGCGGGATGACACTTCCCAGATGAGATGGCTGCCGTCTGAATGCTTTCTCTCAGGTGTGTGTTTGGGAGTCAGGGCAGTGCACAGCCTTTGCAACCCCCCACAATTCCTCTGTTCACACTTGCTGACAGATGTTAGCTGTGACCACACCAAGAATCCTAACACATGGTACGGTTCCTTTTTTTCTGAATCTTCACTCAGAATGAAATGGTACACTACTAATAGATACACAACCCCTTATCACTTACTATCAAGAAGACTACTTTCAGCTTTAATAACAAAAGAGCTAGAAGCAATATGGTTGATCTATCAGCTATAACTAGAGCAACAGCTCCTCCCCCTTTTTCCAAATAAACTATTCTTGTTTCGGAATGATTTCGGATACACAGAAAAGTCATGAAGATGGTACAGAGCTGCTCTGTAGCAGTGTGCTCTCCTGTTAACACCCTCCATTATCACGGTGCGTTTGCCAAAACTAAGAAACCAACACTGGTGCGTTACTATGAACTACACTCTAGACTTTACTTGGATTTCACCATTTTTTTTTTTTTTCATTAATACCATTTTTCTGTCTCAGGATCTACTGTGCTGTACTACCTGGGTTAGCCATCACACCTCACCAGCCTCCTTTTTGTGTGACCATTTCCACTGTCTTTCCTTGTCTTTCTCGATCTTGACCATCTTGAAGAGTGTTGGCTGGTTGTCCTGTAGACTATCCCCCAGTCTGTGTTTGTCCGTAGCTTTTTTATGGTTTAGATTGGGGTTAATGGTTTGGGGGAGAATACCACAGAGGTCAAGTGCCCTTCTCATCACACCATTTCCGGGATGTGTGATAGCCACATATCACCGGGGATGATAACCTTCACCACCTGGTTAAGTAGCTCAAGTCTGCCAGGGTTTTACCGTGGAGTTACTGTTTTTCCTTTCCAAAATTTTTTTTTTTAGGAAGCAAGTTACTGAATATAGCCTACTTTTTGCCTCCTGCCCTCTCTTAGTAATGGCTGCATTCCGCTCTATGACTGAGATCTAGCATGATTGTATCACATTTTCTGTTAATTCTTTACTATACACCAAGATAGCTGCAGAAGAGAGTATCGCCCGTGCAGAGCTGCCTGTGTGGGAGGGCCTCCTCCTTTTAGAGCACAGGTTCACTGCTCAGAGAGAGTTCGCCACAAAGCATGTCCTTTAATTCATCTTGGGTTTTGTTTATTTGTTTGTTTTACCTTCTAGTCACCCTGAAGTGAATTTATTGAAATATTTAAATATCATATTGTGATCTCTGCAGACATAACCATATTCAGGAGAACACTGGAGGCCAGAGCTCATTAACTTCCAAAACCATAGCTTCATGCTCATTATAAAGTAGCTTCAGAATCCCACGCTGCATGTTAGTAATTTAAAGATGCTTCCCCAAGTATGACATAGAGCTCTGAACTCTACACAGGTCATTTTTTTTATCTTGTCAACGGACATACTTGTGAATATAGGACATCACTTAGTCTTTACTTTACATAACAAAAGGTGTGAGACTGTTGGCTTCCTTTTCATTTGAAGGGTGACACAGTTTTTTGCATTCTTGAAGGCAAAGGCCCCAGTACTTTGTATTTTTATGTTGACATTTAGTGTAGTGAAATCATTCTTTCTGGGGGAATTATTACTCTGAAAAGGCTATAACAGCAGGAATTTACAAATTTATCAGAAATAAAGTTGCATATACTGAAACTGCTTTCTCATGTTTATAACTCAGCCTTTCTATCTTCTTTGCTTGATTACAATAATTGATTTGTTACATCTGTTTACATATTAGGAAAGTTAACCCTTTGCAGTATTATTATAAATATTGTCTCAGTTTGTCATATATGCAGGGTCTGGCAGAAGTAAGGCCTGCTTGAGTGTGGTTGGTAGGGTAATACTATGCTTATAATAATTTATAGTTTTAATTTGAACATTTTTTACCTAAAATGTCATATGGTGTGCTTGAGTGTGATAGTGCTATGTTACAGAATTACATGCTTATGATCTTGTAATAAAAGTGTTTGTAATAAAAGAGGGGCGTTATTTGTGCCAGACCCTGTATTTCAGTTCCATTTATCACACTTTTCCATACAGAAACTCTGCTTTGAATGCAGTCCTATTTCAAATATTTTTCTTCATGGATTTTGTTTTTGTCATATTCACAGAACTGTCTCCCCCTTCAATAGCATAATATAATTCCCCTTTATCTTTCTGGAGCAGTTTCCAGGTTTTTCTTGCCTTTCTTTTTTTTTTAAACATTCATTTCTGTACACTACATCCTGGACTACTGTTTTGTCTCACCCTCTTTGCGGTAGTGCAGGGAAAGTTTAAGCATCTCATCCCGTCTCACACAGAGAGGAAGTGACAGAGCCTGGCTGAAACCCAGGAAGCCCTTGAACTCTCAACTGCTGCCAGAGCTGCCTCTTCTTCGGTAAAGTTTGTAGATATTTTTAGTGTTACATTTCACGGTAACACTATTGAGGGTTCCTATGCAAGGACAATCCATGGTTTTGCTTAAAATAGAAACAGCTGATGCTTATCAAGATTGGCCAAGGCAGAGGCTGGTGCCATTTATTTTTCTCTCTGTTTTTAGACCCTCTCTTTAACTGAACTCAAAGCACTTTATGGGTATCATCTGCTGTATTTTGTGTCTGTGTGGTCGCGTAAAAGAATAGGAATGTTTAGACACTAGAAAAAGTATAGCAATAGTAGGTATTATGATAAGGTCATGTGATCAGTTGTGAGCCTGGCATAGAATTCCATTGTTTTAACCTCCTCATTCCAAATGTTTCTGTATCATAGTAACTCTAAAGCCATCTCTTACTCCTGAACTGGATAGTGAGGCTGCCTCAGTTTCCAAACTCTGTGTCTAATTTGTATGTAAAAAAAAAAAAGAATATGGATGAATTTCAGAGAAAAAGAATCAAGTAGAAAAGAGAAAAGAGATAGAGATGGAAGATATTGTTGCTACCTAACAAGATAGAACCCGGGCGCTCGTGAGCTTAGACACTGACTTATCTGCACCCTGGAAGATACTTGCCCAGCTACTAACTGAAATGTGGGATATAGCACATCTCTTAATTGTCTCCCAGGATTCTTCCCATTCCATAAAAACAATGCCATACACCGTATCTCTTCCTTGAGCAGGGTGAACACGTGAACACAAGGAAAGCATATCTTTTTCTTTACCTGTAATAGCAACCAGGAATTAAGCTTAAAATAGATGCATTGATTATGGTAGATGAACGCCTGTATCCTATATTTCAAAATTCCACAGGCCTTATGTTAGATTTTGAATTATTCTATGAATTTACCAACTATAATGTAAATTGACATGGGTCATCATTTAAATCAACACGTTTAATGATTTTTTTAAAGAAAATCGGACAAAATATTTCCAAAAGCCTGTCTCTCCTGTAGGAACTAATATAGTTCTGTTTAGAGTGACCCAGGAGAACTTGTCCCTCGGCATCTGATGCGTGGCCACAGTTTATGATTATGTAATGCTTTATTACCTAATCAGTCATCTCTGGTAGTTATTTTGTTTGCCCACTTAATGGGTTTGCAGTATGAGTGCGAGGTTCAAGCCAGCAAGCCTCTCCTATGGTTTCCAGCTTCACTACCATTTTCTTCACTGCAGTACATTAAAAAAAAGAAAAGAAAAAAGCTGAGCTTCCATGAGTGATCACTCAACTGTGGTTTCACGTTCCCCCTGTTCAGCATCTTCCTTCCTATAAAAGGTGGAATTAGTCTCTGCCTCTCTCTGTTTCTCCCTTCCTTCCTTCCTCCCTCCCTCCCCACCCTCCCCGATGTACACAGGCCTAGAAGGACAAACTTAAAATGAAACAAAGATCTAAGGAAGCATCTTTCATATAGTCTATGTCTCCTTTGCTTTGCAGTGGCTTCAAGCAGTGACATCAGGCTCTACTTATACAAACTTAATTGGAGCAAGGAATAATTTATCTTAGTTTTATATCCTCTTATGTCATTTTTATTTTTATTTCCCTTTAATTTGTTTTGGTGGCTATAAAATTTAAGGATGAGTAGCTAGGGGTTAGAGCCAAGTGCACTGCACACAGATGCTCAATAAACTCCCCTGCGCTGCTGATGCATACCTGGCCTCAGGTGCCTCCTCGCACACCTGTTCTCATCCTGTGCACAGAAACACGGCACTGGGTGAACCTGCCTTTTGGAAACTGAGTCTCAGAGACATTTCTGAAACTAGCCTACCTTGGCGATGAGCGTTCCCACAGCCACACTCACACTGTAACCTTAAATAAGTAAGTTTACATTTTGTTTTCAATCCCACGGACAGAGTTGTTGGAAGTTCACCATTAATAGAATTCACTGAACCCTTGATGTGATTGGAACTTTTTTTTTTTGTCACTTGGAATCCAGAAACAGTAAAAGTGATTCTTAGAAGTACCCATATCCCTAAAGAGAGTAGCTTAAAGCTTTCATTCTTTTTACTTGATTTATATTATCTTCAGCTTACCTTTATTTGAGTTTCTGACCGGAAAAAATCTGTTACCTGACAAATAAATAAATAAGACTCTCTAGCACTCATTCCATTATCTTTTACAACAGTGCAACTTGTCAGCTCTTGAACTTTGGTGGTGTCTTATTGCCGAAGAAAGCTGCGCAGAAACGCAGTGCTCCTTGCAGCCTGCCCTGCTGATCGGCGTCAGCAATGCGTGTGTTCTTTAGATGCTCTTCGCGGCCACACAAGACCGCACAAGAGGGTTGCGTGGCCACCCGGGACAAAGCACCATATGGCTGGGATGAAGTGAGCGATGATGCAGACGCACGAGGGATGGGAGAGGAGGTGTCACAGCCTGTCAGCCTGTCTCCCTAGAGGAAGCTCTAATGACAGGGGAACGATTGAAATGACACGTTTGGGGTCCCTGGACATGGAGAACGATAAACAATGACGAGAAATTCAAAGATATGAGCTCAAGGGAAAGGATGGAAACAAAGGGGTCTGGGACTGGGTAGCAGCATAGTCACCTGCAGTTTGCTGAGAGGGGCCAGGAAGTCCCGTGGGAGGGAGAGGTGATTAAAGGTGGCCTGGCGAGACCTTGGGATCGTGACAGATGGCAAGGCTACAACGGTTAGTGAGACAATACAGAGAAAGGAAAGAGCCCAGAAAGTAGGAGCAGACATGTGGGATGACAAGAAGGACAAACAAAGGATGATGTTTTCTCTGCCCCCTGATGAAGGAAATAGGGAGAAATATTGAGGTGCCCAAGTCCTGCTCTTGGGTAAAGTACGTGTGTTTGTCCCTAACTTACTTCCCCCATCAGATTTAGCCCAAATTCTTGCCAAAGCCTGTCCACTGGGGTTTCGGGGTTTCCAGCCAGGCATCGGGACAGCAGCCCAGCAAAGACAGACCACCTGCTCTCTGCATTTAATGAGGGACAGATAACCACAACCGTCCATTGAATGCAAATCATGTGTTAGTTACTGTGGGAAGCCCGTCAGACCCATCCCTCATCGCAACTTGTTACCCTGTGTGTTAAATATTTTGGATCAGTTTTTACTGTAGAAAGTAAGGCTCAAGAGAAGCTAAATGACTTTCCAAGTCATGGGGTATCAGAGAAGGGATGCAATACCCGCCTCTTCTTAGTTGCAGTTCTCCAGTCACATCCATCTGTTTGCTCAAAGAGGGACTAGCCGCCTCCTTCCCACGCTGCCTGTGGTCCTTGTGCCACCTTGGCTAAGCTCTTTAAGAAGTACTTTCCTAAAGAAACAAAGTGAAAATAAATCATTAAAAGCACACAATGTGTTCTTTCATATATATATATACGACACACAGATTTGAGTCTAAAAGCATTCATTCACACATATATTGGTTGACCAGTTTATTTTTCTTCTCATTTTGTCTTTTGAAAGGACTTCATACTCTGAGAGACACAGTTACCTCTGCTGATATGATAATATTGTCCAGAATTTGTTTTTCATCTTATCATCACGTGTGCGCATAGGCAATCCTTCTTAGCATACTGCCTTGCCCAGGTAATTCCCTGTGATGTATGGTCTTAGCATAAGAACCAGACTTCTGGTAACAGATCCCCAGGTTGTCCTCCTGGATGCCCAAGTAAGCCTAACCAGCATTTCAGGCTTTCTTAAACTTTTCTTAATGAAAGCATTCTTTTTCTCAGGAATTATTCCTATCTAAACACAGCTTCTGTATCGTTTAGTGCATAGTTGGATTTCTGGGACATTTTCCTCTCTTCATTCAATCCTAAGTGAAATATTCTTCTCGCCACCACATACCTGCATTCTCTCAGAACCTGCCTGAGTTTAGTTTTTAAATCCACATGTAATTTATTAGCTGAGTAATAATTATTAGTATAGCCAGCTTGCAATAACAGCTCAGGGCTCTCCACATACATATTCTCAAATACCCATTTTAGAGGGTTGTGACAGGAAATTTCCTAGTTAAAGCCTAATCATTGTAATTTCACAAATTTGTGAAGCCTTTCATTTTGCTAACACTGCAAGAATGTATTGGGTGCCTGGGATTTGACTAAATGCACCGTGCTGGGTTTGGGGATTAAAGTGGTAAAGAGCGCCCACCTGGTTCTTCCTCTTACAGAGCCCAGAGCATTAGAGTGCAGGTAGTAAGCATCCCGAGGGGACACCTACCCTGGTCCTGTGAAAGCCCAGAACAGAGGCACCCAGGCCAGGGTGGGGGTCAGTGAGGCGACAGCCACAGTGAAATGTGAAGGGCCGGGCAGCAAGGCCGCTGGAGGGAGGTGCCGCTGCTCAGGCTGCAGCCCAGGGAAGTAGCAGAGGGGAAAGTGTGAGGTCTTCACGGGCCCCGCATGTTCAGTGTGGAGAGCAGAGAGGTAGCAAAGAACCGCATCTGCAACAGAAGCCTGTGGGAATTTGATGTGGACCCCGATTTGTGGAATCTGCCACATTGTGGATGGGGGAGAGACATTCACACGGACCACCGAGTCTGGTGGAGGAAAAGGGACAGCATGGCTTTTCTCTCAAGGGGAGCAAAAGCTGCAGCCCTCCTGGTGATCGGCCTTTATTGGGTTTCTTGGCACATTACATGATGGTCCTCATTTACTATGCACAGGTTTGCTTTAGGTGGTTACCTTTTACAGAAAACAAAGGAGCCAATGCTGCTAATCACATCACAGAAGAAGGTTCTTGGCAAATGAAAAGGGAAAAGTAGTTGAACCAGTTGCACTTGTCCTTGGAAGGTTTAGCATGGATTTTAGGAAGTTACAGTAAGCACTTGCTGTCTCAATTCAGGCTGAGGGAGTTTTAGGAAAGGCGAGTCTCAAGGCGGCCTAGGTACATTGCAGGCCTGATTCCCCACGGGAGAACCTGTCCGTGGGCGTGGGTCCTGTGCATCTCCGAGTGGGAGCTGGGCCCATGCCATGCAGAACGGTCTTCTACTGGAATTCCTCAAGCCTAGCTCCCTCTGCCCTTCAACTGGATTTTTCTCAGGTTTCCCCACTCAAGACAACTGAGAAAGTGGAGCTGGAATGTAGGAGCCATGCTGGAGGTGAGAAGACACCGGTTCGTGAGGGTGGGGCACAGGCAGGGAGCATGACAAGAGCAGCTTTCAGCCCCGGATTGGGAAATGGACTAAAACAGGCTTCCCTGCGGTGCGTACACATGGGAACCATCCCCCCCCCCCCACAGTGAATATTGAATGGATTAGTGATTGGATGCAAAAATTGATTTTACCAAAGAAAATTCATACAAATTTCCTCCAATTTCATAGTGTGAGTACTATGATTGTTTATAAAGTGGTAAATTAACTAGGTTTCTGGAAACAGAATAGAAATGGTTTAGTGAGAAAATGGGTTCTGATTTCTAAATAACTACCCTACCAAAAAATGTAGAATGGTACTCATTTATAAGTAAGAGACTATCGCAAACTCTGTGATCATCTAACAATTTAGTTCCCTATTCTTTCAGGGTACAATACATGGTTTAAAAATAAGTAATTCTTTAAGCAAAGCAGTTGGAGCTTGATAGACAGTCAATAAATATTGTTATTCATTTTAAATACTAATCCAATAAATTATTTTACACAAAGGTTAAGATTCAATGTGATATAATAGAGTTTATTAATGGCTATCTCATATCCATTTAAAATGAAATATAGTTTCAAATTGTTATAGAACAAACAAGGGGGGCCATGGGACAATATACTATTACTGAAAGGAACCCCCAGGTTCGTTATGTCCGCCGCCAGAGGAAAGATGTCTCTCAATGCCAAAGATTTGTGAAAAGGAAAGGAAATGTTTATTTAATGCTATACAGACTTAAAGTAGTGACCTAATGTCTTCATCAAAATCCCAAAGTCCCTTAAAACACCCACAAACACACACAGTCCTTCCAGCCCCCCTTGCCCAGTCTGGGGTACCATATCTCAGGAACAGAAATAGAAGTCCGTGGCTCAGGCAGCCCCCCGTTCTTTCCAGTAATCCGTCTCAGCTGGTAGGCCTCCCTCGGTTCCCGGCACCATCAGCTGTGTCACCAGGATCTCTGCTAAAGCCGGGTGGTGGTTCCCCCTTCTAAAGCTGTGGGGGTCCCCACTCTGGCAAAACCACGTGGTTCTCCCTGCACAATGGCTGCAAGGAGGGGGTCGCCACTCTGCCAAAGCCGAGTGGCGGTTCTCTGCTAAAGCTGCATGGTGATTCTCTCTCGCAGGGCTGCGGGAGTCCCCACTCTGCTAAAGACCAAGTGGTTCTCTCTCCACTGCCCCAGCTGCATGGTCCTCTCCACACAATGGCCACAGGAGTCCCCACTCTGGCAAAGCCTCATGGTTCTCCCTGCATAATGGCCATGGGAGTCTCCACTCTGCCAAAACCGCGTGGTTCTCCCTTCAATGGCTGCCACGTGTGGGTTTAAATCTCCACGCCAATCTTCCTCTGCAGCCCCATTTCCGACTCCTCCCACAATTGACCACACTTGCCAGCACTCCCATATCCTTCCAGCTTCACTGGGCTGCCATCGTGAGTCTGGGCAGGCATGGCCCCATGCCCTGGAACCAGTCATCTTCAAGATCTCATGCAGGTGCTGTAGCTTGGGGGCGTTGCCCCCAGTTACATCTTGGTGGGGAAGTTACTTCCATTCTCCTGGCTCAGAGGATGGCCATAGCTATTTAACATATCTATGTAACCAGCTAAAGGTTATAGATATGTTAAATGTCCACACCAGAGGTTAGCTGCAAAGCTGTTGCTGTACAAAACAGCTCCCAATGGCCCTGCCCCATTTGTCCCTTCCCCCAACCCACACCTGTGGGGGGGGCGGGGTTAGGACATCCTAATATTTCCTGGACACCTTGAGTTCTGGACCCCATTCCAAATCTTTATTTGGGGCCCCCCTCTTGGCTGCACCCTGTTATAAAATCACTATTTTTAAAAAATGTATAACTTAAGCATTTCTTAGTTTTACTAACGTTCTTAATGCACTTGCTCCAAAGCCATGAATCTTTGAATTTTGAAAATAAAGTGCAGCTTTATAAAAATGTTATTGTAAAGTACAGAAAACTGTGCTTGAACAATGATTAAAATAAAATTAGAGGAAAAAAAGAAAAAAATGTTATTGTTTGTTATTTTCAATCACATACAGTCAAGCTCCTTTTTGGCAAGCTTGTGAAATTACATTTTTAATGACAAAAACTTTAACCAAAATTTAAATTTTATCTACACCCCCATTATACCATTAAAAGCTAGAGTTTAATGTCAAGGGACACCAATAAGGAAAAATGGCAAAGGAAAATGAATAGATGTTTGCTTTTAGGACAATTAAATATTCCTGCCATTTCACTGGTGTTATCTGTTTATATTTCATGTTTATTAAATCTTCAAGATAATAAGGAGATGCAGCAAATATAGCATCTAGTTGATCTGGTGGCAACATGCATAGCTGTAGTTAACAATGTAAGGAGCAACAGCAGAAAAAAAGTGTATTGGTTGTTTGAAGTTTAATGCAAATGAAATATTTTTGTGATTTTTATGAATATGTTTTATCTTTCATATGCCTCACAGGAGTGGAGGTCAGGCATTGTTAATAAGTGTAGAGAAAAATTAAT
Source organism: Phyllostomus discolor (assembly GCF_004126475.2). Taxonomy (NCBI): domain Eukaryota; kingdom Metazoa; phylum Chordata; class Mammalia; order Chiroptera; family Phyllostomidae; genus Phyllostomus; species Phyllostomus discolor. The sequence continues at coordinate 14,972,860 of NC_040911.2, read as the reverse complement.
ATCCATAAATGCCGTGGAGTAAAAATCTGACAGAACAAAAGTCTCTGATATCTAGAGGGCATGTGGCTTTATAGAAAAATTAACCCAATAATGTAATTGTTACCAAGGCTCTTTCGATGACACCATAAAAGTGTTTTTATTACTAGTTTTTAGTTTCAAAACAATCTATTCTTTGCATTTCTGTTATCTTCAGAAATCACCCATTTTTTCTTGCCTTTTGCTCTGATAAAATTTTTTAAAAAGAGGTTCTTTAAAAAAAGACTATGTTATAGTCTGGCAAATTCGCCTCTTCTCCATGACAACCGATAAAGAAGCTGTAACCAGGGCAACAGTAACAGGCCAGAGAGATTAGGGACAGACTGGAGATTAGGCCTCCAGGAGCAAAGAAAAGAAGTCCTGATTGGTTCCTTATTGAGACCTTCTGTGAGGACCAGTTACTGTTTAGAGAAAGCACAGAGGATTAGTGTGAACAAAATTAATTTCCCTGTATCAAGTCAGAAGCCATTCCTTTGTTAAAAATGTGTCCCTGCCTTTTCATATAACAACTGTTTAAATTGAAGTAAAGAGTCCGTGATTAATTCTATTCTGAGCTTTATCAGCGCCATCAGAGTCCAGACTGGCCCTGGGAGGAGACACACCCAGAGCCCGAGAGCAGAGCTTCTGTGGGAAGAGCCCCATTGCTCCCCCTGCTGGCAGCCCCTGCACAGGTGGCGAAGCTACCTCGCTTTTGTGTTACCGTCTGTGAGTGAGGTGCTTTGGGGCAGAAAGGATTTGATAAAAATTATTTTTCTAACTCCTTGAAAATTCTCCGAAGATTTTTCAAAGTCATCATTGATCGCCTTTTAGGTTTAAAAAATCTTTTTTTAAGTCCAGTAAGAATCCCCAAATGTATAGGTATAGCATTTTGAGGAGATGTGCTATGAGAATGTTTGGTAAAATTGTTGGACTATTTTTCACGTTAAAGAAGTTTACCAAATTGGCTTCTGAAAAGACTGCGCTGTTTCAGCTGAGAGGGCGAAGGAGTGTGGCTCCATGGCCTAAACTCGGCACTAATGTTCTCTAAATTCTCGCTACTCTGATGATTTTTTTTCCTTAGAGACTTTATTCAGATAGATGTTTCTAGATTTTATTTTAATGCACATTTCTTTTACTTGTCAGGTTGAATCCTATTTTAGAATAAGATGCTTTATTACTTTATTGATTTTTAGACATGCTTTCTATATTGTACATATCAACTAGTGTCTGTTAGATCCATATTTCGCAGTTATTTATACTTTGGGCCAGTCTTGCCAAAGGAAGAGCAACTACGTCAAGAGGGAGGAGGGAGTTAAGTGAGTGAGTGCAAGCCGCCGGTGCCCAGGCCCTAGGGAACTGCACACGGCTCCGCACTCAGAGAGCCTGCTGAGAAGCCAGGAGCACCCATGGAGGCTGCCCAGGAAAGTGGCCTCATCTGCTGGGCACCGCTCTCCTCTGTGCCCAGAAGCAGGGCAGACATGGACAGGTGCTCGATGAGCAGTTGCTGAATGAGTAGAGCCAATGAATGCTGCTTACTGCGGGCCCCTGCTAGCCTCTGCCCAAAGGTGGCAATTTTGTGCCAGTAGGAGCCTGCTAGGCTATAATACAGGAAAGGTAACACCCTTGGGGTCACCCTCAATTAATGGAAGAGGATGGTAGATCAACACCCTGACTTGTTTCCCTCAGGGATGGGTCATACAGACTTGTGCTGCTCTGGCCCCCAGAGTCCCAGTGGGATTCCCTTCGGTTTCCCGCAGCGAGGACTTCCAGATAGCTCACCTTTTCTAGCCCCTACTCCCTGCTGTCTCACTTCCTCACCCCCCACTGGTGTTTCCTGAGGTCACTTTCTAAATCATGCACTTGCACCTCAATCTCCTTCTAAGGCCGTCAGTGTGGAGGAAGCCAGACCGAGAAAAGGGATAAACAGGAGCCGGGCTGGTGGGCAGATGGAGAGGCTTGGAGTTTCCCTGAGGAAAAGAGAAGGCAGGAAGGACAATAAACACTAGAGTGGCGTGACCAGATGTGTCTTTTACAAGCTGACTCTGATGCTGTACAGAGAATGCACACGAGGGAGGCGAGTGGAAGGGGACGCAGGGGAGCTGGAGGAGACGGTGACAGTCCTGGTGAGAGAGAGAATAACGGTGTGGGTGTAAGCGTGACAGCGGATAAAGCGGAGTTGATTTACCACGTGTCTAGAGGCAGGGAGAATCCTAGAAGGGGTGCATGAGAGAGAGAGAGTCAGGAATAGAAGATGCAGTTGGGGTTTCTGGACTGGACAGTTCAGAGGACAGTGAGACACAGCGGAGTTAAGCAGCTCTGCAGGAGAAGCAGGTGGGGTTGGGGGAGGGCGAGGATACATTCACTTCAATGGGCCAGTGTGGGTTGCCCACAGTGCACACAAGGAGAGGTGTCCATTAGGACGCTAATGCCACCTGTATTTTGGAAAGAGAGGCCACTTCTCCAGGTGTCAATCTTTCACCCTCCCCTCACCACTATGCCATGGAAGATTAACTGAATCACTGCCAGTCTTCCATGTATTTCAAATACTGTGTTGATCAAGAAGGCAAGGGACATTTTAGCTATAAAGAAGTTGGCTAAGGATCTACAGAGCCAGGAATAACTATGGAAGCTTTCTGCAGTTCTTCAAAGCCTCTTTCTCTGCACAACTGGTATGCATTGTGAATTGACCATGTTTCTAGACTCACTGGGAAATGAGGTGGCCCCCTAGCCCCAGACGGACTTTCTAACTAATAGGAGTTTAGTTCGCAGCAGCTAGCCCATTGAGAACGTGGATGCGAGGGAGGAGAGTGCCTTTTAGAACTGGGGAAATTAGCTTACAGAGGCCAGTTTGAAGATAAGATGATATAGGCAAACGGGTTCTTGTGATTTGGGGCCAGAAATCACCTGTCAAGATGAAACACATGTTCCCTGGACTTGGGGATCTGAAATGACAAAGTCATTTTTCAAAGAAGAAAACAGAGCTATTTAGTAAAGATGAATTATGAATTCACACACACATTTAATAGAAAACTTCTATTATAGATCAGAACTACCCCAAATGTTTGAAAAGCCAGTTTTCCAATTGTGGATGATTGAGTCGTTCCTATGAATAACAGCTGTTAAACTTGGCTATAAATTTAATGATACTCTACCAGCGTAATGCAGTTGTATATCTTTATGTCTTCTAGAATTTTTCCCTGTCATTTTCCTTGCTAGCAGGTAGCCCATGAGAACTGTTTCTACTTTTTGTTAGCTTCCATCATTTTTAGTTGGTTTCTTTAAATATTGTGTGGTCTCAGAAAATGCGTAAGAAAGCTCCCTCAAATTGTACTGAAAACAGTGTAAAAAGACTCTTGAGTGGAATAAGGTGTTATAACAACTACTTTGTTACCTGAGGCATTTGTCAATACATGTAAGATCATGGTTATGTTTCCCTGTTTCATGCTTAAATAGGACATTTCTTCTTATTGCCACCAGTTTCATGAGCAATAGGAACTGGAAAATAGGCAGTAGATCTATGCTATTAATTAGCCCCCTTTTTATAAGCCCCATGGAATCCTATTGTACCTTTGAGTCCATATACAGTTTCTCTGCTTTCCCTTGTCTTTCCTTCTTCCTTTAGCATCTATGTGAATGGATCATTCTGTTTGCTGATGGGTCCACTTTGCTTCCCCGCCCATTGCCCACCCATGGCACCAGCCCCTCTGACAGCCTCCTCTCCTTCCTCCCCAGCTATCCCGAGCTCCAGCATCCTTCCTTCCGCTCCCAGAGATGTGGTCCCCGTCTTGGTTTCCAGCCGGTTCATTCGTCTCAGCTGGCGCCCACCCGCGGAAGCAAAAGGGAACATTCAAACCTTCACGGTCTTTTTCTCCCGGGAAGGGGACAACAGGTAGGTGCTACCAGTAAAATTCAGGCCAGTACTCCAACTCCTCACTGTACAATGTGGGATCCTGGCAGAGGGAGATCTTGGCCAGGGAGTTTGGAGACAGCCTGGAATCCACTCTGTGTCGACCACTCATTACTAAATGGAGGCTGTATGTCTCCTTTAGCTGTGTGGTTTTTAAAAGCATCATTGTTTACACAATCAAATGAAGTCATTTGTAGAAAACTTTACAAGAGACAAGCATGTGAAAATCTGCTACTAGTGTTATTTTCTTGATTTTCAAAGTAATAAACGGAGACCAGCCGCAGGCCGCACATTGGCGGAACCCGGTACGGAGGAGCCCGGGGCTAAGCTGCGGCCTCAGCTCTGGCGCTGACGTCACGAGGCCCCGGGCAGTTTCCTGAGAGCACAGGATGCGATCGTAGCTTCTCTGAGCCCTGCTTTCCCTTTTACTGCAGAGGAAATACTACTGCCCTTTTGTTAGGGTCACATTAGTTTGCATTTGTAAAGGTCATGCAGGAACAATAATATATATTGTTAACATATATTATTATGGACTAGGCAAAGGTGAGGCGTGCGTGTCTGGTTTCAAGACTGTGATCTACTATTGTTTTTTACCTCTCAACACCTTCCCCTTAATATCGTCCATGATTTTAAGACTTTAAGGGCTTATTTATAAGCTAAGACAGAGATTAGATAAGTTCCAATCTCTTTTATAAGAATACGCTGTATAATATCTCCTGCTCTTCCTTTAAATGTATTGAGCCTACCGGCTCTGTGCTCCATATGTGATCAGTCTAACAGCTGAGTCTTTGTGAGTCCGGCTCTGTGATTTGTTCCTGCCGACTCCCTCCTGGCAGCTTGTTGTCTCCAGTACCTGGATGAGTCTGGATTGTGGACTCCAGTCTTAGAAGTTTATCTGAGGGGATTTCTGAGGCCAAAGTTTCAGGTACAGCCTCCTGAGAAGATTTACTTTACCAAATGAGACCACATTAAGCAAAAGTTTTGTTAGGGGTAATCTGGCCCATGCAAGTCTCATACTGATATCTAGCAGTTATCGGAAAGTCCAGTAAGTGCAATGAGATTTGTTTTTCGGCCATTTTTTGACATATCAACTCAAACGAGTTGACTTTTTTTTTCCTGTTCCAGCTAAACTAAGGCTGGGACTGGCATGTGCATCCATTCACCACTTCTCTCATGAGGCTAGTTTCATGTTCTAGTTCATTCACGGAGGCTTGCTCTTTCAGGGTATTGGCTATGCAAGATGCTCTAATTGGAGCTTGTACCCTACTTTATCCGAAAGCTTGTTTCCTACTCTTCTCTCCTGTTGGTTTCTAAAACCCCTAGCTGTAGACTTCTGTCTATGGGTAAATTCTCTCAGACAGACACCAACTCCACAGGGTCTGCTTTCTCTCTATGCAAGTTCCTTCACTTTGCTGCTAGCATATTCATGGGTAATTTTTAGTGAGAGATTTTTAATAATTTATCCACTATTTTAGGTGTGCTATGACAGCAGAATTTTTTTACAACATATCTAGTTTGCCAAATTGTTTGAAATGGAATTTTGTAGTATTTGTCAGATGCCCATGAGGTAGGTATCATCATCATAGGTCATTGTTTATCAACATTTGAACATGTATATTTGAATATAAGCACATTCAGTGTTTAGAAAATTTTATTTAAGATTAAGCACAGCCACTCTGTAAACATTTCACTTGGAAGGAATTGGAAAGATAGGGTGCTCTCTTAGTGGATCTTTCCATTTTGTTCCTTAGGTATTCTCTGAGTTTCTCTCCTCCTGGCCCTTTGGAATTTCTATAATCAAAGGTATTCAAAGAGACCGGCATGTGCAAGCCACTTTGCTTTGCAGAAACCCTATATTGCCAAGTTCCTAGACCCTGTAGAGAAGAATGCTTATTTACAAATGTACTGGACTTGCCTCTCACACAGGGAGAGAATGTCATCATTATGTTCTTCCATAGATGAAGGTTTGCATAGGGCAGCTAAAGTCTTTTTAAGTGTCCATTGACTTGGCTGAGTTCTGAGTTCCGCATCTTTTCTTCCATATTAAACCTCATCTTACATATAATCAGTCTAAAGTAGACACCCACTAGTAGGCAGGGACTTCTGGGATGTGGCAGCTTCTTCTTTCATTTGGAATAGGGACTATATTCACCATCTGTAAAGTATGACAGCCAACAGAAATGTTACCTGTTTTATGCATCTACACATAGGGGCCAGTTTGGGGGCAGTAGTGGCATGGAGGAAGTAGAGAGGGAGAGGGAGAAAGAAAGGGAGAGAGGCGGAGAAAAACGGCAAGTGCCCTGCTGGGCCCCAGTGGTCCACAGGGTTGAGCTCACCCTGGCTGTCATCACTCATCTCTGGAGAAGACTGGACTAGACGGCTGTCCCAGGTCTTCCAGTGCCTCCTGCAGTGCTCATAGAGAGCATGTGGGGAGAAGCTGGAATTCAGGTGTGAGGCTGCTGGCCTCTCCAGTTTGTGAGGACCGTAAGCACACAATGATCTCTAGGAACCCCCTGGGATATGAAAGGGACAATAGTGGTTGGGGGGCCAGAAAGGTGTTTAGTCCAAAATGCTACAGTGTGACAGTTGGAAAGAACAGTATAGCTTCTCTCATGCTGGGTCTCAAAGGCTTTTCCTTTTGGGTTCACAGATACCACTAAAGTATCTCTTTTTAAAATTTCTGTTCCTTTTGTAATTTGACCTGACTTTAATGAGAAAGGAAAGAAATACACATACACAAGTAGCCTATGTTCCCTGAGATAGTCCATTTCCATGAAGAAGCAGGAATTTGCTCTCGTCTTATCTCTGCAAACACTGAACTCAGTGCCCTTCTGATAAGCCTCGTAAGTTCCTTGGATCTCAGTGTGCACAGTTGTGAACACTGGAGGTAATAATTCTTGCCCAGGTGTCCTAATGTATCTACCAGGATTTCCTGGAGGCACCTCGAATTCAGCTTGCCCCAAATCATACTCACCGTCTCCTCCTTAAATATATTTTCCCTCCTTTGTTTCATTTTATGTTAGTTCCTCCTATTCTGTTGACTAAGCAAAACAAACCAACCAAGTCCAACTTTACCCCTCCCCGTCTCCCAGCACTGCCACTAGTCATCAAGCCCAGTGGGGTCTGCACTGGCCACAGCTGAGTCACGTCCCCTTTATTCTGTTTTCTTCATCGTACTGCCCTGATCTCTGACAACAGGTTCTCACCCTCTAATCCCTCCCCCTCACTGTCTCTAGTTATCTTTTGAAATACAGTTTGGATAACTTACTCCACGGCTAAAAAAGGTGAATATTCTTCAATTTATAATGATTAAAATATGCCACTTAAGTCCAGATGGATGGATTTGGAAATGGTCAAATGTTGATCTTTGTGTTTTTAATTATGCAAAAAAAAACAAGCATAACATTTTTCTGCTATAATTGACAAGGAGAAGAGCAGTTGTAGCTCTCGGAATTGCTATGAGAATTAATTGGAAAATTCAAGGAAAGCATCTGGGTCAGCCAGTCACTGCACGTAGGCAGAATGGAGGGGCTCGGGATGGAAAGGCTGACAATAAAGCCCAAAGTGGGGCAAGTAATCATAACAATAGGTTGCTATTTTTTGTGTGAGCCATTTGTTTTTATAACTGCCCACTGTTTCCTACTTTTAAAGTCATTCTATCATTATCTGTTGAAATCTTTCTTGTCTTCCAAGCCCAAAGACCAGTTCCCGTATCCCATTGGCTAGTCATTCCCCTGGACATAACGTGGTCTTCATCAACTCCAATCACTGCAGCTTCTCCACGATCCCTGTTTAAACGCCATACTTTCCTGGCACGTTCCAGACACTTGATTTCTTATTTTCTACGTGGGACGCTGATTACAACAAACCTTTGATTCCACAGAGACCTACAATTCATTGATTCTACAGTGTTTTCATTGCTCGTCATCCTCCACTTGTTAAACAGCAAAAATCCCCTGGCCAATCGTTATAAACACGCACCAATGTTCTGCTTACTACACTCTCATTTCGTATTAATTTCTTGGCAACAACCAACTCAACCAAATGTAATTTTCTACCTACTCTCTACCTGTACCCTTTTGTGTTTTCTAGCTCTCCACCAGAGTGAACATATGCTCCATGTTTCTGAGCCGAGATCCTCATTGTGCTCCTATAGGTTTATTTAGCTCCCTAACACCATAGCTTTCTAAAAGGTAGTGGATTGAACACTTGCCTCAGATTAGCAGTCACTTTGTCAGGAAAATTACCCTAGTTGAAATCATCATTAATCTGTCTGACCGGTTAATGGTGTCAATAAGGCAAGTGCCATAGAAAACATTTTTTATTCGGTCACTTGGGTGCTTTTATTCCATTTATCAGAGAGCAGCCTAAATTCTAGAACCTGAAAGACAGAATTTCGCAGGACAAAATTGCTTCAGAGATATCCAGCTGTCCCCTCCTAGTACCTAAAAATCATTGGAATTGAAGGGGATCTTTTGAATCATAGTCCAGCTTCCTTCTGCTTGGAGACTGATGCGCAGGGGAGGGCTCGGTCACATGCCTACGCCCACAGAGTCGGCATGAGCAATGAGGGCAGGCATGTGTTGAGCACATACTATGCCAGACACCAGACTAAGCATCTTACATACATTTTCTTATCTAGTCCTCACAACAAAGCGTTACCCAGAAGAAGAGGTGTACACCCCCGGGATGCAGCCAGTAAGCGGCAGCAGCAGGACTCACTGCAGCCCAGCTCCGGAGCAGGTGTTCCCGGCTGCTGCAGAGGCTTCCTCCTAGTGATGAGCCTGGCGAAGGACTATGACGTCATGATTTTTTTTTTTAGAATTATGGCATGGATGTCTTCCATAGGCTTATTTATGCTTTGATGGCTAAGTTGATTTGCATCATTCCTTTACCATACAAAAGTTACAGTAGCGAACTTTGTAACGTCTGTATAGAACATCATCCCATTTGATAATCTAAAAGTTTTTGAGGAGTGTGATGCAGTGTCGCCGAAAGGCTCAGGCTACGTGGCTATGGGATTGAACTGCATGGGTTACAGTCCTGGCTCAGCGTTATACTACATGTGTGGCCTTGGGCCAACTACAGGTGCCTTGCTTTCCTCACTTGGTATAATAATAATGCCCGACATGTAAGGTTGTGATGAGTATTAAATGAAGTTAAGAAAAAGTCCCTAAAACACACGACCATTGCCTGGTGCAGCAAAAGCACCCAATTCTTGTTAGCTAGGGCTCTGTGCAAGCCATTGTGTAGGTTGGAAATGAAAGTCAATGAAATACAGATAACCCCCGATTCATAATTAGAAAGGGCTTTATCACTTTCACCAACTGCCCGTTTGATTCTCAGATAAAGCAGGAATGACCATCCTCTTGTTATGCGGGAGCATGCAGGGCTCTGCTCAGAGAGTCTACGAAGTGCTGCCCAAAGAGCTACATAACTAGTAAATATTAAAAGCGGGATTTAAATGCAAGGTTTCAAGCCCGGTGATCTCCTCACCATACCACACAAAGTAAAAGAGATTTCCTAACAGGGGCACATATGTAGTGCTGCAGGAGTTCAGATGAGAGAAGGAAAAACGCTTTTCTTGCGCATCATTCAATTTAATCTTCACAATAAGCCTGGGAGGGAGGCTGATAAGTGACTGGCATCTTCAGTTTGCAAATGAAGCAGAGAACACTCCAAGATAGGCCCTGACTTGCCCAAGGTCCCGACATGCTTATTTTGTGGCAGAACAAAGACTGGACCAGGTCTTCTGACTTGCAGCCCTGTATGCTTTACGTCGCTTTACGCTGCCTCTGAAAACCTCGGCTCACTGCTTAGGATTAGAGAACTGCTTTTCCTGATTGACATGGAGGATTCATCCTAGAATTGCTGTGTATTAGGTTTTCAACACGGTGTTTGCGTATTATTCCCCTGCTCTTCAGAGTGGAGGGCTGTGCAGCTGATGAAGCTTGTTATCCGTGAAGAGACCGTGTTATGATGGAAAGAGGGCAAGAACCAGAATCCAAAGCATTGCATCCTGACCCTGGCTTGCCACGTGGCAGGGTTAATTCACCTCCGCTTCTCGGTAAAATGTAAAACTTTGTCCTTTCCTCCCCACGATGTTGTTAGATCACTGAATGAGAGAAGGCTAATTTAATTCTTCCGACAAATTTAATAGATATTTTAAAACATGCCACCTATAAATGGCATATATAAATGGAGGCTGTGTATTCACCAGGAGTTGACGATGTCTAGCACTGTGACGGAAGTGACAGAGAAGCCAGCAGCCTCTTTGGAAGCACATCAGTAGTGTTGGGAGGACCATTCGATTGACGGATCTGTATAACTACACACCGAGTTAAGAGCTCTAAAGGAAAGGAACAGGCGTCCGCAAGAGAAGATCAGAAATGTGCACCGTGTCATGCTATAACCAGATTTGTGTTTTGAAAACATGGGGGTAGCTGCAGAGTGGAAATTGGCCAGAGGTGGCTGGGAGAAGTTAGGAAGCCGTTTATAGGCTGCTGCGGAAATCTGGGCAAGAGAGGATGCTGCATCTGAGTAATATATCAGCGGAGATGGGCCAGTGGTGGCAGGTTCTAGAGATATTTAGGAAGCAACATTGACAGGACCAGGTGATGGATTGGACATTAATGGTGAGAGAAGGGAAGTTTTCGAAGATCGTTTCTGAGTTTCTGGCTTATTTAAATGGGAGGTGGTAGGACAATTTGCTGAGTGAGATAAAGATGCTGGAAAAGATCCAGATTTGGGGATAAAGAGCCTAAATTCTGTTTCAGACATGATGGTTTGATGTACATTTACAATATTCAAGTGAGAATGTCAAACAGGACCTTGAAAACAGGAAACTGGGGTTCAGAGGAGAAGTTCAGGCCAGATATATAGATCAGAAGTTTGTCAGCATACAGATGGTAACTGCAGCTAGAAAAGGATGAGATGCCCCCCGCCCGTCTCCCCAAAAAAGTAGGTCAGCTCTGGGGTAGAGCTGGGGTAAATATGGCTCAGCTCTGGGCTAGAACAGGACCCAGAGCTGAGCCATATTTATTATGGGGGCATTGGTTGAAACTAAAAGAAAATATGTAATTTTAAACTAAAACTTGTTTTCATGAAAGAGCTTTTCATTTGTTGTTACAATAGTTATTTGTCATGTAACTAGTCTCCTAGATGTCCGCTGGATGCTCAAACAGAGATGGCATTAAAGAAAAAGCCTGTTTCTCAGACTGTGCTTAGAAAAAACCCAGAACATTTAACCAAAGCGTAGTGGAAATCCCTCTGACTGAGAAGATGATCTGACAACAAATAGTTATAGGACTCCGTTTCCCACTGTGCTTTGTCTGGTGCCCAGTCACCTCTGAGCCCACTTCTCTTCCAGGCAGCACTGGCTTTGGCGTCAGTGCCACCTGGGGTACTAGAAGTGTGGCATTTGGGTGGTTGTCACTTAGCTTGCTGCTGCCACTTTGAACCTGATTCCTTATTCCAGTGATTTTTGACCAGTGTGCCACAAGAATATTTAAAACACACACTATCTGACTGTTTAGTCAGGTGCACTGGTCTCTTCTCTTAGATTGGCAAATAAAACATGGCAACAGTCAACACAACAATAGCTGTCCTGTGTGAATGGATCAGCATTATAACTATTTGTTGTCAGATCGGCAAAAAAATATAGTATATTTTTGGTGCACCACAGAATTTTAGAAATGAGTTTATGTGTGCCGTGACATGCCCTGTTCTAGCATATACTGTATTTCAGTTTTGAAATCCTCTCCTCATTTCACCACTGTTTACCTCACTAAAGAACTAAAAATGAACCTGGAGTGAATAAAAAGGATATGTTAAAAATATTTCCATTAAAAATAACATAGCTCCTTCTTTACAAAGGAACATTAATATAACTCTTGTCTCTTGGAGCAACTAATTAGGTATTTGATACATTGAGACAGCGTTTGTTGCTCACCTCACAGCTGTTTACTTAACATGTGTACTAGAGACATGTTACAAATAATCCAGTAAAAAACAATATCATGCTTAATCTTTGTTTACTTCTGAAATATAAATATGGCAGTGCTAAACTCAGCAAAAAATAAAACAAACAAAAAACACACACTAGTGATTTTCTATTCCCAATCAAGTATGTTAGGTTAGAGAGACTTTGAGTAGGTCCCACGCTCAGCAATCACAGCATTACAGCATCACATGCTGTACATGAGACACAAGAGGGTGACGTGGCGTGCCAAAGGTCACCCAACTAAGTCGGGGTGGAAACTGGACAGAATCAAGCTCTGTGAGCATTTATGAGATCACACTGTGTAGCAATACTATGCAATTATTCTATTAAACTTTTCTCATTTGTTTGTGCATTCTTTTAAAGAAATTGTGAATATCAGCAACATAGTGATTCTTTGTGCTCAGTTGGTATATAAGCTGAATGTCAATAAAATATTCATGGAGTCCTGGCTGGTGTGGCTCAGTGGGTTGGGCCTTGTTCCACAGACTGAAAGGTCTCTGGTTCGATTCCTGGTCAGGGCACATGCCAGGGTTCCAGGCTAGGTCCCCAGTTGGGGACGTGCGAGAGGCAAGCACACATTGATGTTTCTCTCCCTCTCTTTCTCTCTCTCTTCCCCTCTTTCTAAAAATAAATGAATAAAATCTTTAAAAATTAAATATGAATGGAATATGGCTTCTCTTCTAAAACATTTAACAATTGCATCAAAGAGACAGACGTGTTTACTAACACAATGAGATGTGTTCTATAGTAGATGCATAAGCCAGAAGCAGCAAAAGCACAACAGAGAGAGCACTTAGTGCTGCTGAAATCGGAGGATGTAATGATAGGAACTTACAACCAGGAGAGGTCATTTGAATTGGATTTGAAGAGTGAACAAACTTTTGCCAAACCAAAAAGAAACTGCTAACCAGAGAGAAAGGAACAAAACTGATGAAAGACAGAATGACAGAAGACAGAGGAGCCAGGGAGTGATGCGGTGTTTTGAGGCGAGGTGACTCCTTGCGGATGCGAGTGAAAGGTTTAGCCCACATCCCGAAGGTCTTTGGCTCACGTCCCGAGGTGCTGAGATTGTGTTAACCGTAGAATGGCAGCAGCTCAAGGTTTGAGGCATGGAGTTGACTATGTACGTTAGAAAAGAATGTCTGTCAATAGAAGATAGAAGGAAGGGGGGAACCAATGACAAAGAACTAGGAAGAGCTGTTGCTACAATGCAGCGTGTTGTAGATACAAGCCAGATCCGGGCCAGGGCAGGCACCGGAGACCACTGCCCGACCAGAGTTCGCTCTCAGTGCAACTGATGCGAGCTTACTGTCTGTGCCCCCGTGTCCCACTTCGTGACGTTAGATGAACAGGACTTACAGACTGAGCTCAGAGGGGCGGCAGCATGATTGTCATTGGGCCACTCGGTGTGCTTTTAGATCGTAGCAGTTATTTTCTAAGAAACCTCAACCATGTAGCCCAGAACACTCACCACTAGAATGTATAAGAAAGCAATGCTTGTGAATGAACTCTTCTTGGTCCCGATGTAAAGGTCCAAGTAGGCAAGCTGCCCACAGATTTTTTCAGTTAGCAGGAGGAGACAGCCTTGTATGCTTACACTTTTATGTGGGCTTTCAGTGATTGAATTTGATGTGAATGGACTCTAGAAAGCTCTGGTGACTTACTCCCTTTACTTAAGTCAATTTACCTTGAACTCGCCTGAACCCCACACTACTAAACCAGAGTCGGGGGAAAGGGGAGAGTAATGGGGTTTTGTCTGACAGTGTCTGCCACCAGAAACCGTGACTCTGATCTCTGCAGATTGGAAGGGTCATTATGTCTTGAGAGCCATGGCAGAGAACTTCACCGAGAGGCAGCCAGCCAGGGCTCCTGCTGTGTGGCCAGGACTAGTCAGTGCTGTGACAGTGATGCTGTGACAGTGACAGACAGAACGCCCCAGCGCATAGCTGTGCCAGCTCCCAACATCTGTGTTCTCTGTTCCTCAGAACCTCGTGTGCTTATCTGCCAGTGACAGAGAAGCAGGGACTGCAGTGAGCAGACAGAAAATCCTAATAATGAACCACTTGGATGTGGAGACGATGGAGAGTTAAATGACTTTACAAGGCTGGCATTGTTCTGTGGTGGGACTAGAGAAACGCAGAGTAACTGACTGCCTTTCCAACTCAGATTGCCCTTGCTTGCTGGGAAATGACTTGCAATGTTTAGTTTCTACAAAAGGGGTGATCAAAAGCCTCCTTCTAATCTTTTGGTCTTGTAACTGGACAAATCTGTGAAGTGCATTGTGGCAGGAAGCACCATTTTCCCAGAATGCATTTGAGTCACATTAGCGGTTTGCTGTCCTCCCAGCAGGACCTGAGGAAGCATCAGAGCAGCGGGGGACACACCCAGACACCAGCAGGGACGTCCCATGTGCCAGAGCTGTCCAGCTGCTGGTGGGGGGAGCTCGGAGTCCCTACTCCCTCTCAGATGATGGCAACAAAGCCTCCACCTTTATAAACATTACTATTTTCATTCATGGAACCTGTTTAATACCTCTAGGGATGACCACTTTTTTTTATTTAACTTATCTCTACAAGCAGAATTTATCTGACAGAACAAAAATTAAACAACAAAATTGGGGGCAGGCCCATAGTTTAATTGCATTTGTTTATTTTCCTTTTTTATGATGGTATCTCTTATCAATTTCGTATTCCTGCATCTGAACACTTTGTGGAAAAGTTCTCTTCTTGGACTCATGAGCACTCATTTTATCCTGAGGTTGTGATGGGATTTGGGAGTAAAACTGAAAGTAACAGCCCTGACTATCGTATATGGAGGACTCTAATCTGAGTACCAGGCACCATGCCTACTGCTTTATATGCTTTGCATTGACTTCTTTAGGAACTCTATAAAGTAAACATTTTATGACACCAATTAGCACTCAAGGAATCAGGGGTTCAGATAAGTTAATGAAAAACGCAAAAACACGCACCCCAGATTAAGAATCCTGAATCCACCTGCAGCCTACACAGCACTCGGCTGTGACCCCAGGTTGATGTGATAAGCAGACTTCTGAACAAAGGGACACATAAAATGAAAACGTTCAAACGTTATATAAAACCATGAAGAGCCCACACTGAAGAGATGAGTGGCCAGTCTAGAGCAGAACCAGCCTGAGCCCAGAAGAGGGGCCACAGGGTTGCTTCCGAAGCCATGTTTGCGAAGAAAGCACATTGCGTTTGCTCAAACTGTGTTTTTACAGATCGCTAACAAAGAAGAAGTGTTTTCTAAAGACTTTTTGTTCTCACTTCATGTAACATTGAGCAACTATCAATTGTGCTTATTAATGAATACAATGTTACCCATGCTCATTATTAATTTGGAGTACATTTTGGAGGCTCGTAGAGACTATGGAAGCCTAAAACTCCCTTCCCTGTAATAAAGTCCAGAAACCCCTTTTCTATGTGAGTGATGTTTTCATTATATGACTTTGGACATTTTTGCTTGTGCATACCCGAATTTTCTTGTCTCTTTCTTTCCTTTGAAGAATGCCTGTTCAAAGGGTTAGGTCAGCATGTCCTGGAACACAGCTATTTCATCTAAATTATTTAGTAGTTATAAAAATAAAGGCAATTATGAGAGCTGCCTTTCCTTATAGATAACCCAAGAAGTTTGGTTTGAAAATCTGACCTTCAGTGACAGCTCTGCCTCTTGAAGGTCCGGAGAGGATAGGAAACGACTCACAATAGATCACAGATGAATTCACCCTCACGGCTCCAGGCAAGCACCCAGCGGGCCGTCTTCCCCTGCAGGACCCCAGGCTTCCTTCCCAAAGTGCCCGCGATCCAGCTAGGCCCCTCCTCTTGCCACTGTTGTTGCATGGTATCAGCACTGGGTTCGAGGATAAAGCTTCAGATTTCATTCTTTTCTGTGCTTGCCATGAACTGTGAGTGCTTCGGGGAGAAATATTTCTCTAAATCTTCTTTTGCATCTGTAAAAGAACAATAATAAAACCACCCTATCTATATAAAAGGGCTAAAGGAGGTAACGTATATAAAACTTCTTCCACTAAAAGAAAATAAATGAAACGCAAAAATCCACATCCACCAGGGACACAATCTGATTTGAGAGTTTGCTTTTAAAAAGCAACTCACTGTTTTGAATCGTCTTAGTCTGGTGAGGGAGAGCAGTGTGCTCTGTGGCACGAGGAAGCATCGTCTGAGGGTCCCTGCCCTTCCCTACTGTAGGTTCCCGTTGAGCCCCACCCAGACGCGTCCCCAGCTACGACAGGATTCATCCCTGCAGCAACTTACCACAGTGCTCCTAAAGAAACGCCGAAGCCTTGTGCTGGATCCAGATTCGTGCCGGGTGTTTTTTACATTGTAGAAAACTATGTGCCATCGAGTTTACAGTTTTAATGACTTTTAAGTACAGAGTTCTGTGGCATTGAGTGCATTTACTTTTTTGTGCAACAGTTCACCCTCCATGTTCAGAGCCTTTTCATCTTCCCGGACCAAAACTTTGTGCTCATCAAATACTAACTTCCCATTCCTCCCTCCCCCTCGCCCCTGGTAAGGACCCACGGTATCTATTTTAATTTATCAGCAGTATGGAGTAAAATTATGCTAACTGCTATAACAAATAATGGCTAATGTTATTTAATTCTGCCCTGGCTGGTATGGCTCAGTGGAGCCATGTGGCTGAGGCACTCAGTGGATTGAGTGCTGGCCTGTGAACCAAAGGGTTGCAGGTTCGATTCCCAGTCAGGGCACGTGCCTGGGTTGTGGGCCAGATCCTCAGAAGGGGGATGCATGAGAGGCAATCACATATTAATGTTTCTCTCCCTCTATTCCAGGGGTGTCAAACTCATTTTCACTGGAGGCCATATCAGCCTCGGGGTTGCCTTCAAAGGACCAAATGTAATTTCAACTCACTTAACAGTTAAGGAGTACTTACATTTACACAGTCCTAAAATTATTTTGGCCCTTTGAAGGCAACCTCGAGGCTGATGTGGCCCCTGGTGAACATGAGTTTGACACCCCTGCTCTATTTCTTCCTCCCTTCCCCTCTCTCTAAACATAAATAAATAAAATCTTTTAAAAAATGCTACTTGATCCCATAAAGTAGAAAAAGGATGTCCGTGATTGAAGACAGTTCTTCCTCCAGCTCTCCTCCAGGATCCTCGCAAACTCGGACTCCTCCGTCAGGAGTTTACGGCCTCCAGGTCACCAGGCCTGCTGTCTGAAGGGCACAGCTGGAGGAAGAGAACGTGGAGGGAACCGTGCAGGGCGGGGCAAAAGTAGGTTTGCAGCTGTGAGTGTGCAACACACAGAATTTGTTTATATTTAATTTTTTTTATTTATTTACAGAAGAGACAGAGAGAGGAAGGGGAGGGAAAGAGAGAGAGAGAGAGAGAGAGAGAGGCTGTGATCTGCTGCTCCACCCATCCATGCACTCATTGGTTGATTCCTGTCTGTGCTCTGACCCAGGATCCACCCCGCAACCTTGGAGTGTCAGGATGACATTCTAACCAACTGAGAACTGAGATACCTGGCAAGGGCCACAGAGTTTATTCTTGTATTATTAATTATTAATTACTGTATCATCTTCCAGACGAACAGCCCTAAACCTCCTTTTGCCCACCCTGTGTGTGTGGCTTTTCCAGGCCAGGCTTTGCGTCAGCACACATTGCACACGGACTCACTGGGAGACTCAGCCACACGGCCTCGTGTGGGCTCTGCTTGTGAAGAAGAGGGCCTGGGCGAGGGCGAGCCCGCCAGCCTCTGCCGCAGTCGTCAGAGTGTCGGTGGAGTGAACATGCGCATGCCCAGGGGTTGTCACCCTGTGTTCCCTTAAACTCCCTTTTCATTTCTCTCTCTTTCAGCCTCGTTTGCCGGGAAAATATAAGTTTCATTCTAAATATCTCCCAATCCCAAATAAAATCAAATGGCAAAATTAAAATCTACATATAATTCCACTGAGGTATAAGAGATACTATCTAGAAATAGAAACTTTAAGGAACTGTAGAGTAACTTAAGCAGATTTCCTTCTTCACCCATTCAATCAAGTGTATGAGGCCTATGAGGGTGTAAATGTCTAAAATCATGTATGTCCTTAAAGAATATTTTAGTAGTTTTCCTTTCTGATAGATCAGCATCCATGTCCATAGGGTTTGTTTTCTCTTCAGATGCATTTTAAATGCCACCATGGTCAGCAGATTGATTTATTGGTTTGGAAGCACTGAGGAAGTTTTTAGTTGAGAATGCGCTGGACACATGCAGATGTGGCTTGAAGAACACGGCAAGGACCCGTGTTGCCTCTGTGCAGAGAGGCGTCTGCCTCTGTGTACTAACTGCTGTTAACGTCACCGCGGGAGCTCGCAGTCCACAAACACCAGCACTTGGCATCTGCCGTTTCCTTTTGTGTAGTGAAAGGAAATGCAGAAACGCATTTGTCTTGTCGGCGATACTCACGGAGACGGGTTTGTAGAGTAATGGAAAATCACTCATTAGCTGGAAGTTTGTGATAGGCATCTTCCTGTCTACATCCCAGATGCCTCTCCTCATTTTCATAGCTCTTTGTCATGAGATTCGAATTCTAAATTTTAAAGCATCGAAGGAAAGACTTTAGTTGTAGGTTTTACAATACTGGCACAAACTCGAACCCCGCAGTAACCCCTCAACCTTTTCTCTGTAGGCCCTCCAGGTGGTTTATCTCCCATAGTAAGTCTCAAAGGTCTTGAATCATGCCCCGGAGTCAACACTAAAGGAGGAAGCAGCCTTTTCCCCACCTCACTACTCTTGCACATTAATGACGATTTTGGCTAAAAGTATTGATGTTGGAATAACCTTTCCCTGCAACTCTGACTTCCCAGGGAACGAGCACTGAATACGTCCCAGCCCGGGTCCCTTCAGCTCACCGTGGGAAACCTGAAGCCAGAAGCCATGTACACCTTCCGCGTCGTGGCCTACAACGAGTGGGGGCCCGGGGAGAGCTCGCAGCCCGTCAAGGTGGCCACTCAGCCCGAGTGTGAGTATGACAGGCGAAAGGCCGCGTTTACGAAGTGTTTGTTTTTGTTGGCAAGACCCTTGAACACATTCATAGAAATTTCTTAAGAAAACGGATGGAAGATTTTTAAAGCAGTGTATGTAACTTGAGGATTTTAAAGGTAAGATAACTTCTTGAAAAAATGGCCTTCTCACTTAGGCTATGTCTTCTCAATGGCAAATTAACAACTCTAAAGGCCGGATCCGTCCCTACAATCTACGTGTTTACTTTCTAAGTAAGTGCTTGGCTTGCTGTCCCTGCCAGGACTCATCCTCCACATCGGGTTTCAGCCCCCTCCCCTGATTTTTCAGATTTTCCAGGTTTTTCTGCGAGAACGTAACATCAGAGGCAAAGAACAATGGCATAGGACTTCTAAGTGCAGGGACTTACTAAAGAACTTAAACATGCCCCAACACCCTCCAGAAGCCTCCGAGAGGGACCTGTGACTCAGGGAATGGAAAGAGATCATCTCTGCTGGGCGGTCGCACGACCCTCTGACTTGGATTGCTGTGTTAAGCTACGTGAGCACAGAGCAAAGCGGCCGAGGGCTCTTTGACCGAGTTAGAATTCAGCGATTTCTGCCTTTCTAAAGGAACAGCCTCCAGCATGTACACTTCAAAAACACTTCTGCATCTTAGTAGAAACATGTTGCTTTCTACTAAACTTCTAGTGTCATTTGAAAAGATGGATTACTGATGAGCAGTTGGCCAGCTTTATTTTATTTACAATTTTAAAAAAATCATTGAAGAAGAGACAGCAGGGGTGCTCAGGTAGAGATGGCATCTGGGTGCTGGTCACATGGCTGCCCTTGGCAAAGTCCCCATTCTCCCTTCCACTTGGTGAAGGCTGCAGAGACAGGATGATAAGTTGTTGCAGGCGGCAGGGTGGGAGAGGAATGGGCCGGTGGTACAAGTCTCAGAACTATTGGCCTCACAGAAGTAAAACCTCAGGTGGCATCTTTACAGGCACAATAATGTACAGGTTTCAGACAGTCTGTAGAAAATGCACTTTCCCAGGCAGGACCAGCTAAATAATTTGCAGGCCCCAGATGCTACATCAGGACATTAAGCCACGTTCCACGGATGACTCTTCTGAACTGGGGGCCTCATGCGACTTCTCTGGTCCTGTCCCCATGAAACTGGTCCCACTTGTGGGTTTCTCTTCTGAAAATGTTTTGTTTTGTGGCTGTTCGGTTTGAAATCACTAGGTAATGTCAATTTCCATTTCACAGTGACTGCATTAAACAGTATTTGAGCCATCAGTTTCTTTTCTGACTTACTCTTCATAGATTATATATATACATATATAATCAATAACTTATAAACATTTGTTCTTTTTAATCTCTAAAGTTGAATAAAAACAAATTAGGTCAGCATATATATTTTTCAAAAACCATATATGCCATGCTGTATACAGACTGACCAGTTTCAAAACCCATAAAAAAACTCTCTAAGGAAAACTCTTGTTCGATTTTCTAATAGTAGAACTTAAACTTAGAAGCATGTTCACCTTCAAAAGCTCCAGCTCCTGTGGACAATCCGAGTTCCTCATTTCCTATTCCTAACGGTGTCCCTGGAACTGTTTTCGTGTGCTTGCTTTTCAGGCCGACTGGCCATGACTGCACTTCTGATGGAAAATCCCAGGGAGTCAGCTTCCCTTTCTGAGGCTGGGCAATGTTATTTTTTCTTTTATCAATGCCAGTGTCTCTAAATGTCCAGTTTGAGAAATCAATTTCCACTGTTTTTTAAAAAACTCATTTTATGCCAACTTTCCAAGACAAAGGACAAGAAAATATTTTCTATTTTGACACTAATTACAATGTCTTCTTTAGTACACACACACACAAATGCTTAGGGTACAGTATTTGCTGCTGTGTTTAGTATTATTGATTTAAAAAATCATTCAGTAGTTATTTGTATCACACAACATTATAAAATAAAAAAATGATATCAATCATTATCAGTACACTTAATGAACATCTATTATGTTCCTAACGCTGTTCTATGCTATCTGAGGCACATTAAAAAGGCATATGTGTGTAACAGTGTAACAGTATTTAATGGCTATCAGAAGCTTCTTGGGGAAGCAAACATTCTAAAGCTGTAGCAGTCACAACACAACTAAAGGAAACTGGTAAGAGATTGTCTGCCAACTGAGTCACAGATTAGCTGTGGGCCCCTTACCTGTGATGGCTGAGGCATAGCATCTAATTACTTTTTCATGCCTAAATCCTATCACGTCCACCTCCTCAAATAAGTGTTGTGTTGCAAAGACAGCTAGCCTGGTCCTTTCGGTAGCAACCATTCCTGCTCATTCAGAGAGCAGGGTGGGAACCTGTGCAGAGGACCCCCCTGGGCATGGGCCTCACAGTTAGCGTAAGCCATGATGAGACACAAAATAAAAACTACATGCTGGCTCAATGAAACATGGGGCTCGTTGGCATAGTTGTCTCACGTAAGGTATCTTGCCTCCAGAAAATGAAAATGGGGGACCCTTCTGCTTTAGAACCATGAAGGAGCCTCGAATTTTCTTCACTAAGGGCAGTGATAACAGACTTGGAATGCGAACGTACTTTCAGCCTTTCCTGGCAGCGTTGTGTCACTAAACCACCTCTGCCCGTACCCCTGTGTGCGGCGTGAGGGCTCTTTTCTCGGCAAGCCATTCATTGTTCCTCTGCACAGTGACCAGGTTCTATATCATTGACAGTTGCCATTCGAAAATTCTTCTCTGAGTAAAAAGGTAGATGGGAACAGCTCAGCCTAAACAGTACGTTTGGAATACCCTGTACGTGTTCAAGACAGTTAGCCAACTCCTTCAGTTCATTTCAATTAAGAGTACTGTGTAGCTCCTTTGTTGTCTTATTACAGACATTCGGATAAATAAATAATATTATCATGACTAATAGGTTCTGCATGTGTATTTTATCTTCTGTTGTTAACACAAAGTGCCATTTTGGTGATTTAAAAATATTTCTAGCATAAGGAACACTTTATCTTCTCCAGGCCTGCTCAGTAATGCACAGATTGCAGAGGGAGACAGAATGCTCTAGAGATCCAGGGTCTATTTCCTGTGGTCCCCTCCCCTTTCCTCTTCCCCCTCTCTCTCTTCCTCCCTCCCCCTTCCCCAAATGGTTCCCCTTTCCACCTAGAACTTTCTCCTCTTCTTATAAGCTCTTCTTTTTGTTTTTTTTTTTTTTTGAGAAAATGCAAAGGCTGATTTTGTTCTTTGGCTAGACTATCAGAATTTAGAGGCAAGGGGGAAGGGGGCATGTGTCCATCACTATTTCTCTCCCTGACAAAATGATCTTCTCTATTGAAAATGGCTCTCATCTGGGTCTGCATTTGGTGGCTCCTTTCATCGCTGCTTTTCCAAATGTGACGTAGTAATTGTACACTAAAATTACATAGCTTCTCACAAATTGAATTCAAGTTTTCCATATTATTCGAAAATATCAACTCTATTACGAAAGCCACATTCTCAAGGAATAAACACTGATGGAAAATATGTCTGAAATATAAATTAGCCAGCAACTCTTTCCAAAAGTGCATACATTTTATAATAATCATTTAAAGAGATCAACAGCCTAAGATCCAGTTTATGAAATAATCGCCCAGAATAGCACGGCTTGATTTATAGAAAGGTTTGTGTTCCCTGATTGTATCTTCCTTTTGCTAAACCCTTGCTCTTTCCCCCGCCTTTATGGAGTATAATTTCTCCACTGTATTGTCAGCAGGATTTAAGTCTCTGCCTGCTTAAGACTTGTCTAATCTCTTCGTACCACATGTGGAGAATTTTTGAATTATTATTAGGGATCCTTTAAGATGCTGTTACGACAGTTTAATCGGGAATGATAAAAATGGACTGCATGCTGGCTCGAGGCTGGCGTTAGAATGGGAAGCCTATTTGCTAGACCACAACCCCATTATCCACAAAACCCTTTTATATTTCAGTTGTAAGTAATATTCTTTGTCCATTATATTCTTTGCCCTGAAAAGATGAGTGAAAGCAACCCCCTAGGTCCGGTGACTTAGAATACATTAGCCAGAGGAATAGGCATGTGTACTGCTCTCCTTGTGTCTAGGGTTTTGTTTTAAAATTCTGACAGTGCCTTACTTGTTGGTGGTTATGGAGAGAGCTGAGATGTCTCTGCATATTGTCTCCAAAAATTACTGCCTGTATCTTAGAGCACGTTTCTTAATCCTTGAGACCTCAGTTTTCTCAATTATAAATTGGAGATATTGTTTACTCTTCCTCCTCCCAGGATCTGAAGATGAAATGTGATGAAAGGGAAGCCCTTTAGTCTTACTTGGCATCTTATAGGCACTCAGTAGAAGGTCCCTGCCCCTAACAGGATCACATAGAAGCATGGTTCCAACTGCCCTGCACTTGCAACAAGGTGGTGGCTAAGTAGGACAATCACCAAGATAATTAGGCTAATATAATCCCCTCTTGACAGTTTAGAACTGGCTTGGTTGTAATTTTAAACACACACACACACACACACACACACACACACACACGATCTTTCCAGAAGGTATCCAGCTATGTAATATGAAAAACAGAGACATTTACTGAAGAAATTTAAGATGCAAGAAACACTGTATGTAAGACAATGACACTTCAGTCCCCTTTAAAGCAGGCACCTTGGGACCTCACACAGTTCTCCCAATCGCCATCAGCTGCCCCATCATATTTTCCTGAATCTCATCAACAGTCTCAAATCTCTCCCCTTTCAAAGGTGATTTCAGTTTTGGAAAAAGCCAGAAATCACAGGGTTCCAAATCTGGGCTGTAGTGGGGCTGAGTCACCTGGGTGATTTGATGTTTCACCAAAAAACTGCATGAGATGAGATGCATGAGCAGATGCATTGTTGTGATGAAGCTGCTCATCACCAGTCGCCCATAGGTGTGGCCTTCTGAATCATCTGAATAGTTTCCATGGAGGAATGCTCAAGCTTGATGCAAAATTTGATGCAGATTCATTGTTGTACTTACTCAGTCATTTTGATTGACAGCCACACAGTACTCATGCTCACTCAACAGCATCTACTGGTCCACTGACTGGCACAGTGAAGTTGTCATTGTTCACACATGCTCATTCAGTCCACTCTCCTTGCTGCTAGGTTATATCGATGTCATACAAACCTATATTTGTTATATTAACAATAGATGAACTTTTTCTGTACAGGCTATTTTATTTATATATATATATAACTTTCCCCCTAATTATCTTCTCCCTATTGTTTAGCAGGCTATTATAGACTGGGTTGTCTTCTAATTTACTTTACCTAATGTACATCTTCATATCCCTAACTAAATTTTGAAGTCTTATAATCAGGAAACATTCTATCCTATAAAATGTGTCACAGCATTGCCATTTTATGAATAGCTGCTTGGTTAGAAGATGCTGGTTGAATCTGATTTGCACTATAATGTGTGACAGAACCATTAAATATAAGTTGTAGTTATTTCACTGTGATTCTATAAATTAAGCAAACCAAATAATTTATAGTTCTGTTCAGATCATTTCTTTTAGCACTTGAGCTGATTTCCAGTTATTAACTGTACTGCATGATGATTTGAGTGAATATTTGGGGTGGCCGTTGTGGCAAAGTTGACCATGAACCCATCAGCAACAGGCCAGGTGTTGAGCACATGGCTTTAGATTGATAGTAGAAAGAAGTAAAGATAAGCACAGACATTCCACCTTTTTTGGTAGCATAGAATGCTGATGCAATTTTAAAAGTCTCTCATTGCACAACATGCTTTCTGGTATTACAAAAACAAGATGTGAGAAGCAGTGCAGGCTTCTTCACTCAGGCCCATGAATGAATGAAGAAAATAAGGAGAGAAATTAAAAGCTAGTAGTTTAACTTCCTTGGCGACAGAAGACTTAAGGAACCCACTTGGGCTTAATGGTCAATTAGGTGAGGTATTATGTCTTTTACAACAGTGTATGTTAGTGGAAGAATTAAAGGGAGACTTGGAAGGATGAATTGTCTAATCACTGCTAGAAGAGTCCCGAGCAAATGTGAGTATAATTCATTTGTTCACTCGTTCATTCAAAATAATTATTTTATGCTAAGCTCTGGACCTTCACTGTTTTATAGTGTAACAGCAAGTCACACGTGTCTATTTAAAGTTGTGTGCCAAAATAAAATTAAATTTAAAATTTAGCTTTTCAAGCATACTAGATACATTTCAGCTGTTAAACAGCACTTAAAACTTAAATATATATAAAAAACTAAATGATTAGTTCTGTAGTCTTATTAGCCACATGTCGAAAGTTCGTGTGCGAGTAATGGCTACTATTTCGGACCACACAGAGAGCATTTCCATTAGTGTAGACAGTTTGGTTGGACAGAACTGATCTAGTCACTGTGCTGGTAAGTGAAGGTACAAGGCGAGTCAGGCATTGTTCTGACTCTCGAGATCGAGTGGAAACTAATAGAACTCACTTTAAAACAACATTGAACAGATTGGTCTCTGAGAATGCTGAAATGTTTTTAGTCATTGAAATAATATAAAATATTTATTTTTAAAAGACCAGAGAATCTAGATCTGATCGTATTCTCTGGTTAGTTACTTAAAGTTCCTTAAATATTTCTCAAGTTAAAAAAAAGTTAAAGTATTTTTCAAAACAAGATTAAAGATAAAAGACAAAGGTTGTGTGTTGCTTTGATTACATAGTGGTACGGCACAAGTTCAATTTGTTCCTAAAAATATTCTGTTGTCTTACTGTTATTCTCTTTTGTTTCGAGCACAAAGCATAATTCAGGCTTCTTCCAGTGGTATGCCCAAACATCCAGAGAGGCTATATGCTTGGTGAGAAATATATAGAGCAAAAACAAATAAAATTGAAACCTATATAACTTTTTTTAAAAGATTTTATTTATTTATTTTTAGAGAGGGAAGGGAGGGAGAAAGAGAGAGAGAGAGAAACGGCAATGTGTGGTTGCTGGGGGCCGTGGCCTGCAACCCAGGCATGTGCCCTGGCTGGGAATTGAACTTGCGACACTTTGGTTCACAGCCCGAGCTCAATCCACTGAGCTACACCAGCCAGGGTAAAACCTATATAACTTTTTAAACTAATGCCACCCCAATAAATTGAATAAAATATTCTATTTTAGTTTTTCTAATAACTATGTTCACATTTATTTAAAATTACTTTCACTTTTATATTTTCCCATTACCATTTAGTCCTCTGATACCCCTCTCCCCCCAGCAATCACCACACTGTTGTCCATAAAAAATTATTTTAAAAGAAAGAATAAAAGCAAATTATTTCTCACTGATACTAGGTAGTACTGAGAAAGAGGACATGAAATTGTAATGATTGAAGTTTTCGGGAAGTATGGTGATCCAGCCAGGTATAAAGAGGTACCCTAAGTAGTTTTGGTCTGAATTTAAATGCCTAGTTTGGTTACGTATCAAATTTTTAAAAACAGTGAAAGTAGGTTGCCTGCTAAACTGAATTAGAGCAAAAGAGAGCTTGAGCGTCTTGAAGGATATTGTCGTCCTGCTGGGGCCGCCAAGGAAAGCTACTCCAGAGATAAAACAGCTGCACTGAGCTGTTCTGTGGGGCTCTCCCAGGTGTATCTTACTTTACAGGGAGCTGGGGAGTATTACTAATGCATAAAGATGGAAAGAGAATAGGGCATTTTGATCACATGTATATTTATACATTCTCTCATCTTGAGAGCCCTTTTCTTACCTTTGCAATCCACCAGCATTTATTGAGCACCTACTATGTGTCAAGCCTTCCATCAGTTGCTGGGCATAGAAAGTATAATAAGATGGGCAGGATAATGTCAAAACATTAGGAATGAAGTGTGTGGCAAAAATATATCTGGAAGATAAATTTTTCTGAATCGTACTGTAGGATCATATTTATTTCTTCTTTATTTTAACCTCAAGTTAGGAGTACACAGCAGTGATACATAATTTAATGCATTTGTGTTTTAGTATGAAATATGATAGTGTATTTTAAAAAGTATCACATCAAGAAATTGATAGTTGACCAACCTGCTGTAATATCCTACTGAAATTAAGTAAAACTCATTTCATTATTTTATCAATTCTTTTAACTGCACATTATATTCTATCTGCTGCAACATAGAGTAAATTTCATATGCCATACAAAAAACAATAATGTGACTTTAATTATTGCTGTCTAACTCCAGTGTTCCTTCATTATTATATTGTTTTAATAAAAGTTTCATTTCTAATTTGTAAGACTATATCTAGGCGAGAAAAACACGCAGTGTTCCCTGTTCTATGAAAACTCTTTTCTGATGGTCACTTAGGCTGCTTCCAGCACTTGGCTATTGTAAATAGTGCTGCTATAAACATCAGGGTGCATAGGTTCTTTTGAACTGGTGTTTCAGGATTCTTAGGGTATGATCCTAGCAGTGGAATTGCTTGGTCAAAAGGCAGATCCATATTTGTTTTTCTGAGGAATTTCCTACTGTTTTCTACAGTAGCTGCACCATTCTGCATTCCCACCCACAATGCACTAGGGTTCCCTTTTCTCCACAACCTTGCCAGCACTTGCTGTTTGTTGATTTGTTCATGAGGGCCATTCTGAACTGTGTGAGGTGGTATATAATTGTGGTTTGAATTTGCATTTCTCTGATAGCTAGTGATGCTGAGCATCCTTCCATCTGTCTCTGGCTCCTCCTCTATATGTCCTCCTTGGGGAAGTGTCTATTCAGGTCACAACAACATGGATGGAACAGGAGAATATCATGCTAAGTGAAATAAGCCATGAGGTAAAAGACAAATACCATATGATCTCGCCTGTAAGAGGAATATAATTAACAAAACAAACAATTGAGCAAAATAGAACCAGAGGCATAGAAACAAGGAACATACTGACAGTCACCATGGAAACAAGGAATAGACTGACAGTGACCAGAGGGGAGCGAGGAGGGGGGAAGGGTAGACAGAAGGGCAAGAAACTCATCAAGAAACATGTATGAAAGTATGAATGGCCAATGGACATGGACAGCAGGGAGCAGATTGACCGTTGGATCAGGGGCTGGACTGGGTGGAGGAGGGAAAACTGGGGCAACTGTAATAGAACTTAAATAAAATATTCAATAATTAAAAAAAAGAAAACTCTTTTCTGTCACAGCCCAAACTTCCCACCATGGGAAGCCCCAGACCACCTGTAATATAGGTGTTGAGCTGGGCCAGAATTTATGATCTCGGAACACTTGGCAGGTACAGGGAACTGCCATGAGTTGAAATGGAAAGATTTTAAGTTGATACCACACATTTACTGCCTCAGATCATGGCTGTTAAAATTGGACTCAAGGGGCTACCATCAGTGTCTGAGAGGAAATGATAATGAATTTTAATGAGGTTTTTATCAACTGAAAGTCAAATGGTGGAACTCATAGAACATGATAACATGGTCAGTGCAAGTGACCTGTCCATTACCTCCTTACTTAAACCAACAGTTGGTGTTCCAGATCTTCCAAACGGAATGAGAGTGAAATGAAAATATCTTACAGGGATGTCACAAAGCTTAAGAGAAGATCTGTAGGATGTGACTCAAAAGTACACTCTCAACTGATTATCCTGAGGATTAAGTAAGGTAATTAGTATAAAATAGTTTGCTCTCTGAACATGATTGGCCTCAAACAATGCTAACTCTCACAATTGTGCATTCTTCCAACGCTGGATTCTAATTATTCCTCCTGCAGTACTATTCCTTAATGCTGCC
This sequence comes from Phyllostomus discolor, assembly GCF_004126475.2. Taxonomy (NCBI): domain Eukaryota; kingdom Metazoa; phylum Chordata; class Mammalia; order Chiroptera; family Phyllostomidae; genus Phyllostomus; species Phyllostomus discolor. Next base: position 14,944,181 of record NC_040911.2, on the reverse strand, counting down.
TGTGATTTGTTCCTTTCTATCTCTTTGCTTTTCATGTGTTTGAAATTCTCTTCTCCTTTAGGCTATTCTTAAAATTCTTCTATTTCTACTTTAAGATTTTATTTAAGATTTCTAAGAGCAGAAAGCCTACTTTGGCTAATTTACCACCTGGATCAATCTGTTAGTCTGCACAAATTCATTTTTCACTTTCCAAATTCTGAACCATATCTTGTCATTCATTCATTCAACAAATATTATTTGTGTGTCCCCAGCGGGCTACCCTGTATTTCCCAGCACTGAGAATTTAGCAGTAAAAAAGACAAAGTACTTATCCTCGTGGGTTTTATATTCTAGTGACAGAAAGGCACAATAAACAAAAACAAAGCATGCAGAAGAATAAAGCAGCTTAAGGGAACACAGAATGAGGAGGAAAGAGATGATTGATTATACAAGGGAAAATCAGAAAAGTCTTCAGGAAGAAGGGGCATTTCACAGGACTTCTAAATGAATTTTGGAGGGATGTCAACAAAGATATTGGGTGGAACCATTTCAGGCCAAGCAAATAGCAAATGCCCAGATCCTGGAAAAAAAGAGCAAGAGAAAGACCCGTGTTCTGCAGGCAATTGGGGGGTGGGGGCAGGTGTGCAAACGTGAATCAACAGGCAGCAACGCCCAGCTGTGAAAACCCTGGAACCCACACTGAATAAGGAACGTTTATTCAGTCTCAGGGTGGAGGCATCTACACAGGAGGGGGTGACATGGTTCAATCTTCATTTTCAAAGGTGAAGCAATTAGACGACAGAGAAAGCTGATGTGGTTTGTTCAAGAGCTGTTCCTAGCTCTAGTTTTGGTAAACACTGCGGAGGTGTTGAGGACTGGTAGCTTTGGGAGATGGGGACAAGACTGGCTGCGGGATGTGGGATGGGAAAAAAGACTGGAGTCACATTTACTCTTTAATTTTAGGCCTCAGAAACGAGGTGAATTGTGGGACCATTGCTGAGGTCAGAAACTGAGTAAGGAGCTATCTTGGAGGGGGTATGGTTAGGGGGGCTAGACTGGGGGACAAATCAAGGATTATTTTTTTTTGGCATGTTAGGTTTGACTGTTAAGTAGATTCGGGTTTTATTTATTCAGTTAGAGTGTGAACTTACATAAAGAGCCCAATATTTTGAATATAAGAATGAAAGCAAATGCCACATACTGCTAGGCCAATGGCCGATGCAATGCTGTATTTAGCTTCTAATAGTGTCGAACTGAGCTGTTGCCAGAAAACATGGGCAAATTCTCCATGTTGTAAACTGTAAAACATCTGTGCCCTGCACGCCCCTAATGCACGCGCCGCAGGGGTATGCCCAGTGCCATGCACAGAAGACACTCACCGAAGTATTCATCACAGAGGAGTTTCCTTCCTAGAAAGCCACCAGGCAGGCCAGGGAAGTGTAATTTGACGTGGCTAACACCCAAAAGGAGAACGGACCAAGGCAGCCTCAGATCTGCAGCCCGGGCTTCCAGCTACCAAGATTTTCCAACGAACCCTTTTAAAATGGGCAAATCAGTGCCAGAACCAGCTTGGTTTCCGGTACCCCAGGTTCGTTAAACAGGAAGTTGAATTCTAATGGGGTGTCTATGCAGGGAGGATCCAGAGTGTGAACCACCTGATGGCTCCACGATGCACCAGAATTTGACTGGTGGAAGCCCAGTTCAGGCCTAAGCAAAGGCCACAGAATTAAGGAGGAGTTTGCCTTTGGACTTGGAACATCCCTTTTCTTTACGCTTTCTCTGTCTTGGGGTCTTGTATCTGCCATTCACTAAGGACACCCAGAGGCCACGCATTGTCTGAAAAATAATGTTGAATCCATGAAGTTCCTTTGAGACTGTTGATTCAAATCACTGAATTTTAAAATGAATGAACTTGGATCTCAGAGAGCTTCAGGGCAGTCACAGGATGGGATGGTGCACTGGTGGGTGCCCCAGGCCTGCATCTAGTCTCCTAGTTCAGGGTTGTTCATGTGTCTCTTCCACTGTTTTAATGAGGACACCTATCACATGGGTTTAATTCTAATCCAGTATGCCTCCATCTTATTTTAACTAAAGACAAAGATCTCTCTGAGCACCTATAAATTTGGGGGGTAGACTATTTAAACCAGTACCTATACTGCCCTATAGATCAGACATATCGTTAAAGTAAGATGACAGGTACTCAGGTTCAGCACTGAGCAAACGATGAAATTTAATAATGATAATAAATAAATATTTATTTACTTATAAATAAGAAGTTATCCTTTTCATTTTAAACTAATTTCAGTCATTGTTGCTCAAACAGGGAGGTAGTAAGAAACAGCCCTAATGCCCTTAAAAACATATTTGACATGCTTCTCCCTTCTTTCTCTCTTTGAAATTCCGTTGCTGGCTCGAGGACTGCAGGATGCAGTGCTTTCTGAATGTTAAGGACCACCAGCTGCTTAGGTGACCCTAAGGGAACTAACAAGTGGAGGAATCCCCTGTGTAACCGAGTCTGCAGACGCTGCCAGTGAGAGCCGTAACTGACACTGACCACGCGCCCCGGTTTTTGCCATTTGACCTTCAGTTGATAAAAAGCCCATGATCACTTCCTCCCGGACATGGATGGCAACATCCTGACTTTGATTTTAGCAGCTACAACCTGAAGCAGTAGTGCCATGGCATCACCTTAAATTCTTTCAACTTCAGCCCAGAGCAATCCCCTGTACCTGTCAAATATCCTGGGAGCAAGAAATACGGCTCCACCCAACTCCTATCTTAGCTGTGACACAATTAGATGGGACAAAACTAACAGTGTCAGGGCTGGGATTCGAACCAGCATAACATTTCTGTCACAATGCTGAAGTATGAGCACACATATGTGTGTGTCCATGTGTGTTCAAACTCAGGTTGACCTTGACTATTTCAGGGAAATGGAAAAATAATTAATTGAAAGTTAACTACATTTTGACCATTGTTTAATGAGTTAACATTCTTTTTAGTTTAGAAAAACATAGTCATGACGGTGTAAGGCTTTAAAAAATCTTAATATTATTGAGCTTAAGCCAGCAAGTGAGTTACGCTACCTGTTTTGTTGATAACATGCTAGGCACATAATTTGAACTCATTATCATAAATCACTTGATCTTAACCCTCAGCTCACTGTCTTGATTCAAAGTGTTCTCCTACTACCTTGCAATGAAATGAAAAATTATTATTATTACTTCCACTTTTCAGGGGGTGGGGAGAGCTGATGGGCTTGTAGTTCTGTCTACAGGCTCCTCTCAAAAATGCTCAGGACTCCCAGAGAAAAGTTGATGCTACTTCTGGTGGTATGTTTTTATCATTTTAGTATAATATTTAACTACAAATAACAGTGTAATCATAGATTTAATATATCACTGATTTATACTGTTATGCCAACAGCTTGCTAATGTTATCATTTCTAATATGATTTGTTCTACATACTCTTTTAATTTCATGTTCTTATACTAATTTTGCCACTTACTTGGAAATATTGAATTTTACCCTATTCTAATTGAAGCATTCTTGGATGATCCTAGTAGCATCACCTACATCTGTAATGTTGGTATGGTAGCCCCTGGCCACAAGTGGCTATAGAGCATTTGATTTTTGTATGTGCCTTGACTGGGGATTGAACCCGCAACCTTGGCATATTGGGACAATGCTCTAACCAAATGAGCTACGTGGCCAGGGCCTCTATTGACCACTTGAAATATGGTTTGCCCAAATTGATGTGTGCTATTAGTACAAAATCCACACTGGATATTAAAGACTTAGTATAAAAATTGTAAAGTATCACATTAAATTTTACATAGATTATGTTTTGAAGTGACATTTTAGATATATATAGTTAAATATGTATTATTAAAAATTAATTTTGTTTATTTAGTTTTCCTTTTGTTAATGTGGCTACTAGAAATTTTAAACTACACGTGAGTATTCATGGCTCACATTAATGTTTATGTCCACAGTGGTGACTTACGTGTACACCTTTAAGTCTCGTAGTCAACCAGGAAGCCGTCAGGAAGAAATTAAAAATATCAAATATTGCCAACCTGATATTAAATTGAGATTCAGAGTTGTTGAAATTCAAGTACATGGGTACATTTAACCCTTCTCAAGGAAAGATTTCTGGAAGAGTTATCTAAAAAGCACATTTAACAAGGAATTTATTTTACTCCATAGTTACCCCCCATCCGTCTCCATAGCCACTAAACACCGGACGTTTCTTTCCTATTGGTCTGACAGTTTACGGCCGCAGGAGAACAGAAGCAGGGGAGGCGGGCTGGAGGACAGAAAGGCGTTTTTGATCCAGAGCAGCGCACCGGTGTCCCTGTGTTCAGTTTTACTTACAGTCATTGTCCAGCTTCTGTGAGATGATTAAGTGCTGAAGTCTATTTGTCTTCCCGCCGCTATCTCTGAACAAGCCTAAATCTTCCATGTGGTTAATAAACTTCTTATCTTTTGAATACTGAAAATAAAATAAACTTAATCCTCAGGGTGGCTCGGTCAACAGACCGGGAGCCTTTTAGATGTTTCTGAGAGATAGAGGACAACTAGGTTTTCTGCCCCATGCGATTATCAATCTTCCCTGTGCGCGCATGTATGTGTAAGGGCGTTAAAGGTGCTTCTCAGTGATAAATGTCAGTGGAATTGCACAGTGAATATTAATTTCAGTATTGTCAAGGTCAGATGCGTACCCAGCTTCAATGCTACTGGAATTTTTATTGTAACCACTGTTACGAAAGATATTTTATCTTGGGCTCTTTCTTTTTCACTTATCAGGAGCAAAGGGGGGCATACTTCCTCAACATCCATGTACCTTGCCCAGCAGAGAAGGGCCTTAGCACAGTCTGATCTGTTAATCGGGGTAATTATATATTTCTAGTAAGATCAAAATGTGGGTGTAGAGGAGCTAAGTTAGGTGGGAAGAGAAAAAAAAAGACAGATGAACACAAAATCTGGAAACTAGCTGATGTTCCAGAAAAGCCACTGACTGTATGCAGAAACAGAAAACAAAAAGAATTGCAGAAATAAATAGAGATGAAAAAAATTCTGTGATGAGGCTCTTCATAGATGTAGGGTGTGAAATTATCTAGCTGGGAGCCCGAGAAATTAAAGAGAAGTAAAGAGGAAGAAAAACACTAGGTTGTGACTGTCCACCTGGGAATAAATGACCAGCTGCAGATCTCCGTATACAGGTAGGTTCCTCAAGCCCAGCATGGGTGCCAAAGCAGAGATACTCACCCTCCCTACACCCACGTCCATGCATGCACTGCTCAGTCCAGCTTTAGTCCAGGGGCAACACCGGACACACCCAGAAACACAGGAGTCATCCCTGAGGCTCCCGTTCTGCTCCAACTACAGTCCATCAGATGCTGCTGGTGTTGTCTTCTGTTGCTCTTGAATCCCTCGCTTTCTCTGTGCCTCTCCCGCCGTCATTCAAATTCAAACTGTTAACCTCCCTCTTCTGTACTGTGGCATGTTCCCCCGTGGGTCTCCCAACACCTCCGTTTGCCCTCTTCCATTCACCCTTTGTGTAGCTGACAGAGCACAAAATGCCTGGATCCATTAATTTTTTGTGTGATTCTTCCAGATCAAAGTTCTCCCAAAGCTTTTAAGGCCGAGTGTGGTCTCACCCCTGACAGCCTTCATGAACTCACACGGACCCCCACCCCATTCCCTGCTGGCTCCTTGTGGTCCCACCACTTTAGGCCGCAAAATTGTTTTTAATCCTCATCCAAGGATATGTTCACTGATTTTAGGGAAAGAGGGAGACAGAAAGAAAGCAGAAAAAGAGAGGGAAGGGTGGGAAGAGAAACATCAATGTGAGAGAGAAACATCAATCATTGCCTCCCATACGCACCCCGACCTGGGATTATAGCCACAATCTAGGCATGTGCCCTGACCACAGATCAAATCCTCAACCTTTTGGTTCGTTGACCAGACAACACTCCAACCCACTGAGCCACTCCACCAGAGCGAGACTACAATGAAAGGTTTCATTATTTCCCATGTCCATTCTTACAAGGCCTAGCTTCCCTGTAAAAATTAGTTAATATTTATCAAGCATTTACTTAGTGCCAAATGCCATTCATAAAATATTTATTATTAATCTTCACTATAAACTCATGACGTAGAGATGTGGAGCTAGTATTAACCCCATTTTTAAGATAAGAAAATATAAAACCAAAGATATAAGTACCTTGCCCTGGCTGGCATAGCTCAGTGGATTGAGTGCGGGCTGAGAACCAAAGTATCGCAGGTTCGATTCCCAGTCAGGGCACATGCCTGGGTTGCAGGCCATAGCCCCCAGCAATCGCACATTGATGTTTCCCTCTCTCTCTCTCTTTCTCCCTCCCTTCCCTCTCTGGAAATAAAGAAATAAAATCTTAAAAAAAGATATAAGTACCTTGACCCCAGCCAAATAGCCTGTGCAAGGGTTCTGGATTTGAACTGAGGGTCTCTGACTGTGGAGGCCACACTCCCAACTTCAGTCTCTGTCACCAGAGCTTTATTGGATGTCATTTGTTGGTGTCTCCTGCATCAGAGTAGCCCAGCTCTCTGACTTGGAGAAAAGCGTTCTGAATTTTTTCTTTAATGTATGGTCCCTCCCAAAAGAGCTAGTTTATCTAAGGCCGTTCCTCAGTTTTTAAAGCCTGGAAATAGATATACAATAAATTTCCCCCCCAAAGAGATGGCATGTTTTAAGGTAGGATCTTTTTTGTCATTGTGTAGAAAAAACTACTCACTTGACTGTCCGAAAAAGATCGCTGCTTCCTTTTCCTCTAACAAATGGCTGCAGAACTCCTTTATAAAAGCAGTCTATACATGTCATTTATTGCTCTATTAAAACTACAAGCATCCTATATTGATTCTCCCCACACTGGCCATAATACAAGCCAGATCTGAGGGAGGTTGTTGGGATGAAGTTACATTATCACCACGGGAAACACTCCGGTTGCACATAAGCTGAAGACACCTGCTCTCTGGTGCACACCCATTCACAGAGAACCGATATATTTGTGTGCAGAAATAATGCAATCCTGGAGAATATGCAAGTGCCCAGTGTGAGGCAAGTGAGGGGCTGGTGCATGCTGAGACTCTTCCATAGGAGATAAACATAAATGTGTGGTCAGAATTACAACAACAGAACTAGCAGGAGAATTTATGAGGAGCTTAAAAAGTTTAACATACATGTCACTATGATGATACATCCATGGAATGCTGGGTTGCCCATTTCTCTTTTATGTCCCTCATCTCCTCATGTCCTTCTAACAACCTTGAGGATCAAGAATGGGTTCTCTTTCCTTCAGTTGTTTGAGGAGGGAACCAAAATATGCAAAAGTTAAACTCAAGTTCAGGTAGCAATAAAATTAACTACCACATTACTTGGAACACTTTATTTTCTATACAGCCTCATATAACCCTCATAATAGCCCTGTTATGTCGATTATGAATCCAAGAGAAAACAATGTGTAGAGTGTTTAAGTAACGTGGCCCAAGGAAACACCATTTTTAGAGGAGGGTTTTTTTTTTGTTTTGATCCACACACCATATTACCTTAAAAGTGGTAGAATATTATTTGATTTTTTTGATTATGCTAACAAAATAGAAAATAAATGCCATGCCTGTGAATTTTTTCTTCAATATGGCATTAATTGTGCCATCATTAATTTAGCTCATTTTGGAATTATTACTTGGACTTAAATACCTGATCATCTGAAGCTTCCCCAAGTATATAGTTTTTTCTCTCCCTTAACCAACTTGTTAAGTTCTATTCCAGAAAGGCTAATGTCAAGGCCATTACCTAGCAAATGCATTCACACCCATGCATCCTGACTCACCAGATCCTGCCTTCACACCTGAACTCTGCTGTTCTTTCTTTTTCCATCAGTGAAATTCTAATTTTTTAATTGAGGCATAATTGTTATATAACCTTACATTAGTTCCAGGCACACAATATAATATTTCACTCCTTGTATACACTGCAAATTGATCCCCACAATCAGTCTAGTTACCATCTGTCACCCTGTGAAGGTAGAAATATTTATCCTGTGGTGAGAACTTTTAAGATTAATTCTCTTGGCAACTTTCAAATATGCTATGCATTACATCTCCATGACTGATCTATTTTGTAACTGAAAGTTTGTACCTCTTGCCCCCTTCACTCATTCTGTCCAACCTCCAATCCTGTTCCCCTCTGGTGGCCATCATTCTTCTACTTACATCTATGAACTCAGTTACACTTTGTTTTGTTTGGTTTGCTTTTTAGACTCCCTCTGTAAATGAAACGGTGCAGTATTTGTGTTTCCTTGTCTGACTTACTTCACTTAGCATAATTACTTCTTTAAATCTATCCATATTGTTGCAAATGTCAAGATTTCTTTTTATGGCTGAGTAGTACTCCATTGTGTGTACTATGTGTATACATACACATTGTATGTGTATACTGTGTGTCTAGTATACATATATGTGTGTGCATATATGTGTGTATGTTTGTGTATATACATATATATATATATCACATCTTCCTCATTCACTCATCCACTGATGGGCACTAAGGTTCTTCCCATATCTTGGCGATTGCTAGTAATGTTGCTATGAACTTAGGAGTGCACGTATCTTTTCAAATAGTGTTTTCATTTTCTTCAGATGTGTACCAAGAATAGAATTGCTGGATCATATGGTATTTTTATTTATAATTTTTGAGGAGCCTCCATACTGTTTTCCACAGTGACTGCACCAATTTGCATTCTTACTAACAGTGCACTGAGGTTCCCTTTTCTTCCCATCTTTACCAACACTTGCTATTTCTTCTCCTTGTGATAATAGCCATTCCAACAGGTGTGGGATTGTGTCTTCTTGTTGTTTTGACTTCCACTTTCCCGAGGATCAGTGACATTGAACACATTTCTATGTGCCTCTTGGCTCTGTGTTTGTCTTGCTCAGAAAAATGTCTATTCATATTCTCTGACCATTTTAATTGAATTTTTAAATTTATCTTAATGAATTATTTATACATTTTAGATAGTAACCTTTTGTCAGACATGTGATTTGAAAATATTTTCTCCCATTCTGTAGGTTGCCTTCTCGTTTTGTTAGTGGTTTCCTTTGCTGTGCAGAATGTTTTTAGTTGATATAGCCACACTTGTTTGGTTTTGCTTTAATTGCCTTTGCTTTTAGAGACAGATCCAAAAAAATCAAGGCTAAGGTCAAGGATCTTACCACCTATGGTTTCTTCTAGAAGTGTTATGGTTTCAGGTTTTACTTTCAAGCCTTGAATTAATTTTGAGTTAGTTTTTTGTATATGGTGTAAGATAATAGTCTAGTTTCATTCTTTTGCATGTGGCTATCCAGTTTTCCCAAAACCATTCTTTAAGAAGACTGTCCTTTCCAGACTATATTTTCTTTTCTGCTTTGTCATAAATTAATTGACCATGTATGTGTGAGTTTATTTCAAGACTTTCTATTCTGTCCTGTTGACCTCTGTTTTTATGCCAATACCATGCTGTTTGCATACTATAGCTTAGTAATATAGTTTGAAATCAGAGTGTCTGCTACATCTAGTAGTGAAAGAAGAGTGTTCTTCTTTCTCAAGATTGCTTTTGTATTAGACCTCCAGGAAAGTGAATCTGCACATGAATCATTTAAGAGCAATATCTCTGTTCCACCCAGCACTTCAGGTTTCCTGGACCTAAGCTTCATTGGTTTTCAACATCAGACATTTTGGGGGCTTGTCTCTCTGGTACAGGTCTCAAGAGTTGTGGATACCTGATGTGGGGCATGAGCCCCCTGCCCCTCAGCGGGAAGCTTCAGGTTTATGAGATCCCTCCTGATTGTTGGTTTCTGTGCTGGGGTGAGGTTTAGGCAAGCCCACATCTCTTCCTCTTCTTCTTTTTTAAATTTAATTTATATCTTTTTTTTATTTTTCTATTATAGTTTGCATTCAGTATTATTCTGTATTAGTTTTAGGTGTGCAGCATAGTAGACAATTGCATACTTGGCAGAGTGGTCCCCAAACATAGTTGTTGCAATATTATTGATGTCTTCCTCTTCTATCTGCCTGGATTACCTTATTTTTATTTTGTGTGAAGGAGCTGTTTAGCTAGGTTTCAGCTCTTTTCCAGAGGCAACTGGTCCATATGTAGCTGTGGACTTGGTGTGTCCATGGGAGCAGGTGAGTTCAGGATCTTACTATGCCCCCATTCATCAATGCAATTCTGATTGTTTTTCAAGAAAAATTCTTTTTGTGATATATACATTTATTTATTATTTTTTATTGTTGTTCAATTAGAGCTATCCCCATTCTCCTCCCCTTACTCTCCTCTTCACCTCCCACATTCAGTCCTTCCCCCTCTGTTGTCTTTGTCCGTGGGTGCTTTACATATGCTCCTTGATGACCTTTCCTCTTTCCCCCGTTATTCCCCTCCCCTCTGGTTACTGTTAGTTTATTCTTTATTTCCATGTTTCTGCTTTCTGTTTATATTTTGCTCACTGGTTTGTTTTATTGATTAGGTTCTACTATAGGTAAGATCATATGGTATTTGTCTTTCACTGCCTGGCTTATTTCACTTAGTATAAAGTTCACCAGTTCCATCCATGCTGTCATGAAGGATAGGAGCTCCTTCTTTTTTTCTGCTGTGTAGTATTCCATTGTGTAAATTTACCACAATTTTTTGATCCACTCATTTACTGATGGGTACTTACATTACTTCCAGCACTTGGCTATTGTAAATTGTGCTACTGTGAACATTGGGGTGCATAGTATCTTTTGAATTGGTGTTTCAGGATTCTTAGGGTATACTCCCAGAAGTGGAATTGCTGGGTCTAAAGGCAGTTCCATTTTTCATCTGTTGAGGAAATTACATACTGTTTTCCACAGTGGCTGCACCAGCCTGCATTCCCACCAACAGTGCACTAGGGTTGCCTTTACTCCACAACCCTGCCAGCACTCGTTTGTTGATTTCTTTATAATGGCCATTCTGACAGGTGTGAGGTGGTATCTCATTGTGGTTTTAATTTGCATCTCTCTGATGTCTAGTGATGCTGAGCTTCTTGACCGAACTTTCACATAATTAATTGTCCCTGCCTACTATATTCTTCATAAATAGATTTATTTTTGAAATTCTTATATACTTTATTGTCTGCCAAGTTAGATGTTAGTTTTGGTCATATATAGTCTGTTGTTTATATCTAGGTGCTTCCTGTGTGTGTGTTTTCTCTGTCCTAAATTTCTTGAAAATTTCAACCACAATGAAATATTTCACAGTACTGGAGATAGTATTATATGCTAAACACATAACATTATAATTATTCTTTTAAATCAGCTGATATTTTTATCTAAATTTCCAAATCTCTGGAAAATAACTGAACTCAAGCTCTTATGGGGGGAAAAGTGAAAGGAAAAAGAAGTCAGTTTCATTAGATTTATATGACATCAAACTGCCTTTAGTAATATGGAAACTTAAGCACATTTGGCTGAAACTTTAGGTTTTTAGCTTCTATATTTGATACCTCTTAGGCAATATTTCTAGATCATAAAAACAATTGCTTTTGACATTACTTAGAAATCTCCAGTTTAAATGGTTTGAGACCACAATAATGCAGTCAGAAATGTACATTATCCACTGTGTTTTATATATCTAGGTAATGCCTGTGTGTTCTAAAGTGCAGTTAAAAAAATAAAAAACTCTACATACTTCACCAAGGCTATTACTACTTGGCTGTGTTAGTGAAAAACCTGAAATACCTTACAGAAAAGCCCTTATTTTGAGGTCAGTTTCTATAATTGCTTTCATTATCAAACTGCCTTGAATTCTAGGATAAATCACAGGAAGACTACTTTCAATACTACTTCTTGAGAAATAATTGCTAAAGCTTTTCTTACTGCACTGTCAAAAATATCCATCGCTTAATATATTAGCATATATGTAGATATGTGCATGTACATATAAGTAATATATAAGTCATATATGTTACACACATTTCATATATGTGTGTGTATAGATGTATCTATATCTATATACAATTGTGTCTGTTTTGAGTTAGCAGATAGCACCTATTAAAATCCAAAGTAAAATGATTAAGCAATAACTGCTTCCTCCAATCAAATCTTGTCGTATTTATGTGATTTTGTAACAGGAACTGTAACTCTTAGTTTGTGCTTCTTCTTACCAAATTACTGTCGTGTCTTCTAACAATATATAGTTCAGTCAAAAGGGGGTTTCATTATGTTAATAATTACATTGCCCTCAGGCTTTTGATGTTGCATTCTCCATACAGAATAGGAAAAGATTTCATAAAATTACCATTAAAGCTGTTAACTACAGGAGGAAAAAAATCAAAGAGGTAATCAAAGCATGCACTTTACTATCAATAAATGCAAATAGTGTTGGAAATGGCTTGCATTTGAAACATGTTCAGTGAGGAGATCACTGGCAATGGATGTTGTTGCTTAAATAAGAAAGCTTCGTGGGGTAAATCTATTTGGATCACTACAGATAATTGCTTACATCCCTTGCTATCCATTTTTTTTCAGATGGCCTCCAAAACCTTTTTTTTTCTAAATTAACAAGTGAAGAAGGAGGTGAAATCGTCCTCAGAAATCTGGTCTGAATTGAGGACATATAAACTCTAAGTCATTATTTGAATGACACCACATGAGACATATATTTTTAAATGTACTGATACTAAAGGAGGTCTTAAAACAAAGGATTTGGTGACTGTGAAATTGATGATTTGGGAACGGTAGGATACATTGTACTGCACAGTCATTTAAAAGACTTTAAATATTCAAATGTTCAACTACATATTCTGACACTAACATTTGTCTTCATTTCAGACTTCCAGCTGAGAAGCATCAGTATAATGGTGAAAAGATATCAGCCTTATTCAGTATTATGAAGACAGTGGCATATCTTGATTCTTCTTAAGCTTTTTCTATGAAAATCCTATATTCACATTCTTATTTTGAAGGGATTATTTAAACTCCCAAGATATTTTTAGAACCATATATTTGATAAATCATAATTTATGTTTTAGTCTGACTTACACAAATGCAAAATTACTTACAGTAAAGTTAGGAAGGTAGATGGGTAGATATACATTAGAATAGAAACAGACCAAGAAAAAGGAAGATAAATGGGTAATAATATATGCTAAGTGACTTCTTAATAATCAAAAGCCCTAACATTGTATAAAACCTAAAATATTTGGTGAATTTAACCAGATAAATTCAAATGTCTTTGAATTACCCATGATTTAGAAAATGAAATATTAAAATCTATTCATGTACATGTTTTAGCTTTTAAAAAAATAGCATTTTATTAAAATTTGAAAATGTCTATCTCAAGTGAAATTGTCACTGTGTATTCTATCACAAAGTGATTAACAATCACTACAAATGATTTAATAATAATCAGCATGTTTTAAAACCAAAAGAAAGCAGAGATATTATCTAATCTTTTGAGAGCTAACACTTAAAGAATCATAGACTCCAATGATGGAAACTATGGACACTATACCTCAAAAAATACAAACTCTACATTCTTGGAAATGTTTTTATAGCTTTAAGAGGCCCATGGACTCCTTCATGCCAATGACTGGTTCCTATCATAAGTAGAATAGGGACCAAAAGCCCCACACTTTCTGACTCTTACTTTAATCAATTATAGATCATTAAACTATGATATTCTCCCTCTCACACACATCTTGTTTCAATCTGATTATATGTGATAACTCATTCTTTATTAAAAATTCAGCTAACTTTTATATGCCATTTTGGGGATTAATATGCAATAAGATCTCATTATAAAGTATTCTGATATATTATAAATTTATATATAGTCAGAAATTACTGTTCCTCTTGCAAATAGTGACACATAATACATCTCATTGACTTCAACATAACTATTTAATTTGTTCATAGGTATAGGTGTTTTAATGAATTTCTACTGAAATGCAATATTGAAATTTAAAAAGGTGGTTGGTTAGGCTGACATTGATTGATGAGTTACTTGCATGGATTATGTATCTTTTCTGAAATCTTTCCATTCTTTGAAGAAATAGGTAACTTTGAAGAGCAGCGGAAAGAAATTAGATGCAGTTTGCCACAAAATTATTGTCCAAAGGAAGGGATCAGTGGGGGATTATTAACGACATCTTGGCAATGATGAGTCGTTAAGCCCATTAAGTTTCTTGACTGACATACTAAAATGTAATGAAATGGAAGGCAGGAGCCGTTAACTGTATTGATTTCACATCTAATTTCCATTGTTGAACATTTTTGTGTCTCCTTTTTTCTCTCTTTCTACTATGAATATAATAAATCAGATGTAAATCTATGTAAGTTATTCTTCAATATACTTTATGGATATGGATCTGAATAAATACACAACTGTATACATGTACATATATAAACATACATCCACCATTAACATAAAATGCAATATATTGTCTACAGACCTATGTTAGAGCTGTAAATCAAAGGGAAAATATTAGGGCATTTATGAGTTTGAATTTATAGCATGTTGTGAAGAAGTATAAACATTTAATAGTTTATGTGAAAGAGTGTTGGCACTAACCAGAGATGTTGTGAGGAAGAATGTTACATGCAGACAGTATTTTGGTCTGGATCAAATAATTATATACATGATAAATACATGATTCGATACTTCTTTGATGTCTCGATGTTTATATTTACTTGGGACAAGATAGGCTTATAGTATTTTGATTTTAATACCCGAGGATATTAAAGAAAATTTACCAATCCAATCAGATCATGAAATAAATTATATTTTATAATCAAACATTAAAGTAGGAAATAACTTAATCCTAAAAGGAAGTCTTTTCACAGAAAAAGATCATTGGAACCTTTACAATGGCAAATAGAATGTTATCATGTATCTGGAAATTAGTGGAAACCCATAGATTTGTTTGTGAATACTTAGCCTGAATGTTCCTTTCTAATTCAGGTGTCTATATTGTCTGCTTGAAATTCTTCCAGAAACCCAGGCACACATTTTTCCCTGATAGTGTCTAATGACCACGAGGGAGGGAAAGTAATTCAGTGGGTGAGGAGATGATCAGAGTAGGCACCACCAGTGTGAACTGAATACAAACTATGGCTCGCATTGCCTGATGTTCTCCCATCGGTGGCTAAGCTGCATGTGTTCGTAAAAGCATTACACTGTAGGCGAAGTGCACACAAGCTCACATGCACACGACAATATGGACAAGCATGTCAACTTCAGTTCTCATCAGGTGTGTTGGGGAAACACGATTTTCTGATCACTTTTAGTGACAGTGCTGAATTAACGACCTCAAATGAGTTAGACTGCATAGTGTATTTTAGGCTTGTGATTTACAGTAACATTTGCTAATTGTATATAAAGTCACTCATTTGACACACATTTATTAAACACTGTCTGTATACCTAGCATTGTGCATATCCAAACAATTGCTCTTGTTATTTGGGAAAGTAAGTGAAGGGTTCTGATCATTCTCTGGACCAAGAGCCAGGACCCTAAGCAGGCATGGCTGGGCTCGGCAGGAGAGGAGTGTGGCCTAGTGCGTGTCCTTGTGGGGCTGCTGCCTTGAGCTGCAGATGTCCCTGGGGTCTGTTCTTCTCACAGGCATGATGGAAGTGGCTGTGAGAATGGTGTGTCTGATTCCCATGTGCTTGGCAAGCCACAGTTTGGTGGGCTGTGCACCCCCTGCTTCTCCCACTGCAGGCAGTCCTCTCAGCTTGTTCTTCCAGATTTTCAGGCCATTTGTTCTTCAAAAATTGAAAATGATCTGAATTGTTTTCCATTACTCCCTTGTGCTCCAGTGGAACAAGGGAGCAGAAACTCCCCAAACATTGCCCCCTCCTCTTTCCCATATACTCACTCCTCTCCTAGTCCTCCTGGGAACATGTCTGCCCTGGCCACCTCCACTGAATGTGCTACTGTCACAGCAGCCACGATGGCCTTGCAGTTTGGTCATTTAAAAACCTTAGTATTTGCTCCCAGAATGAGCCATGTTAACAGGAGGAGGTGCTCCTTCGTTTTAGCTGTGGGACAGTAAGAAGGAATACATTCACCTGCAGAGGTCATGGTCAAAAATTACAGCACAGGTCACGTGTGTCACACCCCCTTATGAAACACATGTTATAACCAAACTGATGGCTTAAACGTTATGGCTTAACATTAGTCATGTGCAGATGCACAGCTACTCATGACCTTGAACCTGTGCACCCGATATATGTAATAATATTTAAGAAAAGTTTGTATGTCTCAGATCAGCCACGACCTCTGCAGGGTTAATGCTTTACCCATCACTGGGCCGCACAGACATGCTCTCTGAGCTTTCACAATCCTGCACCCTTCACACACAACGTGTTCTGCAAGCAGTCCGCGCAGTCTCAGTTCTCCTGCTGCTTCCTTTGCATCTACCTTCCCTAGAAGAATAGCAGACTTCCGATCAGAAATGTTCCCTCGCGAACTGTTTGCATTGTCTTTGTGGATGTATAAGTAATTAATAGAAGCACGCAAACTGGCATTTTTATCACTGTTCTTTAAAATGTTGTACTTTGAAAATCCAGTTGAACCATATCAGTGGGCAAGTTTTTAATTTGCTGTGTCTACCCCCCTGCTCCCACCAAGGAGCAAAATGTCTCCAGTATAATACAGTTCTAATTATCACTACAAGCGTTCACATAGGCAAGACTCTCTGTTGTTCAATATTGTTTACTGAAGGCCCCTTCGTGGAATAGGGGGTTTTCCATAGAGAAATTATCCCTTCCTAGAAGAATACCAAGGTGGGGGTGCTCCCATAAAGTGTCTTTCTAAGTGCAACTGTTTGGGAGACAGAAGTTTCCCATGGTACAAAGAACATACAAAAGAAGAATGGGGAATGCAATAGGAACCCTGTAGAGGTGGTTGGGACTAGGGGGCATCTCTATATGGTCATGAGAAATGTGTATATGTATCTGTATATTTGAGTATAGGTATGCATGTTTGCATTTGTGTATGTATGTATATACACAGTCATGTGTTCGTTGTTCACAGAAATGGAGAAGCAAAGACACCCAAGTAGCAATGAACACATCTAACACCCAGATCTTTATCTTTTTTTTAAAGTCTTTATTTATTTATTTTTAGGGAGGGAGGGAAAGGGGGAGAGAGAGAGAGAGAGAGGGAGAGAAACATCAATGTGCGGTTGCTGGGGGTTATGGCCTGCAACCCAGGAATGTACCCTGGCTGGGAATTGAACCTGGGACACTTTGGTTCCCAGCCCGTGCTCAATCCACTGAGCTACGCCAGCCAGGGCCCAGATCTTTATCTTGAATACCATTCCCTCAGAAGGGAACCAGAAATCTTTGGAGAAATGTTTGATTCCAGCTCTTGGGCAAGATCAAGATGAGCCTGGAATATACTATACCAAAAAGAAAGGTGTTACTCCAGTAAATGATGGGGTATTTGCCCTCTGGCCAAAGCTGAGACAATTTGAACATCCAAATAACTAAGGACAATAATAAATTGAAGACCGTAAGAAAGTAGGAAACCATCTCCCCATACCAACAATACATACATTAATAGAAAAAGGCATGGGCTCTTGCTTATAATAGAATGCAGAGTGCCAAGTGGCTAATGCAGAAGTACTTGAATGAAAAATAATCACCTTTTGTAATCACCCTGGTAAAAATTGGTATTCCATCAAAAACCATTAACAGACGCTGACTCTAAGGAAAGCTGGTAAAGAGCATGATATTTACATGGTCCTAACGTAGTATCTTCCCACGGATTGATTATTAGCTGTGAGTGGTGGAGCAGGGGGCCAGAGGTCGGGTGGGGATGCAGGGGGAACAGTGAATTCTACAGTGGAGGAATCTGACAGCAGCTTAGCCAGGTACTCAACATTAACCTATGAGTGACTGAGAGAGGTCTGGTGCCCCACTCTGGAGGTGATGCCCCGAGAAGGGCAGACGTCACTGACATTTCATTGATGACCGGAATGTATAACCTAAATTCAACATGGAGAGGCAAAAACAAACCCCAAATGAGGAACATGCTATTAATAAAAACAAGACTATATTCTTCAAGATTATGAATGGCTTGGAAGAAATAATGGCTTTGGAACTGCTTCAGCTTAAAGCAGACTAGAGACAAGGTGACAAAATGTAAACCTGACCCTAGACTGGATCTTGATAAGCAAGGGAAATGCTACATACATGACATGTTTGGGTCCATTGACACAATTGCAATGCACATGAAAATTTGATAAAAATATTGTTTTAATATGAAATGCACTGAAGATAATAACTAATTTATGTACATACGAGTTCTTAGGAAATATGCACTAAATTGTACAGGAGTAAAGGGCTATGGTGTGTATAACTTAATCTGAATATAGAGAGATATATATTCTCTCTATCAAGAGAGAGAATTCACTCTCTCTCGAAATAGATTTATATAGTGCATTTATCACTATGTATAGATTATAGATTTACTATAAGTTTATATATAGTGAGTGATAATGCAACCTGCATATATATATATACATACATATATATATATATATATATAGAGAGAGAGAGAGAGAGAGAGAGAGAGAGAGACTACATGTATAGAGAGATAGATTATGATAAAATATATAGAGCAAAGTTTTAACAGTGAGTAAATCAGGATAAAGGGAACATGGGTGTTCTTTGTATTATTCACGTTATTAAATTGGTCTGTAGATTTTAAATGATTTCCAAATAAGTTTTTAAGAAACCGTTAACAGCCATTTGTAAGGTGAAAAGAATGCAGTTGTCAACAAGCGTTCTCAAGATTTGGCAACTGGTGGGAAAATTTGTGAAAATGACATAAAATATGTGTTTCTGACATGACTATATTTATTTTTCCCAAATGAATGTGTGAGCAGTAATGCCTTAAGTTTGCTGGGTATCATGGAACACATTCTGAAAAATGATTCAGAGACATAGGCTCAATGCTAATATAAGAAATGTATCTTCAGATATGCCAGCTAGGTTTTTATGTGCTATTTTGCTATGAAAGTTCAAACTCACAGAATTGTAATGCAGGCTGTTAATGTATAGCTGTCCAAAGCTGGGTAGTATCCAACACTGAATTCACAAAATGTTTAAGTTAATGCCGTAGACTCACAATGCTGAGACTACTAATTTATTTTAGATTACAAAAAATAACATGGGTATCCCATTTACAAAGGATATATTTATATTTAGTTATATTTGCAAAAATGAAAAATTATGCATACATTCAAAATTTGCAAATCTGGAATCTGAAGGACTCTTATCTCTTTTTGTACCCGGACCTGATCTGCCAGCCGATATATAGTCTTAATCATTTTGTTTGGTGTGAATATCATAGGTTTTGCTGCAAATATATGATTTGACAGCAGGGTGCTACCACAGACCCTACTAGGGTGTTACCTAAAACACTGCCTGTGTACCACGTACCTTTCTAAAATCTGAGCCTTCCTGGATCTCAATATGCAGCTGGACACAAGTGTCTTGGTTAAGTGATTGTGGACTTGTGCTATCCAATTACTTTAATGAGGATGTTACTTATCCTTGATTATGTTAAGTAATAGTTATGAGAGAAAAATGGAATACTAGAAAGTAAAATTGAAAATTAAAACCTGAAATTAATTGAAAGGACCCAGGATTGGGCAAGACTTTAAAATGCTAACTTGAAGACAATAAACGTGGTAAATTGTGCATAGCTGTGCTGCCTATTTGAATTATAAGTAGAATCCTAATGTACAAGTATTCTCATCATATTTTCCCTTTTCCCTCTGCGGTTATTAGCAATACACAGGCAAAGGCATACTGACATAGTGGAAAATTCTCCACACTCAGAATTTAGATTAAGAATCCCATCTTTTTCTGCTCCTTGACCAGTTTTGTCAACTGTAAAATGAAATAAGAAATTCAGATGAATATAAGTCCTCTCCTGAATTTTAAAATGAGAAATAACTCTAAAATTGCATTACTTGATGTTTATATTTTATAGTTTTATATTCTTATTTCATATGGTTTTTGAAATACTACATGCAGCTATAATTTCCTCGGACTGTGAGAGATGTAATTCTGATTGTCTTGAGAAAGAGAACCACCTTATACTAATCGATTTCTCTTGTACACAGTGCAAGTCCCAGGTCCAGTAGAAAACCTGCAAGCTGTATCTACCTCACCTACCTCAATTCTTATTACCTGGGAACCCCCTGCCTATGCAAATGGTCCAGTTCAAGGTTACAGATTGTTCTGCACTGAGGTGTCCACGGGGAAGGAACAGGTAGGAAAGGGAACGGGCCCCCCGCTGCCACCTGTTGGATGGCTCTAGGGCTAGAGAAACAGGAGACGTGCGAGCTCCTGATGTCTAGTCCAGTGTCCAGCACTTTATTGGATGGCCGATCAGTTTTAAAGTGCCTGTTACTGGAAATGTTAAGCAATTTAATTTCATTCTGGTGGTAAGAAAGGCACTTGGGTAATGAAATGAATCAGTAGGATGGATAGGGATGTTTCATGTGAGCGTGTAGGTGCCTGAGCCAATGTAACCACATTTGTATCAACCCCTCTGGTCCCAGAAAACATTGGCATTTTCAGCCCTTATCCTAAGGGAGGATTTATCGTGTAGTCAATGGCCTCACCCAAATTGCTATTTTTATTCTTATATATTTGATGGCATTTCTGTCTTCTCGCCACCATTGGACTGTCACATACCACTTTTCAGTTTTTTCAGCCTATTCTTCCTCCTTCTTACATTTCATGTCTAATAGGCAGGTAGCACAGACGCCTGAAAATAGGCCAGTTCTATTTTCAGGTAAAGTAAGAGTGAATGAGCCTTTGTGGAGACACGGGAAGCTCAGCAGTTCTCTTTGGTGACATACGTATGACTATTGAGATGTTTACTTCCAGAGTCTCAAGTTCACGTGCAAAAAGAGGAAGAGGCAGGTGTGCACTTAAATGGGAAAGAAAGAGACGTGACCTTGGGACAGCCGAGTCCTTAGGTTTGTGGTGAAGTTTGCTGAGCGCAGTGCAGCCTCTGTGCTGCCATGTAAACTGCGTGGTAGAGTGGGGTTTTTTTTATTTTTAAAAATGTTTTGCATCACTTCTATTCAGAAACAGTTCTAAGTCCCAAGTCACATTGTAAAATAAGAATGTCTAAGAGTTCCTCCTATGTAATCGTTCATTCCATGTTTTGCTTGCTGCTTAGCTCTTATTTCCCTCTTTCTACCCACTTTCTGCATATTTTAGCTCTCCAGTAATGCATATCACCAATCCAAATAAGTCCCAACATGGTGTTCCCCAAGGTAGATGTGAGGGCGAGCATCGTTGTGGAGAGCTAAATCATGGGCCTTCTCGAGCGATCTGGCTCTGATTTCTCTGTGACCTTCCCCTCCAGCACCTCATTTCTGCCGCTGTGACGTGCTGGAAACAGTTCCAAACCTACCTCACAGCATTTTGACAGATAAAAATGGTGGCAAACTCTCTGTCAGTTTTAAGAAATGTGGGTCTATTTCAGCTAGGGAGGAAAGAAATCTGTTGTTACAGAAACCTGTAAACTGCTCCGTTTCAGGAGCAGGAGCTGCTCTCTGCTCCCAGGGGTTTACACACAAACTACTCAGTGTATTGGCTGGTGGTAAACAAATTGGAACTTGATGACTGTGAAAATAGCATGGCGTTGTTTTAACTAGGAGTCTACAGAGAGGCTTGAGCTTTGCTGGGGGAGTGTGTGTCCTGAGAAGGTTTTACAACAACTTGTTTTAAGGCTGAAGCGTAGTTTTGTGAGTAAGAGTCTGATATCCAATTTACTGACTGAACAGAATGGCTGCCGCTTCTGCTCTAATGTGCCTCCTGAATCACAGTCTTGGCGTTTTATGTCTCCAGAATATAGAGGTTGATGGACTATCTTATAAGCTGGAAGGCCTGAAAAAATTCACGGAGTATACTCTTCGATTCCTAGCTTATAATCGCTACGGGCCAGGAGTTTCTACTGACGATGTGACCGTGGTCACCCTTTCTGACGGTAAGTCACAGGCATTAACACTTGACTCTCGTACGTATCGTGATAACTGAATAATCTTTTGTGTATGTCATAGATTTTGTTTACAAAGCTTCCTCACTAAAACTGTGTGAAGTATATTTACATAAAGTAAGGATTTGCCTAATTCACTCAAATTTTTACAGTCATATTTATATTTTAAGTCAAAATGTTTTCATAGGTAATCTTCAAAGTGTGATGACTACCTAAGAGCTCAAAATCATTGTTTGTGTTTTTCTTTGTTTCCATCAATACAAACATATTTGTACATGTGTTTGGACTGAATACGTTGGTGTGTTTCTTTTATGTCCCATTCTTAAAAAAGGAAGATGGTTAAACATTTAAATGGACATAATAATGGACAGTTCTCCTACATGTACATCTTAGTTTGAAAGTATGTATTAAGAATTTAGGCCAAATAGTTCAGCATTGAAAGTATCACAACTGAATGGAAAAATGTATACATTTAATTATCCCATGCCTAACAAATGAAAGATCACACATACTCTCTTAAATGTTAAAGAAAGGAAGAAGTCTTAATGAAGAGAATGGATTTGACAAAGCAGTAGCAGAGGAAATTAGAAATCTACGAAATGGATGAGAATGAGATGTTGGGAAATGTAATGAAAAGTCAAAATAAAGTACAGCAGAGTACATGATGTGGGGCCAGTGAAAACTCAGGCAGGTGTAAAAATGCAAAGATGTGACCTCCATGAATATTAAAAAGGCGACAAACTATTTCTTTTCAGCACTGGTTTCTGTGTTGGTGTGTGTAATTCTATACATTATTAATCTTCGAATTTCAAAAAGAAATGACTTTAGCTTTTGATTCCTTGACCAATCTATTATTCTTTATTCCGGGAAAGAATCGGGACAGATATTTCACACAATATTGATGGGATGAGGAAGGGCATCCATGTTATTAAGGGCAGTGCAGAGAAGACACGTGAGTAACGCACATTTGCAATTTCAACTTTAAAAAATGTTTTATGTGTGATAACTCCTCAGTGTCAATTTTAAAGTAATCCTTATGTCCATCCAACTGATTCTTTTATTGAAGACAGAACAGAATATTTATCGGCTGAATAAATTACTTCACAACTTATAATTATAAAAATAAAAGGAAAACAAATGAAAATGAATATTTTACATAATTTATGTAGATTTAATTCACACTCTGAACTGTAATACTGTGTCCTCATTCTCCACTTAGATTTTAAATGTCATAAGTGAGGAAGAGAGATTATTGCTCATTAGTCCAAGAATTATCATCTAGGAATGTATCAGCATTTAAGAGTTAGAACATGCCTGTCACTGTATTAAAGGACTTCCACTATCCTTACCCATCAAGCACCGTTGTGCGAGGGCCCCTGATTTTTCTCTATCAGAGGCATTTGATAGGGAAAAACAAGAACTTCATAGCCCTCTTGAAATGGGCTGCCTCATCAGGTCTGCATTCATCTTTACAATCAACTCATCTCTTTTAATTTCCAACAAAACTCTGCACTCTGTCTTTGGTTCCTCTATCATCCACTCCCTTCTCCGCTTCAGTCTGATGCCTTCTCCTCTCTACTGCAGCTGTCTATGCTCAGGTAACATATGATACAGGTACGTGTTTCATCACATTTTACTTTCCCCCACTTCACAGTCCCAGTCAAGCCCTTGCTCCTTGACTTTCTGGATGTCCTAACAAGGAGATGTGAAAGTTGAATGGGCTAGTCCATGTAAGCACCTAAAAGAGGAACATGACACATATATAAGTATTTAATAAATGTAATCTATGCTAATGTGTGTGTCCCTTTTTCTCATTATACTATATGCTCCTCATATAGTATGGTTATAGTCACATCTATATTCCCCTTAACTCACTAAATAGTTACTGAATGAACCATACAGCTCAGCCAAATGGGGACAAGTGTCTGTGTGTATAAGCATATCTTCAGGACTTCCCATTTGTGTGGCTCATTTAATATATGTTTAGGTCTACATGCATGTGTTTTATAAAGATAATCATATCTTTTATCAGGTCAGAGGAATTCTTACCATAAAAATTTATATTAGGGACATAGAAAAATCAAATAAAAATAAAAAGCAGCCGTGGCTGGTATAGCTCAGTGGATTGAGTGTGGGCTTGTAAACCAAAGGGTTGCCAGTTCAATGCCCAGTCAGGGCACATGCCTGGGTTGCTGGCCAGGTCCTCAGCAGGGAGACACATGAGAGGCAACCACACATTGATGTGTCTCTCCCTCTCTTTCTCCTTCCCTTCCCCTCTTTCTAAATAAATAAATACAATCTTTTAAAACAAAAGCAAATACTATTTTCCAAATTAATGAGCCCAATATACCCTGTTATCTAAGATGCTTATACACACTTTTATCCTGAGGAGCCATCATCTTGAATTTAGCTCCCCTTTACTTATTTTTCTGGAAAGAAACTTTGGGGGAGTTTTTGTTGTTGTTGTTCAAATTCCTCTACATAGTGTGCCCTTGGTTTACAGTGGCCCACTTGCTCAAACCACTGGGGACTGTAGAACACCAGGCTAGGCAGCCTCGCATCTACTGTGGAATGGAACTAGTTTTGCCAGTTTGTTCCAAAACACTGTCTGTTGTGAGTTGACATGGTTAGGTCATTCACAGATTTGACAAATTAATTAGCACTTATTAGTGCCTTTGCCAGCTTTCCGTATGTCCAAAAACAGTGAGGCCAAATTTCATAGGCAAACTTAACTTATAGGAATATGCTTCTCACTGTTATCGCCGATATTTATTGAGTACTTATTAGTGGAAAGCCCAGCCCTATGCACTTTTATTTTTAACCTTTTATTCTCAGTATACTACATTTTATCCAACTTTATAGATGACAGAGCTAAGACAGAGATCACAAAAACTAGTAACCAACAGATCCAGGTTGATAAACTAGTAAGTAAAGAGGCAAGATTCAATATGGGAATATATTGAAGTGGTTTCTCTTACTCTATAATAAATGTCTCCTATTAGTTCATTCATAAATAAAGCTTCTAAACACATATGAATTATTACAGTTTATAAATTATGAGTACAGGACAGCGCACACTTGCTAAGAGGAGGAATGCAAGTGACTTTGTGTATGGAGATTCATTTACAAATGTGGGAACCTGATCTAATCCACAGAATGACTCATCGTCATGGGTTTCACCATGTTCCACCCTATAGAGAGGAATTTCCAGACCAAACACTTCTGATCGGATTTAATGAACCTGTTGTAAATGATAAATTGCTTAGCATTTTGGAGGGGAAAGCAATGAACCAAATCCTTTCCTTCTGCCTCATGAGACAAGGAAACATTGTCAAATAAGAGAAATAAAGAAAAACCCAAATAAATGGCTTCGTTTACGTCTCCCACACATCTAACCCTACGTGTTGTTACCGATTCATCTGTAAATTCTGTGGGAATTGACAGTGAGAAGGAGGGAGTAGCAGTTGACAATGAAAAATACTATAGAAAAAATTCGTTACTTTCTTCCCTAAGTAAGACAAGAGTAGCCAGTGTGGTATCAATGGAATGTAAGAGAGATTTCTATTGCCAAAAACAAACAAAATACATCAACACCATTGTTAAAAGCCCACCTTTGGGAAGTTAGGGCTTTCAATTCCCAATACATAAAATAATCTCCATATTTATCAAATTGCAGTAGTTACAAAAAGAAGTCCACATGTGTATCCTTTCTTTTCTATATTCTTAGCTTTCTGGCAATGTCATGTATAAACTTACATTAAAATAACATTTGAGGGTTACATATCTACTAGCAGAGTACCTAGAACAAAATATGTGGTAAATTAAACTTCTCCTTCCTCTGAAATTCAATCACTTATCATTAATCAAGCTACTGAAATTATATTTTGATACTATTTAATTGTGCAGAAGTGGGTGTAATATGATTAGTAAATTATATGCATGTCAATATTACAATATCATGTGAAATATAAACTGGAAAGAATTCCTCATGTTTAAGAAGTGATCTGTTATCACGGAATACTCAGACATTGTTTCCAAACTTTCAACGAATTATATTTCTCAGAAATTTGTAAGAGTATATGGTGTAGAGGACAGCATTACTTTTCAGTTTGTACTTATTTTGATGTTCAGTTCTTTAGAGACTGACTGATTTAAATTCTTCCTCCATGTAAATGATCACACACATCATTGTTATTTCCAACCTATCTAACCTTTCTCCCTTTGAAGAGATGGGTTGCAGGGATCATCTTCCCATTCTTGCCTTTCCTGGATCCTGGACTGGGTGTCCAGGGGTCAGTGAGGGTCGTGCAGGGAGGTCCTGTTTCACTAGCACAGCATTTGTAGAACTGAGATGTAGAAGAGGCCTTCTGATTATTTTAACTTTAGAGAAAATTAATATCTTAACATTTTAATAATAACATAAATGGAATATAAGATATAAATAATAAACAGATGTTTTTTGGGAGAAACTGATTTAGGTTAATAAAAATGTCTCTTAAGAACTCCACAAGAAAAGGACATCCAAACGGCACTGAACATGTGAGAAGAGGCTCAACATTACTAGTCCTCAGGGAAACAAAGACAAAAACTAATTTCACTTATATGTGGCACATAAAACTGAAAGCAACAGATGAACCAACAGACGAAAGCAACAGAAAAACAAACAAAACTCACAGACACAGGCAACAGTATAGTGGTCACTGGAGGGAAGGGGTTTGGGTTGTAAAGGGCAAAGTCAAATTTGTGGTGGTGGAAGATTTGACTTTAGGTGGTGGACACACAATGCGGTAACACAGACGATGCATCATAGAAATGTACACTTGAAACCTGTATAATCCTATTAACTAAAGTCACTCCAATAAACTTAATTTTTTTTAAAAAAAACAGCTATATACCTATCACATGACTCAAATGTAAAAAAATTGAAAATACCCAATGTTGGTAAAGGTATGGAACACCTAGGACTTTGCTACCTTCTTAGTAGGAGTGTAAGTTGGCACAACTTCGGTAAACTTTATGCCTATTAAAACTTAGTGTGTGTGGCAGCCCCATAGGGCTTCCACCCTTACCAATATTTGTGCTTCTAGGGATATAATGAAGGAAATGAGCACAACTGTCCACCAAAAGACACATGTGAGAATATTCAAGCAGACTTATTCCTATATCTCCAACTGGACATATAAGGGGGGACCCCAAGAAAGGAATTTATTTATGAAAATGTATTTATTCTTACATATTTAAACTTCAGTCACCTTCAAAGTCTCCATTTGATGCAGACATTTTTCCACTGCTCAAAACAGTTTTTGAACTTGTTGATTTTAATGCTTTTCAGTGTTTCTGCTGTCTTTTGTTTCACTTCTTCCACATCAGCAAAACATTTCCCTTGAGGACTTTTTTATCCAGGGAAACAGAAAAAAGTCACTCAGGGAGATTATCAGGTGAAGAGGGAGGATGGGGCACTGGGATCAGGCTGTTTTGGGTTGAAAGCTGCTGAACACTCAGCACAGTGTGGGCAGGTGCATTCATAAATCACCCATCACTGAATGGGCCAACATGGTAAAAGAGTCTTCAAAAAAAATTCACTGGAGCCGAACGCAGCCTCTCATAACAATGCCGGCTGGTACATTAATACAGATAGTTTCCTAGGATAATCACTTAGTTGGGAAACCTGTACTACAAAGGGCCCAACCTCCAGACTTTTTGGGTCCCCTCTCACCACCCAAATATCATTCATCAGTATGGTGGCAAAAATAAAACAGAATAGCCATATATTATATTGTAATACTAGGGAGTAATTAAAAAAAAAAACCAGAAACAAAAGCTATTGCTGTATGCAACAACATGTATATCTTAAGAACTGATAATGATCAAAAGAAGCCAGCCTGAAAAAAAATACGATTTCATTTTCAGTAAGCTCAAAGACCAGCTGAACTAATGATGGAGTGAAAAGTCAGAACAGTGGAACTCACTGGGAAGGGATGCACGTGAGCTTTCCAGGGGACTGTGCATGTTCTGTATCCTGATGTCAGTGGTGTTTAAATGGGAACACACCCACCTACATACAATTTACGGAGTCCTACATTCAAGAGTTGTGCATTTTACTATATGTCTGTTACACCTTAATAAAAAAAATTGTAAGGAGAAACCTTGTTGGAGCAAAAAACATGAATATGAACGAGATTGTATCATATCTTACAACTTTTCTATTTATTCAACAACTATGTGCTGGACTCTTGTTGATAGTGGAGATATAGTAGCAAAAGGAGCAAAAATCCTGCTCCCTGTGCGGGTTTATAGTCTATGTTGGATAAGAAAATCACAATATGAGCTAAAAGAAATTAAATAAGAAAGTCTAAGTCCTAAATTATGAAATGTTTTTTGAAAGAATGCTTGGGGATGCAATTCATGAAAAGCAAGGCTCCAGTGGGCCATTTATCACAAGCTGCATCAGCTGTAGCCTTTATGAAGCACCGAGACACATTCAAAATGAAAACAAAACAAGTGGTTACAATTCCCACCCTGCCCAGAGAGGCCGAGGAGCTAATATTTAAGTAAGTACTCCTTTGTTCATTTAATCATTGAGTCTGTAAATATTAACTCAATGTCAGATAAGAGGATATAAAGATTAATAATACATGTATCATGCCATTCTGGTGATTACTCTTCAGCAGGTGAAATCAGAGTAGGGCATACATAAATTCTGCTTAAAATATAGGTACCCTAGAAAAATACAGATACTCTCCAAGTTTAAGCACAAAAAGATGGAACATGGCATGAAATTCCTGAAAATGCTAAGAGCATTTCTGCTTCACTAAATTCACCGATTCATCGTGAACAAAGATAGAATTACTCATGGTATAGATTATGTATTAAGCATGTATTTAATGCTATTTTTATTCCTATTGTGGGGCAGAAAAGCCTTCATTGTTTTTTTATGATTTATCCAGGACATCTGGATAATGCCTAACAGCTGTTCAGTGAATGGTGTCTTTCGGTTGCTCACATGATAAAATATTAACTGTTTGATATAGTAAATATTCATCATAAATATGATAAAGCAAACTGTGCATGTTCTTTCTTCTTTCTTGAGGAGTGGGACAATCAAAATGCAGGCCAGAGAAACAAAGTTCCTAGAAAATCCGCAAAGAAAAACAAACTGTTTCTTTGTCAATAGAGTTGACTCCCTGAATGCCATTTGGTAACCTGCATCTGTGACACATGGGTTTAATTACATACAGCCAAAAAAAAATTGGCTGTGTTTCTTCTTTTCACCTTTTAAGAAATAATAAAGATTGCATTAAAGGGATTAAGCAACACAAGTGACCATTAGAATGACATGTTTCATCCTGAAACCATGCAGACCCTGAAAAGCACAATATCCTAAGCCTTTAAAACCACTCGAGTAAACCTCCTGTGCTCCTTGATTGGTTTTGCTGGGAAGATTATCACCAGAAAGCTATAATTAAATGTCAGTATCTGGTATCACGGCAGGTGCTCTCTTGCCTAATAGTTTTGGAGGCTCCCTAAATGGATAACTGGCCCACCCAGTGAGTAAAAATAAACAAATGCAGTTATTTTTCATCCTTCCAGAAAATTTTACAGTGCCACCTGGATCAACCTAGCTATTTATCGTCACGAACTGTGAGAAAGACACATTCCAGAGAATCGTAGTTTCTCTCTCATGATGCCGGAGTAACTACCTCCCCTTGTTTTATTTCTTTTAGTGCCGAGTGCCCCGCCTCAGAACGTCTCGCTGGAAGTGGTCAATTCCAGGGTAAGTTGTTGGCATGTTCACTGTTTTGCTACCTGTCCGCATATAACTCTGGCTCACCCACCCGCCCTGTGCGGAGTGACCGGTGTCTCCCACCGTGAAGAAATGTCCCAGAACTGCACGGTGAGTGGTATTGATTCCTCATCTTCGTCTACCACCAGTGAATTAATCACAGGAAGTACATGTTTAATTGTACACTTGATTTTATAAATGTTATAATGATTAAAGGCTATTCCACCAGGAAAATGAAATGTCTATTCACTGGTACCTCCTACTATGGGACCTAACATGCTAGATGGAACAATTGACTATAGGAATGAATAAAACAATTGAAAGAGCGGGATAGAGAAAGACTTTGCTTGCTGACAGATTAATTAGAATTGAATGCTTCATCAGCATCCCTATTCTTCCCTTATGAATATAGACATTGAAGGCCACGCTTGAGGTCCAAGGAGGTTGTATTTATGAAGTAATATTACTCAATGCTTAATGTTTCCTGGTCTGGAAAGTTTCTATAATTTTCACAAGGGCTTAAATTAGGCTAGTTGTACCTGAAGAAAGGAATCTAATGCCAGAAACTGGTTTTCTGGAAACATCCTAGTTCCGGCGTGCCTCAGGGTTGGAAGTCAGCCCACACCCCGTAGCAGGGAGAGCAGATGAGGACAGGTCGGGCGTGACTCTGTCATGACCTGCCGTGTGCGCGCATGGAATCACGTCGCTGTCCCTGAGCCTAAGCAGGGAATTGGTCTAGCTGGTCTGTAAGCTCTGGAGAGAGCGTGGCTGTATCTCTTAAAAGCCTACTCCAACTAAAGGTGTGTGTCTCCTTCTGAAATGCGAATAAGGCATTACTGAGTGAGTCTGGATGCTGGCTGTACTTGAATATGGATTTATTACTTTCCTGAAGAGGGAATGCCTGGATTGCAAAATTGACTTTTTCAAATGATATCTGTATATTCTTCTATAATACTTCTATAATGCATACCCTTCTATTATAGGCAATGCCTGCAGCAACCAAATGCAAGCACTCCTGCGCCTGTCCTCTTGTAATTATCTCTGAACATGACTCTGCTAGAGAATTTGACTTGTTCACGGGCTTTTCAGAATGAGTACAGTTGGCCCCGGTGCTGGCATGCCTCTTCCTCTCTCTCCCTGCTCTGTTATCTTATTTTGTAGCTTTTAAGGAATTATAAATTATTTTTCTTGGATTGTTACCAAAAGGAAAGAAACTGGATATCAAAACACCGAAACACTGTTTTATCATTCCCATTATGTTGATGGGGGAACAAAAATCATATTCTATTTTGATAGTTTTTTTTGTTTGAAAGGAAAGTTCTCAGATATATTAATGTTTACCTCTGACTAATACCATTTCAAAGAACACAATTTATTTCAAAAGAAACATTGTAGTCCAATAATTATTGCATGCTTTTACACCAACAGAATTATGACTTTTATGTTATTTTTTTCTTGGGATTTTTATTTAGTATAGAAGGAACTGGGTCACGTTTTAATATGTTATTCTGTATGATATTTGCAAATATAAAACATAATTGATCATTACATTGATAAGCAAGGAAGGAATTTGGTTGTGCCAATATTTTTGCACACAAATGGCCAAGATTTCTGTATGTAAAACTGGGAAGTCTCCCTGGCTGGCGTAGCTCAGTGGCTTGAGTGTGGGCTGCGAACCAAAGTGTCGCAGGTTGGATTCCCAGTCAGGGCACATATCTGGGTTGCAGGCCACGGACCCCAGCAACCGCACATTGATGTTTCTCTCTCTCTCTCTCTCTTTCTCCTTTCCTTCCCTCTCTAAACATAAATAAATAAAATCTTAAAAAAAAAAACTGGAAAGTCTCATTTATAGGTACTTGTTAGGGTTATGGCCACCTTAACCCTAACAGTTGGACCAAGAAATCATGATCAAGGGTATGCAAACAGAGAGTACCTTATACATTTAGTTAAAAGGACAAAGGGAAATTTTGTTACTCTTGTTCAAGAAAACCAGGTAGATTACCTTATAAAACTGTAATCACAGAAAAAAAATTAGATTCCTTTTCTGCAGGGTAAATGTGAATTCAAATTTTGTTCTGAAGGAATGAGTGCTTCAGCCATAGATATTAGTTTTAGGCAATAAGAAGTCATGATGCAATGGTTAGTTTTTTGTACTAAAACTGTGTTTATAAGAAACAATATTTTATTAGAAAAGAAAATAATGCTTCACAGCATAGACTTTAAAATGTGACTGTTTTATTAGGAAAACACTTTACAAGGATTTAAATTTAATTATAATTTAAAGAAATATTATAACTTATTTAGTTGACTAGCATGTAAAGCACAGGCTAGCAGAATGCAAATAGCTTATTAAACTGGCACTTGAGCATTTTTCTGTTGCAACACAAAAACTCTGAAAGTAGGATAATTCAGTGTATTTGAGATTCAAGATTCTCGGGCTCTTTTAATACCTCTTTGAGATTTTGTAAAGTCACTGTGCCTCAGTTTCATTTATTCATTCAACATTTACTATATGATTATGAAATATCTACTATATATTATATATGTGTATGTACATTGCATATATGTATATATTATATATGTATACATATATAAACTGTACATACCTCATGTGTGCACTCAGTTATATATATAATGCTAGATACTATATATCTACTGTGTCTATAACTATATATGCATAATGCTAAAGACATGAACAGTCTTTGTCTCCAAGGAGCTCAAAGTTTAGCAGAAAAACACGTGAGAGAAAATTCACTTTTTCTCTAGTCACACGTAACCTATTTCAACTCTTCGAAGTTGACATTACATCCTCATTGATGAGGTGAGAGGTGGAGAGAACATCTCTGAAATCTCTCATGGCTTCAAATATCTGTAACTGCACTTCCGGATATAGATTCTCGATCATTTTATTTTTATAGAATTAGAGAACATGGCACAGTATATTAGCTAAAATACACCGAACTCACCTGACTGGTTCAGACATTTATCAGCCAAGCGCTGTAGGGTGATTGTAAAGAATGAAATATTAAGCCCTGGCTGGCGTAGCTCAGTGGATTGAGTGCAGGCTTCGAACCAAAATGCCACAGGTTCGATTCCCAGCCAGGGTACATGCCTGGGTTGCAGGCCATGACCCCCAGCAACTGCACATTGATGTTTCTCTCTCTCTCTCTCTCTCTCTAAAAATAAATAAATAAAATCTTAAAAAAAAGAATGAAATATTAAACCCGGGTTGAAAAAAACTAAAATATCACTGGGTGTAGATTGTTGGGTTTCATTTTTTAAATGCAGAATATTGGATTCCTGTCCTGCACTCCTCTTATTGTTGAAATCTTTACCCTTGAACACCAGATGCATCTCTGTGGGTGTCACTGTGTTGCATTTCTGAAAGCTGGGACCCCGTTAGTTAGTCACAGCACAATACTGCATGCGATGCCTTCTCTGCCACAGAAGAGAATGTCACTTGTTTCCTCCTGAACCTTGAAGCCTCTCCCTCCTGAGTCAGCCAGCATCATTTGGCATGCTTAAGTGACCTGAAAATGAGTTCAGTGATCATACAATTCCCTTTACCCAGAAACTACCCAAAGCAAGAACTGAAACAGCAACTTCCAACTCCAGAAAACAACCTGATCATTTTGGTCCCAGATGTTTTAACATCTTTAAAAAAAAACCAATACAGAGGGAACCTAAGTGCCATTTCATGGGGTAACTAACCTCAGAAGGGCATGCTTCTGAAGCTGTGGCGTGAAAGCATGTGTTTAGTCTGAAGTTTCTGTCTCCTGTCCTTGGGCCAGTGATAATTCTCTTTTCAACAGAAATGATAACCAAGTGAGTAGCTGAGTGAGGCACTTGCATTTGACCCCCATCTGTGACACCCACTTGTTAGGTACCGTGAGCAACAGTGTGAAAATGAAGAGGTGGGGAAAAGCTAAAGCAATGGAAAACAAAGAGCCACTGTGAGTTATGATATTAATTTGCAGGTCCTCTGCAGGTTCCTGTCGGAAGTTGGGGGTGTCTTCCCTTGGCTGTGCAGAGGACACATGAGTTCACATCGCTCCCTGCTGCATCACCGCCTCCCCAAACACCTCCGTTTACTCGGGTGGTCTGGAGCTACGTCTCCAGGCTCACCACACTGTCTGTAAATGGCGATCCCTTTTTAAACGTTATACAGCGGCATGGGCCTCAGAGAGCTCTGGGAAAGATTATTATAAGTTTTTTTCTTTTTGAGTCACCCTAAATCCTTCATAAAATATGCTCCAGGACTGAGTGTTTTGGAGCCAGAGCTCCAAGTCCTCCCCTCACAGAGAAAGTGGGTCTCTGAAACGGATTTGGTGCAGAGAAAGCAGACAAAAAGGAGACCTTAGATAATTGATTCCATTTCACAATAACTTAGGAAATGGCATTGGCTTCCTGGTGGACAATTTAAATACAATAATATGTATACCCACAAACACTGGTGTTTGTCCTCCATCGTAATACACACAGATTTCTGTTTGACCACAGTGCCTGGTGCAGTTATCCATCAATTCAGTTCAAGGAGATGTAGATCTCATGTGTTTATCTTATTGATCCCTTTATTGATTCATTACACAAGTGTTCTTTGAGCATAGCTGATGTCCATGGAGTTATGATGGAAACACTTTGGGGAAGGGTGTGATAATAGGAGCGTAATTATAAGGGAGACAGTGTTCCCTGACACTTCTTACAGTGTACTCTTTCTGTTTGTGTCGATAATTTGTAGAACAGACTGACTATACAATTTTATATTATGTTAAAATCAGACTACATATAATAATTCTTGAGGCCCCCTCAAAAATAAAACTGTATTTGGTCTGCAATTAGGATAGAACCATATTCACATATATGCTATTCTACTTACATTGATAAAAATTGACAACTTTTATTATGGTAACATACAAGATTTACCATTTAACCATTTTTAAAGGTACAATAATATAAGCACATTCCCATTGTTTTGTGACAATCACCACCATCCATTTCCAGAACTCTATTTTTTTTACAGTGAAATAATATCTTTCTCTTTTTTCCTATTTATTTTTTACTTTCTAATTGTATTTTCCCATGGCTGTTTAGATCCCTTACACCCTCTTCCTCTCTACCATCACCACATGTTCTTCATGTCCATGAGTCTCTTTTACCTTTTTCTCAATCCCTCCACCCCCACACTCTCCCCACCCATAGGTGTCATCCTGCTCTCCAGCTGTGAGTCTGTCCCCATGTTCTTCGTTAGTTCAGTTAGTTCATTAGAGTCCACATATTGGTGAGATCATATGGTATTTGTCTTTCTCTGACTGGCTTATTTCATTTAGCATGTTTTCCAGGTCCATCCTGCTGTCACAAATGGTAATTTTTTTTTAATTTTTAGTCTGTATCTATCAATTCTTAATACCCCAGTCCTTCCCTTCCTCCTGGCCCTGACGACCACACCATTCTATATTCTGTACCCTGACTTACATTATAAATGGGTGAGGAAACCAATTCATGGATACTGTTTGGTTGCCTCTTCACTTTATCTTACTGGAGAAATGAAACATTTTTAAAGTTTTAGGTCTTCACTCCCACAGGGAAAAAAGGAAGGATATGATGAATCACAGTGGTCAAGAATATAGGCAGATGATTTAATTGGCTAGAAAGAAATACCTCAGTTCCTAGTATTGGTAGTACTTTCTGAATATTTCTGTTCCAATAACCCACATTTATGATTTTTAAAAATTTCTGATAAAGCTAACTGTCAAAGTTAATAACAAGGAACCAGACTATATGCAGGGAACTGTCCCCAAGTAACTCTGCAAACCTAATTTTGGCCATTAGCTGCAATTTCAGGTCCCATCACAATTTAGACTTGAGCTCCTCACCTCAAGTGATCTTTTGATGTTTTTTTTAAGTTCCAATAAGTCAACAGTTTCCACCTTTTTCCAGCAAAAACATAATGAATGGATAAGAATAAACAATGAATGGGAAAGATATTAGGATGGTAAAAACAAGTTGGACAACCAATTTTTAAATAATATAAATGCATCATGCCAGTTTAAATGCATTCCATAAATAAGTCGAATAAGAGAATACTCGGGAAATTCAAAACATATCTTGGTATCACACTATCACTGATTTTTTTTAAAGCTGTTCTTCCTGAAGTCTGTCCCAGAGACCACTTGTCTTACAGTCTTTGCCATGTTTTTAAAAGTGGTGAGACACAGAAAGTGCCCTATTAGAGACACCAAAGGCTGTGAGAAGTATTTGATTTAACTTGGCTTTGCCCAAATTATTTCTCTCTACAAAAGCCTTTTACACTCAATCCTATCTTTAAAACTTCTTCAAACTTACTTACCCAAAGGCATCGTGTATATTCCCAACAAGAACAAAGTCCTCCATAAATTGAGCAATCTCCCCTCCCCCAAAAGTTTATTCTCACCTAAATTAAGTTAAAGCAAATTATATTAAGTTCACAAAAAGAGAAAGAGGAAAGAAAAATTAAATTTTTGGAAAGCTAGACTTGACTATAGAAATAGCCTTTCAAGTGCCTATGTGGCTAATTACAGAAGAGGAACCTGAGAATTACCTATGACATCCATTAAGGGCCTGAATAAGTTGGAGATACAATGAACTCTCCCTGCCAATAGCAACTTTTTAGAATGGAAATGGGATTAGAAAAACACTTTCTGGATGGTTCTCATCTTCATATTTCAAATACTTAAATACACCATTTTTTGCTCTTTTGTGTTTGGAGGTTATTATAGTTTGCCCCTTGCAGATTTATTATAGTCACAGCCCTTTAGTATATCTGCATAAAGAATTTGGACAGAGACTAAACTGTGTGATAGAATACCATTCTCGTTTGAGTTCTAGTCACACTTTAACATCGCCTTGTAATTTGTACTTCATCACACACATTTCTAATGGTTCCATTTCTGGTTAGCTCCAAAGGCACAGCTCACTTTAGCCTTTCCATGAAGTTTAATGAGATTTCCCTCAAGTCATACATTTTTGAAAAGTGGGAGGTTTAATAATGGGCTTAAATTAAATGGACCTAAGTCTAGTTGTAAGGTCTCCGATTTTAATTTATTTCATAGAAGTTTCTCTTGTCATTGGAATGATTGATTAGTTAGAAGACATGAACAGGTTCAGTTCTGCCACTTACTAAGAGAAGTTGCTAACCATGTGATTTGATCTTAGAGAAGTTGAAGCATCTCCCTATGTCGAAAAAAAAAGTGTAATTCACTAAGGTAGTTTAAAATATTGTTTACATTTGAAAACAACTGTTAAACTGCAAATACTTGAGCCTGACCCATGTGGCTCAGTTGATTGAGCATCATCCCTCAAGGTGAAAAGTCCCTGGTTCGATCCCTGGTTGGGGCACCAGCTTGGGGCTGCAGGTTGGGTCTCTGGCCAGGGCATGTACAGGAGACAACTGATGAATGTTTCCCTCTCACATTCATATTTCTGTTCCTCTCTCTCTCTCTCCCTGTCTTCCTCTGTCTCTAAAAATAAGTAAATAAAATCTTGGAAAAAATATAAATACTTCATCTGAAATATTTAAGATATTAGCACAAGTTGTTATAATTAACGTTCTTAATATTTAAGGAGCACCTAATAATAATAACAATGGCAATAACTAACTTTTTCATAGGCATTTTGTGTCTGGCAATGTGCAAAGCAATCAAATCAGCACTTCATTTCATTCTTATAACAATCTTATTTATTAAACTAATTACTGGAACACTAACTTTGAGCTGCACTTACTGCTGAAAAAGCTACCTGATGGTACTCCAATGTCCTTCTTTCCAAGAACTTACATTCACAAACAGGGAGATAGACTGATAAGCAAACAGAGAAAGGAACAAGTAACACAATGGAATGGTAAGTTCTCTGAAGAAAATTAAGCACAGTAATGTGCCAGAGAAGAACTTAGTTTAAATCAGATTTCAGGAAAAGCCTTTTAAGGAGATGACACTTGAGCTGAGACAAATATAGGAAAAAGAGCCAGCTTTATGCACACTTTGGGTAAATCATATCAAATAATGCTAACACGTAGTACAAAAGCCTTGATGAGGGACCTGTGTGTACTTGACTGTGACCCTGAAATAAAGGCAGTATGAGTGGATCACAGATCGCTGAGTCAGGGTCTGATCATGCGGGGCTTTATGGGACGCGGTACAAGTTGGGATTTCATTCTGTGCATGATGAAGAGGGGTTTTTTTAAAAAAAAAGGGGAGTGATCTCATTCAGCTTTTTCAAAGATCAAACTGCTGTGAGGAAAATACTTGGGAATGGACAGAGTAGAAGCAGGG
The DNA here is from genome assembly GCF_004126475.2 of Phyllostomus discolor. Classification (NCBI taxonomy): domain Eukaryota; kingdom Metazoa; phylum Chordata; class Mammalia; order Chiroptera; family Phyllostomidae; genus Phyllostomus; species Phyllostomus discolor. Next base: position 14,906,043 of record NC_040911.2, on the reverse strand, counting down.
AGACCAATTTGGACGTAACTGAGTCCTCTGTATAAGATTATTTTAGCTGGAATCAATAGTCAAAGCAGGTGAATAACAAACTAGGAAAAGTCATGGTATATATTGGATCTAGAACCAACAAGATTGGCTTACGTGTTGGATATAAAGGACAGAGAGAAGAGAATAACTGAGCATAGATATTAGATTTTTGGCTACAAAATACACAAAATACCTGAGTGGACTATAGAGTTCTTTAATGAGATGCAGCTGAGTAGAGAAAAAAATGTCTTAAAGAGAACAATAAATTACTTTTTGGATATTTTGAATTTAAAAAATGACTAGACATGCAATTAGGGATGCCAGTCATGTGGACAACTTGGTCTGTAAGACTAGAGGTCTGATCACTAGTCATTCAGGAGGGAGAAATTTAGGAGTAACTGTCATATCAGTGACAGCCAGGGGGAGACTGTAGTTAGAAATAAAATGGTTGAACCTTGGGACACTGCACGTTTGGAAGATGCAAGAATGGTGGGCGAAAACTAGGAGGGGTCATGTCCCAGCAGCCAAGGGGGGAGAGTGTTTCCAAAAGACAGGTGCTGCTCACTACATCATATTAACGAAGGGTTTAGTAAGAGAACGACAGCAAAGTGATCTCTAGGGAGGAGGCGTGAAAATGGAGAGTGGAGGGGCTGCCTGGAGTGACTTTAGATGGTGTGTTCGTTTTTGTTTTTTGAGAAGTTTTGCTCTAAAATAGAGCAAATAAATGGACAGCAACTTGAAGAGAGGTGGTAGGCTTGAGGGAGGTTTTATTGCTTATTTTATTTAGTTATTTTTGTTGTCATTTCTGTTTTTGAACATAAGAGGGACTACGACTTTTGGAAACAGTGCCGTATGCGGGGGAGCATCGTGATGCAGAAGAGAGAGCGGGGATGGCAGGAGTGCAGTACTGTGAATGGGCAGGAAGGCAGCTGTCAGTGGAGATGAACAGGTGTGTCCGTCTCGGTAAGATATGCAAAGGCAGAGAGTGGGTGTGGATGCAGTTACATCGCTCAGTTTGGAGCTGGGACCATGAGAAGCACTGAGAAACGGTCATCATGAGAGTGTAAAGTTTCAGAGGACTTGAAGACAGGGAAAAAGATGAGAAAGAGTTCAGATTGTAGAAAAGAGATCATAACATACATGAAATGATGATTGCTCAGCAGTGTGGACCGACCATTTGAGATTTGTTGTCCTGAATTTAACATGAAATTAGCTAACACAATTGTTTTTGTTTTTCAGGGCTAAAGTAGGCAGATAGTTGGGTTTTATTTGGTTTGGTGTTTTTCAAGGGAGAAGGGGTGGGGTGAGTTAAAAGGTTTTTCAAGAGAGCAATTAGAAAGAAGACTCATGGAATCTAAACTGTCTAAGGAAGAAAAGGAAGGTGGTGGGGGGGTGGAGGTTGATGGATATGAACGTGTGATATGGTCAGTAAATTGTATAAATTATCCCCACTTTACCAAAAAGAATACTAAGGCTTAGAGAGTCTAGGTGATGTACCCCGATGCCACAGGGAGGAAGGGGCAGCCCTTGGATCGGAACCCAAACAAGGCCTGTTGGTCACATGGCCACGTTGCTTCTTATGTACAGGGCCATATGAGGTCAGGGATACAAATAAGAATTCAAAACTAAGCTGTGCCTTTAAGTGGTTTACGTTCTCAAAGGAATTAGTTTCCAGGCAGAAAGTCAGGTCTAGACAGGAAGCTGGGGTTCATCCATCCAGCAGACACCAGAACTGTGTGTGAAAAGCATGGAAAGAGATGGGTGTGATTCCTGAGGAAGGGAGTTAAGGGGGAGATTCAAAAAAATCCATTGTCTGACTCCCCAGTTTTCCCTGCAGTGAATGTACATGTGAGATTCTATCCCTCACAACTATGCATTTCTCCCTGAAATCCTAAAAACATATCAGATGAGGTACAGTTTGTTAAGTGAGCAAAGGTGATGGCTTAGCAAACTCTGTTAAACAATCTAAAGGAGTGCTGGCCATTTCCAAACAAATTTCTGGTTTTCCCTCAATTCCTAGTTCTAGCAAGTATTTGTTATTAAAGTTTGAGGGGGAAAAATTGAGGTCAAAAGAAGAGCTTTACTTCAGCCCTCGAGGTTTATTGGCAATAAAAATAAAACCTCTAATTGTTTTAGCAGCTGTGGTGTGGAGCCATTAGGAAATATTATGTTAGACTCAGAGAAGATTCCAGTCAGAGAACTGAGCATACATTTTATTAGGAAACATTGTTAATTTAAATAATAAATAAACTAAACCAAATGGGCTTAAAGTAGGCAAAAAGTATAGAGCAAATGTTTCCAGGTAATAATAGCACAACTATGTAAATAAAAGTAGTATTTTAAGATATAGCTGCTTTAGCAACAAAACTAAGTCTGATATATAATCCCCCGAACTCATTTTAGTTAAATCTTATTAAAAAACCCACAACCTCTAACCATAAAAGTTCTAGAGGAGAATATAGGCAGGAAAATTTCAGATGTTCCACATAGCAATATTTATACTGATATGTCCCCTAGAGCAGGGGATATGGAAGAATAAACAAATGGGACTTTATCAAATTAAAAAGCTTCTGCATGGATAAGAAAACATCAGCAAAATGGAAAGGAAACTAAGTGTATGGGAAAACATATTTGCCAATGAGACTTCAGACAAGGGTTTGATCTCCAAAGGATATAAAGAATTCAGACAACTCCACACCAGGAAGACAATCAATTAAAAAATGGGAAAGGACCTGAACAGACCCTTCTCCAAGGAGCACATACAGAGGGCCCAGAGACATATGAAAGGATGCTCAGCATCACTAGCCATCAGAGAGATGCAAATTAAAACCACAATGAGATACCACTTCACACCAGTCAGAATGGTCTACGTGAACAAATCAACAAACGAGTGTTGGCAAGGTTGTGGAGAAAAGGGAACCCTAGTGCACTGTTGGTGGGAATGCAGCCTGGTGCAGCCACTGTGGAAAACAGTTTGGCATTTCCTCAAAAAAACTGAAAATGGAGCTGCCTTTTGGCCCAGTAATTCCACTGCTAGGATTATACCCTAAGAATCCTGAAACACCAATTCAAAAGATCCTATGCACCCCAATGTTCATAGCAGCACAATTTACAATAGCCAAGTGCTGGAAACAGGCTAGGTGCCCATCAGTAAATGTGTGGATCAAAAAACTGTGGTACATTTACACAATGGACTACTACTCAGCAAAATGAAAGAAGGAACTCCTACCCTTCACGACAGTATGGATTGAACTGGAAATCATTATGCTAAGTGAAGTAAGCCAGGCGGTGAAGGACAAATACCATATGATTTCACCTATAAGTGGAACCTAATCAATGAAACAAACAAGCAAGCAAAATATAAACAGAGACATGGAAATAAAGAACAAACTGAGAGTGACCAGAGGGGAGGGCAGAGGTAGGTAACAGGTGAAACAAGGGGAAGGGTTGTCAAGGAACACATGTAAAGGACCCATGGACAAAGCCAACAGTGTGGGGAAGGATTGAATGTGGGAGGTGGGGGTGGTAGGATGGGGGGAGAATAATGGGGAAAAATGAGGACAACTGTAATTGAACAAAATTTTTTAAAAAAGAGATAAAATCTACCAAACCATGAAAAGACCTGGAGGAAACATAAAGGAAACCAATTATCGGGGCTACCAACTATGTGACCTTCTGGAAAAGGCAAAGCTATTTTTACAGTAAGAAGACCAATGGCTTCCAGGGGTTAGTGGGGGAGAGAAGGATGAATAGTCAGAGTACAGGATTGCTAGGTCAATGCAACTATTCTGTTTGATACCACAGTGGTGGATGCGTACATTTTAAACATTTGTCCAAACATATACAATGTACAACTGCAAGAGTGAACTCTGATGCGAACTATGGACTTTGTGTGACAGCGATGTAGTATTCATTGGCTGTAACAAATACACCTCTGCGTGGGTGGTGGGGCGTTTGGAAATTCTGTACTTCCTGTTCAACTTTGTTGTGAACCTAAAACTGCTCTAAAATTTGAAGTTTATTGATTAAAATAACTACCTAAGAAAAAACTCCACTAACATTAGACAGTCCTAATGTATATTCTCAATAACACTCAACATTGACATTTACTTACTCATTATGTTGCCCTTTCACATAGAAAAGGATAGCCTCCATTATTTTTCCAAAGCTGCTTCAAACATCGCTCAGTCCCTGGGAAACTCTCCATGTGAAACTGATGGTGTCCAGGAGCATCGTCTTCACGTTTCTGGAACATTTCATAGAAAGTACTCTATTCTTAATACAAATGGATTTTTCAAATGCACCAGAAAGCACATAATAGGTTAAAAAGTATTGAAGAACAATTTAATGTTTTCAGAAAATTCACTTAAGGTCTTGTTACATATCTAATTTCAATGGAGCTGGGAGAGACTACTTGTGTTTCCTGTAAATCACTTTGTTTCAAGGTAAACAGTATGAAATTTTGTTTTCTTGTAGTAACTCAAGTTTCTTCTACCTAAACATTTATCATCTTTCAGGGAAATCTGTCTGACAGACCATGTGGTGTTTTGGCTGAGAGGCAGTAGTTATTAACCAGATAGTTGCCTATTTTAGTTTTATGCGGATAAAGAGAAGCACACAAAAGGGATTTGTATGTGAAGAAATACCTTACACTGACTTCAGATAAAATTAATCTTTTTAAAACGTAAAACTGACTGGAGGTTTGCATCTTTTATGCATAGAAGAATCTAAATGCCACAAAGAATATATATCCATGTCCCTGGCTATACTATCAACATGTATCTCTCAAGAGATGTGTATATTTTAATATTTCTAAGTCGAGTTTTCTTTTGTGGACTTCAAAAAAAGAAAAATACATATTTGTGTCTCATTTAGATCCTAATGTACATAACGTTCTTGATGAAATCAATTATAATGGCTCTTAGAAGAAACATTGTCAATTTAAAAAATACTCAAATGCTCTCCTAATTTGAAACGTTCATAAAAAAGGCAAGGAAGAATTTAGAGATTGTTTCTTCTGTTACAATCTTGGCTTCATTCGCTCATGTGTTTATTCATTTGTTTGAGTAATTATAAATATTCGTTGAGTATCTGCCATGTGACAGACATGAGCTGAGCACTTCAGCTCTGCCAGTTTAATAAGGAGCCTCCTGGGTTGCTTCTCAGTCAGGAAACCTCAACACCTCCATCCATGAGTGGCAGCAATGAATGAGAAATTCCAACAAATGACAACACTTCAGAATGGATAGTTCCTGCTCTTATAGAAGAAACTAACATTTCTGCCCTTGATAAAGGAAGCAGATGCTTGCCTATGGTTTAGAAGTGGTTGGGCACTTTCTGATTGTACGTGGCTAGATATACTCAAAGATGTCCTGAGTTTGAGGCACCAGGTCTAGGGAGCAGAACCTCTGCTACAGGGGGGTCTGAACGAAGCTGGGTGTGGCTGAACCAACACTCAGGCCTCAGCTTGAAGAAAGGGAAGTCAGAGGCCCAGAATTGAAGTTCTCAAACTCTATGGAGCATCAAACCCCCCTAAATAAGGTGCTTGTTTAAAATGAAGAATCCCTTCCCCCCACCCTCCACCACACACACTTTTGATTCAATAGGTCTCCTGTCCAGGAAACATGGTTTTCAAATAGCAGCTTAGATTGTATAGATGAGGATGATTGGCGGATCCCGCTATAATAAAGTCTAATGAGACCAATGGCTTTCAAATATTATTAATGCCAGAAAGTGCCTTTACGTAATCAGTTTAACATGGCATCTTGGTATAGTGCACACAGGTGAAGATACGCAAGGGAAAGAAGCTGTCAGTCAGTTTGGGATGCAGGCCCAGCTTGCACTGGCTAGCAAGAGTGGCTCTTCATATTTTAAGGAATTTTGTGAGCTCATTGTTAAATTCAATCATTATTAAAACTTAAGTGATATAAATTTACAATTAAATACATTATATTTTACAATGGTATATTTTAAACCCATTGCTTTCTTATAATTTTATTGCATTTTCCCATTATCTATGACTTGAGGTGATTCGCCCCCAGTCTGCCTGGTGGAAACCCTGTACAGTGGTGGCCTTCCCCCAGCTCTGCACGGAGATGTCCCACCGTGGCTTGAAATCACCTAAGATGGGTGTATCTATACCACAAAACTCAGCAAATGCTACAAAGCAAGGCTTTTTCTATTAGCAAGCTAGTTTTTAAATATGTATTAGTGTACTGCTAGACAACAATGAGTACCTAGCAGTGCCAATTCCTTAGCCCTTTCTTCAGCCCCCTCAGTGGACTGTGAGGCCCCTCAGGGAAACAAAACACAGTTCGACAAAGAAAAGAAAGCCCGCTGACCTAATTATATCATGGCCATGAACAGGCAGAGGTAAAAAGTCAAAAGAAAGAATCAGAAAGATCAAGTCCTTTAATATAAAACATACATTTTATCATTTTTTATTATTTAATTTTTTTTAATTTATTGATTTTAGTGAGAGAGAGAAAGGGAAAGAGAGAAACATCGATTTGTTGCTCCGCTTATTTATACATTTGTTGATTCTTGTATGTATCCTGACTGGGGATTGAACTCGCAACCTTGGTGCATCGAGATGACTCTCTAACCAACTGAGCTACCCCGCCCAGGACAACACATGCATTTTACAAATCTTGTCACGAGACTAGGAGCCTTGATACTTTATTCATAATCCTCGGGAAAGAACACTGGGCTGGAGCCCAAGAATTCTTCTGCTACCTGGTTGTCTTTCTCTTCTCAGTCTCCTTTGTATTATAATGATTAGTACGGTGGGAGAAGAGACTTTGTATAAAACCCCATTGTTTGAGCCAGAAAAGTGTCCATCCATCTTCAGTGATCATGGTGAATGATAAATACTCCTGTACCTTATCTGAAATGCAAGTGACCATCTTGCATAATAAAACCACATTTAGTATTTACTTTAGCAAATTTACTTACAGAATTTTTCTTACGATCTATAACCTACACTTTTTAACACTAATATATAATTGCCCCAAATTATATGCCCCAAAGTGGAAGAATTAAACAGCACCTTTAATATCTTTATAATGAATATATATCAGTTCATTAGCAATGGATTATTTCAGCCTTTTAAAATATAATGATGATAAGTTTTTTGTGATTTAGAAAACATAGTTATTTTTCCCCCTAAAGGGACCTTAATATCTATTTTGCACAATAAGGTAGAGTCTTGTGTCTGTCATTTCATCATATACTCATTAATTTTTATTAGTTTATTCAGCAAAGAATTATTATGCACCCATTGTTCAACAATTAAATACTGGCATTCCTTAGAAGCCCTTATCACTAAATGACCTGAAATTTAGATTGTGAGGCAAACCATCTGTATCATAGTTCAAGGTAAGCTAAACAGACCCATGCACACTTTCTTTTTTCTTGTTTTTCTTGTTTCTTACAGATGTAAGCAAAGCTAATGCTTACCTTAAAAAACCTTCACTTAAAGGTTAGAAAATATTTTAAGATTCTGCGTATGGACATTCCATTTAGGATACCAGAGGAACATTGGTTTCAGGCCATCATTTGCATGATCTCTCTCTTTCACTGACGGTAAATACTTTGATTTGTAGAAATACCTACACACGTGACACCATGTGGTTTGAGGTTTAGTTTCCCTGAGGCGTGTGTAGATATGTACACTTGTCTAGTATACTCCTGAATAAATGAGTGTGCCGCCTTCTGAGAGAATTTTATAGAATCCTAGCTTTGATTTTGGAATTAATTCCTTTCCTCTACACTGAGGAGGGCATGGATGTCAGGAACTTTACTATGGGGTGAAACTTGACACAGAGGCACGCACAGGAGTCAGGTAGTATTGATATGAAAATATACTCATTCTCTGACACGCGGGTCTTGTGAGGATGTGACACAGATGGGAAGTGATGCTCTTTAGCCAAAGGGAGAAATGTCTGTCATGCTGTCATATGCTATTTGGTTCAAACTAAGTATGTAAACACTGTCGTTATGATACCATTCTTGGGAAATATACTCCTGCGTATGCTCTTGGCTCCTTGGATGAGAAGTCACCAATGACTATCAAGTACATAATATAATACCTGTCAGAAGAAGCACATGATAAAAGAAGTGTATACCTAGCTTAACTATCAATAGCTGTACCTGTGAAATGAATTATACATGGACAGAGTCTTTCCCTAATGCCGATAGCCAACTACTCTTTGCCCGACTTTGCAGAGGATTGTGACTAGTGATAGAACTGGTTGGAGGAGGCTGTTCTCTATAACGAACTTGAGCCTTACTCAACGTACTGAACTTTGTATTTGATGGAGAGTTTTCAGAGCCCAGAAAATAACACTTATGTATTCATTAGATTCAAACTTGTAAATGTGTGAGTCTAACACAAAAATTCTCTTTAATCTTCAAGACATTAAATGGATCTTTTAGTATTAACTGTTTTATTTCATTCAACTCTCACTAATCTATACTTTATCACACATGCACAATAAAAAACAGAATCACCAGGACTTTCTCTTGAACCTATGATTTTAATTTTGTTGATTGAAAAAATAAATGCTGAGGGGCTCTGAAGTCCTCTAATCATCCATCTGATATATTTGAGTTCTCTTTAAAACATCTTCTAGCTCATGCCTGAACTGTTCTGCTGACAGGGAACATATTTTTTTTCTCTTGGAACAGCCATTTTTGTCATATGCAGGTCTCACTTTCAGAAATTTATATTCAAAGTGAATTGCTCTATCACCCTCTAACTTCCACTCATTTGTCATAACTATTTCCTCTGAGACTTTAAAGAATAAACTGAGTGAGTCTAGTGACTTTCTTTTACGGCACAACTCTAAATATTTGAAGATGTTTGTCAAGGCCCCCTGGCCTCCACCAGTTCTTCTCCAAACTAAATACCCTGAGTTTCTACAAATATTCTTCATTTGATTTTCAGTTTCTGGTTTGCCATGTCATCCTCCTCTGAATAGTTTACAGATGCCCCATGATCATTACATTTAGGGTCCTTTCTCATCTTAAATACGACATTATCATTCATTTAATCCACCATCAATATGATGTCGTGAGTGGGCACGTTATCTTGTGGACTCACTATAGAGCTGGTTCTCTTCTACAGCCCTTGAGTATTTCATGAATGATGCCCACGATCTGCATCTCTTTCACTCTGTTCATGCTAAACTTTATATAATTCATATGCAAGCAAGGCCTCTTTATCTTTATCACATTTTGTCTCAGATTAAATCTATGATGACAACCTCTCAAGGTTCCTGGGAACCTTCATGCACTTACCCAGCTTCAGTCAATACAGATGGGTCATGTCAGGCAGTGTGCAAGATGCTCATTCTGTGGTCCAATTTTTTGATGTGTCAAGCAACTTCAATCAACTTCCTCATTCCAAGCAATCTCCTCCTCCACTCTGATTCATCCATCATACCCAGGCCACACCTTAACTGTGTTTTCTTTCCCTCGAAGGGACTTTCATTCAAAACCTTAAACTCCAAGACCATCCTAAGTCATGTTCTCTTCCCCTGCAGATCCTTACTGTCTTCATCCTCAATAAACCGATTACGTCAAAAACATAGCTTCGCTCCTTCATCCCCCGCCCCTCCATTTATCATTTTCCTCTTTATCTCACCTTATTTTCAAACTGGACCTTTTGGATCTCCATGTGAGTAATGATTTTCAGCACCTTTAATATTCTATTTTATTTTGTTTTTCTTTGCTTTAAAACAATTCTCATTTATCCCTTGTCACTCCTATGAACCTCCTGGCCTCTTCCTAAAGTCAAGCTACAAGCATTATGGGAGAAAATCCTACAAAAGTTAAAATGCCTAGATCTGAAGGACCGTACACAAGCCACTAAGCCTTTCTTCATGTAGGCATTATTCAGTTCTTTCCATAGCGTCATTGCATCCGTTATTACTCTAATACTCCTTCAGGTCTCTCTGTATTTCTCTACATCATGCACAAAATTAATTCAGATATTGATTCTGCTTTACATCAAAATCCACATTTTTGTCCATATCCAAAAAGTCTATTGGTATGTAGGGATTGAACTCCATTGACCTGGTCCTTTTCATCCAGACAAAAATTATATGAAGAAACAGTTTGTCTATACATTTAACAAATAGTTGAAGCTGATTTATTTAGATCATTATGAGGTTCCCATTTTATCTCATTTCCTGTAGTTTCAGGGTTGAAATATTTATTATATTTTTATTCAAAGCCACAACAAAAGGAATTGATTAATAAGGAAAATAATTCTCCTGCCCGGCTTCCCGATTTCCCTTCTGAACCGTGTCTGATTTTACTGAAAAGTCTCCCGAATTATTTTTGGTCCAGTATTTATAACTTCATGACTGATATAAATACTCTTTTCTATCGAATAGTTTCAGGGCTCAACACAAAAGCTCGATGGAGAAATAGAGTAAATATTCCTCCCATTCTTTCTAGTCTCAAACTGGATCGATCAGCCAGGTTTTTGTTTTGTTTCTTTTTCCTGGCCCCAAAGTAGCACGAAGCCTGGTCAGATGTATTACACCAATCATAAATATTCCCTGCAGAAAACCATCCTTCTCTTAAATAGTGACTTTAGTGATAAAATAATGTAAGTCCCTCATTTTAAAAAACTGTGTAAAGTATGGACATGTCTAAATACCTCAGCAATTTAGGAACAGACCTGAAGTCTGTTCTCTGGTTCTCTGCCTAAACTAGTGTGTACTCTGTTCTATACAGAAAAGAAAAAAAAGCACAAATGTACACTCACAAACTCTCAGGGACCTGATAGTGCTTTTTAATACCCAAATCTCTTGAAAAAAATAATAATTTGATTCATAATGATTGGTTTAAAGCTGAAGCTTTTGATAATCATATGGTTTGTTCCTTTCACCCTCTCCTCTCCCTTATAAATATATTCATTTTATTACTTATGCCAGACAAATATGTGTAACAAAGGGAGAGTCACATAGTTTTTGTTTGACAAACCTCATAAGTATGAGGAAGGATGCCCTCTAGATAGCCAATTTCCATTCTTTCCATTTTAATGTTAATGATGTTATTTAAAGTTATTGGGTGCACAGCATCGGATGACATTATTTCAAGTGACTTCATGACACAGAGGGTGCATCGTGCAAGGAATACCAAGTAGACTTTCTCAGGTGTTTTTCCCTTCAAAATGCACAGGAAGAAATGCAATTACTATTTATTATTTAGTTACCTAATGCCTGCCCATCATGTCTCCTTTAATTTGGCCCAGTAACTTGTAATTAAAAGAACCATTATCCCTGCTGGATGTGGGCACAGAGTCACATTATTTCCATGAAAGCCTGTCTGCGGCCTCCCTTTAATGAAAATGTAAACCTCTTTAGAATGGCATGTGGTACCTAGAATTATTTTTCTTTTGTCTGAATAGAGTTATAAAAAGAAAGAATTCATAGGAACAAGTCTCTATTCCTTTACATAGACTCATTTCTTTCAAACACCCATTTTCCTTTTTTTGAAAGGATTGATAAGAAAAGCAGGGAAGTACTTATACAATGCCATAAGACCATAAGTTAGTAGAGCAGAAACAAACAAACAAACGAATGAAAAAACTTGGACTTTCCCCTCCTCCCTCCTTTCAGCTCAGAATTATTTTTGCCTCTTTAAAAAATTGTGATAAAGTATACATAATATGAAATTTAACATTTTAACCATTTTAAGTGTATAACTCATTGACATTAAGTACATTTACATTGTTGTATAGTCATAATTACTGTCTCTAGAAATTTGTCATCATCCCATACAAAATCTCTATGTCCATTAAACAATAGCTCCCTGTTCCCTTCTCCCCTTAGGATCTGATAACCACTGTTCTCTCTGTCTCTGTCGTTTTGCCTATTTTAGGTACCTAATACCAGTGGAATCATACAATATTTGTCCTTTTGTGTCTGGCTTATCTCACCTAGCAGAATGCTTTTGAGAATCATCCATATTTGTGTGTTATAGTAATATGTGCCTTTTTATTGCTAAGTATATTGTACAGATATACTTAATAGGTTTATCTGTTTTCCTGTTGGTGGATATTGAGTTATTTCCAGCTTGAATTAATTTTTATGTGTAGATTGAGAAAGAAGCCAAGTTTTTTTTCTTTTTATTTTTCATATAGATAGCCAGTTTTGCCAGCACTTTTGTTAAAAGGCTTGCCTTTCCTCATTGAAATATTTAGTGTATTTTTTAAAAAGCATTTGACATAAATACTTGTTTCCATTTCTGGACCCTATTCTGTTCCACTGGTTTATTTGTTTATCCCTATACTAGTACCATGTTGTCTTACTTCTTGTACATTTACAGTTAGTCTTGAAATTAAGTAGTATAAGGTCCCTAATGTTGTTCATCAAGATAGAACATTACTATTATATTCCTTTTTAGACTGTTATTCTTCACAAAGAACATATAATCTTAGGAAAATGCTCTAGATTCCAGTAGAATGTAGATCATTATCCTTTATAATTAAGCAAGTAAGGCCAATAAAAGAACTTTCTACCCAATATGTGCACACATGGGTGACAGATAAAGCAAGAAGCAGACTAATGTTTTTTGGAGTACCTTTTATGACCAGGCACTCTGAAAAGTTCCTGTTAGATCTTGTCATATTTCAATGTAATTCTTAGAACAAAGCCTAAGAGATAGTTTTTACTATCTCTGTTAGTAGATGAGTAAAGTGAGGATCAGAGAATTAATTTGTTCAAAATATTCAGCTAGATTACCTTTCATTCTTGATGGTCACGGACAATGAATAGTCATTCTGAGTGATCATGCGGGGTCCCTGCATGAGGTCTGACCACTGGATTTTCAGCTGTGGACAGGTCTGCCTATACATGCTTCCTAGGCAGTCATCACACTGAATATACACGTAATCCAGAGAGTAGTTGGTTTTGGGGGGGAAGGGTGACAGAGATGTTTATTTAGGCTTGATCCTTTGATACGTCCATACATGTAAAACTATATAATATAACATCAGGGGAAATGTCAGGGGAGGCTCATGCCACCTCCCCTTTTCCCCTCTAGCACAGGCTTCCCAGTGGTCCCCTTTCCAGCTGCTTCCTTCAAAATCCCGGAGTGTGCAGGCAGTGGTCACCTCTTGGCATCTTCTGCCTGAGCTGCCAAATCTGTTTCTTTCTGAGCAGCCAAGAATGTGGCTTACTCCTTCTAGAAAGCTGCCAACTCCTCTGAATTGAGGTCCTTTACCACAAAAATGCCCAGGGACCAGGCAGAGCCAATGATGGAGCAGACAACAGAAGACAGGGTCACATCCTCCAGGGCTAAGGCATTGTCCACAAGCAATCCTGTACACGTGCTTCAAGTCGCCAGGCCTGCCGCCTCCTCCCCTGTCTGCCAGGCCCCTTTCTCACTCCCAGCGGCTGCCTTCAGGAAGTAGGAAACAGTGGGTTGAACAATCTTGACTTGCAAACATCTTTCCAGGCTTCACAAAGATCTTGGTAGGGAAGGCCATGCCTTCTTTGGTGTCCTTTCTCTTCTTGTTGAACTTCTTGCAGAACTGGTTGGCAGGAATGCCTCACTGACCCAAAATGGGGCGTAGTGGGGGCATGGACATGGCCTGGCCTGCCCACACGATGCGCCAGATCACATGGTAGACCCTGGGATTCCTGGTTAGTCCAAGTGGCCCAGCTTAGCTTTGACATGATGTGGGGTTCATGGCCTTATTTCACCTTAGGTCAACAGCAAAAAGACTGCTCTGGGCCCTGCCATGTTGGGTCTAGAGAGTAATTTTAATAATTCTATAAAATTCAGTGGAACTTCCATAAAAATTATATCCAAAAGTACTTTATTTAAAAGTGAGTAGTTGCCAGAAAACTCAATTCTGATACCCACTGTTTTTCAAAATCATTATTGACTATAAAAAAACTCAAACAGAAATAGCATTCTTTTCTGCCAAAAAAAAATTGTGGGAAACTGTGCTGACAGCATCAAAGACAAATAGTTGCAAAATTATACATTAGTCACATAATCAATTTAAATAAACAACTGGATGATCATTATCTCGCCACCCCTGAGAAAGAAGACTTAGCAATTGGGTTTAACCTTTAAATCTATCACTTACTAAGAAAACCTCAGAAGGCAAGTTGTCTAAAACCTTTAAATCAATTACTTTCTAAAAGAGCCTCATGGAGGCTTGACCTTCACATGGAAAAGCTTGTAGATATCAGTGGTGAAAAGTAATTGTGTTTCTTATATTCTTTGAATTTATCTAATACAGTATATATTGCAGGGGACTTTCTTCGTAACAGCTACTTTTACTTATACTATAGAGAAAGGCACCATATCTATGGCAATTTTATTTTATTTTTGCCCCTCCAATGAATCTTCTAATTTATAATTAGGGGATATATCATGCTGGGTCCTGGTGTTCTAGGTGAATGTGGGTAATCATGGCTTCTACCATTACAGGGCATAATGCAGCATATCCTTCTGAGGATAAATGTTACGTTTATATATTGGGCTTGTATTACATAAGATTAATACCATTTTGGAAATGCCTTTATGAGTATAGTAACCAGTGAAATCATAATCTTATAATTATGTACCTGAATCCTTACAAAAACTTTAGGCACAGAAGGAATTGAAATACAACTATTTTTATTCCAAAAGACATTAATGATCTGTCCAAGTTCACACACATTGCAGGAGATCCCTATACTCTTTATCAGTCTGACTATTGTGGTAGACGCTAAGATTATATATCAATATAGGAAGTATCAGTGCTACTAAGGAACTCATTTTCAAGAGGCGGAGTGAGACAAGCAGCCAGTCATGTAAAACTGAATTTGGAAAAGCTTGTGGTAGAAGTTTGCTAAGGAGGAGGAGAGCCTGACCCACACTATGGGGGACATTTACTTACAGACAGTGAAGTCTGAGAAGTTCCACAGCTTGTATTCATTGAAAAGACCTTCACTGTCTGTTATGGGCCCTTGTGCATTCAATACACCTGATCTTATCTAACATTCAAAGAAATCCAGCAAAAGACCCATCACTATTCTCCACTTTACAGTTACAGAAACTGGAAGAAACGAAAGCCCAATAAACAGAAAAGATGAAATGACCCTTCAAAACTTCTCCCAGGTGTATAGTTTTATAGATCTTCAAGCCCCCCAAAGCCGTGATTCACTGCAGCTTTCTTTTTTGTTTTCAGTTATTAATGTTCTCTGCTATGAGCTCTTTAGTGGTGGCTCATGTTGACGAAGGCTGTAGACTAGAGATGACTGTTGTTCTGATAAATGAGTGAATTCATGAGCGGAGATAACAGTGTGGGGGAATTACAGCTACAGAAAGGCCTACAGTGGATTATTACATTGTTGGGCCCTTTGATTGGAGTTTCTGACATGATCAACAAGAAAGATGCTTCTGAATGGTAAACAAAACCTCATAGGTTTCCCCTTGAGTAGAAGAATTTATATGTTTTGAACACTAATATTCTGTCCCAGGTATCAGAGAGTTATGACAATAGACCTCTGGTTTTTCCTGGTTTTATTGAAGGGGGATGGAGATGATAATATGATTTATAGAATTTCTTTAATCTAGACTGATATAATACTCTGGTTTATGCCTTGTATCTTAGCATGTGAAAGAGCTCATCAGAAAATGGTAAAATAATACATTTGAATAAGAACTAGGGCGGGGAATGACTATGCTTATAATTTTACTTTTGTTAGAGAAGAGTCATAAGAAAAGGAGAAAAACTATTTAGACATCCATGATTTTAGCTCTGGAATCAGAAACACACTCTCACTAGTGTGTAATACACAAGCAGAAACAATCATGCCTTCACTATTTTCCACAAGAATAAATAACAGACTTTATTTATTTTTGTATTAGATCATTTCTGGGGGGAGATTTTTTAAAAGGAAGGAGATATTAAATAAAATTACAGAAAAATGCTAATATGTAAAAAAATAAATAAGTAGAAAGCAAACAATAGAACTTATATGTACGGCCCATGGACATGAACTAAGGTGGGGAAATGCAGGTGGGAGGGGTATGCAGGATGGAAAGGAATAAAGGGAGGAAATAGGAAAACTGTAATAGCATAATCAATAAAATATATATATATTTTTAAAAAGAAAGCAGCAGAGACGAGCACACAGAAAGCTGCCATCCTTGCTGTTCCTCACACTGAGTATTTTCCCATTTCCGAGGTGACCTGAGCCCACCCTGAGTTAATATCAAAAATCTGTGATAACCGTTGCGGGCTCAACAATCATATCTGATTGCCATAGTTATGGTCAATTTTATAAATGAAAAGCAGAGAACTAAAAGCTACTTATCCTGGTTCTATTGCTGAAAGGACCAGAAATAGAGCTATTCAGTTGTCTACATAAGAATATTTGTAGGAAATGTGTTAAGCAATGAGCTTCAAGGGATAAAGGCTTTGGTGTCAAAACAGACTCAGCGTTAAGTCCCTACTTTCAGCCGTGTCACCATTTTGTAGTTAATTAACCGTCTATCCATACATGAGACAGTGCTGGGTCCTCACTCTCATGAGGTTGTTGTTGGAATTAAAATAATGCCTCTAAATGCACAGTAGAGTAGCCCCTCTTTATCTGCGGGGCACATGTTCCAGCATCCTGAGTGGATGCCTGAAACTGCAGATAATACCCAACCTTCACCTTTTCACTTAAAGGAAGCCATTTACGGCTTCTCTTTGAATTGCCAGCATCTGCCATTGTCCTGTGGGGCCATTAAGAAGTAGCATAAGGGTTGCTAGAACACAAGCACTGCCACACTGAGACAGTCTGTCTGGTAACCAGGGCAGCTACTGCGTGACAAACGGGTGGGAGCATGTACAGCGTGCAGATGCCGGACAAAGGAGCGGGCCGCGTGCTGGGTGGGATGCAGCTGGACAGCGCGAGATTTCATCACACTACTCAGAGTTGCATGCAATTTACAGTCTATGAACTGTTTACTTCTGAAATTATCCATTTGATATTTTTGGATTGTGGTTGACCACAGGCAACTAAAGCATTTGGGGTGGGCGCACTGTACCTTGCACAGGTTGTTATTATTATTTTTATTATTAATATTTCCGTGTTTCTCCAAGGCTATGTTTACACTCACAGACCAATGTATCAAAATCATTTTTTAAAGTTCATATTTAGTCAACCCATTTAAACATATTTGTAATAATGACAGATACAGATGTCTTCCCTAATATAGAGTCATTATTTGTGTGTACATATTGCTTAAGTGCATAGAAGAAATATCTTTAGGGCCATAGCCTGTGCTTTTGATGTGGAAGAACCATTGGAAAATTTGGGGGAGTCAGGAAGACCTTAGAAACATCACCTCTTTGGCAGCATTGATTTCTGAGCTTCTAAAAGGGCCTGAGTCCCTACCCATTACTTGGCCCAGAGGCTGTGATATGGGGGAAGTCAAGTAGGACACGGCAGGGCTGCCTGGGGCAGGGACATGGTGAGCTATGGTGCAGCCTAAGCCTGGGGCTCAAAAAGGCTGTCTGATACCTTAAATGTATGCATGTCAAGGGCTTGGCTGAGCTGGAGAAAGCTTAGCTGCTGGGTGTCAAAGTAGCCAACCAAGAATAGGCCAAAATGAAACTAACAGTCATGACTTCAATCACAACATTGCTGTAATATAAATGAGAACCCAACCAGAGAAAACTCTGATGCCCCTGTTCCATTTCCACCATGCAATAGTACCCGTGGAGGGTAAGGGGGGTTGGGGGTTGTCTCATTCACTGCCAAGGGAGCTCTGAAGAGAAGGTTCGCACAATTTCATGGACCTTGAGGCTGGGGGTGGGGGAAGGGCCAGTCAGAATAGAGAAAGTGTCTTCACGGTTTCGCCCTCAGTTCCCCAGAAGGAGGTCTGGACAGAGGTGCCTCAGGGACAGGTCTGCTGGAAGAACTGAGAATGAAGGCACCTGGGCTGTGCGCATGTGCATAAGAGCTTGGCCGCTGCCAGCTGTGGAGCTAACACCTGGACGGCAGTTTCCTTCCCCATGGACCTTCCATGGGGACCACAGTGCCTTACCCGTGGCTATGCTGGGTTCAGGGAGGACAGCATCTGCCCAGGGCCTGCCAGGTGAAGCCGTTGTAATCGCCTCTGGTCACAAATAGGGTTTTATTTTTTTTATTAATTATTTTTTATTTTTCAATTACAGTTTACAATCACTATGATTCTGTATTAGCTTCAGATGTATAACACAGTGGTTAGACAATTACATACTTTACTGAGTGGTTGCCATTGTTATATCCCCCTCCCCCGCCCCCTTGGTTTCAAGTACCCACCTGGCACCATACATGGTTATTACAGTATTATTGACTGTATTCCCTTTACTTAATATCCCTGCGACTGTTCTATAACTACCGATTTGAACTTCTTAATTCCTTCACCTTTTCCACTCAGCCCCGCAATCCCTGTAGGGTTTTAACCAGAAGTGGGCTTCTGGATGGGAAGAGACCGGCAGGGACAGGACGAATTGGCACTTCTTACCACGAGCCCTGGCTTTTTGTTTTCCCTTTGGTGTCCACTTGCAGTAAAGTTCTTAAAACGGAGAACAGGTTAAGGGTTTGTACTGAAGAAGGAATGGAAGAGGAGCTCTGGGAAGACTGAGGCCCAACCACGGCCAGAAATAAGGAGGAAACGATGGTCACTGCAAATGTGAGAGCAAGAGAAGCCTGTTGAGTCTTTGATTTGGAGGGTAAAGGAGAGGGAGTCAGGTGACATGGAGCCTTCAAAAAGACCTCAGCCTCCATCATGATCATGTACGTTTCCAGTGGGGAAGGCAGGACGCTCTCGTCATGCTGTCGCTGTGAGTTGTATTTAGGATTGAGTCAATGGATGTGTATAATAATGCACTTTTTTCGTTAGCTGAAACATAGTCTTAGCTCAATCAGTATCTGTTCCATTTGCCCAGGGGAGTGCAAGAGGGGTGGATGTAAGAATGACTTAGTCAGAAAACACGTATTAGATGCTGAGTAGTGATCGCTTTATTCATGATTAAAAACAAGCAGAGGAAATAATAGTCTGAAACAAGGTTCTTGCCTGTAGAGAATATTTCGCCTTATTGAGAAGATAGAAAATAATGTTGAGCTCCATCATGGTAGTATTTAGAAACCAAATGAATTCAAGAAAATAGTGTGATAGCACTGTTAATAGCAACTTACTGTTGGGCTTGACAGTTTAAATGACTTTACAAAGTTGTTTTGTTTTTTTTTTTTGTTTTTGGAAAATGGACCAGTATCTCATTCTCTAGTGTCTCAATGAAATAGTTGCTCATATTGTTCTATGTCACTAACTAACAACCCCTGCATTTCCTGGAGATGTCCAGACCTGGCCCTTGGTGTAGAAGAGAATGATGAGGGGTGTGTGTGTGTTTGTGAGAGAGAGAGAGAGAGAGAGAGAGAGAGAGAGAGAGAGAGAGAGAGAGATCTGACGAGTGAAGCTGCAGGGTTCGCGCACTCACTTTTTCCCCCTCATTACGAAGTGTGACGGTACTGGAAGTGCTGAGGGAGAGGACCCCAAGGCTCTGCAAGCCATCTGATTGGGACTTCAGAAGAGACATTTTCAACATGTTGAACTGCTGTGACTCCAAGCTGCGGGTGTTTCTGGATTCCGAAGGGACGTGGGATGAGGAGGAAGGATGTCCTGCTTGGATGCGAGTGGCACGGAGGCTGGCACGGAAAGGAAGGTCACTTAACTGTCAAGGAGTCGGGGCCTCCTTAGGAGTGTGAATACAAGTTCTGACTGCACTGTAGATTCCTGGGGGGAGGGATCTCTCCCAAAGACGAGCCGCCATGTAGCACAGCTTGGGGAAGACACTTCAGCAGTGGCCGCAGGGAAACAAATCCAGTCCCCGGCCTGATTTGTTCCAGAAGGTGTTGGTGCTTGGCTGCCATCTTGAGCAATCTCATTTTAAGGGTCTCTCTGCGGCACACGCTGAAAATCAGTTCAATCGCCTGCGGAGGAGGCATGCGAGGATAAGGACGGGGGGGGGGGGGGGGGGGGGGGGGGGGGGGCCGGGACCCGCTGTCACATTGTTTCTACACTATTCCCTATCAGTGTAATCAAAGGGTGAGCTTATCGAATAATACTTCAGTCTGCTGGAATAATTTACTGGCAGACCCCGCAGTGTAAGAAGCTGCAAGGAAACTTGAGGCTTCTAGGAGTCTAGAAACTACTGGAAAGCAGGATTCAGGCTCTGCCTTTAAATGAGATTTTCATGGAGTGTTTGCCAGATAGTGTGCGTGCACACAGCATGGCCACTCGGCTGAAGTGAACGGGCGAGCATGTCTGTTCTGAGTAAACATTCAGCTGGTTTCTCCGAAGGAATCTAATCCTAAAAATCTCCTCTTTGTCTGTTAAATCCGCAGTAGATTCTACCCTCAAGCAAGTTTGTTAGGAAAGATAGAACAAGGTATGAATTGTTCTCAGAGGTTCATTTGTCAAGGACAATGCCCTAACATTCTCAGCAAAGCATCGCAAGGCATGAGGTAGTCCCCCCTTATCGTTACAAAAAAATATGCATTGGCTTCTGCATGTTATACACAGTTTTGTATCAATGAACACTCAGGTTATTTTGCTGCTGCAGATATAACAGCTTTTTTTTTTTTTTTGCAATTCACTTTCTCCTCATACTGGGAAGTTTGATACTTTATTACTTCAATCTTATTTTGTAAAAATGCACTGGAAAAGTATTTCCCCTTCAAAGATGAACCACCAACAGAAAAGCTGATGTTCCAGTTTTAGTATCTACGATTACAGGGATTCAAATGAAAACCAGTGCTGAGGGGCCTATGACCAACTAGCTCCACGTGACCCTCAGAATAACATTACATGACTTGAACCAAGGGTTCTAGGACAGGTACGTTTTTGTTACATAGTTTTTACCAAGCTACCTAAAAACTTAGTGGCTTAAAATAATAACTATTTAATTATCTCTTGTGATTCTGTGGATTTGCTGTGTTCAGCTGCATATGCTTCTGCTCCACATGATCTGGGCATTTGGGGACTTGACTTCATAGCAGCATCCATGATGACTTACTTGATTGTTGGCTTTGCTGGGACCTCAACTGGGACTGTTGACCACCATGCCCCTTCTCCATGTGTCCTGTCCACGAAGCTGGGGCTTCTCCCAGTGTGTCAGCTAGATTTCAAGAGGAAGTTACCAAGCGGGATGGGACTTCACAATGGTATGGTTCATCGGGGTCCACTTTTAGAGACTAGCAATCACAAGTTGATCTGGCTTACATATACCCAACACATATATCCCAGAATCACTGTGTGTGATATTGTCCTCGAGCCACCGAAATTGAGATTGCCCACATGATAGTCAGTAATTTGCCCTGCCTTAGGGGGCTAAAAGCAAGACATCCTGTTATTTTACATGACTAGTTGAACATTGTAAGGATCTCATTCTAAAATGTGTATTAACATCAGCGGTGGTTTACTTAATGGTTTTTAATAGTTTTCACACTTGTTTCTAAACCTCAGTATCCTGAGAAATTTTAATTAGAGCTGTGTCTTGGGTTGTCAGAAACGGTGTTCTACTGTCACCCCTGCTACAAGAAATCTCAGAATTCTTCTAATTCGCCTCCTGTGTTTTTTGCAGAAAAAAAAAAGCTGAGACTTATGAGTTTATAACTTGCTCAAATCCCTCTTCCCTGCTTCATTCAGAGCTGCTTCTTTGTCATCTACTTTATGTGTTATTTTTCCTGTATGATTATATTTGGACCAAATCCACAAATAAGTAAATACCACGAAACACACAAGTTTGAGAAAGAAGCAGCACGGCCAGTGGTTAAGCGCACAGGCTGTGGAGCCAGATCATCCTGGGCTGTGAGTTCAATTCTGTATCTCACTTTCCTTGTTTGTTTTGTGTGGGAGAGCAGCAGCATCTGTCTTGTAGAGTTTTTATGGGGATTGCATAAGTTTATATTAGTAGAGTGCTTGGAACTATTTTGGCACATAAACAGTGATGTAAATGTTAGTGTAATAGTTGTATTGCACTAGAGATAAAGGAAAAGGAAGAGAAACATCAGACATGTCAGCTTACTCTTTCAACTCATGCCCTAGCCATAGACCTGCTTCTCCTGACGATAATGTGTTTTTACGCTTGAAGGTAATCTCCTTAAGCAAGACCATCTTAGAAATTATGAACTTCCCTGATGAACAGCCTTGGATATCAGTTAGGAAGCTACAAACTGTAAGAAACTGAAAACTGATAGCCTCAAAAGATAAGAGATATCTTATCTGCTGCCTCTGGACAAACCCCAAAGTCGTAGTCATGCCTTGACTTTCCCTTTTCAGGCTCCCCCAAGTCACTTTACGTCAACTTCATTCTAACTTTCTGGCTACTCGAGCCTGTAAACCTCTCACAGCAACTCCTAGAGTCATGTGGACATATCAGATGTCCTCCCAGGTCTCTCTGCATGCGTCTGTCAGTCTTTCTCAGGCCCTTACCTACCGCCAGTTCTGTTACACAAATATGGCTTAGTGATGGTGCTGAGCAGTTCTCCGTGAGCCTTGCTAACACCATGGCCTTTCTCCAGAGATAAAAGTGTAAATCCCTACATCACTCAGAACTCCCCTAGTAGTAGACATGTCATTCGCCACCACATTCCCAGACTCTGTCCATGGGACAGGCACCAGGATCCTTCTCTGGCATCATCCAAATCTCACCTCTTTCTCCTCCAGCCCAGGCAATGTTTACTGTTGAGCAGGTGTTATCTGGCTATTCACTTCATTTCTTCTTAGTCTAATATCTACAGCCTTAACTGTGAACTGGTTTTCTTTAGGACTTTGTCTTTTGCATATCAAATAAGCTTTCTGTGTGTATGGAGGGGGGTGGGGCAGGTTTGGGATTAAAACATGGCTCCTTGGGTATGGGCAACAGTCATTCAACAAAGACATAGGATGATAAATATTTTAGCTAATATTTCCTAATTTTATCTGGATGAACTAGTACAGTCACTTATGGGGAAAAAGAAAATTAAAGAAGTGAATTAAATGTAAGAAAATACTTAATAGACCAGGACAACAATGTAGAAGATATCACCAAGTAATTTTTGAGGAGCTCAGAGTTGTACAGACAATTGCTGCAAGAATTCAGAATTTACTTCTAGGCCGAGTTGGCCAAGAAAGACTTTATGGAGAAAGTGGGCCTTTTATTGGGGTCACAAATGATGAATAGGAATGGAACTGGAGTGGAGGATTGCTTCTGTTACATTTCTAGTGGAGGAATAACAAGAGTAATCCCACAAAGCCTGGATATTACAAAGTGTGCTTTGATCATCACAAATTCAAAGTTGCCTGGAATCGAAAATTCATGGAGATCAGTCAAAGCCAGGATTGTAAAGGTAGTTTAAAAAGAAGATGAAATTCAACATATACTAAAAGATGGGTGACTTTCATAAGTTGATCCAGTCAGGGAACTTACCTGTTCTAAGTAAACATCAGGATCACAGGCCCAGGAATGAATTCCCCGGGAAGGCTCAGAGACAAGAGAGCCCCTCCCCTTTTACCAAAGCGAGAGCTATGTAGTGGAGTAGTGTGGGTCACGAAGACATGAAGACAAACCGGGCATGGATTAGGCAAATGTAAGATTCCTTGAAAATCAGACAGAGGCTCAGGATATATTTAGGAACCGGACATGGAAGTGGCTATCTCATCTGCTCCAGTTCCATGGACTTGAACTACAGTCCAATGGCCCTCAGCCTAACTCTGAAGGGAGCTGGGAACTGTGGTAGTTCTGGGCAACCAGGAAGAAAAACAGTGTTCTAAGTGATTCAGTTTGACTCTCCATGTATCTAAAATGCTGTCCAGTGAGAAGAGGGTGAAATGAGACATTTCAAAGCAAAGTTGTGTGGGGTTTCTTTTGGAGCAAATGTGTCCATTTGCAGGAAAATTTTATGTGCCTATAAATACTAAAGATGATTCTATAAGCTGACATTAAATTCATCTACTTACATATTTTAGTTTAGCAAATAAATGTGAAAGAGTATAGGAAACTGTCTAGCATTATATTGATTTAAATAACTAAAGGGAATTAGTAATAATATGGACACCAGCACTTTTGGGGTATTTTTTTTGTTTTGAGTTGGGGGGCTGGTCATGGAAAAGATACAAAGATCAATGTTGACTTGATGTAGCCATCAGGTTAAATTAAAACATTTTAAAAGACAAGAATATTTATATTATTGTTTGAAGCTGTTTGCCCAATTTTTTATTGGAGACTAACTATTGAGACTATTCTTGTTTGGAAAGGAATCATGTTTGGCTTGATGATGCTGAATAAGGCTTCTTTTAAAGTCTGTTTTAAACCACAAAAACTTCTCCTTTTATTCTTAACAGTCACAGAATCCTTTTCCTACCTTTTAATCCTTGAGTGCTTTAATATTCATGTGGCCCTTTTACTCAGTTGTCTAGTTTAATAATTTCTTGACCTTCTCAAATCCAGTGGCCTTTCACCCACATACGTCAGCCCATTCACTGTTCTGCTGCTGATCTCTTTGTATCCCTTGGCTTAGTAGAGTGCTAGGACATAATAGATGTTCAGTAAACATTTACTGGATGAATAAACAGATTGCTTTGGGCTGCTCCATAAATACAGGATAAATACATGAATTTATTTGTTTGTTGATGAGTATCTATTCCACTAGTTGTCTTTCCTAACAGCAGTTTGGATTTGATTACATATCCATCTTTCCCTAACACTTTCCATGTGGTTTAGAAGATCCTGATATCAACACACATTTCACAGATGGGTCCAGATTAGTCTGTGATGAGTTTGGTAACCCTGCACCCTTGATTAGCTCCAGAAAGGTCTTGTGAATGGATTCTAGCCAATGAGACTCGAGGATTGGATTACTAGGGGGTCTTTAAAAACATGCTCCTTGTTCTTAGAAGGGAGCAGTGAGAAACAACTTTTACTGTCTCCCACTGGAAGTGATTAAGGACGCATATCCTAGTAACTGGCTGGTGGCTGCTCTCGGTGACCATGAGAGAAGCCACATTGAAAACAAAGTCCCTCCACGGAGGAGAATGAAGCCTGGAAAACAGCCAAGAAACCAAGCCAGAAATGGTCCCATCACGTGAGAAGCCCCCCGTTCTGTCTCTGCACTTCCACTTCTGTGGGCCAGTTAAACCCCTTGTTGTTTACCCTAGTTCGGGTAAGGCTGCTAACACTCAAAATCTAAAGCACCATGCTGATACAAAATTCCTTAGCCAACTGGAAAAGCTAGATGCTGACTTTAAGCAAAATAAAGCTCCCCCCTTCACCACCTTTTTGTCTATGTATGATCATGAAATTAAAAAAATACAGATTACTATCTGAATAATTTGATAAAAATTGACAGCCTAAGTGTGAATTTTAAGGCAAAGTAGTTTTTGGCAGTTCAGAGCCAATAATACCGTTGCCTGAAAGTCCTCATTTTACCTTCCTCTGTGGACAGAAAATCAGGGCGACTGCTCTTGCCACTGTTTGGCACCTTCAGGAGATAGTTTGTATTCTGTTCACATAAAACATTTCAGCTCAGAGATTTCACTGGTTTCCTGCTGGGTTTCACGTGCTCAGGACAGCTGTGTCAGCCCCGACGTGCGTGTGTGCTGTGTTGTGCCTTAGTTTATAATGAGCTTCAGGAATTGAGGCAATTTGTGGAGCTGGTTTATTACCTTTTCTGTTATTGCATTCTCTGGTAACATTGAGAAAGCGCTAATCTGTTTTTCTCTTATTTGGACAATTATTATTATAATTAGCAGTTAACAAAGGAAAGTAAATTGTCTATGTACATATTGTGTCCTAAAGTAATCTGGATGGGTATTGTCCTGAGAGAAGTCTCATGCTAAATGTTGGTAGAGAGTTCCATGGAGTTGTTTGTTTTTGACATTTTCATAATTAGCTTTTTATGACAACTCAAGGGCTACATATATAATGCTGAGGTACTTGGAGCCTATTTCATGCAGGAAATAAGGATAAAAGTGAACGTGTGATTTAATGAAAGTAAAGTGGAGGTCATTGTCCTGGAAATCTGGAGAAGAATTAATACTTGTTTTTGTGTACCGAATTTGGCTCTAAGTTTCTTGCTGTCCAAGACAAAAAGTAGACAAAGTGAATTACATACTTTTCCTTGTGTGTGAATAGGAAGCATGACCATTGAAATAAATATATTCCAAAGAACCAAATTTGGAAAGGGATTTGTTATATAGATAGGTTCTTTCTGAGTATAGTTCACCAAAAAATACAGCCATGTGGTTATATGGTTAGCCCTCATATCAATCTTCAATAAAAGTTAATGACATCATAATTGATTGTGAATCTCTGATGATACTGCTCAGGGAGTTAAAATAAAACCTTCTAGGTATGTTACCCTTTTATGATTAGATTTCTATAGGTATTAAGTCAAATTATATTTTCCATCGTAAAATACTCTACTCAAAGTTTAATTGGGTTTTTGATAGATAATTTGAAAATATATCCCCTCACAGGGATCTAAAATACAAATTTCTATGGTGTTGAAAACCATCAATAGATCTTAAAAATCAGACTCATGGTAGAATTTTGTCCTTAACAGAGTACTATTTCATATATATCAAAAATTGGGGTGTAATTGAACTTCCTCAGGAAGTTTTTATTGTATATTGATGATCATGAGAAGTGGTCTTTATGACTATCTTTCCTTAATGGTTAAAGATTCACCATATAGATATTTCCATTCTGTAGTCCACAAAAGAAATACTAATGTTTTGTTATAAAAAAACTTTCATTTTGGATTAAAAGCAAATTAATAAAAACATTATTTAGGAGTAAACAATGCAGAATACTATCAAACAAATGTCTCCATCCTGAAGAGTTGGTGGCTGGCTTTCAGCTCTGCCAATAAATAGTTGTTATGACTTGGAACAAGTAATTTGACAATCAGCTATTTCAAACTTAGCCAGCTCTTCCTACTGTACGTCAGATCTTTCTTTACTGTTTCCCTCTGACCTGGTCTGGTTGCCGCCCAGCTCTCGCACCTACAGACTGACTAGGCAGCATCGTCCACCTTCTCTCCTGCCGAAACACATTACTTTTTGTATCCACCCCTTTCCCTGCATTCCTCCACATTCCTCGAGGGTCTTACTCCAATGGTCATCTTTCTCTCGTATCCTCAGCCTCTCCTACTGTCGCCTTCTCATTTGCATTTGACTACCATCAACTTTCTGCTACATTAACAGAAAGGGGTTTGTTCGAACCTCTTGCTCCCTGTCCTTTTCTTCAGAGCAATGTTTTTATAAAGTGTTATCCACACTCAGTGCCTCTAATTCCTTGACTTCTCCTGACTCCTCGGAGTTTAATTGAGTTTTTGATAGGCTTCTGCCATCTGGCTGCTGCTGCATTATTTTCCTGAATCTATTCTCAAAGTCACCATGTCCCTTACATTGTTTTCTTTCTTTCTGCTTTTTTTCCCCATTGTTGAGCCTCCTCCCACATGGTTCATCATTCCTTTTCCCTGAAGTGTGTCTCTTTGGCTTCTTGTCCTTCCTTCCATCCTCTTGCATCTCCTTTGTGACCTCCCTTCCCTTGATCTACCTCTTGAATGGGACTTCTTGCTCTCATATAATAATCTTCAGTCCCCTACCTGATCTTTCTGTTAGATTGTGTTTCTCCTCCTCCTGCTTTCTGATTGAAGCGGCTAAAGTGTGCCTGTGATTGTATCAGTTTCCTGCTTTATTCTCCATGAATCTTCCCTGTTGCCTACAAGCAGCCTGGTTTTACCTGACATAGTAACATGTGTGGTGAACAGCTTTTATCCCACCACACAAAACCTCTGTCTTTTATTTTTATTGTGTCATCTTCCCCATTTCACATTCAACTCTCCTCACTTTGGCATTTCTGCATCTTTTAACTAGGACTAATTCATGTGAAAGGAAATGAGCATTGTGCTGTGTTCTAGAGATATAAATCACAATAATATAAATATTATATCTGAATCCATGTGCTGAGTAATCAAGAACATGTCAAAATCATATCTAGAACCCAAAGCCCAGCCCAAATGGAATCTTCCCACACTTTAATCCTAATCTTTTCATCTAGAAAACATATGGATTCTCTCTGAAATCAATACACTGTTTTCTTTTTAAAAAACTTTTAAAGATACGTATAGCACCAACCATGGTGTGCATGTGTTTGTGTGTGTGTACTAACAAACAGTTTACCAAATAAATATAGGAATGGCCAATAACAATAACAAGGGAAGCTCAATATCATTAATCGTTAGGAAAGTGGGTTCATTGGTGAAGCTTATTTTATTTCAAGGATGATTATGAACACTTTATATGTATTATTTTACCTCATTCTAAAAAAAGAAAACCCTGAGGGAGCAATTATTAATAGCTCCACTTTGTAGATAGAGAAACAGAGCAACATTAAAGAATTTGTTCAAGGTTACTCAGATATTAGATATTAGAATCAGCTTTCAAATTAGAGGTGATTCTGAATGTCACCTCCAGTTGGGATTGTCTAACTCTAGACCCTGTGCCATGTTGCCCCAAATAAAGTATAGACCAGTTTGGTCTCATTATAACAATACTGTGTTTTAATATTACAGTCCCTGTGGATTTGTCAAGTGTTCTGAAGAACTTATCTAATGAACCATCATGCCAATTGTACTGTATTATTGTTCTCTTAATGGGAAAGGATCATGAGTCTTCTGGAAGCCAGCCTAGTGGGAGTTGTCAGAAGAAAAGAAAAGAGTAGATCAAATTTCTCAGGCCAAGAAACTTCTCATACAGACTTAAGGAGTTAGATTGCACCATGACATTTTATTTACTTTGGTATAAGAAATCATCCCTCCTACCCCCACTGGTCCACCTAACACTATTTGACATGACTGATGAGTTAATTTAAGAGCCAATGCTTCTTCTGAGACAGTGAGATGAGGGATGTATAGAAATCAGTGCTATGTGGCAGGTGTCTAAACAATGTCTGATTAGATGAAATCCTTCAAACATATTAGCATAAAGAGCTACATATCATCAGAAGTCAAAAATGGGCAATTTTAAAGGCTAATGAGTGAAGGGATTTTTCCAGGGTTCTTTCACCATACGAATGAATGATGACTGTCAGGGAGAACAACCAGATTTATTTATCAAGCAAATATCCTCATCCTGATGATTAAATTGATCACCTCTCTGAGAGAAAAGCAAAATTGTTCTCTCAAAGCTTCTGTGGCTCTTTGCTGTGAAATGACAATATTTCCTTATGGAGATAGAAGACCAATTAGCAAACTTGAGAGGACACAGTGGACTCAGATTCACCTATCACTAAAGTGGAAAGGGGTGAGCATTACAGACGGAATGTTTGCATGCCTTTCCATTCATAGGTTGAAACCCTGTGGTTTTAGGAAGTAGGGACCTAAGGAGCGAGATAATTAGGAGTACATAAGGGCAAAGCCCTCATGAATGGGATTAATGCCCTTATAAGGATCACTGTGGAACTTGTTTCCCATCTCTGCTCTGGCTCATGAGGGTACAAGAAGTTGACAATCCACAACCCATAAGAGGACTTTCACCAGAACCCAACCACACGGGCACCCTGATCTCACCCTTCCAGACTCTGGAACTGACAGAAATGAATGTGTATTGTTTAAGCCACCCAGGCTATGGGACTTTGTAATAGTAGTCCAAACTAAGATAATGAGGTCTGCCTGTGGGGTGGCGTTGTTCCCAAATTGTGCTCCTGGACTTTCTCAGCTAACCGTCCTAAGAAAGAGAGATTCAAGAGCCACCAGCATCCAAATCACAAGTAAAATGTAAATTCAGTACCTAATCGAGTCCAAGTTCATGGATCAGTTTTCAAAATGAGAAGGTGGGATCTGTATCCCTGGGATCTGTATCCCTGGCTTTCCTCATGCTCCACCCCTCCTCACAAGAAGTCCTTAATCAGCGGTGCTCACCTTTCAGGAATGCACACGCCAGCCCACTGCACCCACTCCTGTTTCAATGCAGAAACCTACCTTATGTTCATTTTTCCTCTTCTTTAACAGAGCCCCAAATCAAATAAAACAAAACAACTGGATATAGAGTTCCATAGCCCACACTGTCTTTTCTTCAAATTCTGATATATTCTGTGGTGGTATGTGACACCCTCACAAAACAGAATAAGTAATCTTTTTTATTTTTTTTATCTTCGGTTCCAGTTTACGTACAATATTAGTTTCAGCTATACAACAGTGATAGACATTTATATAACTTTTGAAGTGATTATCCCAATAAGTCTAGTATCTAGTAATACCATACATAGATACTATTACAACATTATTGACTATATTCCCTGTGCTGTATTTTACATCTCTGGCTATTTTATAACTGCCAATTTGTACTTCTTAATCCCTCCTCCATTTTCAACCAGCCCTGCAAACCTCCACCAGTTTAGCAACCACAGATTTACTCTCTGTATCTATGAGTTTGAGTCTGTTATATTTGTTCACTTATTTTGTGATTTTTGATTCCGCATAAGTGCAATCATACAGCATCTGTCTTTCTTTGTCTTATTTCGCTTAGTATAATGCCTTCTAGGTCTATCCATGTTATCACAATGGCAAGATTTCATTCTTTTTTGTGATTGAGTAATAATGTACAACATCTTCTTTATCCATTTTTCTACCCATGGCAACTTAGGTTGCTTCCATATCTTGGCAATTGTAAATAATGCTGCAATGAACATGGGGGTATCTTTTTGGATTTGTTTGGTAGATTTTTTCAGGTAAATATCTAGAAGTGGAATTGCTGGGGCATACTGAAGTTCTATTTTTGATTTTTTGAGAAACCTTCATAGTGTTTTCCCTAGTGGCTGCCCCAATCTGAGTCTTACCACCAGTGCGTGAGGGCTTCCTTTTCTTCACATCCTTGCCAATGCTTGTTGTTTATTGATTTTTGATGATGGCCACAGAGTGCACAATCTTACACATCTTAATCATTTAGCCCTTTGTACATTGTTTTGAGAAAATTAAAAATATAAGACATGTTTATTTAAAAAGACTTTTAGCCCTGGCCAGGTGGCTCAGTTGGTTGGAACATCATCTTGTACACCCAAAGGCTGCTGGTTCCATTCTGGTCAGGGCATTTACAGGAGGCAACCTATCAGTGTTTTTCTCTCACACCAATATCTGTCTGTTCATCTCTTCCTCTCTCTCTAAAAAGCAATAAACGCATCCTGGGGTGAAGATTAAAAATAAATAAATAAGATCTTTATTAAGTTGCCTTTGGTAATAGAAGTAGATATCAGGATGAAAAGGTTGTGACCACTATTAACACTATAAGTAACATAATAATGATGAAATACCTAGTGTATGCTTCAAATATATTTAGGCATAAAGGACTAAGAACTGTTGTACTAGATATGTAGAATATAGTTTTGATTTGGTTAAATAATGTTTTAATAGAAGCCAATCAATTATTTGCTCAATTAGAAACCCTGTTACTAATTATTAATGTTATGTTTAATATTTTAATATTAAACATTAATATTTAATATTTAATTATTACCCTTGTTTTATAATGTATCACTTAAAGCAATAATTATTAATCACTTTAAATTAATTATTATTAATTTAAGTAATTATTAATTATCACTTTAAATATTATGTTTCATATTTTCTATAATTTTATATTTTTATAATAGTTTAGTAATTTTAAAATAAACTCTGGCCCTTCTGAATTTATTCTTCTCAAATTGTAACTACTCTTTTCAAGAAACTTTTAAATTATTGATTTCTTTATGGGAGAAGTACTCAGAGTTGACAATGATTTAAACTTTCTATAAGAACAATCTCTGCTTTTAATTGTAATATAAAAACTCACAAATATGCACTTGAAGAAAGGCTAAATGTATTTGGGAAACCCTATTCTCTACATTTTACTCTTCTTTTTTTTTTAATGGAGTGTGCTTTACTTGAGGTGAATAGGCTGCTTTGGAAGCCCATAAGGGGTGTTCTTCAACCAGTGTGTGAGGGTCAGTTTAGACTTTTCAGAGGAAAAATGCTGGGGTGAGTCTAAGGGAAAATGGGGCATTGGGCTAGTAGAGAAGGGAAACAAAAGCATTTCCAGCAGAGGCAGCAGCCACTGTATTTTGCTCCTAAAAATTATAAATCCCATCAACATAGGAAATGTCCTGCGGGGTCTTATGATGGCACAACAATTTTACACAGAATGTTGCAAAGTGATATTTTAAGAAGAATACTTCCTAGTGGTACCGACTAGGTAATCCCCATCACCTGACCATGGCTTAGAATTTAACTGTAATGATTGGTCCTCTCCCATCGTCTCCTGGATGAAGCCTACTGGACCTCTGATTCTCTTCTAAATTTGGAAAAACTTGTATCAGTCTTTTAGTCCAGCAGGGAAGACCTGCTACTCAGTACTTAGCTCATTTTAAAGTGGTTGTCAGATGGCTCTCCCTCTAGCTCAATGATTCTCTTCATTTTCCACTAAACAGAATAAGGAGGAAAAACCCTCGTGGACAGAACAATATGCCATAAAGTCAAGTAATGTGATAACAATGTGTTGCATAACCTGAAAAAGAAGGGATAACTACTTTTGGAGAAAATTCTTGAGAACTACTGTGTAATATTTATGCATGGAAGGTAAAAATCCTACAACTTTTGCTTCAGGATTTCTTATTTAAACAGGATTATATCCTATTCAACAAGAGTTCATTGAGTGTTTTCCATTCCCATAATGCCAACTATATGCCCAGAAGTGGACCATGAAAGCAAACCTACACTTTTGCTAGTAGGAAAGTGGGTCCATTCTAATCTAAGCACATTTTATGCCAACAGCAAATGGATGGCATTAGGGATTCACTCTAGGGGAAATGGTGTGTTTTTCTTTTCTTCCCAAATGCTCACTAATGAGAAGCTGTGTCCTAGACTTCATTAGCACTATGTTTTCTGAGGTATAACCTGTCTCAATATTACTAATAGAAGTGACAGCTCATGAGAAATTAGAGGGGCAAAGGTGAATTTTTGCATGTCATAAATAACTTCTGGGTGATGACTTTTAGTCCTAGGAGTGTACCTGTGTGTTGAAGAAATACTCCAGGAATAAAAGAGACCTAGGAAATGGCAGACTAGTTATTATCATGTCCTAAATAGATGTGAAGATTGACAGCAAAAGAAGTTTCTTCTGTTAGAATAATGTTTTGAGAACTCAGAGACCATTTTTGGTTTTTCTCACCCTGACCACAAACTTTTATTTTTCTGAACCTTAGCCTACTCAAGGTTAACTTTAGTACTTCCTTGACCTCCCAATATTAATGGGAGGTGAGAAAAATAAAGATGGTCACATGTTATATAACTCTAGAAACAAATTTATTACCAAAAATGTGCCAAGGCTGTATATATTGATAATTCTCAACAGATATCCTCAACTGTGATTTTTGACTTGGGCCTTTCAGAAGTCTCATTATCCCATCAAAACCAGAATTGCAAACCCAGAACCAATGATCTTCCCTACACAATTGGTTCCTCTTCCCAAGAATCCATTCCCCGATGGTGATACCTCTGTTCTTCCAGAGGTAGAAGTGTATCTGTTAAATATACTAAACTCATCCTTCAAGACCCTTCTGCGTTTGCCTCACCTTCTCACACCATTCATTCACATGATCTCCACTTCTGTTCTGTGTCATGGACACACATGTTTCTGTATGTTCATGTATGTTGGGTATGTCTTGTAAGTTTCTGCCTCTGGGCTTTTCCTGCTCCGGGAAGTCTTCTCTGCTTCTTCCCACCCCTCACAATCTTAACCAAGCACCCAGTCAGTGACCTAAGATCCACACCAGTGTAGAATTTTTATGAATTTCTTCTTTTGCAATCAATCACCATCCATCTTAGTACGTGATTTCACATCATCTCTGTTCTCCTCTCTATACCTCTACAACTCATTTTTATAATCTTGCTGTCCTATCTTGAAGACATTTTTATTGTATTTCTCACATATTGCATGAGCCACAAAATAGGTGCTCTGTGACTATTGAGAAAGACATTGCTTGGAGCAACTAGAGAATATCGTCTCACCTAGTATGTTTTTTAAAAAATGTTTTGTTTGCATTTTTGGGTTTGGTTTTAGTTTTTCCATGCCAAGGGTAAAGCAAGACTCAAGGGGCTAAGGTACTTATTCAAGAATATGCAAACCTGAGACCCAGCCCAAAGTTCCTGATCTCTTTCCCATGCTGTTTCCTCTTCATTTGCAAACATCTTCATCAAGATATAACTCATGTACCATAAAATTCAGCCTTTTAAAGTGCACAATACACTTTAGTATGTTTAGTAGGTTTTTAGTATGTTTTCAGAGTTTTACAACCATAGCCACAACCCGAGTTTAGAAGATTTTATTCTATTATTCTTTCATTCTAACATCTA
Source organism: Phyllostomus discolor (assembly GCF_004126475.2). NCBI lineage: Eukaryota > Metazoa > Chordata > Mammalia > Chiroptera > Phyllostomidae > Phyllostomus > Phyllostomus discolor. Next base: position 14,871,604 of record NC_040911.2, on the reverse strand, counting down.
TTAGAAGCCTGTCACCATCTTCCTTACCCCCTAGCTCCCGGTACCACTCACCTACTTTCTGTCTCTGTGGATTTGCCCATTCTGGACATTGCATAAAAATGGAATCATACAATATATTATCTGTGTTGATTGGCTTCTTTCACTTACTAAAATGTTTTTGAAGTTCATAATTTTGTATCATGTATCAGTAATTCTGTTCTTTTGATTACTGAATAATAGACTATTATATTGATGCCAACCATATTTTGTTTATCCATTCTTCTGATGATGGGCGTTTGGGGTGTTTTCACATTTTAGTTATTATGAATAATGCTACTGTGGCTATTTGTGCAGCAGTTTTGTGTGAATATATGTTTAGTTTCTGCTGGGTAGGTAGATAGATACCTGAAGGGTGGAATGGCTAGGACACATAGTACCTCCTCTATCTTTAACCTTTTAAGGAGCTGCCAGAGTTGTTTTCTGTTTTTTCTCAAAGCTGCAACCCCATTTACATTTCCACCAGTAGTGCGTGAGGTTCCAACTCCTCCACATCTTTGCCAACTCCTGTTATCTGTCTTTTGATTATACCCGTCCCAGTGGGCGTGTGGTGGCATCTATCTCACGGTGGCTTTGGTTTGCATTTCCTGAGGGCTGAGAATGCTGAGCACGTTTTGTGCCCTTTCTTTTCAATCTAGCTCTTCTCTTACTTGACTGATGGCACATTTTCCTTTTACTGCCCTAGGATGAGTAGTATACTCCCCAGGAGGGCCACATGTTTATCTCATGCCACTTTGGAAATGGATATTATAAAGCAGCTTCCTTTATTTCCCATTAGTGCTTATATTCTTCACTTAGAGAACATCAGCTAGAGTAAAAATCCTTGACAAGTATTTGAAATACATATATATGTGTGTGTGTGTGTGTGTGTGTGTGTATATATATATATATATATATATATATCTCCTTTCCAGAGATCACCACCCATACTGCAAAATATCTGAACCCAGCTATACTGATTGCCAAACATAACTACGTAATTTCCTCATGTACTAGGCTTGGATTGGGTAAAATTCCTAGACAGTTTTCCTATTTTGTATCTGACACTGCCTGAATTGTGTTAGTTTATCCAGAGAGGTCAGTGTTGGGACCTAGTACTTCCAAATGTTTGTTTCCAAGCGCATCTGCCATACTGTTCCAGAGAAATGGGCGATACTTTGTGTTTCAGATTCGTTAAGTTGAGTGGGCGTAACTCAAACACATTTGGTTCTGTGAATAGCATATTTCTCATACTCAATAAAATCCAAACCTGGTGCAGATTAGTTACAGCTGAAGAAGATTCATTTATATTATAACCACAGCGGTAATTGTTTTGCAGGTATAAGACAACAAGCACCTCAAAGTATTCGAAGATCCCCCTTTTGAGAGTGATAAGATCCCCCTATTACTTCACGGGTATCTGAGAGTGTCCATTGTATCTGTAATATTTGATTTCCACCCGAACACAGGCAACAAAAAGTGAATTTGTAGAAGGTAATACATTTGTAGAAGGTCTCTGAGGTAAATTTAGTCAAAACCAAGATTAATTGTAAGTGTTATCCCTGGCTTTCTTTCAAAGGATCATTTTTTCCCAGTCGGGGGTCATTTTTCTGTACCCTGAAGCATCATGATTTTTACAGATTTGTCAAAAACAGATTTTAGCAATTCAAATTAGAATTAATCTGATTTACCATACTTATGTAACTAGAACATGTGAGAAATATGTTGAGTTTAAAGTACCTCACGTCAATATTGGGAGGAAGGAAAACGTACTTCCAAATTTAAAAAAAAAAACATTAAAAAACAAAAGAATGATCACTTTATTAAGCACATTGGATTAAAACTAAGAATTGTCTTCCCCTTTCCCTAAGATATAGCGTGCCTTCTTACATATTCAATAAGCTCTTCTCAAGGGCCTCTAATCAAGGTTTCCCAGCCTCCCGTTTCCTCATTTGCAATGCCCCTCTCACTCTCCCTTTCTTCCTACCCTTTGTTGCGTGGCCTTAAAAAAATGACAGGATTCCAGTCTCTGTCGAACTGCCGAATTCCCGTAAGTTTCTAACAGCCCCGATTTTACAGGGGAAGCCCCGTGCTGTCACATTGACTGAAGGAAGCCTCGTTTCCATTCCATTTTCTTTGTCTTTAATGTGACAAGTTGAACAGGATGAGTGGACACAGACAAGGCCAGTGTCAGCAGAAGAGCGTATGCAGGGAGGGGGGCAGGGAGCCATGCAGGATGAGGATGGATGAGGGCAGGGGCACACAGGTTTGCAGAGACCAACTGTGGGATAGAGGATAGAGGGCAACTGCTCTTCATAGACTGTAGTCTCCGGGTCACTGACACTAGAAATGTGTTTTTAGAGGAAAGAATATCGTCCATTAGTGAACAGGTGGTTTCAATAGCGAAGGCACCTCGGGGGCAAGTTTTAGTTCAGTTTAGGGTTTGCAGCAAAAATATTGGATCTCTTATTATCCTGAGAGAAACGTGGGCACGTGTGCACTTGAAATGTGTATGTGGGATTAACGATTTAACTTGCTTGACCAGTTTGGTAAAACATTGTTTTCCATTTACTTATTACGAAATGATAAGATGTGGTTTTAACCAAAAAGGCATTTTTTATCTTCTCAATTGCACTTTAACAACACACCTGTATTAATTATCCTTGCATTTGCCAAATCAAAAGAGTCTTCATTCTGATGTTCTATATTTGGCAGCAAATTTGCCAAATCAAAAGAGCCTTCATTCTGATGTTCTATATTTGGCAACAATATTCTGTTTTATCCCAAGACATAGTCATAGTCCTTGAGCACAACGTTCCATCCAAGGTGATGGTTTTAACTATATTCTTCCCTGCCCACCACATCTACCCATGCCCTAGTTGAAAAAACAGAGGAAACTTACTCTCTTGCATGTAGGAAAAAGGAGAAGTGTAAAGCGTAGAATGTTAACTACAGTAGTAATGATAATGCTAAAGGCAATAACATTAAGCATTAATGTCTTTCAAGTACCTACTTTGGGCCACACACAATGCTAAGTAGTCTGTGCATGTAATACTCTTGGTTCTTATAATAGCCTCACATGGTCAGAACTATAATTAATCCCGTTTTACAGATGTGGCAGAAAACTGTTAAGAAACAGTCCCAAGAGCACATCTGGCTGGAAATACCTAAATCATACATGGCTAATCTGACCCCAGAGCATATCTCTCATAAGAGATGAGTGTTTTTTTCAAAATGGACTTCCTTGATTTTGGCCAGGACAATGGGTGGCATTAGATAGATTGAGCATTAGAATGATGAAGGGGAGGGAGGCTTCTAGAAGTAAAAATAACATTCTTTTTGCTCCAGCTTTGTTGAGATATAATTGATCTATAACAAGAATAACATTCTTTAAAGCAGCAGATAGGGAATGACTGTGGTGCATTCATGAGATAATGAAAAATCCAAGCTGAAAAAGCAGGTTGTCCATGCTAGGCAGGGACAAGCAGCATTGACTGGTCCTAGTATACCCCATTCTAGCCTAGTAGAAGAGCAAGGGAGGTGGGATCAGATTTCCCCCAATTGTCCTCCCAATACCTAGAGTTCTCCCGCTTATCCCACAAGAGTACTGTCTGTAAGCTCTTGCGTCTACAGATGCCTTTGTTCAAATGCAGTGGGCCCTACTATATAGGGGATTTGAGAGACCTTTTGAAACTGTTGCACATTGCTTTGAAAATGTTGTTCTCAACATTTTACTTATAATAAAGACTGCCCAGTTGGCGGTTTTTGTGATTCTTTGCTTTTTTATTTGGGAAAGAGGCAAGGTGTTGGAGATTTTTATATGATGAGCAGATATTCAAAATCACCTTAAAAACTTAATTATATGTTATTAGTTATGTGGTCTCAATCCTAGAATTTAGGCAGGCCTTATAATTAAAATGTCTTTTTGAAGGCTTGTTTGAAAATACGACTGCCAATCTGCTTCCTGGGATTCATATCCTAGGAAACTTTTTCCTAAAAATGATTAAAAGGAACACATTTGAAATAAAGGACTAACTACTCATTACAATTTTATCTTATATTTCGTAATGCAAAAAAAAAGAATGTAATTTAATCCAAAATACCATATTTTACATTGGTGTCAATTCTTAGCCTTTAGGAACTTTTTTATGACCTTAAGGCCAGCAGATTTGAACTTTGAACATGTATTCAGTTTTTTTCTCTTATAATGAACATGCCTCTAAGCATTTACTCATAATTCCCACTGGTTATTAAGACAAACTATTCAGGATTTCTTTTCCAGAATAAGCAAGTAATACCTATATAGTGCCAGGTGTTGTTATATATACACTAAACTTCTTCAATTTGTTGACTTTTCACAGTACTCTGTGAGGTGGGTACTATTACTCATTATACTGCTGAAGAAACTGAGGCAAAAATATTTTCATAACTATCACATGGAGGGTAGTTATTACATATCAGAACTTGGTGTTGATATGTAATTTGGTCCTAGAGATGTTGCTGCTCACCAATCAGCTACCCTCTAAGGACAGATTAAAACTGTGTGTGTGTGTGTGTGTGTGTGTGTGTGTGTTCATCCATATGTAATACTGGAGTATTTTTCTGAGTACTTATGAGTACTTGCTTTACTATAGTCTAGAAAGTCACTATTGAATGCATATTTCCTAAGCAGTCTACTACCATAGATCCAATTGAATATATATGTGAAGGTGGTTTTTATTATATCACTAAAGAGGGAGTAAAGGAAGCAATGTGTCATCTATTGCTGTGTAACAAGTTATCCCAAAATTCAGTGGCTTCAAGCAACAAACATACTGTCTCTAATTTCTGGGACTCAGACATCCAGGCACAGCTTAGCTGCATGCCTCTGGCTGAGGACCACTCACAAGGCTGTCATCAAGGTATGACATGGAGCTGTGGTCTCATCTCCAAGCCTGATTGGGGGGAGTCTGCCTTGAAGCTCACATGTGAGACAGTTGACAGTGCCCAGGTCCCACTGGGCATTGGCTAGAGACATAGTTCTTTGCCACGTGGACCTCTCTCCTTAGGGAAGTTTCCCACATGGCAGTTGCTTTTTCTTAGAATAAGCAGCAAGGGAGCAACTCAAGACAGAAGCCAGTGTTTCTGTCACCATCACTTTTTCTGTATTTTGTTTATTAGAAGTAAGTCAGTGGGTCCAGCCCATACTCTGGGGGAGGGGTTTCACAGGATATAAAAGTCAACAGGTGGGAGTTGTCGGCTCCATTTCTGAGGTGTCAGCCTCATTTAAATACCAGTCACTATGGGCTAATAGAAGGCCAGTGAATCTGTGTCCCCTTGCTTGCTTTTTGTAGTAAATGGGCATGGAAACTTATTTTCTCTTGAAAGCTTCTTTTTAGGAAAAGACCATTTTTGTACCCTCCATTAACTTCACACCAATTCAGCCTGGTTTACTGTGTTGTGATAAGATATTTTAAGTAAATCTTCTCTGCCTCAGAGTGACCAGTCCCTCATTACAAGAAAAGGAGACTTGGCATTTTGGCAGAATTGACTGGGTTAATTTGTTTAAACAAGTAAATAGTTAATCTAGGCAAGTAACTGATTGGAAGGACCTGAATCCCTTCACAGCAGAGGCCTCTTTAGCTGAGTTAAGCAGATGACATGTTCAGTTAGCTTCAGGTCAAAAAATTTTGAGAAGTTGAGTGGATGTTCCTTAGACCATTTTTCAGATCCAAAAATAAGGAGAAATATAGGCTTAACTACTTAAATATTTCAGAAATAGAGCAGATTACAAATTGTATTTCTTATGTAAGGTCATCTTTGATGGGTGCTCATTCCCCTCAGAGAAGATCAGGTATGAGCTTTGAAAAATGTCTTTTCTCAAGGAACTGTCAATTGTCATTCTTTGCCAAAATGTTCCTTCAAAGATACATGCATTTTTTTCCTCATTAACACTAGAAATGATCCTGATTTGTAGGATAAATTTATGTGTCTATTTACATCACATTTGTTTATATCTCACACCATTTTTATTTCCTCATGGAATTCCTTCATTCATTTATTTGTTCAGTCATTTATTAATTGTGTATCTGATGCCTACTCTGGGCCAAGCACAGTTCTAAGCATTGCGATGTAGCTCTACCTCTACCTCTTGTGTGTTTTTTCAAGATATCTTTGTAAGTGTAAGAGTATTTAGTACCTTGACTTGGATCGAGGTAATGAGGTGTACTTCTCATATTTTCATTAGAAAACAAGCTTCAAATAGTTGTTGTCTTTTGACTGTTACAGAAAAGCTGTTCTCTTAAAGAGTGTTTAAATATCACCAAAATTGTGATATGATTCTCTAAAAATGAAGCTTCATGTAGAGATAAATAATAGACTCGATGCACATACAGAAATATAAATTAATCTAGTGAGAAAAGAACACAATTATTGATTGGATCCAAACCTTGATTATGAGTCAGTAGCAAATAGTAAAAGGGGGATAATGATCCATTACTAAATAGACATAATTTAGCTTGATTATTCCTGAATTTTCAAGAGCGGTAAGATCAGCCACATGCAGACAAGTGGTGTAGAGCTGTAAATTAAACGTAGTGATGCTGTGATTATATTTAAGATACCATAATCTCATTTAGTCCTACAGAGCCCAAAGTATGAGCTCTTATGAATAATAATCACCTTATGATTTTTTCACAATTAGAAATCACACATGAGCCTCTGAATTCCTTTTAGGTGGGTGAGAGCCGTCCCTTTGCACTGTCAGCATTGGTGGCTGGTACAGTCCCCCTGTATGTGCACTCCCTGACCTGCGCCATGACCAGCTGCATCAGTAATAACCCAGTGGCTACACTGAATGATTTCAGTCAAATGAAACTTCATGGGTAGGGTTAGCAAATTATCCATGGGTTAAAATTTAAAGAACAGATTTCATTTAAATCCTTTTTTAGGGAAAAAATCCTCAAAATATTCAGTTAATAGTTTTGTTCTATCAAGAAAATCCTTTGGCACTGAATTCCACTTTAAAAACTAAATGTTAAATTTTGTAACCGTTTCCTGAGAGCTGACTGCATGTGAACACACTCTGGGTTTGTTTGACTGGGTTTTCATGCCATGGGGAATGCTTTTCTCCCACATGTTACCTCTTTTTTCCTCATGGTTGATCTCCTCAGGTCCTATCTATTTTTACCATGCTTGTTTTCACCTCCATTACTTCACTGTGAATCTTCTTTTCAACTCTGTAGGACTTTAGGGGCTCACTCCCCTTGTCCAAGTGAGTTTTGTCCGTTGAGCCCGCACGTCTCACATGCAGCCCCGGCGCCTCTGTGAGGCACCAGTCCTTAAGTTCCACAGTCACACAAAAGTGGCTCCTTTCTGCCGATAATATTGTGCAGGAGAGACAAGTCAATAGGACTCCAGGCAAGCCTGAGGACGAGAGTTAATTAAGAGAGGTGGATAGGAGAGGCATCACTGACAAGCTGCAAATTTAAAAGGAGTTTTTCCCAATCTATTTAAAACATTAAACAGGATGGAGAATGGGGCAACACATGAGAAAACTATGTTCTCACTTTTCAAAGACACTATCATAATCCTTTCTTATTTTAAAACTAAAGTACACATATGTACATTTATATTAGTAAGCTAAAAAGCCCTGTGTAATTTAGTGAGGACAATATGTGAGAGGGCTGCTGTCAACTCCCTGGAAGAATCTCGTGTTATATCAGTAATGGATTGTGTGTAGGGGCCAAATGGAAGAGTTGTGATTATTCCTACATCAGCTAGAACCTCATCCTCCAGTCATAATTCTACCTCGTAAAGTCCACCTTTCATCCTCTGTGGAACAACTTGCTCTGGTAGACCGTGCTATTTTTATAATGTTTTCCAACGGAGGAGATTGCACTGTGCCTTCCTTACATGTGATTGCTAGGTTTGCAGTCAGTGTGTGGGGCACTGAGGCTATCACAGAGTTTACAGCTCTGCCCATTACCACATGTCCCACTCTTCCAGTGGGGCTGGGGACCATGTGTGGTTCCATAAAAAATCAGTGTTCCAAAGGTGCTGCTGTTGCTGACATGCCTGCGACCCCTAACTGAAGGAAGCTAAAACACTGAGCTGTATCTCTAGTTGTAGAGGAAAATGTACACCATAGTCCCCTTATCCACAGGTTCTCTTTCTGTGGTTTCAGTTACCCATGGTCAACCCCGGCCCAAAAATATTAAATGGAAAATTCCAGAAATAAGCAATTGGTAAGTTTTAAACTGTGTGCCATTCTGAGTGGCATGACGCAATCTTTGCCATCCCTCTTTGTCAGGCCAGGGATGTGAATAATCCCTTAGTCCAGCACGTCCACACTAGATCCCTTAGTAGCCCTGTCAGTTACTGGACCAACCATGGCAGTACCGCTTGTGTCTGGGTAACCCTCATTTTACTTAAAAATGACCCCAAAGTACAAGAGCCATGACGCTGGAAATTCAGGTATGCCAAAGAGAAGCCATAAAGTGTTTCCTTTAAGTGAAAAGTTAAGAACAGTACAATAAGATGGTTTGAAAGAAAGAGAGAGAAGGCATACCCACAAACCTTTTATTACAGTATATTGTTATAATTGTTCCTTTTCCTGTTAGTATTTTAAATCTCTTACTGTGCCTAATTTATAAATTAAAATGTATCATAGGTATGTATACCAGAAGAAACATAGTATATATAGGGCTTAAAATATATATATGCATAGATATACTATTATATGATATATATTCAATACTGTTTATACATATACACATTGAATATATATATACACACTATATATATGACCACAATGTGTATATACACACATTGAATTAATTATATAGTATATATTCAATATGTATTCACATATACACTATTGAATATATATATTTCAAACATTCCCTGGGGGTCTCAGAACATAACCCCCATAGATAAGGGGGGACCACTGTACCATCTCAGGCTGTTTTCAACATGCAGTTGAATTTTTAAAGAAACTACTTACCAATGAGTTGTTAGTATAAACTGCATTTCTTTTCTGCATTCTAGACCAGACCCACTAAAGAAATTAGGGGGAAATCCAAAGTGTACTTAAATAGTTGCCCTTCTTTGTAACACATGCTCTTCATTGGTGGAAAGGGGCAGGTGGGAAGAATCTTGAAGCTTTTTTGTTGAGCAGTTATGGATCTTCTTTTCTCTAATATTCTGTTTGGTCTTGACTCTTGTTGTTAGCAGTAATAGTGTCACTCTGGTCCATTTTTTTGCCTCCATTTCTTCCTCTCCTTTGCTCCTGCTCTACCTCCCACAGTTTCTTCAGCATCTAACATGTCAGTAACCAAACGTGCCTTGTTTAGTACTAAGGATCTTTGCATTTTCTGTTCCTTCAGCTTGGAACAGCCTTCCTCTAAACCTTCAGATGTCCATCTTCCTCTTATCACTGAAGTCTCAAAAAACATGAATATCACTTTCTTAGACAGACTCCCCTAACCTCCTACTAAAATAGCATCTTCCCTCACTGACTATTACTCTCAATCACATCACACTCCTCTGTTCTCTTCAAATAATATGTCAGTAGTTGAAATAACGTTTTGTGTTTATGTGTTTGTCTCCCCACTCCAGATTGTACCTTCCTTGAGACAAGGACTCTGTCTTGATAACCTTTAGAGTCCATACAGGTCGGAATTGGGCCAATTAAATAAATTGGTGCATCTATATCTCCATCCACTGTGGTTTTAACTACCATGCTGTTTGTTTCACTGTAATTGTGTACATAGCCCAAAGTTCTGCAGGAGCCCAGGAAGAGGAGCAGTTAACTCTCAGTAGGAATTTGGGGCAAGAGGAAGATTAAGGGGGAACTTTAAGGAGGATGTTACATTTGAGCTGATTTTAATGAAGGAAAAGGACTGGTAAATAAGGAGAAGAAATGCTCTTCGGGTATGAGAGAATTGCTAACTGAAACCAAGTGAATGAGCGGCAGGTGAGTAAGGTCATCTGGCACTAGGAGAAGGAAGAGATATGATTGGGTAGTGATTTGGGTCAAGTTTACAAAGAGTCTTGGATGCCAGGCTAAGAGTAGGAAATATTTTTCTTTGGGCAAAGATGTCACTGCAAGTTGTATATGAGAAGACGAGACAGATCTACTCTTAAGGTTAGTTTAAATTTTCAGAAGCATATTATTCTCAGTGAAAGGAAGGATTAGTTTGAAAAGCGCAGTTGAACTCCTTATCTGTATTACAGATGGCTATGCTTCCTGATTTCTACTGAGAAGCTAGAAGCTTGGAATAGGTTGCCATTTTGTTTTAAAAACAAACTACTTAAGCCTTTGCTAATCAAAGTGTGGTCTCCTGGCCAGCGGCAACAGCACCAGCATCCTGTAGGATCTGGTTAGACACGCAATCTCAGGCTTCAGGTTCCTTCAACTGGATCCATTTCTACATTTAACAGATCCCCCAAGGGACTCTTTTGCACATTACAGTGTACAGAGCATTGAATCCCAGATAGTTGCACCTTGTGTAGGTTACATTCCAAAAGGCAGAGCAGAACTGTTTCTGCTTCAAGGCTGCAACTCCCAAATTGTGTCCTCCAGCGGTAAAATCCAGCTGTACTGAAAATTTCAAATTGTCAATCAATGCAAATACAGATAATTAGTATTTGATGTCCGTAGTGCATGCTCAGGGTAGTGAGGAATGCACAGAAAGTAAAAGAGAAATCTCATCTTTGCCTAACAGTGGAATTAGTTGAAAGTATAATTGCCTCCCTATTATTGAAAATAAAACATGCATTCCAGAAATATTAGAGAACAATATAAGGCCATATTTTGTCAAGGGCTGGATTCTGAGCTCAAGGATATCACTGCTATGCAAGGCCCAAGAAGGTAAAGATTATTGTACAGTGGAACTAGAGATTTGATCTCTCTCTCTCTCTCAGCACTATAATTACTACAAAATTCTACTGACTTTTGGAAAATTAAGTCAACTACATGATCTCCCCAGCCCTAAATACTACAACCTGACTCAACATGTCACAGAGAAAGAGTTCTCTCTCATTGGCTTTAAATTGGTAGCCCTTTCACCCAACCCCCTTTTCTTCTGGCTCGCTTTGGTTCATTGTATTATAGTAACATGCAACAAATTGGAGCAAAATGCTTTGACCAGAGATTTTGCCATTGTGGTCAAGTTAAAAACCATGGCTATTTTGAGAAATTGGTCATGGCAAAGAGTGAGCAACACCACACTAAATAAATCAAGCAGCACTAGTGAAGGTCTCTTCTGTTTAATTTTCTCTCAGTTTTCTTTTTCAGGTGTGTCTGGTGTTTCCAGAGAGAGTGTGATAGTAGATACTAGAGAGTAATCACTGGTAATGTGTGTGACAGATTTTATAGACTTTAATGTTATTTTTAAATATCAAGCTATAATAGTTTTCTCTACCTTTATATCAGCAATGCAAATAAAGAGAGTTTTCATGAGCTAAAGCAAGTTTTCTTACAAAGCAGTTATTTTTTAAGTCATTAAAAAGCATAACTTTGAAAATATTAAAAATATGACTCCCATGTAGATATCAAATGAACACATCAAACATTTTATTCATCTCATTAATTAATGACAGAACTAGGAAGATGACAGAGCTGGTATTTATGAGTGCTTTAATAAAGGAATGTTAGAATAAAATTGTTAGGAAGGTTATAAAATTCACTAATATCCATTGGGGCAATAAACTATAAACTGACATTTTCTTCCCTGCTGGACAGAAATGATTCACATTTCCACTGGACAGAAAATCTACAAGTTAACCTATAACTTCACTAAGCTAGTGTCTCTTGATCAATAGTAAGCAGTAAATTTAATAAAGTGTATTCCTCTAGATAATTAAATGACCCTTATATAGGTCTGATGAAGCCCCATGGAAAAATGACATCTCCCCTTGTTTCTTATTTCCAAGTTTTAACAATTTTTGAATATCCCAATTGGTAGACACATCACACCTAAGAATTCTAATTCACCCCATTGTCCTTGCTTTATTTTGACGAGAGGCAATAAATAGTAATTTGTTTTCTGAATTCCTTGGGAGGTAACAGCAATACCAAATTATTATAAAGGTTCTCTTTTCCTTAGTGATCTTTCCATGTTAGGACATACGTGATGCCATGACACCTCATAAAATTTTGGAAGAGCTGAGAGTTTACTGATGTGGCTCATGTAAAAGGTGATTGGAGCTGAGCCTGGGTGATGATTGTGCAGATGGAATGGAAGGATGGATCTGAGACATACCTAGAAAATAAAATCAGTAGGACCTCATGCCTGCTTGAGTACAGAGAAGTCTGGGAGAGAAAACAGCCAAAAGTGATGGTGGAATCACACAAGGAATAAATATGACCTTTGAAATTTTGGATTTAAGGTACCAATGAGATGTTGACGTTAAGATGTTGATAAGACAGTTCAAATTTTTATTCTGGGCCTTGGGTCAGTATTGGAACCCAAACTGTAGCTTTGCTAGGTATTCATTAAGGTGAGAGTTGAAGCCATGGAAATTGGTTTAAAAAGTCACCTAAAGTGAGTATATAGAGTTATAGGAGCAAAGGACCTCAGACCCAACCCCACTTAATCATTGGCAGGTACTAGAAAAAGAGGAAGTAATGCGGAACGGGCAGTCAGACAACAGGAGAATTAGGATATGGCAATCTAAATGCACGCAAACTACTTTGAAAGTATAATCAAAGGAATACAGTACTTTTAACACACATAGAGGGATTAATTTTAATTTCCACATATTAATATTTTATGCTCCTTTCTAAATTACTGAAATCCATTTTTTACGTATTTTATCATCTTTTAGTAGGTCTACGAGGTTGGTAGAATGGAAATGAGGTTGACAGGTCTGTGCTTTTTCTTTAAAACATGAGCCAATTAGGAACTTCCCTGTCTGAGAGATTTGGGAAACAAAGGCAAGAACAAAATTTGAGGGAGATTGATGGCCATTGATTCAACTGCCCCTCAGTATTTTGGGGAGTTGGGATGCCCCTGTATTTAATGCACTTTGACTAGGTTTGGTTAGCTGTGTACACTATTTCAATTGGCTCTTGGGGGCCCTGGAATCTGTAGATGGATCATTATTTTTACTAGGAACATCTCATTACAGACAACAGCCTGAGCCACTGAAATATTTCAGCATAACCCAGGAAGGGATTGTAAGCCACTCTGGCCATTGGACTGTAACATACACATCGGCCTGCCTCGTTGGCAGAGTGGGGTCCCCAGCCAGTCACCTCACTCAGCAGTCTCATGGCATCCCATTTACTCTGTCTTTGGGGTGAATGGGGGTGATGCTGTGTTGCTTGTTATTCTGTTCATTCACCACCTTTGCTTGCCAAATGAGAACATGACCTGAGTATTCATCTAGTATGTCAGTTTTACTATTGCTTCAACATTCTCATAGTCGACTTGACAGCAGATGTAATTTCGACAAAATTAGAAAATATCGTGGAATGGGTTTGTCTCATTCAATTTCTGACTGAAGTGTTAAAGAATTGCTTCCCTAACCCCAACTGTCTTCCCATTTGCAATCTTGCTGACATAATTGAGCAGCAAGAATCGGTGAGCTAGTCTCCTAGTGAAATCTTCCCACTTTCAATGGACTGTACCCAAGTGATCCTTTGATCTGGAGAAATAAAGCCCTCACTCTGCAGAAAACCTCAGCTCCACAGGGCCTCATGGAGCAGAGCCACTGAGCAGCCATGGTGCTGTATTTGTAGGCAGTGGTGCTCCAGGTCACTCCCGACATTTGTAAGGACACCAGCTATGACGATAATCCACGTGAAAGCCATTTTCTACTGAGAAGTGCCCATGCGTGTATCTGGGAAGAAAGAGAATGGCTTATTTCAGGATATCGGCTCCATATATATATTCTCTCTCTCTCTCTATATATATATATGCCATATATATATATATATATATATAGCATTTTGGGGAAATAATAGTGACTGTGGTTTTTTTATTCCATAGTTATATATTCTATATTTACATAAATAATTGGAACTACAACAGCCATTTTGTTTTTCTTTCCCTTAAAGGAAGAACAGGGGATAATACAGTTTTCTCTTAAGTGAGCTTGTTCCAGTACAAAAGGGGGGGTGGCCAAGGGCAGCCGAGGCAATATACTATTACCTGAAAGGACTCCCCCCCAGTTCGTTATGTCTGCTGCCAGAGGAAAGACATCTCTCAATGCCAGAGATCAGTGAAAAGGAAAGGAATTTATTATTCATTTGAAATAACACAAACTAAAGTTCCCACAATGAACACAGTCCCCCCAGCACCCTCCACATGGCAAAAGGGAGCACTTCCAAAGCCTCGTGGTCCTGACTCTCACCCAAGCCGCATGGTCCCAACCAAGACACCAAAGCCACGTGGTCCTAAACAGACGCTGGTCCTGAAAAGAGACACGCCCAATGGCTGTTGCGCCTCCGTTTAAATCCCAGCACTGATCTTCCTCTGCAGCCCCATTTCCGGCTCCTCTCACAACTGGCCACAGCTGCCCGCATTCTGGGCCGGTGTGGCCCTGTGCTGTGGAGCCCATCATCTCCAACCTCTTCTGGACCCTATTACAAATCCCTATTTGGGGCCCCCCTCTCAGCTGCACCGTTACAAGCTGATATTAATAAATAACAAAAATCTAAAAATAGTCATAGGTGTGTGATGGGATAAGTAGCATACAGGGTAATTCAAAAGTAGATTCACAGTTTTTCTATGGAAAATACTACAAAAATTAATAAACAATAATAAAAGAATAAACCATGTTTCAAGTACACACAGCTGTCAACCTACTTTTGCCCAACCCCTGTATATATGACACTTAACATCCGAATAAAAATACAAACATGCAGCTGTTTAGAATTATGTATAACAAAATGTATGTGTGATTACCCTCATGGCTCTTTCATTCACATACTTGGGACTTGAGTCCACAATGTGGGAGCATATACTGATCTCATTTTCAAGAAAAAGCTAGAACTTTCCTTTACACGGAGAAAGAAAATTTTCTTTCAGGTTGGAATATTCACTTGGCCGAGTAACACTGCCGTAGCAAGGTGTTTTACATGATTCTTAGATGGATGAAGTGTGAATTAAATGCACCATATATTTTATATCCATTTTGCACAATAACAGGCTTTATTACAAGGAGCTATGTTAACTCCTTAAGTTGACACAGGGTTCATATTTACTGTTTCTGCAAACATGTGATAAAAGTAAAGCAAAATCTCTTTCTTGTGCTTCCTCCTCTCCATCTGCTCTCTCTTATTCTGTTTTCAAAAGTTCTTCTAAACTGAAAGAAAAAAAAATCCCCAATGATGTGACTCTATCATTTTCCTTTACCGTGATTACTTTCAATCTCCTTATGTTGAGAACTCTCTTTTTGACTCAGCATTTAGCTGGACACAGCATTGGCAAAAGTGCACTCATAAATGCCTTACATGTGTTGGTTCCCTGGACCCTCCCCAAAACACAATGAAGTTGGTGGTTTTCCTATTGTGAAGATGGAGAAATTCAGGAACAGAGAGGGTAAGTGATGGGCACCCACCAGCTCACAATTCTTATTAAGTATCAAAGCTGAGATTCAGAGCTAGCCTACTGTAGGAGCCTGGGGATTACACTTCTCATGGCGGTGCCTCTTGCCTGCTGGATGAATGAGTCTAAAGCATGGGCACTCCATCACAGGAGAGGCAATCTCATCAGATGCAAACTGCTAATTTTGTTTTCTGTAGGAATTTAGATTTAATAATTTTCCTCTCCTAATTTCAAATTTATTTAATAGCCAGGAATCTCATTACTGTTTACATTTCAGAGATTCCTGTGGGTTTTGTAGTTGTCATTTGGACCAGTATATTGAGAAAATAAAACGTTCATGAAGTTACTGAAGAAGGCCTTTCTACATCATGACGCTAGATCCTGTTTCCAGTCTCAAACCTTTGAACCTCCATCTGATTGAAATTCCTTTGTGAAGGTTTGGGGCAGGATGAAGCTGCATGCTCTGAACTCATGGGGAATTCTGCTCTTTCCTGTGAAACCCCTTGTTTTATTTACGCTACTGCCAAGTTTGTAGCACGGGTTCATTCATCTTTGAGAGGCATCCTCTCATATAAAATAATTGTTTTCTCCCTCTCAAAGTCAGTATCAGTTAACAATGTTGGGAAAACTGAGCAAACCTAATAATTTTGATTCATAATGTAGCCATTAGGGACTAGATGGAGAATAAAGTCATTTTATTCATCTGAATTGTATGAAATCACCATTTTTGTAGGTCAAAAAAATTGAGCATAAGCTAATTTATATAGCTTAATCTAAAACCAACTGTTTTATAATTTGATATTAATTATATTTATTTATATAGAGGAAATATAGCAATGTATAATCACCTCTATTTGCAGAAGGGCCTGAAGTACCCACTAAAGGTTATTACTTCCCTTGGAATGAGTTGGGTTGTTTCAGGGATAATCAGAATCATTCCACAGTTGCATAAGAGACCAGCTTTTTTGTTGTTGTTGGTGGTGGTTTTTTTTAAGATTTTATTTATTTATTTTTAGAGAGGGAGGGGAGAAAGAGAGAGAGAGAAACATCAATGTGCAGTTGCTGGGGGTCATGGCCTGCAACCCAGGCATGTACCCTAACTGGGAATCGAACCTGCAACACTTTGGTTCCCAGCCTGCGCTCAATCCACTGAGCTACACCAGCCAGGAGACCAGCTTTTTAAATGTTTGCACCATGATGCAGCATATAACCATCACTGTGTAATTAAAAACAATATATACAATTTTTTATTGAATTTTGGGGGTGGCATTGGTTAATAAAATTATATAGGTTCCAAGTGTACGAATCTATAATACATCATCTATATATTGTATTGTGTGTTCACCACCCAAATTCAAATCTCCTCCTGTCACCATTTACCCATCCCTGTACCCTCATTATTCCGCCTAACCCCTTTCCCTCCTGTAAGCACCATACTTTTTCCTCTGTCTATGAGAGTTTTTCTTTTTTGTTTAATCCCTTTACCTTTTGCACCGAGCCCCCAAACTTCCCCCCAACACTCTGTTTTCTGTACCTATGATTTTTTTCTATTTTGTTTATTTATTTACTCATTAGATTCCACATTACATGAAATCATATAGTATTTGTCATTCTCTGACCATCTTATTTCACTTATTAAAATACTCTCCAGGTCCATCCACATTGTCAGATAAAGTAAGATTTCCTTCTTTTTTATGGTCAAGTACTATTCTAATGCATAAATGTACCACTGATCTTTTTATCCACTCATCTACTGATGGACACATGCTTTTGTATCTTGGCAATTGTAAATAATGCTGCAGTGAACATAGGGGTGCTTATGTTCTTTTGAATTAGTGTTTTGGGTTTCTTCAGATATATTCCCAGAAGTGGGATCACTAGGTCAAAAGGCAGTTCCGTTTTTAATTTTTTGAAGAGACTCCATACTGTTTTTCACAGTGCCTGCACCAGTCTGCATTCCCACCAACAGTGCCAAAGTGTTCCCTTTTCCCCACATGCTCGCCAGCACTTGTTGTCCATTGATTTATTGATGACAGTCATGCTGACAGGTATGAGGTGGTATCTCATTGTGGGTTTTTTAAAGATTTTATTTATTTATTTTTAGAGAGGGAAGAGAAGGACAGAGAGAGAGAGAGAAACATCAATGTGCAGTTGCTGGGAGCCATGGCCTGCAACCTAGGCATGTGCCCTAACTGGGAATCGAACCTGCAATGCCTCGTTCACAGCCTGTGTTCAATCCATTGAGCTATGCCAGCTGGGGCTCATTGTAGTTTTAATTTGCATTTCCCTGATGATTTGCTGGGCATCTTTTCATGTCTATTCGCCATCTGTGTGTCCTCTTTGGAGAGGTGTCTATTTAGGTCCTTTGTCCATTTTTTAATTAGAATGTTTAGCTTTTTTTTGGTGTTGAGATGTATAAGTTTTTTATAAATTTTAGATATTAACCCCTTATCAGATGTATCATGGAAAATATGTTCTCCCATGCAGTGGGATGTCTTTTCATCTTGTTGATGGTTGCCTTTGCTGTGCGAAAACTTTTTAGTTTGATGTAGCCCCATTTGTTTTTCCTTTTGTTTCTCTTGTTCAAGATGTACCAGAACAAAATATTTTTATGAGAAATGTCTAAGACTTTACTGCCAATATTTTCTTCTAGTACTTTTATGGTTTCAAGTCTTACATTTAAGTCTTTAATTCATTCGAGTTTATTCTTGTGTATGGTGTAAGAAATTGGTCTAGTTTCTGTTTCTGCATCTATCTGTCCAACTTTACGAACACCGTTTATTAAATAGACTATCTTTATTTCATTGTATGTTCTTGCCTCCCTTTTCAGATACCAATTGACTATAAAGCTGTGGACTTATTTCAGGTTCTCTATTCTGTTCGAGTGATCTATATGTCTGTTTTTATGCCAGTAGCATGATGTTTTGATTACTATGACCTTGTACTATAGTTTGATATCAGGCAGTGTGGCACCTTCAACTTTATTCTTCTTTCTCAAGATTACTGGGGCTATTCAGGGTCTTCTGTAGTTCCATATAAATTTTTGGAATATATGTTCTACTTCTTTGAAATACTCCATTAGTATTTTGATAGGAATTGCATTAAATCTATGCAATTCTTAAATGTAGCTACAAAGCATATATTTTTGTTTTCCAGTAAATTCGAATTATTTAATTATTGAATGGTTTCACTCTACATTCAATGTTATGTTTTCTTTTATGATTTTAATAGAAATTCAAGTTAGCTATATGAATTTAGATAAACAAAAAAATAATGTTTAAGCATCTCAGTTTCAGTCTTTTCATTTATAAATAATTTTTGGTTGCTAAGTAGTAAGTACAGGGGATAAAAACTTTTAATCATACTAAGGCTGGGCCCCAAAGGACTCTGCAGTTGATTTTAAAGCAGCGCTCCCTGCAAACTTATCCCCCTTCTAGCTTCTGTACTCACAGCTTTTTGTTGGCAAATTACTTCATATTCTTTTTTGATATGAGTTGGAGCTGGCCAGAAGTGGCTCATGAGAGCCAGTCGTTAAATCGGGAACCTTGAGAGATGGTTGTTAGACCACAGCTAGTTTGAAATAGGTCATGGTGGCAAGTGCTATCTATGTTCTTTGTTTTTATTTTTGTCATAGAGACAATATACCAGCATGCCACCGGAATTCGTATGGCCGGCAGGTCAGGGAGCTTTACTTCTGATGACACATATACAGTTAATGAAAAGCTCAATACAGAGCTCTGAAACCTTGTCCCCATCTAGTTGGGACAGGAGGAGATGCTGGACAACTGTAACTTGGCTGAAAGCACTTTCAAAATTGAAAATGAACACACGTAGTTTAGAGATCTTGCTCAATTTTGTACCAGGAATGCTGGGAACTTTGCAGGGGGATGAAATGAATTTATTCACCACTTTCAACGTGCCTTGCTTTGATAAATAGTATCATATGTTAATTCTCACATGGATCCTGTGAGGTTATTTTTTTTCTTATGTGTCTGTTTCTTTAAAAATCTTACTTACAAAACACAGTTCAAAGCCCAAGTGGGTTACATGACTAGTAACTGGTACTCACAGGGAGTCAAACCCCGGCTCCACTGACTTTAAAGCTGCCCTCCTGCCCCCTCCCTGTTGCCCAGACAACAGCCTGTGATGAGTAGGACCAATAACTTCAGTGACATCAGTCCTATCCCTTGACACAGCTTCCCCCAGATGCACTAACACACATTGAAGAGGCAAGAAATTTAATATAACTTCATAGGAAAAGTTATTTAATATCTTTGGAGTTTATTATCATGAAGTACTAGATAAATGTGGAACACTATAATTTAATCATCTCTGCATGTTAACATCTCTCCACACCCTTCCTACTGTTCCCCACTTTCAGACCAGTTTTTGAAATATTTATGTCCTTTGAGGCAAGAAACAATACAGTAAGAGCTCTACTTTCATCTGTAATTTAAGATACAAGATGGACAGACAGTAGTATTTAGCCTCATATTATTAAATATCTGCAACGAACAAAAAAGACTTCTAATTATCCAAATGCCACTGAGTAGAAAATTTAAAGGCCTGTATTGAATGACCCTAGTCATTAATCCTTAAAAAAAAAAAAAAGAAAGAAAAAGAAAAGAAAAATCAGTGTGCTTAGAATGCTATTTGGTGACTTTTGGTCATTTGCCTTTCCCAGTAAGAGTGAGTGGCTGTATCACACGATCTTTACATAACTTTCTGATGTACACAATAATAAAAAGGATACATAAAGGAAGGAATCAGTAAGTCATCCCTGACCTAATTATTGCAAAGAGAATGTGTTTAAAAATGTTTTTGTATTTTTTCCATTGCCATTTTGTCCCCTTATACCTCCCCCTCCCCCCAGCAATCACCACACTGCTGTCCATGTCCATGAGTCCTTTTTCCTTTTTGCTTGGTCCCTTCATCACCTTACCTCCCCTCCTCCCTCGCTGTCATCCTGCTCTCCATCTATGAGTCTGTCCCCAGTTTCCTTGTTACTTTAGTTAGCTCATTAGATTCCCCACATGAGTGAAGTCATATGGTGTTTGTCTTTCTCTAACTGGCTTATATAACTTAGCATAATGTTCTCCAGGTCCATCCATGCCATCACAAAGGGTAAAATTTTCTTCTTTTATTATGGCCGAGTAGTATTCCATCATGTAAATGTGCCATAATTGTTTTATCCCCTCATCTACTGATGGACATTTGTGCTGCTTCCCTATCTTGGTGATTGTAAATAATGCTGCAGTGAACATAGGGGTCCTTATGTTCTTTCACATTAGTGCTTTGGATTCCTTTGGATACATTTCCAGAAGTGGCATAGCTGGGTTAAAAAGAATGTTTTTAAAGTGACCTACAAGCAGCTCATGAGTGAGAAACTATTTTTTCAAGCATTTCAATATTTCATATGAATCATAAATCTTAGAGCAAAAAAATATATAGTTCAGCCAGAATTCATGAATAAAATAAACTTTCATTTTAAAGAGTAGCAATGTTTACCTGAAATAGGTTTCCTGTAACGTGACAAACTGGGTAGACAAGACAAAGGCTGCAATCTTCTTTGCTACCAAGAAGTGTATTCCGATTTATTTCAGGGAAGAATTCAGTGTTTTTTCTTTATTTTTTGTAAACATCAGACTCAGTGTCTTCAATTAAGACAGTGATTTAGGATGGAAGTGTTTACTTGTTAGAGCCATATCATTTTAAATGTGTTTCAATATTTCAAACTTATTTTGAAACCAAAGATAACAGATAGTAAGTGCAGATAAAAAATTAAAAAGAGAATAAATATTAAGATGGCCTTTTGGTTATGCTTCTTCCAATGTTCTCCTAGACTACTTCCTTCACACTGTTAAGAAATTGAGAAGAAAAATTAAACCATGGACCAGTGTTACAATTGTATGTGATGAGTGTCTGTGAGAAATAAATATACTTCCAATCTGTGGTTTTACAACCCCCCCAAAAAAGAAAATTGTGCCATAATTGTTATTATGCCATAGTTGTTACTTGCTTGACATTTACTTAAATGTATTCTTTATTAATTTTAAATTTGCCAGAGTTTGTTATTGGCCCACCCCGCTTCGTAAGCACCCAGCTTGTAAACATCAGAGCCTGGTGACTTGCGCACTGTAGCCAGCCCTCCTCCTGACACCATGGACTCCACTAGCTCCCTTCAGTACTGCCCTTCCCAGACTGCTCCGTTCTTACTCCAGGGAGCTCAGGACCGCACCTTGTGGAAGTTACGGAGAACCAAGTTCAAACAGAGTTGTTGTTGTTGTTTTTCACTCCAGCTTATTTCATTTGAGTTTAGGTGATCATTCTCCTTCTTTCAAGTGTACTATCACTTTTTAGCATGCCTCTTTTTTTCTTCAAACTTTTGCCCGATTCCTCAGGAGATATTAATCCTTCTATCTGTGACTTCTTTGTTACTTTCCTCATAGCATGTGTGAGCCAAAATCAGGCTCATGCCATGTCTTCTGAACATGATAATGCTATTGATATGCTGGCAACAAGGAAATGGAAAATACTATGATTTACTGGGGGGAGAGTAGAGGGTGGAGGGATGGAGCAAAAAGGAAAAAGAACTCATGGACGTGGACAACAGTGTGGTGATTGCAGGAGGAGGGAGTATAAGGGGGATAAATCATAATGGAAAACAATACAATAAAAAAATAAAGTGGAATTTGATTAAAGCAAGAACCATTCCCATTAAAATACTTATTCATTAATTCATTCACCAACTTTTCATTGGGCGTATTCTAAATTTTAGACATTGTTGTTGACACCAGGAATCTTGTGGCAAGGAAGAGCAAGAAAGTGTGTGAGCTTAAGTTCTAGGGAGCTAAAACCACATTAATCAAATAATCAAACAAATAAATGGAACCTTCGAACTGACTAAGCATTATCAGAAAAAGCACATAGCCCATGAAAATATTACATATATTTCCATTTCATTTTCTTGAGCTTAAGCAAATAGATAAGCATATAAAATAGTTTTCTGAGTCCTTTTATAAATTTCATACCTAGTTTAATCATTCATTTGTATGCAACAGTTCACCAACCTCCACTCCATGTCCCTGTGACCCCTCTAAAAAAAGACACCCTGTGTAGGCTGGAACCATGTTTGCCATCTAACCCTCTCTTATATAAGGTTCATTTCTAAAAGGAGCTGAAGTGGAACTCTCACAAATTTTCCTGTGGACTTTATTGGAGCCCTATGCAGGTGCTTTAGCCTCTAACTGTACCTTAATTTCTAAGTGTCTGCAAAATTAGCCCCTGAATCCATGCAATAGGACTCAGCTGTGCCATGCACCGCCTCCTGTGCCCAGCCAGCCACCATTGCCATCTGCAAACATTTGTGAATACCATATGTATAGGCCATCATGCCAATGATGTAGCATAAAAACGATCGTATTTGCCTCTCTCTAGGATATACTCCTCACTTAACAGCAAGACCCATCTGCACTGTGTTTCTCCACCTTACAACATAATATACGTAGGATTTCTTTAAAATCTCAGTCGAGAGGGTTTAGTAGATAGGCATGGCAAGCGTGACATGAACTGTGTATTTGAAGTCAAGTGATGGGAACATTGGATTCATTATACTATTCTAATTTTTTGGTTGTGCAATTATTTTTTATAGCATCCTTTCTTAAATATAATCCACATACCATATAATTCACCCATTTAAAGTTACACAGCCATCACAACTATTACAACATTGAATCAGCACTGAAAAAGATCCTGTCCCCTCTAGAAATCACCCTTTATTTTCCTTCTGTCTCTCGATGCATCAGCCATAGACAGTCTCCAATCTACTTTCTGTATCTATGATTTGCCTGCTTGGCACAGTTCCTATAAATGCAATCACACACCATTTGGTCTTTTGTAAGTGGCTTCTTTTACGCAGCAAAATGTTTTCAAAGTTCATCCATGTTGTAGTATGTATTATCAATACTTCATTTCTTCTTATGGTCAAATTATGTTCCAATGTTGAATATAGCACATTTTGTTTATCCATTCATCATATTCAGATGCTGGGCATTTGATTCATTTCCACTTTTTTTCTATAATGAATAATGCTACTATAAACATTTGTGTATAAGATATTTTAGTTAAAAATTGACTGAAAAACCCTATGCAAAGCAATTATTTAAGTTCTCATTGGGCCCAAAAAGAACAACCCAAGGTCTCCTTTGAAGATGAGTATTGACTGGTCTTTCATGTTTGTGATAAAAGATCAATAAATATTTTCATTTCTAAGGCATGAATATTTAATAAAGCTGATTAGAAATGGGACCATATTTTATCTGTGGCTACCTAGGACCTTCATTCTCATGCCTACTGTTCTGATGGTTAATAGCTTATTCTGAACTACTTGCATGTCTTCCAGGGAAACAGAAGAGCAGTTACATTCAAATGATCACTGGTCAGCTCCTCTCCGCGTTGTATAATTGAAGGAGAATTCATTACCATTGCTTACAACAAAACTCCCTAAAAATATTTTATTGAATTGATTTCCATCTCAATTTTAATAGACTAAGTATTCTGAATTTTTTTCTTTATAATCCAGTAGTGCTCATGTAGATATCATTTTAGGTAATCAGCCATAATGTAATCAGTAATTAAAATTATAGCCAACTACAGGTGCTGTTAATTGTTAATCGATTAGGTACAGAATGATTGCATATCTAATTGAACTACTGATTGAAGTATTGATAGTTACCCATATTTTTTTTTCCAAAAGGAAACTACCTCTTACTGTCCTTAAATTGAAATGAGATATTGAGAATGTGTTCCCAAGTACCATCTGAGTCGATTTTCTGAACTTTTGCGGGAAATGGACCTACTCTTTCTGCATGTGTAAATATCATTGGTACAGTTGATCAGAACTGACCTGACTATTGAATGTATCTGTGAATTTTAATTGGCTTATTTGCATATGCATAGGCAAAATTCTGCAGATGGGTCTGAGTACCTGGATTAGGCAAATTCGGGGACCGTTATATAGTAGTGGAACAGTCATTAAACACTGAGAGAATCCCTGTTTGGCCAGGAGGCTGCTGGCAATATCACTGTCGACCTGCTGATCAGCCTGTACAGGAATTAATTAGGTCACATATTTATAGCAATTTGGTGGTTAGAATATCTGCATGCCAAAAAATATGTTGACATGTATTCCTTTAGAAAAGCGATTGCTGAAATTCATAAGACAGGCTAACATAGAAAGGAAAATTTTGCCTATATCATAATTAAAACATTTTTTTTGCTCTTCAATCATTGAATCACATCAGTAGCAGGAAACTTATCAAGAATAAGCAAGGCTGGGTCATATTATTTGCATTTCATGATTCATCAAATATTGACCATCCTATTATTTGCATTTCATGATTCATCAAATATTGACCGGTGACAGGCATAAACTCTGAATATAAAGCCAGAATCTATTCTCCCATAAAGAGACCATAGTATGGGGGTCTAACTATCTTAATAGATTTGGTAATGCCAGTCTACCAACAGCATCATAGCACCTGTCACCGGAACAGCCCCTGCTGTTCAAGGAAAGTGTGTGAAGTGTGTACACCTCTATTCCAGCACCATGCCAGGTGCAGAGCAGCAAGCCTTTCACAAGTTTAATGAATAAATTAATAAAGCATTGCATGCAAATAATAGCAAGATTTGTTTTGGGCATTAATCCAAAGAGAACAGATCATTAACAATCCAAAAATGTTATTTAATTACAATTTTTAAAATTAGCAATGTAATTATGAGACCGCTTGATTATTTTTATGTCAATGATGTTTCCGACATAAAAAGCATGAAGACCTCTTCTGTTGGCTGCAATTCACCTGTTAGATGAAGTAAGAATTTTCAAGTGTAGGCTGAGATAAGCAGAAGAAACCTGGGGGAAAACCCACATTGAAAATTTCACTCAAAGACTCCTCTTTTCAAAACAATGACAGTGGTGACAACTGTAATTGAACAACAATAAAATAATTATTTAAAAAGAAGGAAAAAATGGCAATGGGTTTTAGGCTGTATATTCTAGAATAGGGGCTCTGGAAAATTGAGCAAATATCATTTTTATACAAAGTAGCAGAAGTAAACAACAAAAGGACCACTATTTTATTACGCTGTCTAGTTGTATGGGATGCCATTTATAGAAACAGTGTGCATGACATTATTTTTAATCCAGCAACTGTATTGACACCTGGACACTTACGGTTTAAATATGAAGTGTAATTAGTAATTCATATTATTGGCCTGTCTTCTGGCATTCACTGAAGCTCAAAACTGAGAACACTTCCTCTTCATCCTTGAAAGCATATTTCTCAGACCTTCATTTCTGACAAGAAAGGACCGCGGAACAATTGTGAATCTTGAAGCAGCCAGCTGTTAATATGAGTTATGTGAATCTGACCTGTAATCTCACCTGACATTTGGAACTCAAACATTTTCCCCTTTTTCTCCAACACAATTAAAATATTTAGTCTCGCTTCATTTTATGAGACATAAATAGCTATGGAAGTACTCTGTAATTACTGTACATTGTAACAAATGACCTCATAAATACATTGTAATGTCCCATGTAATTACATGGGAAGTCGTGTCTTTGAGATGGCTGCTCTGAGATCGTAAGCCTGCTGGTTTAGGAGATTAATTACTTAAGGGCCTAATCTGACAGTCTGTGTGAAGACAGGCCTCTGTTATGTAGCCACTTTTGCATTTTCAAAATTTCATAATAAGACTTTACTTCCCTATGTAATATAAACTCAGTTGTATGTGTTTATTCCTGAATATTGACCATGTCTAAATTTTAATATACATAAAAACCAAAAAAGAATAATTCTGTACATAATGAAACTCATTTACAATCATGTTTCTTCCATCAAACATTAGATAAACAATGTATCTTTTGTGACAATAATTTTAAAGGCCCCAGTTTTATTACTCTAAAAAGAGTTTTTGAGTATAGGCTCTAAAAATTATGGTTTTTATTCTCTTACTGAGCATTGTACAACCTTCAAACTAATGTTTCATCTTTTATAAACCAAGTTGGTGTATCATGATCATTTTAGAAGAAGTGTATTATTGCAGTACCCTGAGATCTGACTGGTTATTCCTGATAAAAGCACTTTATCCCATATATGAAAGAATTTTCATGTGGCACAAACCAGTACTTAAACTCTTATCTCTTTGCCTCAGGATGCTTATATATCTGGTGAAATCAATTATTCTGGAGTTGCGCCATTCACCTGCTGCTCAACTAGCACGTTGCTTTCTGTTCTACAACAAAAAGAGGAATGGGAAATAAGTGGACACTGTATTTTCTGCCTTAAATTATATGTGGGTCTATTTCCTTGTGCCTTGCACGGGTTTGATTTTGCATATAATGCAACTGATGTATTTGTGTTCTGGCTTTCACTGTAGTTCCTGCGTCAAGGCTATTATATTGCTTTTAGCAGTTTTATTTAGTAGAAACGAACAGTCTGAGAAAGGGCCTAGTGATCTGAAAGAGTTAATGATCCTCTCTAAACAGCTAGCTTACTTCCAGGCAATGACTTAGGCACTGGAGAATAAAGTCTATTGATACTGACAAATTCTGAAATCTATTACTCGTAAGATCACTTTATCATGAACTCTAGGGAACAACCAAATTGCTTTTTTTTGTAATGGAATTTTGTCGAAATGTGAATACCCTCTTGAAATTGCATTCCTAGTTTCTAAGATCTAGAAGAAAACAGGCCTGACTGCTAGGCTATGCATATCACATTATCACATGAAAATGTGCCATTTTAAACCCAGGAGTTTACAAAAAAGAAGATACTAGGTGCACACCTGTTCTACCTCTTCCTCTTTTTTTCCTTTAGAGACCATATTCTGTGGTTGGAGGTGATTTTCTCAGTTAGTTGAGGAGTATTTGGTTAACTTTTTTAGTTGACTGAGAAAGACTGGCTAGCGGGAAAGATTAAATGATTTTTCCTAAAGTAATAAAAACCATGCATAGTTACATATTTGAGAATCAACTCCAACAGGGTTTTGATAATCAATGGAGAAATCAATGTTTCTATGGGCCGCCCATCAGAATACGGTGAAATCTGCCATAAAGAACCCACGCTGTTCACACATTGCAGTGAAAGATTTTTGAATGACCAAGAAAGTTATTTTCCAAGATAAAGTGTAACTTAGTTGTTGTGATGTAATGAGGTGTTCATGAAGATAATTCAGTCTCAATGATAATCATTTATTCATTTATTTTTATATCTTCAATGTCCAATCACGTAAGGCCAAAGTGACCTCATGACTCAATTCTGTGAAAAAATTGCTTCACTGTTCAGTGCCTTGTCTGTACTTTAAAACAGATGTGCATACTACTACTAAAAATAATAATAACTACTACAAAATAACAGAAAAGTAGAACTTTGACTTTCACAGTGTTTTGAGGTTTCTATGTTTCTTCTCATTCATCACCTCTAAACAACAAACAGATGGGAGAGAGGGATGATCATGAGATCCACAATTGACGCCATTAGGTAAATGACTCCTAATGTCACTTAACAAATTACAGAAAAGCTGAGAGTGGAAGATTATGCTTCCTGTAATCTATGTCATTCTTCTATATGTAGGATACTATTCTCTCTCTAAACAACAATTTGAAACTGCATGCTAGACAGAACATCTAATAAAATTTTCTAAGCACATAGCTATATGACTTAAGGAGATCTTAGTATATGCCCATGCCCCTGTGCCTAGGATTTGAGCTTTATTTACCATTTGCAGTTAATTCTTAAAAGCCATCTCACGTGTATTGTATGGAAGGGGCATGCAAGTTTGGGGCCAGATTTGAATTAGCTGCATCACAAGAGAAGATTCTACAGGCCACACTCAACTATTCCACATTTTTCCTAATAGAACTCTGAACCTCATCTTTAAATGACCCAAGAAATATTTGTAAAATGTTATATTGAAACTACACAAAATACCAGCCTACCAGAGTACCAAGTTGTCAGTATACCCTTGGCGCCCTTTGTCTCCACACACAATGATAGATCGGGAACCTCACAGTGAATATTTGGAAACATATTTGACCTTCGCTTACTGGTTCAAGGCCCTTGTGCTGCTAAAATGAAGTGGGTTAGGTTAAGTTATTAGCTTCCCCTTTTTGCCAAGGTTGAATTCTCAGAATTTGATTCAAGGAACAAAGTGGTAGCATATCAATTTCCCAGCATCGATTTAGTTGTAGCCCAGTTTAAGTTAGCTAAGACCTATACAAATGGACCACATAGGAAATGGGGCACATACCATATGATATTTCTCACTGCGTGTGAATTTAAAAAATAAATCTGATATGTGCTCATTGTATATACCCAGACACAATAGATCTACAGTGAATGAGTATGGCATTCTGAGCCAGTGTCATGGGGGTTGTGCCCCCAAATCCAGGAGTAAGTATGGTGATTAGGGATGTTCCTTCAGGAAATCTGATCACAGTATGCACGGAATCAGTGGGAGATGGTAGTTGTGCCTGGTGAGAGGTGCCAGAAAGAGCTTTGGCGGGTGATTCAGAAGGCCAGTAGTTTGGGGCGGATCAGAGTATGAAAGCAGGTAACATATGGAGAGATTCAGAGAGACAGGTAAATCTTGTTGGGGAAGTCAGGCAGCCCCTGACAGGCTCATGGACTAGCTGCAGGAGAACTTGGCCTTGGGTGTCTTAGAAGTCTTTAATGAACCAGATAGAGTAGCATCGCAGAAGAACATTCGTAAACACACATGCTGGCGTCCCTACCAGAGAAACCCAGGTACTGAAACTGGAACCCAACTCAAAGTGGATTTGCAGTATTTGATTGGAAGTTGAGCCACCTGAGAAATTGTCCCAGGGTGGCTTAGCATATTACATAACCAGGGCAGGATTTTTCCAGAGTAGGTGGAGTCAAGCTCAATTTCTGTAAGAAGTCTGACTAGCACTAGCTGTGAAGAGCAGCAGGCCAGCAAGGCAGGGACAAGGGGAAGACTGTCTTTATTTTGGAAGACTATTTTTAGTTTGTTTAAACTAAACAGACCTATTGGTGAAGAAATGTGTGTGTTATTTCAAAGTCATTAAATAAGATTACAACAGGTTAGCTTTCATTTTTTGAAAAACAAAGCAGCATTTTTTGCCAGAATTTAAGGAAGTTTTATAAAATTTTATTTAATATTAAACATAATTTATAGATAACCACATTTATAAAATTGCATGTATATTTAACTCACAATTTATGTGTTACTAGCAGACTTCAGTCTAGAAATGTGTTATACAAAGTACTTGCTAACATGGCTTTAGGTCATTTTGAATAACAGTTGCCTACATGATCTCAAGAATGCCAATTTTAGTATGCTACCCGAATTTCTAACTTCACTTATCACAACAGATTGCATATTTATGATAGTGAAGTCAAAACATGCCAAGTCCTCAAGAATAATATATAACTGAAGGGAAAATAGAGATCTTTATAACATCTTACTGACATTTTATCAAATCCATACTGGTTGGTATCATCCAGTATATAGGTTTACAAAAAAGCAAATCAGTTTTTGGACATTGTCCTCACAGTTATAAACACAACAGAGTTTAAAGTACTCTTTTATTAGTAAATTAATTCCTATTCCAATTTAAAATTCAACTAGACTTCAGATGATCAATAGAAATATTTACCAAGTGTGTTTACAAATGTCAAAGGTTAAATATTGTGCTGGTATTGTATAATTTTGATATCATTATTTATTCTAAATGATAGAATTAAAAATGCCCTCCCCGGCGCGAACTAGAGCATTATCAATATGGATAGCCTTTGTTCCTATATTCTCCATGAGTTGTCACTTATTGACGCTGCCAGCAGGTCGAGTGAACATTTTTCTGCAAGTGGATTGTTTTTCCGATTGCCTCCTCCCAGTAAATGCGCCATCATCTACTGAGTTGCTAATGCCAGAAACCTTAGGAGTCGTCCTTAATGACTTTCCTCCTTTACACTTGACATTTGATAAATCACCAAGTCCTATCAAGTCTGCTTCCAAAAATATATATTACAGCTCGTCACTTGTTTGCATTTTTCTCATCTCAGCCTTACTCCTTGGCCTCTTTTTTTACCACTCGTGCCTGAAGGTTCTATTGGCTACAGTAAGAAATGTGAACAGTATTCTACAGAGTAAATTGGTCAATAAATATTTATGGAAGAAAAGGCGTTTTAAACATGTTGCTAGGTAGCATAGCTCTCTCAGTGTTCCTTTTGTATACAGAGGAAAACTGAAGTCAATACACAAATAACTAGGTCCATATTCTGAGTGTTGTTACTGTAAATGGCTTTGCTTACTTCTTTCCTACCCATGTTCATTTTTGCCTTTCTTTACTCGCCCCCTCCCCACGCCCCATCTCCTAATCTCTTGATTTCTCACCTTCACCTCTTTCATTTCCCTTTTGTTCTTGAAGTATTTACAATTTATTGCATAATAATTAGGCACCAGCTCTCTGATGAAATTTCCAAGTGTATTCCCATTATCTCTTACAATCCAAAACACAATCCTTTGAGGTAGGCGCTCTCATTAGCTCATATTGCAGATGAGACAACGTGGGCTCAGAGAGCTTAAGTGGTTCATTTACTCGTAAGGAAGAGGGCTGATATGTGTGTGAGCGGTTAGACACTGGAGGCATGGGAATCAATTAGGTGTGGCAATATTTTGAGCAATGATTAATTAAGGTCTGACCTAGGACACTGGCAGAGGGAAGGTAAATCAGGGGACAGATGGGGGATACAATGAAAAGGTTCTGTGAAGTGCCGATAGGCACTCTTTAATAAAAATCCCTTGGGCCTCACGGAAAACGTATTTGATTCTTCAGGCAACTTTACAGGAGATTCAACAAGTCACCAGAAATTCAGAACAGAAAGAAGGGGCAGAGTCGAGAATTGATTTTCATTTTAATTTCATGATCCTTAGATTCCTGCTGTTTCAAGCAAGGCATTCTTCTCTGCGGCTAGGACCTTCCTTGGCATGATGCTCCGCAATCCTGTCCTGGGGGAATGCTGTCCAGATAAAACCACTGCGAATGTTTTTAAAGGCTCTTTACTAAAGAAGCTGAATGTGTTGTGAGAGGAGTTTGTCTTCCCTGCAGTTTACTCTGAAGAGAATGAGAAAAATGTCAGTGTGCAATCGGTTATGTGGAAATAAAAATAGGAGGTTGTGAAATGTGGTTTCTGAGAAAAGTTGAGGCATTGGGCTTTTCGGGGTTTTTTTTTCTCTTTTCTTACTTACTGTTCATATCCACCTAGAGTGAAGTAAAGATAAAGGGATAAATTAATGGGGGGCATGGAAGGATAATACCACATCACCAAACTGGAAGGGGCTACCTCAGAACATGAGGAAACAAAAGCCAAGGAGACTCCTTCTGTCCAATCAGTAAACCTGGCTGCTCTCCACCATGCTGTTTGTACACTAATTTATTTTTTAATGGCAATCAAAATGGGAATGGAGGAACTTGGGGAGGCTCAGTTTTACAGTTTTTCTTTTTTTCCAAATCTGAAAAAAAAGAAAGTGAAATTATTCTTTAATTCACTGCAAACAGTGAAAAGGATTAATTTCTCCTTCTCAAGTAATAAAAAGGCCAAAAGTGAAGTCACAGCTACGAGAATTGATTTTTCAAAAGTCAAAGGTCATTTGTTAAGTACTTTTAATAAAAGTCATTACCCAGCCTTCCCATGAAGACTAGGTCATATTACACAAATGTACCCATCACAGTGACAGCTTTCGGAGGATTGGTGAGGGAGCAGGCAATGAGTCTGAGTAACTGAGCCCCGGCAGAACAGATCTTATATAGGAAAGAAATACATTAGACCATTAAATAAAAAACAGTAGCTGGACACTTTCATTCAACTTCCAAAATCAATATGATTTGGGATATCCAGCCACATCATCTGCAGAAGAAGTTACACAGGCAGAAAGTAAGCACCAGGGTTTTTGCCATCTGCTGGTGTTTGCTCGAAATCAATGTGAAAGCATAAAAGATGCTAATAGGTTTAGCTGCTACCCACCTATGAGGACGAACAACATGACAGAATTACTTTCAAAAATGAATAATAACCACTGAGAGGGTTAACCTACTGGCATGTAGGATGTATAAATGATTCTTTTAATTAATTGCTGTAGTCACTGATATTAAGGTACTGGCTACGTGGGAATAATTTATGTAATCACTGGAAATCCCCAAATATGATAAATAAAAATTAATTATGTCCAAACTAAATATTTTTCATGTAGTCATTAGTATAATTAAGTTCTTCAGCTTATAAAGTGATTATAGTCATTTGGTAGACATACTAAGCACAGCTCTTCCCCCTTTTTAAGTTCGTGCATTGAAATTTCAGTCACTTATAAGACAGATGAGCAGTCACTCAGTGAAGCCATAGCAAAGGATTACTGGAAACCATAGATTTTGCCTCTTCGTCTAAGATTTAATACCTCCATACATATTTTTATTTTCTATTTGAAATTAATTTTGACTTTTTATTTATTTTTAATTATTTTACTGTCGTTCAACTACAGTTGTCTGCAGTTACCCCTCAACACTATCCCCCACCCCAGCCATCCCCGCCTCCCTCCCCGGCTTCCACCCTCCCCTTGGTTTTGTCCACGTGTCCTTTACAGTTGTTTCTGGAAACTCTTCCACCCTGCCCACCCCCAGTTTTGACTTTTTAAAAAACAAGCTTGTAGTCCTTAGAAAATGATGCCTTTTTAATTTGCCAAAAGCTACTTATGGGAAGGTCTACTGGATATAATAAAATCTCATTACTTAAATTCAGTTTTATTCCTTTCAAGAATATTTTGTATGAGAATTTAGGTGAGTAGAATGGCCAAGTAGACACTCTATGATTATT
Organism: Phyllostomus discolor; assembly: GCF_004126475.2. Lineage (NCBI taxonomy): Eukaryota > Metazoa > Chordata > Mammalia > Chiroptera > Phyllostomidae > Phyllostomus > Phyllostomus discolor. Next base: position 14,838,141 of record NC_040911.2, on the reverse strand, counting down.
ATAGTATTAAACGATAAAAAGAACATTAGACTCAACAGCTGGATAATCTTCTAGTGACGGTACAAGGTGACTTCTGGGCATTCACTTGACTCTGTGCCTCAGTTTCCTCCTTTGTAAAACCGCTCCATCATGATGATATCTGGTATGACTACCTTGAAGTGCTGAAAAATAAAAATGAGTAGCGGAATATAACTGGAAGGTATAAATAGTCATTAAATCTTATTTTCTTTTATAAAACAAAACTTGAAAGCAAAGAACATGTTACACATGTGTGCATGGGGGGATAGTAGGGAGTGAGTGAGTCTGTGTGTATTTAAGGCCGTGGGTTCTTTGGGAGTCAGAGACAACATATCATTATTTTGTATTGTTACATTAGTTTATATCCTAAAGAACTTAGCCAGCCAAATGAATTGTGTATTTTTGTCAAAATTAGATGACTAGGAATACTGCCAAACTATAAGAATGAATTTCATTTGGTTCTAAAGGGAAAAATCCCTATCACTTCCTGCCTCTCTGTTTACACTTGGATTTCAGTCATTCTTTTAGTCTGTCCTGTTTTTCATCCTTTCTCCAATGTTTTCACTTACACCTCTTACTTTACAGAGCATCAAAGTAAGCTGGCTGCCTCCTCCATCAGGAACACAGAATGGATTTATCACTGGCTACAAAATTCGACACAGAAAGACAACCCGCAGAGGAGAGATGGAGACGCTGGAGCCCAACAACCTCTGGTACCTGTTCACAGGTCAGTGTGCGCATGGCAGGGCCTTGCGCATTTTCGGTGAATTAAATGCGTTGGGAATGAAATACATTCTCACTTCAAAGGAACATTCTTTTTATTTCCTGACAGGTGACATTTATTGGTCTGAACAAGAATACCTGTTATATTTTGAACATAGTATTTTCTATAATGCTTTCTCTATATATTTTGTTTCTGGATCATTATCTTAATAAATGCATCATAGATTTTTTTATCCATATTAGTTTCTCAGCATTGCTGATTCAGCATGGCTCCTGTGGTCAAATCACTTTTAAATTGTAAACTAATAACTCTTAAAAGTCATCTAATCAAATGGTGCCAAGCTTAAGCCACTTGGATCTCTGTTCTGCCATCTCCAGGGCTGGTGATGGTGATGATGGAAAAAGGGAAGAAAGGTAGCTTGGGGAATAAACAGACACAGCATTCACCATTTTAGGAATATGAAAGCAAATTCACTTTCATAGCAATATTGGTGGAACTCATAGTACATCAAACTTCTCTATGAAAGCTGAACTCAGTTATCCCGCCAGGAAAGCAAAGAGGTCAGATCATGGCCACATATTATTGAGCTGACCACAGTTTAGAGCAAATACAGAGCCTCCTTGACCTCGTATAGTGTCTCTTGAGAGGCTTTGTGTCTCAGTCAATGGCTACATAACAAGTGTGAGCAGTTTCTCTCTTTTCTGTCATTAGTCAAACTCCCCTGATAGGTTGGATTTTGTACCTACAGAGAACTCCCTGGCATGCCAGAGCTTCCGGTGAGTGTGCAAACGTGGAATTCTCTCCTTGTCAATGAGCACGTGTGCGATGGTGGCTTGGTCTAGGGTGGCAGCAATACTCAGGGCTTCGTAGCCCTAAGAAGAGCATAAACTGGTGCCAGGGGCTTGAGAACAAAGCGACCAGCTGTGGCTCATGATGAGGATCAGTGGGTGAAGTTGAGCAAACCTGGGACGGCACATGAACGGTGTCTAGGACAACATCCACACTAAAACCCAGTTATTGCATGTGAGAAAAACAGAAAGTAGCCCCTTTTTTATTCCTTTCTCTACAATAAGTCATCAGTAAATTTCCATGTGAAATCATAGTGCAGGCTCACAACACACACACACACACACACACACACACACACATTAAGCTAGTTTTCTGCCTGAGACTTGATAGAAATCTGCTTTTTTCCCCCTCAGATTTTTGCCTTCTATGCCTATAAAATATTAGCATAATGGTGAGAGTGCTTTCAAGGTAGATTGCCAAAAGGCACATTATTTGTTTTATATCTAGACAAAATCTCCTAGGCAGGTATTGTTGAATCTAAGCAAAAGTCATGGTACTTTACCATACCTTTATTTTTCTTAATTATATTTTATTGATTATGCTCTTATAGTTGTTCTGATTTTTCCCATTTTGCACCCCTCCACCTACACCCTCCACTCCCTCAGGCAACCCCTCACCATTGTTCATGTCCATGGGTCATGCATATAAGTTCTTTGGCCACTCCCTTTCCTATACTATGCTTTACATCCCCATGGATGCTCTGTAACTACCTATTTGTACTTCTTAATCCCCTCACCTCCTCACCCATTCCCCCACACCCCCCTCCCACTTGGCGACCATCAAAATGCTCTCCATATCCATGATTCTGTCTCTGTTCTTCTTGTTCGCTTAGTTTATTTTTTAGATTCAATTTTTTATAGATATGTATTTTTGCCATTTTATTGTTCATAGCTTTGATCTTCTTTTTCTTAAATAAGTCCCTTCAACATTTCATATAATAATAGTTTGGTGATGATGAACTCCTTTAGTTTTCTTTTATCTGGGAAGCTCTCTATCTGCCCTTTGATTCTAAAAGATAGCTTTGCTGGGTAGAGCAATCTTGGCTATAGGTCTCTGCTTTTCATGACTGAATATTTCTTGCTAATCTCTTCTATCCTGCAACTTTCCTTTTGAGAAATCAGCTGACAGTCTATGGGAACCCTCCTGTAGATAGCTAACTGCTTTTCTCTTGCTGCTTCTAAGATTTTCTCTTGGGGTGGGCCTTTTGCATCCATCATAATTGGGACACTCTGTGCTTCCTGGACTTGCATGTCTATTTCCTTCACCACATTAGGGAAGTTTTTTCTCATTATTTTTTTGAATAGATTTTTAATTTCTTGCTCTTTGCCTTCTCATTTTGACACCCCTATGATGCAAATGTTGGACCTCTTGAAGTTGTCCCAGAGGCTGCTTACACTACCCTCATTTTTTCCATTCTTTTTTCTTCTTGTTATTCTACTTGGTTGTTTTTTGTATCCTTATGTTCCAAATCATTAATTTGACCATTGGCTCCACCCACTCTACTATTGTTTCCCTGTAAATTGTTCTTTATTTCAATTAGTGTATTCTTCATTTCTGACTGGATCCTTATTATGCTGCTGAGGTCCTCACTAAGTTCCTTGATCATCCTTATAACCAGTGTTTTGAACTCTGCATTTCACAGATTGCTTATCTCCATTTCATTTAGCTCTTTTTCTGGACTTCTAATCTGTTCTTTCATCTGGGACATGTTTCTTTGTCTACTTGTTTTGGCAACCTCCCTGTGTTTGTTTCTGTGTATTAGGTAGAGCTGCTTTGACTCTGTCTTGGTAGTGTGACCTAATGTTGTAGCTGTCCTGTAGGGTCTAGTGGCACAGCCTCCCCTACCACCCAAGCTCAGTAGTCAATGTGGGCCCTTTGTGTACAAAGGGCTGAGTACACCCTCCTCTTGCTGTTGAGCCTTGGTTGCTGTTGGCAGATCAATGGGAGGCCGGTTAGGTGCAAGAACTGGCTATGACCACTTACCACCACCTTTCACCCTCCATGGAGGATCAGCTGTGCAGGAGCAGGATGGTGGTGCTCTGATGTGATCTGTAGCTTTCCACTGAGTATGCTGGCCCTGGAGTTTCCTGGGTGGTTCAGATCTAGGTCAGCCCCACCATTTTTTTGCCTGGAGCCACCCTGCCTGAGCCATAAAGCAATCTGAGATGACTGCTACTTGTGGTGAGCTTGGAGATTCCAAGAAGAATCCAAGCTATGAATTTTGGCTGGCTGCTGCTAGTGCCAGGCCTGGGGCTCACTGAGGCCATCTATTGCTTGTTTGAGAGAACTTAGGAAGTTATGAAGCATGAGCCAAGACCAGCAATTCATATGGAAAAACAGCTTGTGTGGCCCCATAAGTGGGGTGGGGCAGAGTCTCTGGGGATCTCCAAGGCAGGTCAAACATGTTAGGCAGGTTAATGGAGTTTCAGATATGGCACTGGCTTGCAGGCTCTGCTGTGGCTCTGTGGAGGGAGGCATACTCTACCGTAACTTTGAAAAAGCTGAACAAAAGACAAGATCTTATGCCTTTTCTCTAATGAAATTATGGAAAGAAGGTAAAAATAATTAAAGTTTAATGAGGTATGTGTCCTTTGTGATACTTAATACAACATGTAGTTTACTTTGAAAATCACCAAAATTTAAAAATCTTCCTGAAACATTGCAGCATGATTCCTAAGATTATGTTAAACTAGAAGGAAAGATTCTAAGTATAATGTAATCAAAGCCTCATATTTTAGTATATATGGGCACTTGAAGCCCTGAGATGTTTTTAATCATTGTTTTTCCTTCTGAAATGAAAAAAAATTAAAAAGATAAAATAAAACTTCTTTTTATAAAGTAATTAATTAAAGGATGAGGATTCCAATTAAAAAAAACTAAAGAATGGATAGGTAATTTATAGAGCTATAAATAGTGAATAACCATGATAAAATGTTCCATCTTTTTAGTAGAGAAATGCAAATTAAAACAAAACTGAGTTAGCATTTTTCTTTGATTAAAATAATAAAGATGAAAGTGAATGATGATACCTTGTTCTGGAAAGCATATAAAAAAATACAAACTTTAATATGCAGCTTGTGGGACAGAAAATTTCTAGAATATTTCTGGAGGCCATGTGCATATGTTATATATAGATGTACATATGTACGTGTGTGTGTGTATATTTATGAAGAATAAATATATGATCCAGGTTCCACTTCCAGGAGTTTATTCTAATTCTATAGCCATAAGTTTTTTGCAAAGTTTTTAACTCTAAACATGTTTAACTCATTGCACTGTCACTTTAATAACAAATCATTAAAAATACCCTAAGCATCCAATTATAGACAGTTAACTAGAAATTTCAGACATAATCACAGCATGGAGTATTATACATCTATTGAAAATTATGTAATATAAGAATACTAAATTATATATTAAATATTTAAGATATAGTAAGTAACTCAGTTTTAAGTCAGTATTAGTATACAAGCTCATATTTATAAACCAAAAAATATAAAATCATTATAAAATATTTAGAACAATATATGCCAAAATATTAATAGTGATTGTTGCTAACTTTTGTAACAATAAAATATGTATTTGTAAGTATGCATATAAAATAAAAAAATAAGAAGTCAAGATGCTAGTGTCATATTATACTTTTTACAACTTTTGATTATAAAAATTGAAGATTTCCTGCCACTAAAGCTACTGTGTGTACACCGAACAGCTAAGATGTGAGTGGTCCAGAAAATCAATGTGGCATAGTAGCCACATGACCAAAAGAACTCACTGGTGTGAATTGTTTAGTATTTGTGCAATTGTTTTGGCAAATGAAATTTATCCCATCCAGCGCAGTATTATCAAATCAAGGTTCTGACTCCCTAAATAGACACACTTAAAGTTTTTTCTCTCTACAGAAGGTATAATCAGTTTAAAAAACAATGATATAAAGCAGCAATTACTCACCTTTTCACTTTCAAAGATACTGCATTAGTCCTAGGGCTGCCATAACAAATTACCACTAATGTGGTGGCTTAAAATAGCAGAGATTTACTCTTTCAATTCAGGGAGTCATAAACACAAAACCAAACAGGGCTGGTCCCTTCTGGAGGCCCTGCGAGAGAGAATCCATCCCATGCCTCTCTCCTAACCTCTGGTGGCTGCTGGCAATCCTTGCCATTCCTTGGCTTGTGGATGCATTGCTGAAACCTCTGCCTCCATCTTGGCTTACCTTCTCCGTGTATCTCTGTGTCCTCTCTTCTTCATTGGATACAGACCCATCATAAATCCAGGATGGTTTCATCTGGAAATCTTGAACTTACTATCTCTGCCAGACCCTATTTCTAAAAAAGGTCACGTTCTGATGTATACATGAGCTTTAGAGGGGCACTATTCAACTCACCACAGACACTTTTTACTATTTTTTCTCTCAAGGACAGTATTTTGAGTTGTATGCTCTGATAAAGTTTATTCAAAAATAAATGATTTCATCCTACAATTTTATTCATCTAAATTTTATGTGACAGAACTTCAAATAAACATGAGGTAACTCATCACCACTCTGGTTTATTGATTTTAGAGAGAGAGAGAGAAATAGAGAGAGAATGAACATTGATGTGAGAAACATCAATCAGTTGTCTCCCATACGTGCCCTGACCAGGGATTGAACCGGCAATGTTTGGTGCAGGGGATGGCTTTCCAATCAATTGAGCCACCAGGCCAGGGCTCAAAAATCTTTGTGTAAAAATATTGTGTGTAAGAAGATAGTATGTTTTAGTCAGGGTTCAACTTGAGAAACAGAACCATAACAGATACACTTTAAGAGATTTAGTTTAAGAAAGTGGCTTAAGTGGTTGTAATTGCTCGCCAGGCACTTCCAAATGCCACAGGGCAGGAAAGGCAGAATGGAGTTCTTGGGCGGAAGGTGCTGTCTGTAAGTAGAAGTGTTTCTTCGGGGAAGCCTCAGCTGTCCCCTTAAGGCCTCTCACCTGGTTGCATCTGGCCCACTCAGATTATGCAGGATAATATCCCTTACTTAAAACTGAATATGGATCTCAGTCTCATCTGCAAAATACCATCACAATACAGTGTTTGAACAACCGGGGACTGTAGCCGAGACTAGTTGACACATAAAACCAACCATCACAGACGATTGTTCTAATCAGTAGTTGGAGATGGTATTGACATAACTGTTCATCTGTTCAAAAAAAATAAAGTTAAATTTCTACTTAATGTGATAGAGAATACTCATAATGCATGGGAACACTTCAGATAAGACCACTGTGAAGGGCATGAGCTGCAGTGAAGAGGTAGACATTTCTTCCCAAAGTTTTCTCCTAATTAGTTTTTTAATTTCCTGGAAGACCTCTGCAATCCCTCTACCACAGTATCAACAATGCTTATGAAAGGGTGTAAATATCAACAAACAGCAGATGAATGCCATCTTAACCAAAAGACAAATCAAAGTGAGCATAAGCCTACATGAGGCATGACAAAGACCTTATGTTCAAACGTACGTGTTTGCCACCTTGCTGATGATGTTGGATATTGTAGTATATCATAATTTCTTCGTGTGGAACACTCTGTTAGGGGACCTTTCAACAGTGTTTTATGTGTGTGCCTTCCATGTGTCAAGCCCTGTAGTTGGCTCTGCAGATATACAATTAAAACATCAATGGAAGCAAAAACAGCAACAGCACCAACACCATTCTGAGGCCATGGCTTCATGGAGCTTCAGTCTATTTTATAAAATCAGAAGCCCTTAAGAGGACAACGTTGTGTGCTATAGACACATTCGTATGGATGAGTTAATCAAGTTGTCTTCTTTAATAGCACTTACTGAAGGCAGTTGCCCCTTGACATTAAGAAGTCCATTCTAACCATCACTTAAAACACTACCTCCTCTTAGTAGTAAATTATAATTCTCCTCAATACCAAGGTTTATCCTCCTATGCAAAAAGCTACAAAAAAATGTGTGATGTTATACATGATATAAGCATCATTACTTCAGTAATGTGTTTTCTTTATGAATTTTCCTTGGCACCAAATGTGCCATTTCAGAAAAAACAAAGAGGGATTATATTTTTATCTTTATCAGAGTAGCTCAACACCTTCAGATTTAAGAACTTGTCAATCTCAGTTGAGTCCTCAATATCTCAACAAAGTCACATGGTCTTTTGACAAGTGTCATTTGTTTTACAATAATTGATTATGTTAATGAGCTACTTTGCGATTTAGCTAAAAGGAAATTTATTTATATTAAAAATGTACATATATCATACTAATAATGCACAGGGCTCCTGTTATCTACCTGTACTCTCTGTGCACTCTAAAAACAGCCTGCAGTGTGCAATGTTATATGTCCAAATTATCATAGAGATAGGCTTGTGCCATGCTCTATGGGAACAATGCAAAACCAAGTATGCCTTGTGATGGTTTTGAGAAACTAAATCCCAAGTATTCTTTTCTGCTAAAGTGCAGTAGCTTTGGCTTCTTTTTCTTGGCCCAAAAACATAATCACTGACCTTGAATGGATGATGAAGACATAAATTTTTAGATTGACGGTTCTTGATTTATAGGCAGGCTTCTTCCAGACTGTGAGGAAAAATGAAACTTGCTATTTCTGATTATTTCTTCATCGTTCATATTTTATGTTCTGCATCTGCCCTGAGGCTATTTGCAGGGATACATGTTTATAAACTGGAAAGAAATAAATGAAAATATATGAAAAATAATTTGATTTTTTTGCTGTAATATGTCTGACCTTTTGGCCAAAATAGCAATAATTACCACAACAATCACAAACAACATAAAGCAAGTCTACTGTTGTTAAAATTTAACTAAAACTTTTGTAACTCGAGCTAGAAATACTGTTATTCACTGTTTCTTTTTCTTTGTGGAAAACTCTTTCATAGGACTGGAGAAAGGAAGTCAGTACAGTTTTCAAGTGTCAGCCATGACAGTCAATGGCACTGGACCACCTTCCAACTGGTACACAGCGGAGACCCCAGAGAATGATCTCGATGGTGAGCCCTTTCCCTAATCATCATCACTCTGACTTCCATCTTATTTGCTTCTTCAGCGTCAAAGCCTCCCTTTGAAAACTTTGATGAACTTCATCTCTGGTGATATTTATTTTTCTGATATCTATAAATGCAAAACAGGACAAAACCAAAAACCCCTTAATGAGTATAGGGTCTTCAACAATACCCTGTAAATATAAATTAATTATGCATTATTATAGTCCTCATAAGTCACTTTTTTCAAGATAATTTGACATTATCTTTTTCTATTGATTTTATTTTGAATAATTGACAAATATTTTTGTTACAGGAACTGCTATAATTTCTGATAACAATCATGAAATATACTTACTTTGCATTGTTTCTTTCCCTTTTTAATGATGCTTCTGCAAAACAAATTTGTAGTTTTAGTTTGTTTATGTTATGGTTATTAATATCTACTTTTTAAAATTTTTATTTATTGATTTTAGAGAGACACAGAGAAACATTGACTGTTTCATTCCACTTACTGATGCATTCATTGGTTGATTATTGTATGTACCCTGACTAGGGATTGAACCTGCAACCTTGGCATACGGGGACAATTCTCTAACCAACTGAACTACCTGGCCAGGGCTTTAATTTTTTATATAAAGGTCGATCTGCCTTATTTACTTAATTGATAGTTATTGAGATTTCTATAACAGTCATATATTAATGCATTAAATATAAGTAAATTTTTTAAAATTAGCAGATGAGAAATGTTTTATGAAACAAAAATATCACAACTAAATTAAAAAAATCAAAAGAAAGGGCTAATGGAAACAACAGAAAAAAATCTAAGTAATAAAACAGAAATATGCCATAGAGATTTAGACTTGCAAATGAAAGACATAGAAATTCATGAAAATGAAAGGTACTTGATTTAAAAGTTATGATCTGAAAACTTAAAGTTAAGTGATAAAAATTGGGACCAAGAAAAATGGCTGAAAGAATGAATACATGTGTATTGAAAATGTGATGGACAAGGTGACTGCCTAAGTCACTGACAATGAAATTCCCTTTTTACTCATTATTTGACCTGAAAGTATCCAAGTTACTGGATGGTAAGAATTCTATATTCCTTTCTTTTTCTATCCTCTTCCTCTCTTCCTCCTTCCCTCTTCATTTTTATTCTTGTTCTGGTGCATTTTCTTTTTTAATATATAATCTTTATTATATTTTTCCATTACCATTTAGTCCCCTTATACCCACCTACCCTGACCCAGCAATCACCACCCTGTTGTCCATGGCCATGAGTCCTTTTTCCCTTTTGCTCAATCTCTTCACCCCCTAACCTACCCCTCCCTGGGTTCTTCTTTCACCCCTCTTCTCAAGGCTGTCTTCTCTTCCTCAAACTCTTCCTTCTGGTTTTTCTCTTCCTCAATCTTTCCTCTCCTCTCTTTCTAAGTAATTTACCCTCATTCGTGATTTTAGTATAGTGGCTGATTAAATTTTACAAAATAATTATGATGGCAGTAAAACAATCAACAAAGGCTGTTCCCACAATAAGGATGATTGCTGTCATGTGACAGCACATCCATTCAAAGAATGTTGATAAGAAAATTTACTAAGCATTAGGCATGAAGCTTTCCTCTGAGAATATAGTAATAAATAAGAAAGACATGATCCTTTTCTTGTAGATCTTAGAATGTAGCAAAGAAAGACAAATGTTCTAAGTGAAGTGCTAGGAAATTGCCATTTTGTAGGTCAGCCCTGGTGATGTTTGCTATGTCTTATCTATCAACATAGAATGGATAGCTAGGTAGATAGGCAAATAAATAGACATATTGAAGATTTGCCTTTAAACTGAGACTTGAAGGATGAACAGGAAATAGCTATGCCAAAGCCTGCATTAGAAATTGAGAGAGGAAGAGTAGAGGACAAGGTAAATGCATGTCAAGTCAGACCATGGCACTGTTGGGGACCTGAAAAATAGACCATCAAGATCAAAACACAGAGATGACATGTGACGGGATTTGTCAGATACCCAGGTTGTAAAGCTGTCATGACCAAATGAGGACTTTGAAATTTGTCCTAAGAATGTCATTAAAGCAATAATATGCTTTATCTTAATCAAGTCATTAATGGATTTCTTAAAATAGCAACTTAATCATGTATGGATTTTGAAGAGATTATTACTCTGGCAGAAACATTTGAAAAATGTATTAGAAGTAGGCAAGCATAGGCCACCCCAGTTAGGACATACTTGAGGTGACATTACATTTTATGGAAATGTTATTTCCATAAAATGCCCTGAAGATGTTATTTAAGCTACACAAGTACCTAATTTCCCTATTTTACTTGAGAAGTAACTTTTGAAGTTTATATACTTATTCTTTAACTTGTCTTAGAAAATACAAATTGAGGAGTTGTGGAGCTACACAATTGCACTTCCCTTCACTGAAGTTTAGAAAACATTAATGTATGTATATTTATGCACATACATTAGTTTATGTGTTTATTTACTCACACTGTGTTTCTTCTTGAAAGTCTATAAAATAGGCATTTTTTTAAAATATTAGAAGTACAGCAATAAGACACTTCCAGCTAAGATGGAGGCATAGGTAGATATACTGTGCCTCCTCGCACAACCAAGATAGGGACAACAACAATTTAGAAACAGAATAACAACCAGAACTGATAGAAAATTGACCTGAATGGAAGTCAGACCAAGAAATTAAAATAGACACGTTCATCCAGACTGGTAGGAGGAGCCGAGTTGGGCAGCCGGGCGTGGGTCGGGGTGCAGAGAACAGAGACCATTGGGACTGGGTGCGTAAGGCATCTGGGACACACGGGACCACAGTGGGTGGACCCTGAGCACACAAGCAGCAGCTGGCAGACCCCAACCGAGGGTGGCAACGAGCAGACTCAGCAAGGCAGCGATTGAGAAGCAAGGCACTGCGTGCAACCCAGGATCATAGCGCTGGGAAATAGAGCCTTGGGGCACTGATTGATAACACCTGTGGGGGTTGAGGTGCAGGGAGAGACTCCCAGCCTCACAGGAGAGGTCCTTAGAAAGTCCCACAGCGTGCACAAGCCTACCCACACGGGAATTGGCACCAGAGGGGCCCAGTTTGCTCAGGGGAAGCAGCGGAAGGGACTGAGATCAGACAGTGAGCAGAGCAAGCACCACTGTCCCCTCTCGGACCCTGCCCCCACATACAGCACCACAACCCAGCGACTGGGGTGTCCTGCCCTGGTGAACACCTAAGGCTCCACCCCTCATACATAACAGGTGAGAGCACACCAAAGGGAATAAAAAGAGATGGCTCAAACAGAATTGAAAGCCTTGCAATCAATACTTTTAAGTGACTGAGAGATAGCCAGCATATCAAATGCACAGTTCAAAGCACTGGTGATCAGGATGCTCACAGAATTGGTTGATTCTGATCACAAATTAGATGAAAAAATGAAGGCTACAATAAGTGAAGTGAAGAAAAATGCACAGGGAACCAATAGTGGTGGAATGAAAGCTGGGTCTCACATCAATCGAGTGGACCAGAAGGAAGAAAAAACATACAACCAGAAAAGAATGAAGAAATAAGAATTCAAAAAATGGGGAGAGGCTTAGGAACCTCCAGGACATCTTTAAACATTCCAACATACGGATTATAGGGGTACCAGAAGGAAAAGAGGAAGAGCAAAAAGTGGAAAACTTAATTGAACAAATAATAAAGGAGAACTTCCCCATTCTGGCAAAGGAAATAGGCTTCCAGGAAGTTCAGGAAGCTCAGAGAGTCCCAAAGAAGTTGGACCCAAGAAGGAACACACCAAGGCACATCATAATTACATTAGCCAAGGTAAAAATGAAGGAGAGAATCCTAGAAGCCGCAAGAGATAAGGAGACAGTAACCTACAAAGGAGTTCCCATCAGACTGTCAGTTGATTTCTTAAAAGAGACTTTACAGGCAAGAAGGGGCTGGAAAGAAGTATTCCAAGCCATGAAAGGCAGGGAACTACATCCCAGATTGCTCTATCCAGCAAAGCTTTTATTTACAATGGAAGGGCAGATAAAGTGCTTCCCAGATAAGGTCAAGTTAAAGCAGTTCATCATCACCAAGCCCTTATTTCATGAAATGTTAAAGGGACTTATCTAAGAAAAAGAAGATAAAAAAAACATGTATAGTAAAATGACAGCAAACTCACAATTATTAACAACCACACCTAAAACAAAAACAAAAAGAAACTAAGCAAACAGCTAGAACAGGAATAGAACCACAGAAATGGAGATCACATGGAGGGTTAGCAACAGGGGAGTGGGAGGAGGAGAGAGGGGGGAAAAGTTACGGAGAAGAAGTAGCATAGATGGTGGTTAGAAAATAGGGGGAGGACAAGAATAGTATGGGAAATGTAGAAGCTAAAGAACTTATGACACATGGACATGAACTAAAGGGGGGGGAATGTGGGTAGAAGAAGGTGTGCAGGGTGGAGGGGGATGAAGGGGAGGATATGGGACAACTGTAATAGCGTAATCAATAAAATATATTTTTTAAAAAATTTTAAAAATTACAGCAATAAATAAAACCCCTACTCTTAAGATGTATACAAAGTATTGAGACAGAGATAGTAATAAATGCTCTAAAGAAAAATCAAGCACGCTTGAGGGAATAGCAAATGGTTAGTGGGTACTGTTCTGTAGAGGAGGTTGAGGAGGTCTCTCGGGTTAGTTAAAACACGTGCACAGACCTTAAGGCAGTGAGGGAGGGGGCAGCATGGTGAACAGGTCAGACAGCTGCCCTCCAGGCAGAACAAACATCCTGAGATTTGGCCCCATTGGTGGGTGTAGCAGGGCAGGGAGGCCAGGGTAGCTGGGCCTAAGCCATGAGGATGTGCATCGTCTTACCTAAGGAATAAAAAGATAGGATAAGCTAAACAAAGGCTTCCTTTTTCTATTCTACTTGAGAAACAACTTTTAAAGATTGTATATTTGTGATTTATCTTCCCATTCACCCTTATGGGGTACCCATTATTAGCCTCCCTTTTAAAGAAGGGGAACTTAAGCTAAGGACATTTAACTGCATCACGTCAGTTAACTGTGAAGCTGAAACTCAAGGCCAGGTTTTGCAAATGAATGTCCAGCTCAAGTTATCAGAGAAAAGCCTACATTAATGTTCCAGAACTGACCCTGTGGCAATGAGAGACAGTGATGCAAGGGAACAGATTCTAAGAAATGAGGTCATATCATTTACCCAAACTGAGGGCCCATATCTCTTGCTGGAAGGAGTGGAAATAAATGAGGCAGAGGTGCCGAAGGTCCCATAAAATACCCAGGATGGATGGGGCTCCCCACTTGACAGATGTGCTCTTCCTCCTCACTCGACTGCCTCACAGTCTCAGTGAGACTGAAATGTAGTATCGCAGCTCCTTGCATGGTGCAGACCTTTTGCTTAACTGCATGCTTTTCATGTCCATATGATCTTAACGTAATTCAATTCACACATCTGTGCTGATCAAGAATCTCTATGCCATGCTCAGGAGTGAGTAGACAGTGCTGCTTAATTGGATTTGTTGGAACGTTTCCCTGCTAGTGACTTAATCATGCCCCTCTTCTGTATGCAGCATTCCTCCTTACCTTTTCCTTATTTTAGAAGTGATGCAGTTATTATTAAATATAATTAAGGACTCTGAGTGTGCCAAGCAGTGGGGGTACAGATGTGAAAGACGAGGGAACAGCTCCCTTGAGGGGTAAACAGATAACGGCTGCACTGGTCAAAAGGACTTCACGAAAGCAAATAATACCGTATTTTGCCATGTATATTGTGTGCTTTCTTGCCCAAATTTTTGAGGGAAAAATAAGGATGTACATCATACATGGGTGATGCTAATTCTGTATCTATAAAAATGTTTTTAATTCTTTTATGTATGCTTATGTGTTAAAAGTATAACTCTAGAAAGCAATAATGATATCCACATGCAAAATGATACCCTGGGATCTGAGCATCAGTTTTGTTTCTAAATATAAATAAGTAAATAATGGAATTAAAAGGTTAAAACAAATGATTTTTTCCTGAAAGTCTGGGCCAAAACTGTGGGTGCACGCTATGTATGCAGGAGTGCATTATACACGGCCAAATACGGTACTTCGACTGGAAGCTCCAGAGAAAGAGGCTGACTACGATTACAGGGAAAGTGTGTGAGAAAGCATGGTAGATATTCTTGTAAAAGAATGCCTTTTGGAAAATTATTTCTGCCACTGTTCATTTAAATTGCATCCTCATTCTTCCAAATGTTACTCATTTATCAGTCAATTATCTTAACATGTTTCCCCACATTTCAAATATTGCCTCTTTTCTCAATCTTCCACTTCTTCATTTGGATGATGGTTGCTTAGGCTGTTCTGTCCTTGTCCCCAATGTACACATTAGCCATTTAAAAACATAAATAAAAATTAGTAAAAGAAAGCTAGTGGAGTTGATATTTCTTGCACATAATGCTGTTATGGATTATGATTTGAGATTGTTCACCCTTAAAACATAATGGAAACTAATAGCCACTTCAGGGCATTTAAGTATATGATTGTGGGAAAAATGTATTTCACTTGCCTTGTAAAGCCATGATTTGTTTGCTGTAAGAAATGAATAGGACCAAACATATTTGGGCCTAAAGCCGTCTCAGTGTAGTGACTCGTGATCTCTTTGCACTGAGATACTCCCCTAAAGTGATTTAAGTTTCTCTTCCTCTCTTCTGTTTTTCTCACTTTCATATTTCCGTTATTCAAATATTAAAAGGGATAACTCTTGATGGGAATTAATAATATTTGGACAAGTGTACAACTTCAGAAGTGGTCACAAGTAGCTCCAAAAGAAAGCTCAGCCTGATGGCTTGAGATAGCTAGCTAGCTAGCTATAGAGATGTATAGATAGATACTTTGTAGTAAGAAGATTTTTTTATAAAGATTTTATTTATTTTTAGAGAGGGAAGGGAGGGGGAAAGAGAGAGAGAGAGAGAGAGACATCAATGTGCGGCTGATGGGGTTCATGGCCTGCAACCCAGGCATGTACCCTGATTGGGAATCGAACCTGCAACACTTTGGTTCGCAGCCCGAGCTCAATCCACTGAGCTACACCAGCCAGGGCTTGTAAGAAGATTTTTAAGATGATATTCACCTCCTCTCATTTAAACTTATTCATGTATATGTTTAAATCATAAAGTTATATATAAATGAGTTCTAAGGGTTTCACAGCTAATGTTAGAAGGCTTTGAATTCTAAGCATTCCAAAGTCAGAAATGTTGATATTAGTCTTACTTAAATTTTCTTAAATTGTGGATATGGAGGAGGTTTTGAAAATCAACTAAATGGGAGGCATTCTTTCCTGTAGCCAAAGAAATCTGACTTGGAAGGGAGCTGCTGGCGTTAGCCCTCTCCAGGTGCATTGCACTGCATAACTTTTCTCACACTGCTTTGGGGTCTGCGGATGAACTCAAGGGTGTGACCTACTCCTTAGGTGGTGACCTGAGCCCTGTGTGTCACCTAAGCAGACTCAGGAGTGTGTGCTGAGAGCCCAAAGCAATTCTGTCTCCTGAGGCTCCCTTCTTCTTCCATTCTCTGCTTGGTTTCAGCCATTGAAAATCAACGGTGACTTAGAGAAGTGCTCCTATTCCTCATGGATTGCCCTCTAATTAGGATGTTTTGTTAAATTAATTATAGAACAAGCCTCACTGTTTGTTCAGGTTTGCCTGAAAGCATGTTTGTTATAACTAGCAGCTGGGAAGTTTTAAAATATTTATTTTGTGCCTCAAAACTTTAGCTTAAAAAGAAGACAAGATTGTTAGAATTCCCTGAAGTTCATATGTAAATGTCTTGCATAAAGATCTGAATGAATTTGTGGTGAAGTTCAGGCAGGTACCCTTAAGAACAGCGATTTTCAATTGGTGTGCCAAAAGAATTTTTAAAACATGCAGTACCTGACTATTCAGTCAGGGGCACTGACCTCTTTTCCCTTAGATTGTCAAATTAGAAAATGACAGCAGCCAATACAACAATAGCCACCCAGTGTGAATGAATCAAAATTATACCTATTATACCAATTTTTTCAGGTCAACAAAAAATACATTTTTGGGGGTGCTACCGAGTTTTAATAATTCTTTTCCGTGTACCATGAGATGAAAATGGTTGAAAACTTCTGCTCTAGGAAACTGAGCTGGGGGAATCTCTCTGTGCTCCTTTTATTGTCTTTTCTAATTTTGAAGTGAGCAGGTAGAAATTTCTATAAACATCAATCATACTGTAATTTGAAATTAAACTTCTACCTTAAAATGGAGGAGCTTAGCTAGCAAAAATTAGCAATGCAGAAACTCCTGAAAATACAAATGGGATGTAGCAAAAACTGTGAACCTAGGACCAATCTCTAATTTCCTGCCCCAGGAAAACAGATAATTAGCCTTATTAGCCTGACCAGGTAATTGTTGAATGGAAAGAGATTATTGCAAATTCATTTGGTTTAAGAAATGAATCATGAAAAAACTCATGCATCTTAAAACTTGCACAATATAAAATATTTGCCAAGAACATGGCTTTGAGAAGAAATGCATAAAGAAGGAATATTCCATACTAAAACTCTCATACTCATTCAAAAATAGATTATGAAAAATGGAAATTTTCTTGGCAGAAGAATGAGAAATGAGAAAAGTAAATTTTTCACTGCTTGAAAGCAATTAAAGAATAGAAAAAAAAAGAAGAAAAAAGAGGGAAGAGGAAAGGAAGGAAGGAAGGAAGGAAGGAAGGAAGGAAGGAAGGAAGGAAGGAAGGAAGGAAGGAAGGAAAGTGAAGAAGAGAGGGAGGAAAGGAAAATATTGTATGAGTCATGGTAGGATGCATAATGGCCTCCAAATGTCCATGTCCTTTAATATGTTTCTTTACATGACAAAAGAGATTTTGCAGGTGTGATTAGGGATTGTGAGAGAGGGGCTTCTCCTGTATTATCCAGGTGGGCCCGATGTACTCACAAAAGTCCTTACAAGAGGGGGGCAGGAAGATCAGCGTGACGGGAAGTGCTGTGACAAGAGAGCGGAGTCTGGGGAATCTCTGGGCAAGGCTGGAAGGAGCAAGGCAGCACATCATCTCTGAGGCATCAGGAAGGAACGTGGCCCAGCTGACACCTTGATTTGAGCTCACTGAGACTGATCCTGGAGTGCTGACTTCCAGGAATGTAACAGAATAAACGTGTGTCATTTTAATCCACAAAGTATGGCAGCAGTAGGAACCTAATACAGTTGCCAGAAGAAATATTTTTGGTTGTCCTTAGAGTCATTGACAAAGATAAGTAAGTATAGTCGTACCTAAATAAAGGTTTGCATAAAATAAATAAACCAGTCAGTTTGTGTTTTAGTGTTATATTAGCATCATTTTGAGCCCAAAAGTTATTAAAACAAAGAGCACTAAACTTGAAATTAAGAAGTAGGTCAAGAAAAGGGTAAAATAGTACTATAGAGTCTTAAAAATTCAGAATTTCACACCCTGAACATTTAATGAAAGTTTAATTTGAGCCACAGTGAAAGTGGCTCAATGATATACAGTTCTATAATGATATATTTAACTACTAACTTTTAGCAAAAAATAAGCTAAAGCCCAAAATTTTTAGTGGTTTGACAGAAGATAAACCCATGTCAAATTGTATATCCAGCCAACAATTGCTTTAAAAAAACATTTTAAAAAGGAAAATATGTATTTTCTAAATCATTGGAGAGATAAAAATAAATGAATCTTTACATAGCAAAGTACAACAAATAATTAGAAGGGGAAAGTGAAAAATCCTTCTAGAGGGGAGAAATTCCAAATTGTACAAAACAAAATATACCTCTCTTCTTAAGAGAGAGACTTTCAGATGTTGTTGAAAGCAAAATTAAAGTATACCTTTTTAAGACACTGGAAAAAAAACTACACAAATGAAAACTAGGCAAAGATCTTTATGACCACATTTACACAAGTACCGTAACGTTTGAATACACAATAGGCCTGTGGGATGAGGGGAGCCAATGCAATGGCCCAGCAGCCGTTTCGTCATGAAACCAAAGAATTAAGCCCCTTACTCTCACTCAGGTAAAATTCATCGTAAGTATAGGGACTGTGGCAGACAAAGCCAAAACTGATTTTTGAAAGCAACATAAAATGTGCTCTTGTACTTGAGCAAGCGGTACAAGCAAATCTCAAAGTTCCACTGTACAAGGAATGGTACAAATCATTTATACTTGGATAAGTGTTCAAAGAAGTTTCAAGTCCTTTTCTTAGCCCGAGCACACTTTTTAATGTGCTCATAAAATGTTCGAACCTCTTATGACTTGCTTGACTTTTTCTAAGTAGATTTGGTGGGTAAGATTGTGTACTCCGAAATCATCATAACTAGGCTTCAATCCTCCTCCACTTATTGAATACTCTTGAGCAATGTATCTTTGCGAAAGTAAACGACCCAGTAGCATTCAACAGTGCTTCTGCTATACATTGAACACTCAACAAATGCTTATTGTTCTTGCTGGTTTTGATAAATTACATTCAGACTTTGACAGCAATATGAAACACTGACACTATTGGTCTTATGAAGCTAATTCTTGTTTACGATGACTAAATGTTGTTGTCTGCATTAAGGAAATAGATGCATTCCCTCCTGATACAAAACCAGGGCCTACATTCAGTGCATCTTAACATCCCCCTAATTAAGATACAATATAAAGGGGCATTGTCATGTAATTATCAATAGATGCAAGAAGGCAAATAGGCACCCATTACCATTTTTTAAAAAAACTCATACTAACATGGGAATAATAGGAAGCTTTCAAAGTGTTATTGCTTTTGTAAGAAATTAAAAGCACACGTACACTGAAGGGTAAAATACTAAACACATTGCTTTAAGGTCCAAACAAGGCAGGGGAGCTTTCTTCTATTTGTTATTCAGTAGTGTGGAAGTTTGGGGAGAAAAAAACATAAAAAACCGTAACATTTTATTATATAAGGGATGTTATTTTTATAAATGTTGAGATTACATTAGGAAATTCCAAGATTAACATTAAAAATCTATTAGCATATGCACCAATAAGAAAATTTAATAATATGATCTATATATTCTTATACTAGCAATAATTAGTTAATTCGTTCAAACATTACAAAGAAAGAAATTCATGTGTACAGCAAACTAAAGTATAATATCCAAGAGTAAGTTTAACAATCTGTAAACACATGTATAAGAAAATAACATTTTATTAAAAGATATAAAATAAGACATGAATCAAAGAAAGTTATATATTGTCCTTCATGCAGAATTTTACCATTATATGAAGTTAGCTTTTCCAAGTTAATGATTAATTTAATATATTTCTAATCAGAATGATCTTCATATGGAAGAATCAATGTGAATTAATTCTGAGAAATTTTGAACAAGTAAAACACACATTAACACTTACTATAAGTCCTGATTTAAAATCAGTGTAGTATTGTCTGCCATAGAAATAGACAGGGAGAGCAGCATAACAGAATGTAGAAGACAGAAATATTATTGCTATAACTGAGAAAAAAGTAGAGGTGGCAGTTTAACTAGCAGATCATTCAATAAATGGTGTTAAGACTATTACCACTACTTGTGGTAGAAAAATAAAGATTACCTTCTCTTGCACCAAACCAGTTTTATTAGACCATGCTTTATGTGACTCCAACGTCTCTATGCTTTGCATGGGCTTGTCACAGAGTAGATGCTCAATTAATATTGACTACATAGGTAACTATGTCAGCACTCATAGCTAGGTATTAGCTATGTTAAACTCATACAACTTACATGGTTGGATTCTTCACTGATGTCCATTCTGGTGGTCAAAAGAAAAAAAATGACAATAAAGAAGAGCTAGAAAAATCCTTTGCTCTCTTTGTTATATGTATATACTTTTAAGTGCATTATCTTTTTCTCATGTAAGCTATTAATTGAAAACACAAGCATTCTAGAGATCAGCTTGGCATAAGATTTTAGAGATATTTTTTAAGAGCAAACAAATAGGTCTGTAGTTTTTAGAGAATAGGGTTTTAACTCAGTTACAGGAGAACGAACCTGAAACTTCATGGAAATACATCATTTGGAAAGCACTGAGACCCTACCCCCCACACCTCCTTCATCATAGGGTTTATTGTTCAATTGGCCCAAATCTGGAGGTTATTGAGTATGAAATTTATGGTAGAAAGAGACAAGATTCTAGTGAGATTTTATGTTTTAAGTTGGTCTTCTTGAACTATAAATTGAGAGAACAAATCTCCCAAATATTGATAGCTCTGATTCCACAGCTGCTCTTAGAAAGATACATCATGTCTATTGTCACGCTCTCAAAACAGATACTTGACCCATCCGGTGGAACTTGTCAAATCAAGAACTCCACAGATGGCACCCATGTTTGTTTAGTATTGTTTTTTTAAGCAAGAGATAACCAGGGGAAGAAAGATTATTTTGTCACTTGAGGTATTGCTTGAAGAGTCTTGTCTCTGAGGAATATTTTACATTTTTCCTTCTTTTTTTCTGTGAGTTATCATCAGAGCAAACCATGATTCATGTGTAAAGGTTCAGAGTTCATGGGACCTGGAATCTGATCAATTATCTTTTCAGAAAGATGCCAATTACTCACTGGGCCCAGACAGACAACTCTATTCCAATAATCTGCCTATACTGCCACTAGGAGTGAATTTGTCCACATCAGGAATTAAAGGACACAGATGAACTCCATCACCCTCACTCATCCACCAGATCTACCATTTAATTGGCATAGACTTAACAGATGCATTTTTTTCACAATTAGGATTCACTGTTGTGATATTAAAGAAACAAATCTATCAAAACTTCCTTGTTAGAGCACTGACTATATACCTACCTGCTCCCCTTGAATTTCTACATTTTTTTCTTTTCTGTCTGGTTTTGTCCTACATTTTGTTTAGGACAAAATTTGTTCCACTTTTGTTCTCAGTTTCTATCAACAGCCAGTTCCACCAGGAGCAGTGATAGGACAAGAGAATACTAGACAAACAAAAGTAGCTCAAAATAAAGTAAAATGCTAAGATAATGAGGTTACTGGACATACAACAATTAAGATAGAAGGAAAACATATTGAAAGTAAAAAATTAAATACCGTTAAAAATTATAAATCTTGTCTGAAAAGTTAAAAAGTGAGATAAAGAATATAAAATGTGTAGAATAGCTAAGAATGCAAACTATGTGTGAAATAATAGGGTAACAGCTGCCTACCACTGGATTAAACACCTTTGAGAACAAGAAAACTGTGAAATATTAAATGATAAAACATTTATTGGAATGCTAAGTATTATGCCTATGCATAATAGGTCTCCATACACTTTAGCCATTATTGTTGTTATTAGTCACAAGAACAAAACAAACCTGGATGGTTTTTAAAAATTTCAATGCTGAAAATAGATAAAATTAGTCAAAAAAGCAAACGTGTTCCCAGCAGAAGTATATCATAAAATTGATGATATGGATTAATGCCCAGGGACTGGGGGGAGGAATGACAGCAAAGGGGGTCCTGGAGGAAGTTGTGAGGCTGACAGAATTGTCCTGCATCGTGGGCTTGTCAAAACCCACAGAACTATAGACCACTGAGTGAAGTTGGCTGCACGTAAATTTTAATAATATATTTAAAAAGATGTTACTGAGAAGACAGAGGAGTGGAATTAAAAAATACAAGTAGAGTTCAGTGGTGAGTGGAAGTGGTTTTCCACTACAAAAATTAAATAAATAACACTCAAAGTTGATGGAGGTGAGTGGCAGAAGGAAGCTGATGTCCATGGGTGGGAACAGGCCCTGCTGATAGACATGAGCACATCAGTGTATATACGAGACCTGTCTGGAAAGACAGAGATTGGGTGTGTTGATTGCCTTAGGTAATTCTCTGTGAAGAAATATAGGCTATTAAGGACTTGAACAAAAGTCGAACAGAGTGACCCATAAAATACAGCACACTAAAAAGAAAACAGATACATGAGTATTTGTTAAAAGAATCAAAGCCTGACACTGCTGGGCACAGCCAGTGACACCAGATGGCGAACAGCAGCGATGGATTTCATTAGCAGGAGCCAGCAGACACACTTCTTGTCCACTAGGAAAACACAGCCTTAATAACTATTTTTCATCTTGTTTCATGTCTATGTCATTCCATTCTTTTTCTTAAAATTCTTATCTTTGGGGGAGAGTTGTAGAAAACTGTGGTCATTTTATAGTTAATGACAGTTAGGCATTATGACAATTGCATTGAACCTCCTAGGAAATGGGAACTTTGCTTCCATATTTGTACTTTGTGCCAGGAACTGTTCTAACTCCTGGAGAATTGAAGGAAAAGGATGAGACAAAGGCTAATGAAATAATCTCATAACAAAGGTAGAAGAAGGAGTGGTAATAAATCCTAAAGGGAAAAAAATGAGAGAAGATTATTAGGAGATTAGAATATTAAGAGATTGGGGGGGGGATTGCAATTTTAAATGCAGTAGCCCGGGAAGGCTGCAGATGGAAATTAAGTAACAAAACCTGAAGGAGGTCAAGGAAGAAGGCATAGCTTCCCAGGCAGAAGTGCCAGGAGGCCACAGCGCACCTGGCATGTGTAAGTAACAGCAGTGTCCGGTGTGCAGTGGATGGCTGGGGTTAGGTAAGCAAAGAGGAAGTGACAGATGGGATGGGGAAGGGGTAGACCACACATGACCTTTCAAGGACGCCGTGGTAAAGAGCCTGGTATGGGATGACTTTGGGTGGGAGAGGATTGGAGTGGAGCAATACCATGACCTTATTTGCAATTTATTTTATTTTCATACACTGTATCTCTATTCATACACATTTATTTTTAAATGCCCTCTGTATGCTGGCGGGCTTCCACATCTATGTACCTGACCATGGCCTTGCACCAAATCCCATACTCTATATCCACCTACTTCCCTTGTATCTCTACAGGTATGACTGCTAAGCATCTTACATTTATTTTTTTTATGTTATCAATGCAAAACTTTTTTTTCAAGATTTTATTTATTTATTTTTAGAGAGGAAAGGGAGGGAGAAAGAGAGAGAGAGAGAAACATCAATGTGTGGTTGCCGGGGACCATGGCCTGCAACCCAGGCATGTGCCCTGACTGGGAATTGAACCTGCGATGCTTTGGTTCACAGCCCGCACTCAGTCCACTGAGCTATGCCAGCCAGGGCCAAGAATCTTACATTTAACACGGCCCAAGTACTCACTTACTTTTCCTTAGTTCAGTACATCAATCTACCTGGTGCCCAAGCCAAAGATGCATGGGTTACCATTACGTCTTCTCTTTCCCACACCACTCACATCCAGTCTACAGCTTTGTTGAATATGCCTTCCAAATCTCCCAAACATGTCCACTTCATCTCCACAGTGGCCACCCAGACAAGTACAAAAGCATTTTTGGGTCTCCTAATTTTTAAAAAAAAAACATTTAAAAATACACCCTAAGTAAAATTTACCATCTTAACCATTTTAAGGGTACAGTTCAATGGCATTAAGGGCATTCACACTTTTGTACAACCATCACCACCACCCTTTGTTAGAATTCTTCATCCTACAACATTGAAACTATATACCCATTGAACAGCTCCATAACACCCCTCCCCCCTGCCCCAGCAATCACCGGTGCACTTCCTGCCTCTTGGAATTGGCCCACTCTGAGTACCTCATATAACTAGAATTATACAATTGTCCTTTTGTGACTGGCTCATTTCACTTAGCATAATGCCCTCAAGGATGATTCAGGTTGTAGCAGGTGTCAGAATTTCCTTCCTATTGAAAGCTGGAAAACATTCCATTGCACCTACCTGCCCCAGTCTGTGTATCATCTGTTGATGGACCCTTGGGTGGTTCCTACCTTTTGGCCATTGTGAATAACGATGCTATGAACACAGGTATGTAAAATGCCTGTTAGAGTTCCTTCTTTCAGTTTTTTAGGGAATATACCCAGAAGTGGAAATCACATGGTAATTCTATTTTTAATTTGTTGAGGAACTGTCTTTTTGTTTTCCATAGTAGCTGCACTGCTTTACATTCCCATTGGGTAACTCACGTTTTATTTTCTTCATTTTCCTTCTTACCCTCTATGCTCTAGGCACAATGACCTTCTTTGTTTTTAAACAGTAACCTCACTCTTGCCATAAGAGTTTTGCAGTAGCTGTCTCCTCTGCCTATAAAGCTTTCCACCCAGATGTTTGCTTGACTGGCTCTTTATGATCATTCACGTCAGACTCTACCAGTGATACCTCCCTTGGGGGGTCAGTTGCTATACCGTCAGCATGGCACTTACCAAGATCTCAGGATTTCCTTGTTTGTTTGTGTTGGTCTTACCTCCCCAAAACTATATCCCCCACACCTATAGTACGATAATACTATGACTGGCACATTGGCGATCCACAGTAATTGTCTAAAAGTCACAGGGATTCATCTGATAAATTTCTTCGTGTGTCATATGCGAACACTGCTCATTAGTGGAAATCTATAATGACCACTCAAAGAATAATAAATGTCCTTTAGAATCAAATTAAACCAAGGATCCATAATTTCCTAGAATAATCAAGAGTGGCAGTTGACCTAGTTATCTTAACATTTCAGACTCCAGTAGAAATTTTGGGCCTCATTAATTTGGATATTTCAGGGAAAATGTGTTCTTTGGTTTCAGATTATTTCAATAATTGCCTTGCTCTTATCTACGCTTTATATGTGCACTCATTGTCCTAGAGGCACTTGTGAAAGCTTTCGTGTATTTCTGAGAAACGAATTTCAGCTTCCGCCTCCAAAGAGTATTCCTGTCACACAGCTTCCACGGCAGGTTTTCTGAGTTGATGTTTTATAGTTCGTCCACTCCTGTAGTAACTACTTCCATATACCACAACGTCATCTATGTTAGAAAAAATCTCACCCACGTAGGATACAAGGAAAATTGTCATTTCCGTCTATATTTAGAAGTGAATGGGCAGCACAAACAGGCTATTTTAGATTATGAACAGTCTCCTAACACAGTTATCTTTACAATGAGGCCATGTATTAGGAATGGCTTAGGTCTTATGGTATTAGGTCTAATACTGCCTTAAAAGGCACCCTTCTCTCTGACCCTACGGTCTTGAGTGGTAGAAGGCCATTAAGTATTTAGATGTGGAGGCATCATATATTCTTATATATTAACGCCCTTTTGTAATGCTAAAGTTGTTTTAAGGTAAGGATCTAGGACTTAGGAGTGGAGAGTAAGGTGTGTTGTTGTAATAACAGCCCCTCTTCTCCAATAGCTAATGTGCACACTCCTCCCCATGGTACCCTCAGAGCTCAGACAGATGTAATTCTGTGGGCACTAACTTAACTGACTTGCAGAAGAGCCACTCTATGGTGTGTAGAAAGATGGAGGAAGTTAGTGTTCTGAAAACATTTTATATATTTTCTCCTTTTATTCTAAAAGGTCTTGAATACTATCATTAAAATTCTAGGCTTCTATGTTGTTTTTTAAAAGTAATAATTGCAGAAAATATGAATACTATTTAGTTCATTTTGTAAATGTAAAATTATCTTATTGTTTCAATAATTATTTATTGTAAAAGCTTCAAATGTGTTAAACAGAGTTTATTATAGAGCCCATTACATTTGAAGGACACGGGAGAGCCTTTGTGGCAATAGAGCTGAGAAGTATTTTTAATTGACGTTAGTGGGGTGACATTGGTTCTCAAAACTGTACAGCTTTCAAGTGCACAACTCAACAAAACACCATCTGCACACTGCACGGTGTGCCCATCGCCCAAAGCGAGGTCTCCTTCCTCCCCACTGGCCCCCTTTCCCTCTGGTTATCACCACATCTATCGTCTACATCTATGTAGTTTGTGTGTGTATATATATATTTTTTTTTTGCTTAATCCCTTCAACTTCTTTCATTCAGCTCCCCAACTGCCCTCCCCTCTGACAGCTGTCAGTCTGTGCCATGTGTCCGTGCCTCTGTTTCTGTTTTGTTTGTCCGTTTGTTTTGTTCACTGGACTCCACATATAAGTGAGATCATATGTTATTTGTCTTTCTCTGACTGGCTTATTTAAGTACTCAACCCATCCCTTTCATCTCTTTTATTATTTTTACTTAGGGTTTATAGTGGGGAATCATTCACGTACATTGTGTTTCTGCTGTTGAGGTTTATACTCATGTTTTGAGATAACCTTTTGATGGTGCCTTTGCATATTGCACTGCAGCCTTCTTCAGGACAAAGAAGAGCTTGTCTCTTTTTTGTTCACCAATGGGTATCTTCAGATGAAAAAGGCGTTTTTAGAATATGGTGTTGATGTGGCTTCTTTAGAATGCAGCATCTTTTGAGAAGCTGTTGGTATAGTACTATTTTTAAAACTTTGGTGAAAGACACACTTCTATATATCACTTAAGCTAAAAGTATGTGTGTTGATGGTGGGTAAATTTGGTAGAACTTGCATCTCCTTTGGCTATTTCATGAAGGAGAAAAATATAATATTACCTTTAATCATCAAATTATCTTGCATAATTGGACACATTTCACCATTAGGGATTTTCAGTTAGGAGAAAAATAATGAACACAAATAGTTTGAATAAAGTTCAAATCACCAATATTTTTGATATCTATTAAATCCTAGGAACTGTGCTAAACACTTAATGGACTATAAAGTTTATATGGACACATTCTTTCTTGAATTTATTCCCAGAATACCTACTGATTCTAAAGAATAGATTACATGTGCCTCTATTAAACCCATAGAAATATTTATAATAGTATATCATTATGACCGCCTTTTTGCTTGTCTGCCTTTCCCATTAAATTATAAACTCCTAAGAGTGCAGGCTTTAATGTATGCCGTATTCCTTCTCTCCTGTATCCTGATTGTCATGGTAACCCGCCCTATACTCCAAAGATAGCAGTTGCTCTATAAATATTTATTAATTGGATGACGATAAGTGCCCAGAAAGTACATCATTTCTTTAGGATGGGATCATCAAGAAGAATGATGATATAAAAAATCAGAATGCCAATTTATTAACGTTCAACACAAAACATCCTTAAAAGTAACTCTATGGCAGGACAGCATGTGCATCCTTTCCCTGACAGTTACCCATACTGAGAGTGCTCGTGTGCATTGTTTTATGAAACTTTCTCATCACCGTAGGAGACCTTTGCTGTCCTCGTCCTCACTCTGCACGTGAGGAAACTGAGGCTAAGAGAGGACACACGAGGTCTCTCACCACTAGTGAGTACACAGTGCAATTTGGACTCTAATACTTCCAGAGCCCAAGCTTTGTGTCCGTCGATATTTGGAATGCCAATTTCATTAAAAGCCAAACTCAGAGAAGATAAGAAATGTCAAGAGGACACAGAGCTAGTAAATGACAGAGCCTGATATTAAACCAAATTTGCACACTTCGAAGTCTGTGAGGCTTACATCCAGGCCACTGTCTCCCTTTCTGGGCTCATCAGTGCACTTTTCAGCATAGGTCAGGGACTGTTCTAACCGTGCTGACTAAATCCTGACCCCAAACTATTTCTCCTGACAATTTCTTGAGAAGAGATTTCTGTGTTTATTTTTTTATCTCATCTTTATTGTATTTTTTCCATTACCATTTAGTCCCTTTATGCCCCTCTCCTCCCAGCAATCAGCACATGGTTGTCCATGCTCATGAGTCCTTTTTCCTTCATTTTTATTTTAAGGTAAATCAAAGTAAATAATTCTCGGGAAAGACAGTTTTTGACATTTTGTTTTCCTTTCTATTGTTCTTCTATCTGCCTTGATTTTGTTACTAAGCAAGGGGTCACTGCCCAATGTGCCTAGGTGCCAAAATTATAACTCTAGCCTTTGAGAGAAGAAAGAGCTTATTTATGAAATGCCAAATTGACTCGCAGGAGGTGGGAAGCACCACTCAAATCTGTCTTCTCAAACGGGTGCCTGGACAAGTCTTTTTGAAGGATTTGGGAGAACAAGATAGCCTGTGGTAGTGCGGGCAGTGCACATTTTGATTGGAGGGTTTTACGGAACTTGGTCAGTTAGTTATATAGGGTCAAGGGGCAAGAGGAAACACAAAGGAATTCCAACCTGACTGGGCTTGACTGGTCAGTTCTGTATTTGTCCATATTTCATCTGGCCAGTGAATCTTCCTTATCGCAAGACCTCTTGCTTCCTAAATGGCTCTGGCGGCCACACTTCCACTACTTGAGCTCTGTAGACTGAAGATTCTTGGTTGCTGGGCCAACCTGAGGACAGGTACAACATATGCGCTCACTGTCTGGAAAATAACTCAAAGATTGCATTAATCTGCACTGAGCTCTAAGGGCGGAAACCCCATTTTAAGATGATCAATGCTATTTCAATTTATGACCTTATTAATAATACCTCAGAAGAAATAGAAGGAAAAAAGCCCAAAGAAAAAGATTAGAATAAAGATGAATGGGAGGTATTCAGCACCCTCTTGTGCTTAAGAAACTCTGTGAAAGTCAAATCTAACATGTGCTGAAGCAGGGAGGAACGTGGGCCATAAGTGATGCACATGTGAGCCTCTATGAAATATGCTTTTAAGTCTTGTGTAAGTGGGAATTGCACCTGGCTGTGTGTTCTATTACCAGACGGGCTGATGATGCCTGCCTTTGACTTCCAGAATCACAGGTCCCTGACCAGCCAAGCTCGCTTCATGTGAGGCCCCAGACCAACTGCATCATCATGAGTTGGACTCCTCCCTTGAACCCGAACATCGTGGTGCGGGGCTACATCATCGGCTACGGAGTGGGGAGCCCTTACGCTGAGACAGTGCGTGTGGATAGCAAACAGCGATACTATTCCATTGAGAGGCTGGGTGAGTAACTGTGCTCTTTATTCTATGAAGGGAAATAAATCATATATTGAAATTATTTTCTTCCTTGAAACAATAGTTATTTGGAATGTTATTTTTTAATCTGCAGCATATATTACTTCTTAAAACAACTCTTCTATCTTCTGTCCCTCTACACACACACACACACACATTTTTCCTCTCTGGATTTTCAACTGGGGAATTCTATCTGGAAAGGTTTGTAGGGGTGGTACCCTAGTGCGTACCCTTGCTCCTGTATCATAAGGATATGAAAAGTATATTGAATCTTCTCCTTTACTGATAAATGGAAACTTCTAATCTTAATAATTCTTATAGAATGAAAGTCAACACATTTTTTATCTTTTTCTTACCAGAAAGGTAGTCTGTCAGTTTTATCCTTGAATTATTTAGTCACATTACCTTCTTTTCCCTTTGCATTTATAGATAAATCTTTATGGCTAGCTATGTCATTATGATAGTAAAACAACAAAATGAAAAACCAAATCTTTTGTTTCCTTTTTATTGAATTTATGGGAGTGACCCTGGTTAACAAAATTATACAGGTTTCAGGTGCACAATTCTGCAACACCTCATCTGTACACTGTATTGTGTGCTCAGCACCCCAAATCTCCATCCATCACCATCTATCCCCACACACCCTCCTCCCCCTCTCCCCACCCCTCCCACAGCCCTGCAGTCACCACAGTGTTTTCCACATCCTCGAGTTTTTTTCCTTTTTTTTGTTCAATTTCTCCACCACCCCTCAGCTTGCCTGCCTCCACCCGCACCCTGATACCTGTCAGCCTGCTCTCCATCTCTGAGTCTGTCTCTATTTTCTTGTCAGTTCGTTTTGTTCATTAGATTCCACATATGAGTGAAATCATATGGTACTTGTCTTTCCCTGACTGGCTTAGTTCACTCAACATTATGCTCTCCAGGTCCATCCATACTGTTGCAAAGGGTAAATTTTCCTTCTTTTTCACAGTCAGGTGGTATTCCATTGTGAAAATGTACCACCAGGCCAGCGACTTAGACTTATCAGACTCTTGTCTACATATATTTCTGATCCTTCTCCAACCCAAGTTCTCTTATTGTACTTGTACTTAGTTTATTGAATGTAATACTTCAGTTATGCTATATTAACAACTCATTGAAAATCTGTTTATTCAGAGAGGGCTAGGCTATGTAAAAGTTCATATTCATTTTATCTCTGGTTTTCCATAGTGCAATAGAAATCATATCATTAACAGAGGGACATAAAAGAAAGATATGCTATATCCAGGGTTTATATAGAATTGAAACAATTCTTATAAAGCAAAATCAAATTGATTATATCTGCTGATTTAACACGTATTATTTGCAGTGAATTACACTGGCCTCCTCAAATGCAGCCCTTTGAGAAGGGTGGCGCTACTTAATTTGCAATGTCTCTCACACACAGAGCTTTTGTGAGGAAAAGCCTGGTTTGAATTTGAATAGCTTCTCTCGCACCGGCGAGAAAAGATTTTTAAGTACCAGAAGAAAATTGCGCTGACCCATTTCCCCTGTAATGGCTTCACACACTAATAAGAGAAGCACCTACTGAAAATCTGCACAATTTCTGTTGGTTTGGCATTTAGAAATAATATCCTCTCAGTCAGCCTTCGAGTTGGAACGTTAAGGAAATCACGAAACTTGTATTTTTTATGGCTATCAAACCTGTGTCAGGGGACTGCCATCTATCCATTATTCACCATACCCTGTCCCTGCCCGTTCATCTCGATGCCACACACCGGAGGGACAGATTCCCGCGGCACTGCACAGGCTCCTGGCAGTGCGAACGTGGTGTGGACTGAGAATGAACTCGTGAAGGGCACCGCGCTGTGTCACCGTGTCCCCTTGTTAATGGTGCTCTTCATCACAGAGAAACTCCCCAGCAGTCAGCAAGTCTAGTTAAGTCGAGGCTTTGGGGAGATAAACACCGGCAAATCTCTCCAAATGCTTAACGAGAAATCAAGAAGTTTCCCTTGCTATGGAATGTTTGTTCCCAAGAGCTAGGAAGGTGAAATGGGATAGGACCCTATCTCACCGATACATTTAAAATTTATCGGGAACAAGTAATTGCACACACACACACCCCCTACACCTGTGTGTACATATGTATTTAAGTTCTACCAGCTTATACTACTTTTGGTCCCACGTCTTGCCATAATATATAAAATAAAGTAGTGTTTTGTTGTTGTTTAAGTATCTTTATGTTCCATCCATTGCTTTCAGCCTATGTCTTTATTTTTATTGAATTTATTGGGGTGACATTGCTTAAGAAAATTGCATAAATTTCAGGCATGTGATCCTATAATGCAGCATCTGTACATTGTATTGTGTGATCACCACCCATTCAACCTATATCTTTATTTTCATGTTTCTGTTTCTCAGATGTAGTATATAGCGGGGCCCTGCTATTTTCAGCACTCTGAAAATTTAACGCCTGTTAATGGAGTTTTTAGACCATTAAACTTTAATGTAATTATGTAAATAGTTGAATTTAGGTCACTATTTTATGTTTTGGTTTCTGTTTGCCCCTTCTCTTGCTTTTTGTTTGCCTGCTTCCTTTTTCCTATCTTCTTCAAGCTTTTACTTAATTCAGCCATCTGCCTGCTTTTATATAACTCTCAGGTACCATGTACAATAGTTTGTGGTTGAGGTGTTCCTGTTCTTTTGGTGTTTACAGTTTATGGTCATAATCAGTGGGATGGGCAAGCTAGAGGGAGCCCACACCATCATAGCAAGGCTGCAAAACCCAAGTCCCTTGTTAGAAATGGTTGGACAGCTTCTACAGTGAAAATTCTTGATAAAAACAAGATCAGTTTCTAGACAGAGTATTTACCATCTGACTTATGTTTAGCATTATTGCACACTTATTTGTTAACAAAATAAATTAGGGGAACCACAAATGACGGTGGAATATATAATTTAATTGAAAAAAAAAACATTTTGGAACAGACTTTGGATTTCTGACCAAAATTTAGTCATTTATAAAATAAGATTTGAGTTATCCATTTGACTAAACATTTTAAAGTATAATATTCTAGCCCTCATGCATGCAATGGAAATGATAAAAAATAATATCTCATGAGGGTCAGAAAACAATCAACAAAATGTATAAATGTACAAGTACAGCCCTGGCATTTCCAACTAAGATTCAACTAACATGGCAAATATTTCTACAAAGATTTATGTTCTTCCAATGTAATCAGCCCATTGAAAACTATCACATAAGGAGAATTCGTTAAAATCTTTCAGCATCACTGATGTGGATTAGCAGAGATCACTAAACCACTAAACTAATGTTCTTATAATTTGGTATTACCCTATAAAAGAAAGAATGTACAATACATTTTTAGAGTTTTAATGACCACTTATTATTTCCTTTGAAGTGTTTTACCCCCACCCCTATGGAAAGATGTTTTGAGTTATTTTTATGAATATTCAATTATTATTTGCTTTCATTGTTATTCTCCTTTCAATGATGTTTCATAGAGGACATGACTCAAAAGACTCATATTTTAAAAATATAGTCTAAGCATACTAAAAAGTAAATAAATGTGAAATTGGATGGGATTTTCTCTCTGGGTTTAGATCCATATTCTTCTCTCTGCCATGATGCTTAATGTCGGAAAGGGATTTAAACTCTGACCTTATAGTATTTCTGTGAAAATGTGGGGAAAGGATATTTTTTAATTCTTTATTTTATGGTGTCAGGGATTTAACAGATTTTAAAAAGAGTTAATGGGGGTGAAGAAGTTGGTCTTTGTAAGACATGTTAAGCATCAGAATTTGCATTGTTATTGCAAAAATGTTAAAGTGTTGCCTCAGTGAAAATGCTTAGTTCTTAAGACACATTTATTACCTATTTCTAAATGTTATTGAAAATCCTTCCTATAACACTCATTGGAAATGTTTTTTTTGGACTGTTTAGTAAACAAAAACAAAGATTAAGAAAATGGGTGTTCCATTTGTGATTAAATTTGTTCAGAATCCAATGCTACCAATGAGGGTCTGCGTGCTGTCTCTAACAATGAGTGGGTCACTGTCCCATGGGGCACAGGAGCCTTTTTACTCCCGTGCTGTGGGACTCTGCGAGCCCAGTGTTCTGATCTGTAAAGTGGGATGGTATGCCGCTGCCTTATGAGCTTTTTATGAGATTAACCTGAGATAATAAAAGTAAAGTTGCTTGCAATTTTTTAGAGTTAAAACCTGTACATGTAAATAAGGCATTGCTCTTTCTATCATTTTGCACACCAGTGGTTTAGCAAATATATACAGTATAGTTACATAGGCTTTGAATTGTGCTTTTATAAACCATGACATCTATAGTGTTCTGGTTTGTCTTCATTTTCTAAAAGTGGACTACATCAAGTGCAGTTTTGAAAATAGTGGACTTGACTGCCCTGGCTGGCTGGGTGCTGAGTTGGTTGGAGCTTCGGCCATGCGTGCATCCTAAGGTTGTGGATTGAGTTCTCAGCCAGGGCACATGCCTAGGTTGTGGGTTTGATTCCTGGTCTGGGTACATAGCGGAGGCAACCAATAAATGTCTCTCTCTCTCTCTCTCTGTGTCTCTCTATCTCTCTTTCTCTCTTCCCCCCACCTTCCTGCCTTTCTGAACACCCCCCCCCCCCACCATCCTTCGCCCTTCCTCCCTCTCTAATTAATAAACCTATCCTTAGGTGAGGTTTTAAAATTTTTTCAAGCAAAAATAAACACATCGACTATATCCAATACAGTTTTAAAAATAGTTGAAGGTCCTAGTTTTTTAAACTCAGATAACTCTCCAAATGCATGAAATTATTTATTTACTGAAATTAAATAACTTAAATAAAAAATGTGAACAACACGGTGACATTCAATTCATTCTGAAGGACAAAAACGTAAACGGGTTCCAGCTGTAATACCATGGGATGCTGAGAAGATTCCGAGTGATAGAGTTAGATCCATCCCACCCCAGCACTGGTTGTCCTCGGAGAAGTGGGAGGGAAGAGAAAAGGTCATTCTGTGAGATCATTACTCAGACTGTACCGCTAAGAATGGCTTTATCTTTTATGATTTTTTTAGGTTAGTGTCTTTTAAACCTACAGGCCTTTTCTAGCAGTCTTTAAGGACAGCCTTAGGGTGATTCATTAATAATACATACCATTCTGTTTGTAACTCTTTTCTCACTTTCCACTCCCTGAGGTCCAAAGCACCTGCATTGCCTTACACCTGGTGAATTTTCTAAGGCTATTTGGAAGAATCTTTACAAAAGATGAATACTGTTACTGAACTAGAGGAGAAAAGACCTCGTTGGAGAAAAAATATATGTGTATCTTATGTTAACAATCTCCAGATCTCCCATGTTCATTCATCCCTTTTCCTTCATAACCGTTTCCCATTAAGTCTTGTATTTTATAACCTGAGTTGTCACTTGTAAAGTCAAATTGATAAAATAAAGGGTTATGTGGGTCACTCATTCTACCAACATGAAATCCAAGCATTCAATCAAAAATTATTCCTCCATCTTCTGTATTATTTTTAGAAAATACTTTATTTAGGTCAGAAAAATCCAGATCTCTTTTTAATTTTTCCACGTCATTTAATGTTTACAGGCAACTAGTCAGTGCATTTTTCCCAAGGACTTTGCAAATACCAATCTATTCCTTCGTTTTCTAAATTTTTGTTAGTGTCAGGTATCATCTGTATTTTTCAAACGAGGGAAGACATGAAGAGAACTAAAGTAAATAAGATAAGTCAAAGCTAGTTTTTTAATGAAAAAGTTACATGTTACATTAATCAGATAACTTTGTTACATCAGTAACTTTGTTACATGTTACATCAGATAAACTTGGTCATACACAGCAAGGACCTGGCTCTTCAGTACAGAGGTGTGCAGAGAGAGGGAGCTGGGATCAACCCTGAGCCTAACTTGAAGCTGTCACACGTTGCTGCAGAGAAGCTCCATTTTCCACGTGAAAAAACAAGGTCTTCTGGAAAAAAAATCACATCTCTTTAATCCAACAACAGCATCATACAACCTACTGAGATAGGACACAGTCATAAAATTTCTGATCGCATACAATTTATAGCTGCATATATTCGTCTCAGAGTTTAATCATAGAAGTCTGAGAATTACTATCTGGTGAGTCAGGGTTAGAATTGACTTACAGGCAAAAGACAGAAAAAGAGATGTCTGAGCATCTTGCTTTATTAAACAGTTATACTCGTGGATTAATTTCTTCTATTAGTCCTACCAGTTTCTGCCCTCATGTAAGTTGAGGCTCTATTATGAAGTGCATAATTATTTAGGATCATGTCCGCTAGATGAATTAATCACTTTGTCATTTGTAAACTATCACTCTTTATCAGTGGTGATATCCTTTGCTCTGTAACCTACCTTGTGTCTGATATTAATAATAACTCCAGCCTATTTTTTGTTTATGTATTATCATGATACATATTTCTCATTCTTTTCTTTCAAACTGTTTTTGTACTTGTATTTGAAGTGGGCTTTTGTAGGCAGCATATAGTTGGGTCTAGGTTTTTAATCAAACCTGACAGTCTCTGAATTTTAATTGACATATTTAGACCATTTACATTTAATGTGAATATTGATATGATTGGGTTTATAAATGTCTACCATCCTGCTGTTTTGTGTGTGTTTTGTTGTATCTGTTGTCCTATATGTTCTTTGTGCTCTTTTTATTTCTCTCTGCATTGTGGGTGGCATTAAGTATCTTTAAATCATTTATCTTTCATTCTTTGTGGGATCATCCACTATATCTGTATTGATTCTCTAGTGGTTGCTTTATAATTTATAGATGCATCTTTGACTTATCACTATTTACCTTACAGAAATATTATCAAAGTTCACAGTGTATTGCTATTAGTTTTTCTTTGTATAATCAAATATTCTTTAAAGGTTAAAAAACAAGAAAAATGATGTATTTTATATCTAACTAAATAGTTAGCATTTTTAGTTGCTCTTCATTCATTTTTTGATAATCCAGATTTTGAACTGGCATGGTTTTTGTTTATTCTTGAATGACTTCCTTGTAATGGAGTTAAGTGGTAATTCATTTTTTTATTTCTGGAAATCTAAAAAGGTATTCATTTTCCCTTAGTTTTTAAAAATACATTTGCACTGGAGATGGAATTATAGGTCAACATTTTTTTTAATTTTAGTATTTTTAGTGGTATCATTATACTTCACTGTCTCCAGTATTGCCTTGCTTCCAATGAGACTGCTAGAATCATTCTTTGTACCTCTGCACGTGGGCCTTTTTCTATGGCTACTTTGAAGATTTTTTTCTTTGCCACTACTTTTACATCATTTTATTATGATGTCTCAGTGTGGTATTTTTTATGTTTCTTCTGCTTGAGGTTCGTTGAGATTCTTGGATCAGTGGGTTCATAGGTTTCATCAAATTTGGGTAATTGTAGACCATTATTTTTCAAGTAGTTTTAATTTTTTGCACTTCGTTTACACATATGTTTGGCATTTGGGGCTGTATTCAGTTCACTGATTCTTTGTTTATTATTTTTAGCTATTTTCTCTTTGTGTTTCATTTTTGATAGTTTCTATTAGTAGGTCTCTAATACCATGTATTACCCCCTAAAGTGGCTGATCTGATCTTAATCTCATCTGTTGTGTTTTTCATACTACACATGACAGTTTTTATCTCTAGAAGTTTGGTTTGAGTGTTTTCTATATATTCTAGTAAATATGGTCAAACTTTCTTCTACCTTCTTGAACATAAGGAATGCTCATGTGTACAGATTCTTTTATCTATGTTATTTTGGATCTGCTTTTATTTATTAATTTTTCTCTTCATTATGGATTGTATTTTTCTACAGTTTTGAAGGTATAGATGGATTCAATGAAACATGCGTATTATATGCAGTTTGCACATGTGTTTTTTAGAGATTGTATTTTTAAAATTTTGTGATGCTGGGTATTTTTGTGGATTATTCCAGAATGCAGTTAAGTTACTTGGAAAATTTTTTAACCTCTTGAGGCTTGCCTTTAAGCTATTACATGGCACTGGAGCACCGGTACCCTCTAATAGCATAAGGCTAATTTGCCCTACTATTAAGGCTATACGTTCTAAGTACAGTACCTACATTTCCATAAATTATGTAAATTTTTCTTAATTTGGCTTTGGAAATCCATTTATTCCTAGCCCTGAGTGAGCACCATTTTTTTTTTTTTTTGCTAATATTGGTTGTTCCTTCCCCAGGCTTGGAAAATTTCTTCATAGCATGCACTGATAAAATACTCCAATGGAGACACAGGAGAGATCCCCCATAAACCTCCAGAGCCCTCCTTCTGTGCATTTCTCTCCTCTCTGGTGCTCTTCCTCACGAGCTCCAGTTGCTTTGCTTGTCTCAGACTTCCAACTCTGTGAGCTCAACAAAGGGGATCCACTGAGCTCCTCTCGGTTTCCCCGCTCTCTCCTGCAGCCTGAGCAATGTCTCCAGGCAATAAGGGTCAGGGAATCGATGGGCTGATTTTGTTTCTCTTTGCCCGGATACCACTCATCTGGTCTGCCTGATGTCCAATATCTGAAAACTTTTGTTTTTGGAAGTTGATCCAGCAAAAAGGGTAAATCAGGTCCCTATTAATCTGTATTGATCATAATTGAAGTCCTCTAATAAACAATTATTTCAGTATGCCAAAATTTTAACTTTTCAAGAATATCAAAAATGCCAGGCTGCATTATATCTTTTCTCTGATTTCTGTCACAAATCTCATCAAAAATGAGTCCTCACTGTCATATTGTATTTTGGGAGATAA
This sequence comes from Phyllostomus discolor, assembly GCF_004126475.2. NCBI lineage: Eukaryota > Metazoa > Chordata > Mammalia > Chiroptera > Phyllostomidae > Phyllostomus > Phyllostomus discolor. The sequence goes on along the minus strand of NC_040911.2, from coordinate 14,799,907 downwards.
ATTTAACTTGAGTGCTCTTAGAAATAGATCTCTTAGCCTGTGGAGAAATGAACCTTTATAACTCCCAGAGTGCATTCTGAGTTCAGTGAATACAATGTAAATTATAATGTTAACCTTAGCATCACCCCTCCCATCAAAAACTAATTCCATCATGCATGGAATATAGAAGTTTTGAGCTTATGACATGCAAACATTTTAAATCAGAAAAATCAATGCACTTCAGCAGCCTCAAGAATCATTGACATTCATGAATAAAAAATGAATAAGCACCATGTAGAGAACATTTTATTATTTTTAAATGAAGTACATTATAGGTGTCGGTTAACAAAATTCTGCTTTGTATTTTTTGAAGCAGGATGTGAGAAGAATGATGAAAATGATTTTTGAACCAAAGTTTGAAAAACCTGATAACAAAACACCTACAGAAATAAGTCGTTTAATGGTGAAGAAAATAAGAAAGGAGGGTACATTTACCCCTTCTTTATCCCCAACTATCTTATTTAGAGCATTTATCTATAGTGAAGCAATAATGAACACAAACTCCAGCTCTATTTCTGACTGAGGATCATGACAGATCATTGAAAAACTGTATCTTGTATGATACAAAGCACTTGTAAAAGAAAGTCAATCTACCTTGTTGTTATTATTTTGCAATTTTGTTGTTTACACAGGGAGTCCCAGCTTATTTTCAAGTTAATATCAGTAATTTTACAATTGTACTCTGACAGTTTTAATGAGGGGATTGTAATGGAATTTCTACAAGGACACATGCATGCCTGTTGTTTATCTCAGATTTGAGTGTATGCCCCTCTCACCTTTGCTGCATGTGGTTCTCCCTGTCATACTGCTTGCCCAGTATCTATGCTCTAAATGTTGTGCATAGAACAAGAATGCTGATGAATCCAAAGAACAATGTATCTTCTTCTTTTTTCTTAGTATTTCATCATCTCTTTGAAATTCACCTGAGTAGGTTTCAATACTTTTCTTTTACAGACGTAAGTGAATTCAATATAACACAATACATATTATCTGAGTCATAATTTCATTTTCAAATATTTTTGGTCATTTAGTTGATATGAGTCAAAACACCAAATGGATGAATTTTCCATAGTGCAAGCAGTTGCTTCATCAAAAAATGAAACAAAAACAAAACACAAGATCTCTTATGGTAGATAGTGTGTTTGAAGACCAATTGGTCTATCATTTCTTACCAATTGTTTATTTATATTGCATGTAATTATGTATTGAGTAACTGTTAAGCATAAGACACCACCTTAAAGATTGGGAGAGATACTTAGAAATGTAAGGCATATTCTCTGACATATTCTAGGCTCCCAAAGGTTTATGTGATCAATATAAAAAATATTTTTTGAAAAAGAAAAAATGAGGTCAAATGCTACTATAAGAATGGTTGCTTTGGTTAGTTGAACGGTTACTTACATATGATGTTGGTAGAGATACTAGCATGAAACTTTGACTTTCAGGGTGCATAGGATTTATTTTTATGGGAAAAGACACGGTGTGATACATACAAGACTGCAAAGTCAGTGGAAAGCAAGGGAGGTGTAAGGTCTAGTGAACAAATCAATTTTATTGTGAGTGAAAATTCATATAAGGCAGTTGCAGGAATAGTGAATAGAAATAATTGAGGGCAAGTTTTGGGAGGGAACAAAATCAAAACTGATCGTTCTTGGATTCCCCCATTCCCAAGCAATTCTAATGGTATATGTTGTGTGTTTAATGGTCATTTTGTTAAGGTACTAATTGATATCCAAATGCTGATGACATGTGTGCACATTATTTAGCAACTCAGTGAGTCTTACCCACTGCCTAGCCTTTCTTCTCATCGCCATATAGCCATTGTTAGGTGAAAATAATGTTCCATATTCAAAAAAGTCCAGAAAACTGGAATCCAGGATTACAAAGGGAGCTGAAACGACATTGCAATGGCCTTTGATGTCCACATCTGGCCTTTCTAGTGTGCAACTTAGTGATGGGACATAGTCACTGCTTCACTATGCATGTAAGATAGTTACTGGTAAGTGTTCTTCTCCTCCTCACTGTGTAAAGAAAAGTGATTCACCCATCATTATGCAATTAATCCCAGCCAGGACTGGTCTGCTGGGCCTTTTTCCTTGGGTATTTTCTTTAAGTGCTTTGCTCACTATCCAGAACTTCTCCAGGTCAAGCTCCTGGTATTTTTACAAAGACTGTCAAAGTCTGTCTTCCAAAACCCTAATGACTTTGGAGAGTCCCAACTCAATACACAGTGGACTCCTGACTCAGCCCACCATCCTGTCTTTGCATTCAGTCTTTCTCACTGCGTCCACGTGTCTTGTGATGATATGGATTCTGTTCCTTCTTAGGACTGTGCTGGGCAGTGCATTGTTTTGAGGGCAATGGTACAGAGAGCTGACTGTGGGACAGATAGTTAAGATTTAGATGATTAATATTTATAAAAATTTAAAGAAGTTCCCCTTTAACATGGCAAGTTAGTTCATTTGATAGTGTATCCAAATCGTTTCTGTTTTTCAGGTGCCCCGAAAGTGTGGGTGTGTGTGGGGGGGGGGTGTTTCAATGATCAATATTCCATTGTAAAAATGCACGTATACTAGTCATGAGACTAGTACAGATTCATTAGAAAATGAAGGACAGCAATCAAATACAATCTATTATTTATAGCAATGTCTACCTTGAAACATATTAATCAGTTAATCAAGTAATCAGATGGCATATCCAATATGAAAATTACCTACTTTATTTAACACAGTCATTTGAGAGGGGCCCTTGGTTATACAGAGCCTAAATCTTAGAACATTTCTCCATACTTGGTAATATTATGTTGTCTTAAATTCTGCTCTCTCAGTAGGAATGGCCTTCCCCTAAACTAAGCATTTTACTGTTTCATGAGAATAAGAGGAAAATGGCCATTAGTTAGGAGCTAGGAGGTTGCGTTATAAATCATGAAAAGAAAAGCATAGCAAGTTGGGTTGTATTTCTGCTGCTTCATTGTATGTTAATTTATGTAAATAAGAACTAAAGGCAGACATAGAAAAGCTGGCTTTCACCCCTTTAGCAGCATGGGTAAATTCCTTTTATTAGTAGAGATTAAATATTTGTGCCAGCAGCCTGGAGTCTTTCTGAGAAGTCATAGTGTTATGAGCTAAGGGATCATATGCTTCTACAAGCATTTAAGTGAGTGTCAACATAGCCTTTTTAACAATGAACAAAGAAATGACATTTTAGAGACCATTGATTCCTTAGATATGTCTCTTTACAAGGTGCAGTGATTTGAATGGGGACCCTCACACGCTATGTCCACCTCTTAATCCCCAGAAACTGTGCAAGTGACCTTCCTTGGAAGAAGCGTCTTTGCAGATATAATTAAGTTAAGGATCTGTAGATAAGACTGTCCCAGATTATTAGGCAGGCTGTAAATTCAAGGATGTGTTCTTGTAAGAGGCACCTGACGGAGATACAGAGGGAGAAGAGGAGAGAGTCAGGTGAAGACAGAGGCAGAGCTTGGGGAGATGCACCCAGGGAGACCGCTGACAGCCACCAGCCGCTAGGAAAGGCAAGGACGGCTTCTCCCTTAGAGCTTCCGGGGCAGGGGTGGCCTCCCTCATACCTCGGTTTTGGACTTCAAGCTTTCAGAATTGTGAGAGAACGGATTTCTAAATTTAAGTCACCAACTTTATATAAATTGCTACAGCAACCCTAAAAAGGCAATACCTAAAGGTAACTCAATCTTAATTGCTTGTTCTCAATCTCCTCCTAAATGTAAAAGCAAAGAAAACCATTTCTGAAGCAGGCACCATCTACTTTGTAAAGCATCGTGACGAATATCAAAACATGAAAAACTAAGAGGGAACTCAACACAAAAGCAATTCCAGTGCTGAAAGAAAGCATACAGTGACAGGGAATGGCCATGTGAAAGGGTTCTTGAGAGTGAAGTCAGGTGAATAAGATGAACTTCATAGTCACAGGCAGTATTACCTCAACTATCCAAAGGCATTGTGTTCTTCTGGCTAGTCCAACACACCTTTTACATTCAAGTCCAGAAGCAAGTTAGGAACAGAATACACCTCCCGCATTCATCTCTAGAAAGGTCTATATTACCTTTCTTGTAATTGTGGCCAGGCCTCTGTTTTTCAGGGAGAGACAGGAAAGGAACTTGGATGGAATACAATGAATTTGCACAGAGGCTTTTTTTTCTGAGAGCAAAGCACATTTACAGCAAAGAAATCAAATTTTTTCTAAAAAAAAATTATGGAGCCAGGAATCGTACCCACAAGAATAAAAGCAAGCCATTTATCTTTATGGTAATCTAATTCACAAGGTTTACACACCAATTAGTCATTTCTGAATAGAAATCAAAGAGCACTATAAAATAACTGAACAAAACTATACTTATAGAGAGGTTGTAGGATTGGGGCAGAAACGTGATTATTTTCTTTTATACTTGACCCTATTCCTAACATTGTCTTTTACGAACATGTTACCTCATGATCGTGAGCAATAATTCAATTCTCAACTATGCTCTATTTTTTTCAAGTCTCTTGTATCACGGCCACACCATCTTTTAGTATTTGAACTTGTAGAAAAACACCAGAGGCTGTTATTTTGACATTGGAGGGATGTGTGTTTAATGGCATACAGAAACCAAAAGCATGGACACATACATTGTCAGATGAAATCCATTGAAAGAATTTTTAACTACAAGTAGTATGAGTTTCCATCTCTTGGCAATGACAGGGTGACGATGCCCATTGTCTCTCTTGTTGCTTTATTTGCCTGAAGGGAGAAAGAAGCAATTTAAAGTTCTGAAAAGCCAGTGCACACATCACAAGGATTCTTCCGTTGTTGGTCAGGTTACCTTGACTTTGTGCCCTGGTTTCCCCACTCTGTCACATGGGCATAATTAGCATGCCTGGCCTTGGGAAAAGCAACCATGGGAGGAAGAAACAGACCCTGTCAGTGTGGTGGAGGATGAAGTTATCTTTGAAGCACGCATTGTGTCTCTTCAGGAAACAAAATATGGCGTAGGCTACTACTATAAACATTTAAAGTGTATTTGGATGAAGACATATCTTTATTGTCTGTGAACTGTATTTTATGTTAAACTTTGAGGAGAAAGCAAAAGGAAACCTGATATTAACAGTGTTCAATAAGACAAGCGGATATTATTGCTTAGGGTCTATATGGTAAACACTTAGGAAACTCACTAAATATGTGCATCACAAATAATTGAAGGTTTGCACAGCCCATAATAATGGTAAATGACTTATTGAGCACTTACTGTGTGCTGAGCTCTACATTCTTTACATGAAGCGCCTCATTCGATCCTCACAATCACCCTGAGAGGAGACACTATCGTTGTTGCCATCTTACAGATGAGTTAACGAGCTAGATAAAGTCAAACCGAGGCTAAGGAGGTTAAATGACTTGTACTGAAGCTCTTCACGAGTGATAGAACCAGCACTCCAACTGCCTGGCTCAAAAGCATTCATCAACTTCTGTGCTGTATCACAACAGGTTAAGTACCCTCCACAGGCTATCTTGTGAAAGTCAAGCACAAGCTTTCAAAATTGTGTAGCAGAGGGAACCAATCCCTCTGAAATTCTACAGTAATTGTCTGAAGTAAGCCATTTCTCCATACTCATTCAGCACCTGAAGAATTCTTTGGGGATCTCTTGGTTTTCACTAAATCTGTAGAAGTTTGGAAGTCTACTTTTCTCCAACAGATCTGTCTTTCTCTGTGTTTCTCTCTCTTTCTCTCTCTCTCTCTCTCACACACACACATTCACATTCACACACACACCATCAGGTCTCTTTATGCTTCTTTGTCCAGTCTCTTACATACGTTTTTCTGTTCAACTACATTTTGCCACCTCAGCCATGCAGGGTTGCCCATAATATCGCGAGAAAATATGTGATTTATACTCAGTTTAAGTCGTATGTTGAATTGAATAATGATAACTCACTCTTTCTACAACTCTCGAGTTGAACAATTTGTTTTCTCTAATGACCGTTCCTCCTGTATCAAAGTGCAGCCCTCCAACACTTTGCCTGGTTTCTCCAGAAGTCAGTGAGAAGACTGGGTTTAGTCATTACTATCTGTGAGTCACATGTTAGAGGTGCAAATGTAATTTTTTCAACATCATCATTATAATAGAGAAAAATATAATTAGTTGGATAAGTTTATTCAGCTAATTAGAGTTGTGTGAGCATTAGTGTGTTTGAAGTTGGACTCTGTAAAGTAGCAATTCAGTCAACTTACATCCAGTGCCAAAGAGAGACATAACATTGCCAATGTCGGTTAAACAGAGAGAACACTAGACTTGGAATCATGGACTTCACTTCGAATAGGACCCTTCTTTTAATGACCTTGGAGGCCATTGACAAATAACAGTCTCTCCAAGTCCCAGTTTCTACGTTGCCAAGTTAGAGGTAAAATGACAGATTATTGAGGCTATTAGGGAGATTAAAGATATAAGTTATATAAAGTCACTTTAAAATGTTTATAAAATTTTTGCCTCTCCTTATTTCATAATTGAAGACAAATCAGCCCTGTTTTCTCATGGACACATACCTGCAGACTTGGCAGGAAATGTCATTTTTGTTTTGCTGAGAAACTGGAGCATCACATTGTCATGGATTTTCTTTTTGAGGAAGAACAGTGAATTCATCAGGGGTTTCCAGAGAAACCAAATCAATGAGAGGTACATGCCTGCCAGTGAGAGACCTGGGAAAGCCAGCGGTGTGACTCAGTCCAAGACCAGAACCCTTTGAAGCAGGGAGCTGATGGTGTGAATCCTAGGGGCAGGAGAAGACGAAATGAAATGTCCTAGCTCATGCCATAGGCAGGAGAAAAGGGTGAACTCCTTTTTTCTCTGTCTTTTGTTTTATTGAGTCCTTCAGTGGAATGGATGATGCCCTCCCACACTGGAGAAGGTATTCTGCCTCAGTCTGCCGATTTCAGCTAAGCTCATCCAGAAATATCCTCACAGACACACCTAGAAATAACGCTTAATCTGGAAACCCTGTAGCCAGTCAAATGGGTACATAAGGGTTCCTCCTACTATGTGTACCCCATTACAAAACGCAATGTGACTTGGAGAATTCAAAAATCCCAACTGTTAGGAAATATTTCCCCATAAATAAAGTAAAAATAAATGGAGGTGGGGATGTGGGGGGAATTTTTTTATAATTGTTACAGGTGTTTCCTATCCCCTTTTTCATACATGTACAAATAATGTCACAACATCGGTTTTTCCAGGTTTACCATAACCTACTTGATTGCCCATGCATGTTATTTTATACATTTAAATTTTATGTTAGACAGAGTTTTTGAACTCTTTTTTAAAAGTTTATTGTATTTTTTCCATGACCGTTTAGCCCCCTTCTATCCCCTCCCCACAGCAGTCACCACACTGGTGTTCATGTCCACATGTCCTTTTCCCCTTTTGCTCCATCCCTCCACCTCCTCGCCTCACCCCCACCGTCTCTTTCATCCTGTCCTCTATCAATGAGTCTGTCTCTATTTTCCTTGTGAGTTCAGTTTGTTCTTCAGATTCCCCATATGAGTGAAGTCATATGGTATTTGTCTTTCTCTGACTGGCTTATTTCATTTAGCCTAATGCTCTCCAGGTCCATCCATGCTGTGGCAAACGGTAACATTTTCTTCTTTTTTACAGCCAAGTAGAATTCCATTGTGCAAATGTCCCATAGTGGTTTATCCCCTCATCTACTGATGGACACCTGGGCTGCTTCCATATCTTGGCAATTGTACTTAATGCTGCAATGAACATAGGGGTACTTATGTTCTTTGAATTCGTGTTTTGGGTTCCTTCGGATATATTCCCAAAAGTGGGATTGTTGTGGCAAAAGGCAGATCCATTTTTAATTTTTTGAAGTATCTCCATACTGCTTTCCACAGTGGTTGCACCAATCTGCATTCCCACCAACAGTGCACAAGGGTTCCCCTTCAAGATATCACCTAACATCCATCAGAATGGCTATTATCAATAAATCAACAAACAACAAGTGCTGGCAAAGATGTAGGAAAAGGAGTTTTTGAACTCCTATACAGCTTCCCTCACATGCAAAAAAACATACACACAGACACACACTCACCATGATGTTTCTCATGTTGGTAGAAATTTGTCCTGAGTGAACATCAATACTCAAACCCCTGCATGAGAGTCCACTTCATCCATTATCCAATTTAATGGGTTTTGAAGGAGTCAGTTCAGAAATCATTATAGCTGATGGGTAAAGAATGGGACCAGGAATATGTAAGTGTTCTAGTATTGAGCATTTGTTAAAACATCCATATATCTGGTGTTATCCTTGCAATTTATAATCAAAAGCAAAAATACAACACATTAATTAGAATGAGCCTTCTTGTTAGAATTATTCATTTGAAAATCAGTCAGCCACAGAGTTCTCTGCCATCCAGAGGGCAGAGAGAAGTTTGGGTGATTGCTCAGGAAATGTATGAGGCCAACATGAGAATCTTTCCCATCCAACAGCAGAAATGCAGCAAATGCCTTTCTGACAAAACTGCAATCATCACAGATTTTTTTATCCCAGGTTACAGAGGAAGAGCTTCTATCAGGCAGATGACTTGTTTTTATCACAGGAACTTTCTTGCAGGAGGATCACTCAGGAGAATTCTTCAAAGAGGCAGGGGTTACACCCTGACTCTACCAGCTATCAGCTGTTTGACCTTGACAAGAATAGTTCATCTTTCTTAATGTCAAATTTTCACCTTTAATTCCCTTCATTCAGATAGTCATTTTATTCATTCAACAAATTTGTAAAGTTTTCACTACATGTCTGAAACAATGGTAGGCACTGGGAGTATTACAAAATAAAAGCAAAAACTGGCACCTGCCTTCAGTGTGAATGTGAATGAGCATGCCCATGTCTCGCGGAAGGCACGTGCATTAAAGGCGAGAGCATGTATGAAGAATCGGCCCTGTTCTGAAACATCCAGATAATTATCTCATTCTTTTTTAGAAAGAACTTCCCATGGCTGTTCTCTTCTTGTTCCCTCCAAAGGCAGTGTCTTCGATAATAGATCCACTTACTTGATTTTAGGAAGACCCGTGGCCACCCAGCGGAAGGCACGTTTCATGCATGGCCTTCTTTATGATTATGATTGTGGAAGGCTGTGTGACTAAGTTCTGGCCAGTGCAGTAAATGTGAGAGTGTGCACTTAGGCTTTGCCACTCACAGATGCGTGAGCACATGCGAACACTCAGAGCCCCTTCCCCTTCTCACTGGCTGGGAGTGATGTTGGATTAGACTTAGAGATGCAAGTGGACACACTGGCAAACCAGATCACCAGTTCAGCACTGGTCACTGTCAAACTCTTCCTTTTATTTTCTTTAAACTGCTCTATTCTGCTGTCTCTCTATTATAGCAGCTAGGTCTGTATCCTAACTAATACAATATATTTGTGACAAATACAGTTTATACCATATTTGTTGTCTTGAATCCAGGAAAGTACATTACTTGTTAATATTAATCACTGAAAAATATTTTTGATTCACCATTTAAACGACTACTATATTATTTAACTACCTCTCTAATTATACTTAACCTACTTGAATATTTCAAATTTGAGTTAAATTATCTTATAATAATTACAGTGCAGGAAAAATTGCTTACACTCACAAAGAAAACAAACATTTTAGTCTGTGGCCCTCCTGCTTCAACTAATGCCCAATAAAATAAAATTCTTGAACAACAAAATAATTAGAGCATTTTTGTTCGGGATCTAAGTTTTATAATATTTTTAAATTTTCCTAGTCTTAAGTGGCACCGGGTAGCTTTGCTATTTGACAATGTCTAGAAATTGTATTTTAAAAAGTCCTAGATATATTTCTGAGTTAATTTTTCAACTTGATCTTGGCATTGTGTAGAACACAAAAGGACTTTGTAAATACATGGTCCAGCAAAAGTAACGCCTGCTTGAGTGTGGTGGGCAGAGTAATACCATGGGTGTAATAATTTATAGTTTTAATTTGAACATTTCACCTAAAATGCCATAGGGTGTGCTTGAGTGTGATATTGTTGTTAGAGGATTACCTGCTTATGATTTTGTAATGAAAGATTTTGTAAGAAAAAGGGGGGGGTTGTTTGTGCTGGACCCTGTACAATGGGCGAGGTGGACATAACCTGTAAAGATGAGAGTGTCCCTTTCAGCCCAAGAGTATGGATGGGTAGGCGCGCACACAGAGCGCAAGGTGACGGCCCACAGGATGGAATTTAGAGAAACGAGTGAGTGCTGCCCACCCCGACTGTTGCCCTGAGACGGTGCGCTCTTGCTGCAGTGGGGTTGCTGTTTACTTTGTCTTTGGGAATTTTTATTGACAAAGGCCTTTAGAAAGTATAGAGTATCCTTTTGAATTCCACCATCAGTAGAAATTTTTATCGGTGGATTTGACCTAATAAAGCAACCAACAGCGAGTCAAGACCCAGTCTTACAAATAAAATAAACAACAAATTATAAACCAACATTTCAGGTCAAAAAAGGTGTAAAAATGGCAAGATTATCTTTCTGCTTGCCGCTTGTTTGAAGTTTTGTTTCTCCCTTAAATCATATATTCAAAATAGCCAGACGCAAAACCAGAGACTCCTCGATCTATAAATTATACTGACATATAGCAGTATATGTCAGTATAATGGTGAGTGTCAGGAGGAGAGAGAGTGGCTTGGTTAGAAGCATCGTTCATTTCCTTTCGTGTCCTATGAAGAGTTAGATGAATGACCATTCCCTGTGAGTGCACAGACACGGGCAGGAAAATCAAAATTCTTCTGCACACAGCTTCCCCAGGGGGATGGTTCTTGCGGCATTTAAGAGACAGAATAGGCGGCAAAGAGAAAGTTAGGACACCTCCCCAAAAAAAGAAAGTAAACAAAACTTCATTTAAATCTATACTGGATAGTTATAAGAGGTCAATTTAGGTCATAATAAAATAACAAATATCATTTATTAAACGTCAACCCAGTATCTAGTTATTTTAAAATATATTATCATTTTAATGCTGTTTTCTTTAGCTTTTTATTTTGATGAGATCCCATTTGCTTATGTCCCTTGGTCTAGAGCAGGGGTATCAAACTCATTTTCACCAGGAGCCACATCAGCCTTGCAGTTGCCTTCAAAGGGCCGAATGTAATTTTAGGACTGTATAAATGTAACTACTGTACTCCTTAACTAGGGGCAAGGAGCTCGGCGCTGCCACTGGGTAGAAACAAGGTGCCAGGCCGGATAAAATAAGGCGGAGGGCCGGATTTAGTCTGTGGGTCATGTGTTTGCCACCTGTGCTATAGATGGCATGGTTCAGTGAAAATGGAGACAACTGTACTTGAACAATAATAAAAATATGTAATACAATATATCAACAATATGTACCTTAAATAAAGGTATTGCAATTCACATTTACAGATTAAAAAAAGACAAAGATGGAGCTTTGAAAAGTTAAGAAAAATTGCTCAAAAATATTTATCTCTTAAGTAGACAGATTTGTCTCTAACGTAAGTGTATCTAATCCCATGCCATGCCCTTTCCACTCTCCAAACTCTCACTGGAGTTTCATCTCCTTCTGGTGAAGTTGGCCCGGGAGGAAGAATCCTGTCCTTCGGAGCCTTACTCCTGAATGCTCAGTGATTCCTACTGAAAGCTGGGGCCTGTGAATTCGGCCAGCTCCCACACCAGCCGCGTGTCAGGCGGAGTTTATGTCTCTAAATGCTCTCCTCTGGCCACTTATCTTTTTCCAGGTTCTAGCCAATCAAGGTTCTGGAGAAAGGCCAGCCTGGCCACATGTTGTCCCTCCGCAACTGGATAAGCTACTATTATTTACCTTTTCTCTTTTCTTGCACTAACGAGTTGTCTATTGAAACCCAAAATTATACTAGTAATGTTATGTTATGTTGCTGGGACCAATAAGCCTAGTTTGCCTCTTATTTCACTGATTTCCTGATACTGACAGCATTTTTTTATTTTTCCCATACATCCAATGTTACTGTTAATGCTGACATTTGGCTGATTTTTGGATCAGCTCATTTAAATCCACTTGATTTTGTTTAATTTTTTTCTCTCTCCCTATTCTTCCTATTCACCTCAAGACAAACTGAATTAGTCACTAAAATACTAGTTGACTTTTTGAGAACTTAGGTCAGAAACTGTATTTGTTTATGAGCAAATGGCCTAATGCCATTATCTTCTTACCATTTATCATTGGTAATTATTTTAACCGGGTTCTTATTCTGACCTAATTATTCCAATTTCATTTCTTCATGTTTTATTAAAGCATGGGTTAAAAATGAATTCAATTTTACAGCCACCTTAGACTTATCATTAATTTAATGTCTCTTTCCATTATTAACAAAGTTATTTTCCATCTAGATATATTTCCTTGAGTTCAGTATATATTCAAATGAGCAAAAAATCCAAATTTTAGAGTACAGAATCAAAAATCGTGAGTACTCAGTCTTATCAGTTGAGGCAATCTATTGCCATGTGGGTAGAAATTAGTATGTGCATAAGAAATTCAATCAGGTATAAGGCAAATGCTTTATTTTTAACTTCAAGTGTAATATATGTATTCAACTTACTAAATTATATTTCAGCCCAAGCTATGCAATCATAGTAGGTATCGTAGTGAGTTATGTCAAATTCAAAGGGAAAAATAGCAGCAGGAACCATCATATTGAATCTACTCCATCTGCCCTTGGCATTGTCCACAAGACTTTGGTAACTATGGCAACACCATGGGAGAGAAAGGTAAACAGAACTTCTATATAGGTGTGTTGTCCTACACCCTGGTCCAAATGTGGCCATTTAAACATGAATATATTAAAATTAAATAAAATGAAAAAAATCAGTTCTTCAGTCAGCTACTCACATTTTCAGTGCTTTCTGCTTAATAGGCAAATGTGACTACTGACTGCCACATTGGATTGCATAGATAGGGAACATTTATGTCACCCCAGAGAGTGTCAGAGGACAGCACTGGGTTATAGCCCTCAGTGGGTTACCACTCACTGGGACTTAGTCTGAAACTACAATATGTAGAGAAATGACAACTATGATTTTAAGTAAATGCACACATATGTGCACACAGGTCGCATGTCACCTGAGTGCTTGAGTCGCATCTATTTGACATATGGCATGATTAAATGTCAGCACGCAGGTAACTGAAGACGCTGCCCAGATAAAGGCAGGACGCTGGGTGAATGCAGAGGCTGACAGATTGTGTCGGTGACTTTGATGTACACACATGTACACACGCACAGCCTCAGACACTTGTTGAGTGAAAGGCAAAGTCAAAGTATAAAATAATAGTCACCATGAGGTACACTGGTATACCATGCTGTGAGGAGAAAATTAAATGGTATTCATGTGACGTCGATAATACTTTACCAAGAAGTAAAAAAGTTTCCTTTCGTCTCTGCTTAAAGTGATGCATGAAGAACCACAATTACTTGTGTCTGTGTCATATTCCTATTTGTCCACTTAAAGAGAGTCAAAGCATCGGGGGCTCGGCCCACGCCATCTTCCCGGGTTTGTTCTGCAGTGGCCCATGGGTGGACTTGAGAATGCAGGGCAGACCTGGCTTGGATTTGAGCATTTCTACTTAGTGAGCTCCGTGACCGTCACCGAGCCTGCGTCTTCTCTTCCCTGCAGCGGGACAACCTCGCGCCTACTTCTTTGGGTCCCCGTGAAGACAGACACGGCAGTGCTGGTATCTGGTGTGGCGAGTGCCAGTAAACAAGGATGCTGGTCATTGTATGATCTTTGACCTCTTTCCTCGGCACCTCTGTGTTTACTTTCGTATCATTCTTTCTCTTTGTATCTTGTTTCCACCTCTTTGTTCCCTCTGCCTCTCCCCAAAACCCAAAGAAATGGGCGGGGAGGAGGGAAGAGGATTAGCCCAGGAACTAAAGGAGAGAGGAGGTAGGACGAGAGGAAGGGATGGCAATCCTTCGTAAAAATGAAGGATATGTTTCCTCTTTTAGTTCCTAACCACAACTTTTTATTTTATTTATTGTTTTGTTTTATTTTATCTCTTTATGACAGGGAGTCTGTTTGACTGGCTTTTAAACCAAAGCCATGATTCATTTGCTTGAATTAACTGAGTGGTGTACCTACATTCACATCTTTTCCATCTTTCCTGGACGACGTAGCCCTGAGGAATTAATTCCCCTAAAAGTATAATTTGAAACTTATTCAAAATGTTCTTCAATTCACCATCACTTATTCAGTAAAAGGAAAGTCGTGCAGAGGATAAGGCTGCACTTTGGGGATTAGAATTCTCCCCCTTACTTTTAAGAGGGTGATCGCCATTCCTCCATTCAGTAAATATGTATTGAGTACTTACTGTATGCCAGCCACTGGGTTAACGTAAGACATGAATAAAATAGGGGGTGTGGGGTCATTAACCAAGGGCCTAATTAGGCATCCAACAAATGCCACCACAGAGCAGCCTAGGCGGAGGAGAAGGAGGAGGCTGAGTGGGTGTGGGGGGAGGAGGGACTGTCATGGTCTCCAGGTTCGGATCCTGCCTACATGATGCTCCAGCCACTCTGAGCCATTCACTTGCACCTGCTTGTTTCACTCTCTCTCCTCAACATCTCTTCACCAAAAGAGTCAGCGAAACTGCCATCTTCTCCACAAAACCCTCTGATTTCAGAACAATCTGCTCTATTTTTTAAAAAATTCTGACACATCTTCTACCTTAAAAGATACATCAAGGCCAGGTTTTTTAAAAAAACATCCTTACATACCCTAGAAAGCTTATAACCATATCTTATATACAGAAGATGTTCAATGACAATTGATGAGTGAATGAACAAATGAATGAATGAAGAATAGTTGAACCTGGCTATGCTAGTGAGAGGTGGAAATGTGGCACAATCTCTTTGGATTCATATTTGTATGAACCTGTAGATACCAGAATGTACAGTATGGAGTTAAGAAATCTGAGTTCTATGTTCAGATTGATTGGGGCTTGCTTTTTAACTTTTGCTAAGTAATTTATCCTTTCCACTCTCACACATTCACCAATCCAACAAATATTTATCAAGCGCATTCTGTCTGCCAAACACTGAAACATTTCTTATGAACTTAATGTTTACCTGGTTTCCCTCGTGATTTGATTTTGGTAAATTAAAAAAAAATACCTTAGTACTTCTTTGAACTCAAGAACTTTCTCATACAGAATAGCTAAGTATCTAGTACCTGCAAGATGGGTTAATGGGCAAGTCATGTTATAAATCTGACCATTCTTTGAGCAGTGTTCCTAGGGGGAAAAAACATAAGGGTGCTAATTAGATTGCTTATTAATTAAATTTGCGAAGGCGTATCCGTAATGAGGTAGAGTTGAATATTGTTATGTATTGGATAGTAACTTCTTTCTCAAATATGAATTGCTCGTTCTTTTAAGAGATCAATGCAACCAGCTGTATTTGCTCTCCACTTGTTACACTGAATTAAACAGTTGGGGCCCAGCGGGGTCAAAGATGCCCTGGAACATTTGCCACCTGACAGCCATCCAGCGGCCTGTACTTCGTGCACGTGGTAGCCTAGGTCCACTGCAAGGAACAGGCTCTGCTTTGGGAAAACAGCTACCACCAGTCCCTGATTGACTTGTTGGCAGTGCGAACAGACAGGGCAGGAGATTCAGGGACGAGGCAACTGGGCCCGGACGAGCGCTTGGCATGGACAGGGCCACTGACTGAAGTTTGCACATAATCTGTAATGAATGAAGGACTACGGGCTGTCAATCCGGCACATGCCAGTGACATTTAATTCAAGTAAAATATTAATTAAAATAATGATAGACCTCACTGGAGTTTGTTCCTCAGCACAGCATCTTGGGCGAGCCCCAGAGGGGCTATCTGCAGGCTCCTTGATTCATTGCCTCTACCCCAGAGAACCTCATTCGTCTTACCACCTCCAGGCAAGCCTCAACACAGAGCTCTTAGAATAATGGGTCTCTCACCTACCAGGTTTCTGGGGAAGGAAAACCAAAACTTCTCCCTATTACTCATTCCTTGTCTTTACAGCCCCTATAATCTATAAATGTGCATTTATTCCTTTTTATCTCCCTAGCCACAAAGATATTGGCCAGGAACCATCTATTTTGGATGCTGAAGGAATTATTAAGTACTTCTTTAGCCTCCTTTATCTCAATTCGATGTATACTATAATAAAGGTTAGCCTTTATTATAACAATGATTAAAGTCTGAACGATAATTTGAAATCTGTGGAGTCACTCAGAATACCCATAATTAAAAATAATTTCCATGGATACCCACCAAATACTAAGTTATTTCAGTATGATTTCATTCACAGTGTGTTAAAATAAGAAAATGCTGCTGTACTTTATTGTTCAGAGGCAATTGATATATTTTCAAGCCTATATATCTGCAACATTTTTAGCAAATCCAAAAAATAAATTTACCATCATAATTGTCATTAAGTGTATTTCTGAACAATGGTGTCTGAACATAATTAATGATTAATTCATTTGGAATTCATTATGGTAGTATTAAATGTGTTTAACTCATTTGATGCTTCTATGGAGGGAGCAACTCTATGCAATTCTTTTGTGAGTTACTGATTTTAAAGTTTAAGAGCTCTGAGCATGTGCAGGAAAATAGCTCCACATTGCTCTCTAGTGGTGTGCCAGTAAATGACACCCTTCTTTTGTATGGGGCGAAAACCCTCGTTCTCCTTTGCTCCCCGTTCATTCAATCTCACAGCCTATTTCCCCTCAGTACACACTCAGATGTGGTACCTCCATCACAGTATAAAGAGCATCAAAGCAATATAGTCCTCAGTCCACCATTAATCAATAGCTGACCAATATATTTTTACTGTTGTCATTCAGGCCGATTCAGTATTGGATCGAGCTTGATTGAGCCATGGAAAGATCGTCCTTTCTCAGCAGGTCACACACAGTTTGACAAAAGCACTGTGCTGAGGCCAGAGAGAGCACATAGAGTATAAAGCGCGTACATAAAAGCTCCTTGAAAAAGCTGCAACGAGGGGTTACGGAGTTGTCCCAGGTCTCTTATTTCCTGAGTAGCTCTGTGTTAACTTTAGAAAGAAGTGAACTCATCTGAACCTCAAGTCACTGAAAACAGAAAAAGACTGGACTGAAAGGACCAAGACCCCTACTCAACACGATCTTCTTTGCCAGTTACAACTCCATTGCAAATCTGTTTACCTTTCCTGAGACTAAGCCATGACCACTCTTCATTTAAATTGGAGATCGGTCTCCCCTAAGGCGTGCACACCATAGTTAGGACTTGTGGAATTAAGCGATTCGTGATCATTCATTCTCCCCACAGCTAGTAAATCGTACAACTTCAGAGTCTTTGCTATAGTAGCCTACACCGCGGCTTGACCTCGAGTAGAAGAAGCTGCCATTACTCAGAGGACTGGAGACCTAGCGGGTTTCAATATTAGCCAGGGTCATATGGAAATGACAGCCGCCTCACATGGACTGTGGGGGAGAGATTAAGGGCTGATGAATACTGCTCAGCAGCCTGACAGCGGATAGATGATGTGCACATATTGGAATTCCAACCGAGACACAAATTCAAACCAGGAAAATGAGAATGAACTAGTTCAGGTGCATGTTTTCTCTTAAATGAGAAGTAATGTGCACAGAAAAAGACTAGAAGCCAACAGTGCAGAAATGCCAGAGCGGGTTTTACAGAGTGTCTTGTCTAAGGAGGTATAAACTGGGCAGCTGGGGGGTGCGGGCAGAGACAGAAAAGCCTCATGCCCATTCTGATATGTGTGAGGTGATATCTCATTGTGGTTTTAATTTGAATCTCTCTGGTGATTAGTGACAAAGGGATTAAGAAAAACAACTCAGACGCAAAGAAAACAGTATGGTGATCACCTTAGGGAAGCCGGGGAGGGAGAAGAGCATAACTGGGGGGTAAACGGTGACCGCAAGAGGCTTGACCTTGAGTGGTGAACACACAATACAATATAGAGATGATGTGTTACAGAATTGTACACTTGAAACCTATATAATTTTATCCACCAACATCCCCCCAGTAAATCAAACAAAAATGTTTTTAAAATCTTTATGAATTTTATGCATTCATATTTATTTGTTGGGTTTGAATTCATTGCAACTTCTTTGTTGTGGAAGCTCAGATCGTCCTCAGATCTTTGGTCCGTGGAAGCCTCTTCAAGCAGATTCCTAAATCCATTTGCCATGAGCCCACTAGTCTTCGGTTGCTTCCCCTCTGTCTGGTGTGCCAGGGTGTTTCAGGCTCAACGGGTAGGAGCCTGAATCATATCAGACCACAATCAACCTGTTCTCCGACAAGCCCTTGTTTCTTGCAGTGGGAAGTATTTGTTCAAAATCCAGGTCTGGATGCTAGGGATGCTTGCTGTCATTCAGTCACTATTGCTAGACTTTCTCAGTGGATAGAACTACAATAGAGATAGAATACCTTTTGAGTTTATTTTTATTTTTTTGATATATTTTGTTGATTATGCTATTACAGCTGTTCCATTTCCCTCGCCCTTTATTCCCCTCCGCCCTGCACAACCCCTCCTATCCACATCCCCCTCCCTTAGTTCATGTCCATGGATTACCTTTTGAGTTTAAAACAGGTTTTCCTAATTAAATTTTGGAACACAATACTTTACTTAACCTTTCCTGTTTTAAATCCACATGTCCTTTTGTCCCCATCAAGACTCTGGTTCTCAAGGACACAGGGGATGGTGGAATTCGAATTGTTTGTGATTAGACAGTATCCCATATTATAGTTGTCTCAGAATAACAACAATAATAGTATCATCATAGACAATACTTACTGAAACATATCTGGCTATGCTGTCCCTGCTGTCCCTTAATTTTGTCTATGATTGTAATATGTCTTTAAAATCAAAATATGTAGTCTTTCAAAATAAAAGCTCTCCTTTACAACCCTCACTTCGTCTCAGCTCGTTAAACTTATCCTTGACCAGTTATCTCAATATCTCCCCGGGTTATTTTAAGTGTCTAAAGCTCATTTTCTAGCAGTTTTCAGGACCAGGAGAACAATATCCCTGATTACCTGCAGGTTGGTAACAGGTTGGGTGTGTCCTTTATATTTAATGTTAACGTCTATTGACTATACAATGCTTGAACAACATTTTCTTACCTTGAATATCTCCAATAAATTACTTCAATTTCTTCTGGCCTAAAGTGTTGCCATCAAGAAGTCTGATCACTATCTAATTACCGCCCTTATAAATCATGTATTATTTCTGTTTTTATGCCTAAACATTTGTTTAAGCAAGCAAACATTTCTTGGATTACATTTTTTAGTATTTTTTCTGTTTCGTTTCTTTGGTTTTCATCCTCAAGGACAACTATTACTCAGATGTTAGGTTTTCTCTAATATTTGTCACTTTCTCTTGAATTCTTTTTTACTCTCTCTTAATTTCTGAGTTTTTTTCTCCTTAGTTTATTTATTCATTGATCTAGATACCCTCTATTTCTGACATTATATTTTTACTTATATATAATTCTTGAGCTAGGCCAATTTGCTTCTCACTTTTTTCTAATTCTGATTTATGTTGCTCTTGTACATGTGGCATTTTATTTTCTTAAGGTTGTTTAGTTCATTTTTAAATAGTACATTGCAGGTTTGATCTATGTTTTGTGTTATTTTTTATCCTTTTGTGGGTTGTGTGTATACTTGTCTGCAGGAATGATACTCTCCTCCTTTCATTTTGTTAGAAATTTAACCTCAACAGATTTCTGTTGCTTTCTTTCACGTGACTTGTTCCCTGCCCTCCCATAAGCTCATGTAGCTTTTATAGTCACACAGAGCTCCTCCCCTGTTACTGTCATTAGGCCAGAGCTCCCGGAGCCTGTGGGTCAAATCTTTTGCTTTTCTATCGAGTCCTTCAGCGTCTGTTTACGTGAAGATTCAGGAAGCTCTAAAACATGTTTTGCCCCCACTGCCACCTTCTTCCCAGAATCACACTCACTCATTAGTAACCCACAATTAACTTAATAGAATACATGAAATTGGATTTATCTGGAGTACTTCAGTACACTAAATAAATCAACATGTTCACATTCTTTCTGTTGTTTTTTTTTCTCCAGAGTCAAGTTCCCATTATGTAATCTCCCTAAAAGCTTTCAACAACGCAGGAGAAGGTGTCCCTCTCTATGAAAGTGCCACCACCAGATCCGTCACAGGTAAGCGGAGGCAGTTAATCTTGCTGTGACAAGTAGCCAGTGTTTGAGTTACGGCAAAGTACATAAATAAATGAAACACCGAAAATGGACATAGTCATGTTCCAAGCCTCATGTGTGTGTGTAAACACATACACAGACTTTATTATTTTTTAGGTTTTCAAATGAAGTAAGAGAAATTCAGTCTATATATTGGTATATGGACTTAGAGACGCAGGTCTCTCACTCTCTCTCTTCTCCAAGTAGCTTCATACCTTGGTGTTTTCATACCACTCGTCATTCTCCTGAGCAGCTTTTCTGAAATCCAGGCAAATTTGGCAAGCGGGCCTTTGAGCAAAGGCTGCCAAAGGCCTGAAGGGACACTTGCTTCTCTGTAGAGGGTCCTTCAAGCTAATATGACGAGGATGAACTGCCTCCTGGGGGCTGGATTGGCCTGGAAGAGCCACACAAGTGGCTTCCTCCTGAGTTGCGACTACAGCTTACCCAATGGTGCCCGGGGCCTCTGGACATGAAATGGATTGGCTGCTTCCAGGCTGCGACCTCTAGGAATCCTCGTGTGAGCGGGACCGTAAAGGCAGCACACAGGAGAGCATGTGCCCAAGGAACTGAGGAAAGGGTGGATCAGCAAGTGTGATCCAAGGCATTTATAAGGCTGTTTGTGAGCAAGGCCGGGCTTCTTTCAGTAGAATGACTGACACCTCTGTGGGTCTGTTCGGACACTGGGAAGTCACATGACTGCCCCCAATAGTCTTATGTCTGACTCTGAAAGCAAAATCCAAGATTTTCATCTCTTTAGTGAATAGTTTGATCCCAACCTCTTTCAGAACCCACAACCTTCAGAATTCAGAGGACTTACCAGCTACTTTTCCCTTAGTGAGAATACAGGATCTAAGGGCAGGATTTGATAGTGAGCACCAGAGGACATGGGAAATTACTGAGGGCCTGAGTAGGGTGTCCTGACAAGTAAGTAGGAATAAATAAGCATAAAGTAAACAGTGGGATCCTGTCACTTCTGCTGTCACCTAACTTTACGTGAGCTCTGTGCAGTTGGTCTCCACACGCACAAGCTCCATCCGTAGACCCTTTGGAGAGCACACAGTTGCTATGCGGCTTCACAGTTGCTATACGATTGTTTCCAGAGTCTAACATCATTTTACTGATTCCAGATTTTCAAGTAAGGTGAAGTGGTTGTCCCAAAGTCTCCTTGACTTTCTGGCCATTGGTTTCAAGGTCTATGTTCTGCCTCAATTGGTATGCAAACCTTGGGTTATATGTCAATATATGCAATTGCCTGTGGAGACAGTACATATCTTTCATTGTATTATCAAGGAGGCTCATGACTCCACAAAAACAGTAAATAAGAAATAATTTTGAATTATATAAGGTCATAGATAATTACCAACAAACAGCATTACTTAAAATCTGAGGGATGCTTTCTGGAACTGAGACTCCAAAAAACTCAACAAATAATGAAAGATAAGCTATTCTAAAATTCAGAAGTAGCAGGATGGAGTTATTAGCATTTCTTGAAGAATTACTACTTTTTAAAATGTTACTATTAAATGTATTATTCCTAAATATAGAGAGATAAGGCGATAGAGGCCCAGAGTGTAAAACGCCAGGTCACCTGACGATGGGGGGCTGTCTGGGATTGTCACTTCCCCTTATTCTCTTGCTCTGCAAGCAGCAGGGTTTTGGGGAGACAGCAGCCCACTTGGGCTGGACCTGGGCCTCCCATAATTTTCATGTAGTGAGTCATCTCCTTCCTGCCCGGCGGAAAAGATGCTGGCCAGCTGTTCACTGGTGTGGTGGCTGTGAGCTTGTGACCAACCCACACAAAATTGTACTGTAGCAAGTCTTTTAAAACTCTTATTATTATTATTATTTACCACAACTAAAGCCTGCAAAGAGTGCAGTTAAGTGACCAAACAATATATTTTTGAGCGGCAAGTAGTAGTAACAGAGTTAGTAGAGTTCAGATACACGGAGGAGAGGTTGCTCAGAAGGGCCCATTCCGGGCATTGTTAATGGTGTTTCCCTGCGGGCAGTTGTCGGCCTTTAAATCAGCAGGCGGAGTCTATAGTCTGTTCCCTGATAAGACTCTGATCCTAACGGACCTGGGAAATGATATGCCACCAAAAGTTGGACATTGTGTGAGGGATTTTCTTATCGAAGACAAGTCAGTGAGGGCTTGAAGAGGAATGAATACAGCCGGCCCCTGCTGAAAGAAGAGCCTACGCTTGTCCCAGATGTGGCCAACTTACTGTGTTTCCATGCGTCACGGAGAGTAAAGGCCACGTAAACAGAATCAAAGGTTAAGACTCTGGGAGGAACTCTATCAATAAGTGTGCCGTGGCGCCACATACAAGGCATTCTTTGTCTCTGAGCTTCTGTGGTGTATTCCCATGAGCAGTCTCGGAAAAGGCCAGTATAAAGGAAAATAAAAAACAGAGGCAATAAATGCCTCAGGCTAGAGTAAGCATCAGGCTCTGGTGTTTTCCACACGCTGGTGCTCCTGGATGTCAGCACGCTCTGGAGCCTCGTCTTGTCTGAACGTATCAGCGTGAGAGCTGAAGAAAGTGTCAGCAGGTCAGATGGGTGGGTCGAGTTTCATTTTGGCTGCAAAGCCTGTTATTTCTTCCTGTTGCAAGCACAAGACAGGATGAGCCTGCAGAAGGGAAGAGGGCAGGGGAATAATGAGGTGTGTTATTTGAATTTGTTTTTTTCTCCACTGTTTTATCAAAGTCTAAATGAAGTACAATCCAGATGTCAGATTGTGTTATTTTTTTAAAAAGCTCTTTTTGAATGTAAAAATATTGGCTGAAAAATTCATGGGCTCTTACCAAAACATCTATTAAGAATTGAATAGGTTTCTCTTCTTCGCAGAAAGTTTGAGGCTATATTTTGTCTTTTTAAAATCTTTTATTTTATTATTCTTTTGAATATAACCAGTGAAAAATCAATGGCATATAAGGCACCCAGGAGTATTTTGTAAAAAAACCGAAAAGAAGTTGTTTAGCAACAAAAGGATGTTTTTAATTCAACTACTCAGTCTGTGCCCTGAGAGAAAAAGATAATTTGCAGTATATTTAGCATATATGAATTTAGAGCAGTATTTGCCATCCACTAGAATATTCTGCTCTGTAGGAGAAGCTCTATATCAGTACTAATCTGATACGGGAGGCACCAAGCTCATGAGGTTACTGAGCACTTGCAATTGGCTAGTGCAACAGAAGTGAATTTTCAATTGTATTTCATTTTAATTAATTTTAATTTAAATTGTTCCTGCAGCTAGTGGCTATTGTATTAGACAATGCAGCTCTAAAGGCGGTAGCAAGTAGAATGACAAGCCACGCTTGAAAAAAAAAATCCCTGAAATAGTCAAGAAAAATTTGTCCCAAGGTAGAAAAATTTTAATTCTATAATCCCATAGATATGTGCTATCACCCAGGTGCATTACTGGGAACTTGAGGGATGCATTCTGGAACTGAGGCTTCAAGAAACTCAGCAAAAAAAAAAAAAAAAAAATCATGAAAAATACACTCTTCTAACACTCGGAAATAGCAGAACTGAGCATTAACATTTCTTAAAGTAGAATCACTACTTTTCAAAACCTTATGTGTGGTACCTGCGAAAGGCTACAGAGTACAGGGTTTACCAACAAAATTAAATTGAGCAAAGAAACAGCAAATGAGGTAAGTCATTAATAGAGCTTGGTCGAAAAGAAGTTGGTGATTTAGAGGAGGCCTCCCATGCGCACAGCATCCTTCTGGGATAGTCCGCTAAGAATAGAAACAAGTAAAGTAAAGCAGCACCCACGGTAGTTTGGCAGCGCCTCCTTCCACTGATGCACCGGCCTGATGACGGGCTAGGACCCTCTTGGAGGCGGCAGTGGCTGTAGCTCCCTCTTCATCATTTCATAAATCCATTTGGCTTTAAAGGAGCCCTTCACCAAAGGCACATCAAAAACATGCAGAAAGCCTGGGCTCTGTCATTAAATTTTAAACATGCATTTCTCTCTCTCTCTCTCTCTCTCTCTCTCTCTCTCTTTTTCTCTTTATTCTTTGTCCTTTCCTTTTGTTGTTTTTGCTTTCGGGTTTTATATTTTGCTCTAAAGACCACACACAGCCCAGTAAACTACTAAATAATTCATTGAAAAACAAAGGGATGAGTAGGAGCTATGCATTTGAAATGCATTGGACAAAGTGAAGTCATCACCAAAACCAGCCAGTAGCTGCTGCTTTTGCAAGTAGGCTGTTTAAAAACATCAGTCCTGTGTGTGCCCTGCTGCAGGTACCTGGCATTCTAGTGGGTCTTCTCTCCCCAAGTAACATCCTGTACCCAGCCTGAGAGCTCATCCTGGTTGGTTGTGGTTGTTGTTGTTAGTATGGATACACATTATACGATTGAAAGGTAACATTTAAAAAATGTAAATGTCTTTTAGTTATAAAACAAAAGTCTGAAAATTGGGCTCTATCTATGACTGCAAAATGAGCTCCTGTGATTCTGAGATA
Source organism: Phyllostomus discolor (assembly GCF_004126475.2). Classification (NCBI taxonomy): domain Eukaryota; kingdom Metazoa; phylum Chordata; class Mammalia; order Chiroptera; family Phyllostomidae; genus Phyllostomus; species Phyllostomus discolor. Next base: position 14,775,156 of record NC_040911.2, on the reverse strand, counting down.
CCCAGCATAAAAATAGGTACAAGATTTTTCTAGAAAATTGTGTAAAACTGCACACCTCATTCTGCAGATTCTGGGGATAGATGGATCAAAGAATGTGTGTCCCTTGGCACACGTGTGGTGGTTTATTCTGCCTCCCACCCAATAATATAGTCTTTCCAGGGAACTGGAGTTTTTAGAACAAGGACCTTGGGGAATAGGAATGCTCTGAATGACTGAAAACTGAGCTGACTGTGTGAGAATGTGGGTGAAATGGGCACATCTACACTTTCTCCAAGGACTTCCGTCTAAGGGAGCCTGGTACACCAAGTGCTACCTGCAATCTAATGATCAGACTTACCAGTGAACCGGGTGGATCGTGGACTTGGTCAGCCCGGTTTTGTGTAATCGTAGCCACAGGTCTCAGGGCCCTTTGATCTTATTTCTTATTCGTTTCTTGCCCAAACTGTGTTTGTGTAGGTGTAAGCCAGGCAGTAATAGAAACATTAGAGAAACAAAATCAAGTTAGAGGCGAAGAAAACAAACAAATGAACACCAACAACAAAACGACAAGCATTAGATGGGCTTGGATTTCTTCTGCAGGAGGAAATAAACCAGACACTCCTTTTAATATTGTTATTTAAAATTATCTGTGTAGTTATAAACCTGTTACTTTCTATACTAGATCTTTGAAGAAGTAATGTGCAACATTAGACTTTTAAAGTATATAACTGGAAGTGACATCCAAATTGATAAAAACCACCTCAAGGGAAGGAGCAAATGAGAGAAAATAGTTATTTTCTTAATATAACAATACTGTTTATGATGAGTTTTCCAATCGAATTAATTGTATTTTTTTCTGTTCTTCTCATGTTCCCTTTCATCATTATTGCCATGCATTTAACTCATTGTGATGTGTTACCACTGATGTTTATTTTTTAACTCTTTTATTTACATATTTATTTGTTTGTTTCATTTGATGGGTTTTTAAACCCAGATCCCACTGACCCAGTTGATTATTATCCTTTGCTTGATGATTTCCCCACCTCGGTCCCAGATGTCTCCACCCCCATGCTCCCACCTGTAGGTGTGCAGGCTGTGGCTCTTACCCATGATGCCGTGAGGGTCAGCTGGGCAGACAACTCTGTCCCTAAGAACCAAAAAACGTCCGAAGTGCGACTTTACACTGTCCGGTGGAGGACCAGCTTTTCTGCAAATGCGAAATACAAGGTGAAGTTCTCATTGATAATATGAAATTTTACATGAACTGTCATTGGTGTTAATACATTGTTTTATATGCTTCCTGGACTGTCATGGAGCATTTTGCCGCAGAGACACTGAATGGGAAAAAAAAAACAAAGCATTTTAATAACTTGGTAGCTCAAATTAGTTCAGGAACAATTATGTCTAAGGAAACAATGCTAAGGCAAGGTAGAAAAACATCAAGAGATGCAAAATGGTATTTGAACTCCACCGGATGCTGAGTCTGGAGAAACAATTTGCTAAATAAAGCATTCTGTACAAAGGAATGCCATTTTCCTTTGAAACAGCAGGGCTCTCCATTAATTTTCTGGATGGATTTTGGTGTTTGATTGTTTTTTTCTTTTGGAATCTGATTGACATCAAAGGCAACCCTATTAATGTCACCAAGGACTTACCTATCTAACAGTGAATCTGACTGTGAATGCATACCTGGGAGATTTTTATAACATCCTTGGAAAGCGCTCTAAGCCATTACCATCTACTTTGTCTGTTTAGCCTGGAAACATCCTTGTGAAATAAAGAAAACCCACAATGTACACTGCCCTTTAACTAAAGTAAATTAGACAAGGCTCCTTATTCCTGTCCCATCACTCAGTCATCTCACGACCCCCCTAAGAGCTCCTTAGAGATACATGTTTGAGGCATTGTCCTGAATAATTTCAAGTCTCTATCAGCCAACCACAGGAATTACATCAAATCATTATATACTGGGACAATTCTGTTATCACCTAAGCCTGCCACACTGTAAGTATATACAAACAATGCACAAGAGTAACAAAAATGAGATTGGCAAGTGATTATCTAGCACCTACAATGTCCCTAGAACTGTGCAGCTCAAACATTGTTTAGTCGTCGCTACTTAACATACTATTTTTGATTTTGGAATGAGTAATTCACTTGGCTCCATACACTGACTCCAAAGAATTCGTAAGCTATTCAAATGAGATAACATACAAAAAATATACAAAAACACATTTAAAATATAGAGCTCACAAGATGGTGACTTGGGATGAATAAAGTAGCTTTGAAAACAAGAGAATAAGTGTTACCCAACAACCCAGGACACAAACCATAACTCACCCCTGGCATTCTGGTTTCTTAGATCTCTCCCCTGGACCATTCTCTGTGGTCACCCTCAGGGACAGTCTGGCAGTCCTGACACTGTATCCAATGTTCTTCCCATCAAACCAGCATCTTGCCTCATCCGGCCTCCAGTCAGGGGTGATTGGGGGATGAAAATATCTGCGTGGAATTTCTGATTGTAAAGACCCTGGTGATAAAGCCAAATCCCACCAGTAGTTTTATAAGCCAGCCTTTCTTCCTGTAGCCATGCTCAATCTGCTTCTAGTCGATTTTAATGTTTAAGTGGCACAAAATCCATACTTCATCATAGATCCGTTTTTAAGTCAAAACCATTTTTTAAAAAGTTGTCTTTGGTATTGCCACCATGCTAGGTCAGGTATTTGGGAAAAGTCTCCAGGCATATCCAAAAGATATCATTGATGTAAGATATTGTTGTAAGGATCCCATCTAGCTCTGTAGAGCATTAGATTTAAGACTGAACAGAACTATAAATATAGATAACATTATCAGATAAGACAATCAGTGAAACATATGACAGCACTTTTTAAAAAATCTCTTTATATACAGATTGCCTGATTCTAAATTTACTTTAAAATAACGACTTTAAAAATTTTATGTCCATAATCGCTACACTTTGTTACATTCATTTCACACAAAAAGGCCGTACTTTGCCAGTATGTGAGACATTCTGAAGGACAATGGTTGTTCTCTGCAGAGTAGTCTGAGTTCCAAAACCTCTTGAGTGAGGCACTTTATTTCAGTTGAACAGTTAACAGAGCAGACACAGAATTATTGAGTTTCACAAAGAATGTCTGGAAAGTGAGACCCAACCCCAAAACTACCCTCTGTAAGGAAAGGCTGATTTCGCTCATGGATTGAGGTTTGGAAATAGAAAAAAGATTTTACCTGTTTCTCTCCCCATCATCTTCCCTGGCCCAAGTCTTCCCGTCACTAGCACTCAATCCCCCTTCTCATACAGTCTACGTCCACACCCTGAGAAGGAGGGTTCAAGGGAAAGAGTTGGGTAGTTCGGGTAGCAAGGACAAGTGGAGAACATATCTGATCCACTAGAGAGACATACAATGCATTTCAATGTTACACATAATGGTAATAGAATTCTCTGGTTTTGCATTTGGGACTTTTCGAACCACTGCCATAGCTGTTGTTGCATCCCACTCTCCACTACAGCTTTATAAGGTAAGCAGGGCATACACACGGTCAAGGGGAAAAATGCGTACATACATGAAGTCAAGTGACCTGGGCTCAGGGTCGGCTTCACCATGTCCTGTCATCACTTAACTCACTCAGTCTCATTTTTCTCATCTGGATGATTTGGGCATTTGCACCCACTATAAAGAGAGAGAGATTCTTCATAGTCGAATGTATATGTAGATGTGTTTATGAAAACATAGCTAGGTTTTACAACTTGAAAAACTGCTCCATTAACTAGAGCTGGAACTCAGAGTGAACTGATAGCATTACCCAGAGTCTCCTCACAGGACTACCTTTCTGTAGGCTTTGTTTAGTCCCAATTTCAAACCATAATCCAGACACTCATATTTTGTTTGCCCAAAACTCTGTATTGATTTCCTTTATCGAATGGAGAAATAGCCTATCATTTCTTTTCTACTAACGTTATTAGTCACATGATGTCTTCTGTGAATTTCCATTCCAAATGCATTCGCTGACCTCTGGCTAGTGGTTCCCAGATGCAGCGTGGGTGTCACGGCAGATGTGAAGCTGTGCAAGCCTGTTTCTGCCCTCGATATGCCGACAGCTCAAAATGGAATTGTATGCCTGCCTAAAATTATATAGCACATTAGACAATGCATGAAATATTGTAGCTAACACTGATTTAATACCTACTCTGGGCCAGGCACTATGTTTCACTTGGCTTATTTCACACTTAAATAATGCCGCAAGGTCAGTGCTCTGGTTTTCTCTGTTTTATAGAAGAGGAAATGGAGGCTCAGATAGGTAGTACTTGGGTTTTCTATGCTCACAAATATTAGTGGCCATGATTTCCCGAAGCACTCCTAGGCTAATGATTTATGATGAGCAGCAACTTTCCATGAGGTTCCTGAGAAAACTCGGTGAATGCGTGTCATTCTAGACCGCAAACAGGGACAGTATTGTTTAGTGGCCTCCCAAATGTCACTGGTGTCCAGGCTCAAAGAGACTAATTTCATGATATGTGATCCTTCCCTCGCAGCTGAAAAGCTTCTCATGAGACTTTGAGGTGTTCATGATGATAGCGAAGGAGGGCAAGATGGGAAGTCATATACCGGCTGCCCATTTAGTGTTTTACCTGATGAGATTCCATCTTCTTGTGTCTGCAAAGTATTTTTCAGTTATTTAGAGCACACATTTTGACAGCTATTTATGATGTCATTGGTTTAATAGGATGGATGGCCACATCTCAGATGTTATCTGTACAGCTAAATATTTATTTGGTTTCATAATGAAATGTAGGATATTCATAGCCACGATCTAAGAAGGATTCATAGTAGAGTTAAAAAAATATACCACACTGGAGTAACAAGGGAGGAGATGACATAGGTGGGCAAAGAGCTTTCCTTGGTTTTCTAGACATAGACGTATAACAAATATAGTAAGTATAAAAGTCAATGAAACTATTTAACTTTGGAAGACCAAGATCTAAATACTAAACATTATATATTTTAATAAATAGTATAAATAGTCTTAAATTTGCCTGATCATATGGAAAATATGAATTAACCTAGAAGATTAACCTGTTTTATTCTTCATTACCATTTTGATCTTTTGAGTAACCAATAAAGACAGATAATTTACTTTTGACTAAAATATCTTCAATCTGTTATTTAAAAGACAAAAAATGGATTCAGAAGACAAATAGTATTAACACTAACATAATGCTTTAGTATCTGTTCAATTTGCTGTTCCCTTCTGGGCTGGTAACTTTGGTGACCACACTTAAATGTGTGTCTAATGTAAGTGTGCACAAAAGAAGAAAACCACGTGTCACAACAACTGCTTTTGTCCATTTTCTGTATAATAGCCACACAGGTTCTTGAATCATTAAAAGTTTGTACCATAAAGCCTTTTTGCAAAAATCATAAGCAGAACTCTAAAAACTTAATTTTACCACCAGTGGAAAATAATCATAATGATCTATGTAACATGCATAACATTAAAAACTGAAAAAGAATTGATGATTACAAGTAAATTGAAGTTAAAGTCAGTGCAGAGACTTAAAGATGTGCAACTGACTAAAGGAAGCAGAATTGCTCTCGTCACCGTGGTTACTGCCTCACTTGGGAAAATGTATCAGCTAGCTGCCCCTTTCTACGGCGTAACGCCTGAGTTTGTTGATGATGTGTTGGATGTACAATCAGTCAGTATAAACCAGCTGGCAGGAAGTAAAGTCACTGCTATGTCCTAGCTTTCTAGACTCCTTTCTTGTTGGTTTATTTGATAGACTTTTTACATCTTGATTTACCAAGTTGATAGAGTTCATTGTTTTCTCTGCTTATTTCCCACTTGTATAGTCAGAAGACACAACAGCTCTGAGTTACACAGCAACAGGCCTCAAACCAAACACAATGTACGAGTTCTCGGTCATGGTAACAAAAAACAGGAGGTCCAGCACGTGGAGCATGACTGCGCATGCCACCACGTATGAAGCAGGTACGTGAAAAAAGCTAGCTTCAAAATTTCTGCTTCCGCTATTTGGTAATGGTGTTGCCCAAGTTCTGTGGAAACTGGAACATAGTGCATTTTGATGCCTAAATTATACCTTATCTTATATAAAACATCTTTTACTTTATAGCTCATAGCACTTTTATATCTAATATTATCCTCTCTGTTCTAGAAAAGTTGAATCCCTAATGGATTAAGTAACGTGGTTTTAATCTGGGCATTAACTCAGGGGATCTGAATAGAAATTCTTTTAAGGTGTTTGCATAAAGGCAGAAATCTATGCATTGAACTCTCTGTGTCCAAAGCATTTGTGTCATTGATCAACAGTCACAGTGGGTATTTACTTTTTCGGAAAGAAATTAGATAAAAAATTAAACATTGCATTATCACAGTAGTCTCATGGATTCTTACCCTAAATAACCTCAGCTAGACATGGGAGGCAGCTCCTGGGCGGTCACGTTCCCTCTTTGGAAATAAAGGAACACAATGGAAAACCTTCATGCAATTTGAAGTAGTTCAAATCTCGGGTAAAAGCAATTCACTGTAAATCATACCAGTCACTTTTACTATGGATCACAAATGTTGAGTTTATAACCCTAACAGTGTACTCGGCATTCATAGTTTATAGGGATCCAACATCTGGAGAATACAGGGTTGAACATGCTTTTCGACTGGTTTTGTGGTATTGGATCATACAATTTTTTAAAACTATGATGATAAAACTCTTCTCTGGGTAAACTGAATTTCTCTTTCTATTAGAATGTCTCCCATGTCTTTGCAGTTCTAATTTTATTTTTGGCTTCCATGTTAAATCGGAGAGATCACTGTAGTTTTAGATTTTTGTGGGTACTTTTTCTATAAGAAGTTTTCTAGTTCATCTGATTTAATTTCAACATCCTTTGTTTCTCTTTTACATGTTTACATATATTAATTCCTTCTCCTAGAATTCCACCCTGAATGCCAGTGTTCACATCTCCTTTTGAAGACTAGGACGAACTGAATGAGTTATGTTTTATAGGAAGAATGAAAACTCTGCCCTTTCTTTTTACTTAAAATGAGACAGAGTTAAGTGTAAACCGCTAAGACATCTGGTCTTCCCTGAGTGAAAGAGAACAAGTAGTAATTTCCTATCAACACACACAAATTCATTCATTTTCCTCTTTCAGAAGCATAAAATGCACACCAACATCTGACTTGATAAATGTACCCTATTGATTTCTCATCAACTGCCTAACCTTGTAGGGACACTGATGGTGAGAACTATTGCCGACAAAAAAATATTAACTTTTACAAATGTGGGTAGGAGGAAGGGTGATTGTCAAAACAGATAATGATCTGGACAAAGGTGTAAATAGCATGTGGATGAGATCTCTGGGTGATGATGAGAAGCAAGAAGTAATTCACAAGTGTCTGCTGGTTTTATAATGTGAGAAGGAAATGAAGTGAATGAGATGACTTTAGGGTTTGCTTCTAATTCTGCAATAACATAAAGACTGGAGGGGCTGCACTGTTAGGCACATGTGCTGAAATTGCTCACAGTAAAGACAAGGGTGGCAGGCAGATTCTTGAAACAAAACATTTCATTCTGCCCAGGTGATGAATACTTAATTTTACTCTAGTCAGTTTAAGTAAAATAAAAACAACTGCAAGGGCACCTGACATAATGGGTCTTGGGGAGAGACAGAAACCAGAGGTGCTCCCAGGTTTTAGAGAGGAAGAACTATTGAACCATCATTCAGGGTGTTGCCATCACAGTGGTTTGACCTGGTGTGTTTCTTCCTCGAATTAACATTCAGTTTCCCAGAGGGAGGGAGAGAGAGTCTCACAGCTAAAGAAAGAGTGAATGAAGGCCCTGAAGTTCACAGTGCACAGAGGAGAGCTGGTTCCCAAAGAAAAGAGCTGAGTGCTTCTCCAAAGGAAGGAAGAAGGGATGAGATGTTGGCCAGTCCAAACACAAATGTCCATCAGGATTTCCATGGCTGGAAACCTTCTAAATCTTGAATGTTTCCTTCTATTCCTGCACTGAAACAATCAAGCATGGGAAGAAATGAGAACCAGGCAAACCACAGGGCAATACTTGTCCCGTCAACTGAGATATTAAATCATGACTTTCCAATAATGTTTACTTATAATCATCAAGTCCTGAGGTAGAGACTTGGTATAAAAAATAAAGAGAATACAGCCAGTATCTTTGAGAGAATTGTCATCTAATAGAGGAGGGAAAACATTTGTTGAAACTGAAGTAACATGAGAAATATAATTACAGAATTTCGGGGGAGTGGAAATCAGTGCAAATTTATCCAGGTATAAATTCTGTTTGGAGAAGAAAGGGGAGGGTTCACAAAAGAAATAATGATCGAGCTATGGCCTGTGTGGATCATTAGGTGCCCATTCCAGAGCCTTCCAAAGGAAGGGGACACTTCAAGTGGTTCAGAGTGACAGGGGCACAGTATTTATGGACAATAAGCGGAAGTGAGGCTGAAAAGAAAGTAAAGTGTAAGCCCTGTAGGACCTGATGTTTGTTACTGATTGGTGTTTATTTAGACTTAATCCAAAGAGGATGGGTAGTCAAAGAAGAATTTCTAAAAGGTCACTCCGGCATGAGATTGGAGAGAGGCAGAACAGAGATATTCTGTTTAGTTTAGTAGGGATAATTGAACAGGGTAGGACCATATTCTTTTCCAAATATGAGGAAATAGTGTGCATGCCATGTGATATTTCTACACATTTGAGCCATTGATTTCAATACCAGAATCTGTTCACCAACATTCATGGCTTTCCAGGTGTGTCTTTTCAGGGTCATGGTCACCATTGATCGGGTGGCACTGGGGTAGGGACTGCTCGATCAGTGTCTGGTCCTGATATCAGCCATGAAGTCCCGTCATCTGGTTCTGCTGCTTCTCTGGGCCTGGAGCTGAAACACAGCTGAGGCCTAGATGTCATCTCTAGTTTGACCAAAACTCCACCTCTGTGGTCAGCAGACCTGAGACTCTGTTCCAGAAATTATCTGATGCTGATCAGAACCTCGTTGTCCTGAGGGCTGCATGATTAAGGGGGTGGTCCTGCAAGGGAGAAGGAGGCAGGCGGGTCAGGGTGCTGGGGGCCAGTTTGAGTCAAAGGAAAGAAAGGAGAAAAAGTTACGGTAAAGAAATGAAGTTTCGATGCTGTTACATCAGCCTAAAATAATCCAAAAAGGCGCATTTGGGGGTGATGAATGCTGCTCCCCTTCAACAACATGTGGGGAAAACCCTAAGAAAGGCAGGCTTTTCCGCCATCTCACTTCCTGCCAGGTTGACACTCAGACCCTCGTAAATTCCTCGCCTCCTCTGTTTTCAAATATTTCTCCGCCTTCTTGTTAGGAGATAACTGGCGTGTTACCTAAACAAGAGGTTTTGACCTGCGTTTAAATTTATTCTTTGGGGCTTTTAAGGAAATACAGAATTAAGTGACATTTTCAATTACAAATCCCCCAGAGGATAAAACAATTCTGTCTGATGGAAACATGTAGCCATCAATCTCACAACGTGTGTGTGTGCATTTGTTTGCTCTATTGTGCTTCTCACCTTTTCAGCGTGGCACGTACTGGAAAATACCAGCTACGCTTTTTTCCTCCATAATCACGTATATTCTCCCCCCTCCAAGTTCACTCTTTGGGAAGTCACTTCACTTCCATTAAAAAACAGTAACGTCTGTGTTGTTTGTATGCTTATTCAATTCGAGTACTTGAGATAAGTCGTAAACGGCGAAATAAGCATGATATACTGCATGATAGATTCTGAGTGTCAACATCATGATTAGAAGTCCCATAAATGTCTGCTCTCTTTCACATGCGATGACAAGGCCTTGTCTCCCTTTCATCTCGCAGCCCCGACCTCTGCTCCCAAGGATCTGACAGTCATTACTCGGGAAGGGAAGCCTCGCACAGTCATCGTGAGCTGGCAGCCTCCCTTGGAAGCCAACGGGAAAATTACTGGTAGGTACCTCAGCTTTCTTTTGAGGGTTGCTCTGCTTGGCCTGTGACTGTTTGGGGCGAGGGCACTGCTCATGCCTTTGGTGCATTAGTTTTCTGTCCCAGCATCTCAGTGGACTCCCTGACTCCTTCTGATGGTCTCTTCTTGCCCGCACTGTCGGCACGGACTGTGGGATTCTTCTGATGGGCACACACATAGGCACACATACACATGGGAATTGAGTCGCTTCCTGAATGTGTCCTTCAGTCAGTATAGACTGTTTGCTTCTCATTCGGGGCAGCATGAGAACAACCTTCTAATGGAATGCCCGTGAGTACAAATGACTAAAAAGGAGCCCATGTTTGGCAATTACAAAACACTAAAGACACCTAATGACCGTGTTTTTCTGTATGGCACATACAAAGATTTGTCTGGGCAGATTTTTCGTTTCTCACTTGGCTTTTAGCTTCTTACTTAAATCCTAAGGTTCAGAAAACACTTAATACTGACTGACAGAAATTGAACTTAATGACTATTTCACAGTGACAGATTTTATTTTGCCAAATATTGCTGATAATATCAATGCCTAATTAAGGCATCCATTAGAAGCCTGTAATGTTAATTTAGTATGAAAAATATAATGGAGTTCTATCATGGATTTTGCATTTAAATGATCACTTTAGTTTTTTAATAGATGTCTCCATAGCATATGATTATTATGAAAATATTGTATAACTAAAGATGTGCACATTATAGTCTAATTAGCTTCAACCAGTGGGTTAGGCACATGTAAGTCACTCCTTTTCGTTTTCTTTTTGGCTTACACGGGGTGGATAGCGCTATTATAAATTAGCAGAGTAATTCAGTCATTCTGTGATGCAGAGATGAGCATGGAAATTATAGTTCAAACGACACTTGTGCTTTGTGCGAGTTACTTTCTGAATTTTACAAAATGAAAAGAGAATGTGCAAATTCCAAATGTGGTGCAAATATAAGCTGAAGACTTGTTTTCTCTGGGAAATTGCTCTTAGTGCAATAGCTAACAGAATTTTCATTTGAGCTGACAAACACGTGAAGAGAAGAGCGACATAAAAACTTCCCCAAATTTTATATGCTTGGTTGTCACTCTGCCAGGCTTTTTAAAATTGAGACTGACTCATTCTAATTTTCTCCTTATTTTCCCCTTAGTATTATGATCTATTTTCATTGGTTCTATTTCAGTACTTTTATAGGTTTTGATTGGTTGTGCATGATGACTATTTTGTTATCTTACAAACTTATTTGTAAACATATGGTAATTCAACAGATAATAAGTTCAAAAAACAATAGAAGTTTTCTATATCAACACAAGTTGGGGGGAAATATATTTTTTCTTAAAGGATAAAATAAGGTATATACTACCCAATTTTCTACCCTTATTTAAATAAATCTCATCAAATAGTCAATGCAAACAATAGAATGTGTTTTCAACTCTGGAAAGAATTTTTATTTTGCTTTTCAAGGGAAAATAAATGGAAAAAATGCAAATTGATCTAAGCAAAAACTTTAGTTTATCAAAATCACAGTGTATCTATGCGACCTTGTTCCATGTATTTTATGTATTTTATGTGGAGTTATATAATAGTTCCCACAACTAAAAAATCATTTTCTAATAATGGTGTGGTAAAAGTATGGGAGGCAATACCTTTTACCTTTAAAGCTTATAGCTCATTTATAAAGACCAAGTTGTGATTTTCAAGTGGAACTATTTTGACTCAATTCAGCAGAGAGCAAACAAACACAAATAACCCACAAGATAACTTCCATTCCATACATATTTTGATTCTTTCAATGCAATTACTTTTAAAAAATAGGTTGGTCAAATATTCAGACTAGAAAACCATTACGCAGAAGGCCCAGGGTTGCTACACTCCGGTTGTCAGGGAAGTCTAAGGAAGATATGAGCTCTTTCCCAGTGTGTGAGACACATGTGAGCCCACGTGGAGTGATGTGCTCCCTTCCTACCTTTCTCCTTCTTTGTTTCACCTAGTCCCTGCATGCACGCAGTGGTGGGACAGAGTGGTTAAGAACTGAGAATCTGCCCTGGCTGGCATAGCTCAGTGGATTGAGCACAGGCTTCAAACCAAAGTGTTGCAGGTTCGATTCCCAGTCAGGGTACATGCCTGGGTTGCAGGCCATGACCCCCAGCAACCGCACATTGGTGTTTCTCTCCATCTCTCTCTTTCTCCCTCCCTTCCCTCTCTAAAAAATAAATAAATAAAATCAAATAAAAGAGAAAGAATTGAGAACCTGAGCTTCTGAGGGAGATGCTGAGCAAGTTATTTAACCTCCCAGAGTCTCACTTCCTCATCTATAAAAGAAGGGTAGGAATAGAACCTCTTTAGTAGAATTGTTATAGTAAAGCACCCAGAAAAGTCTCTGACACCTAGTGAGTACTGACACAAATGAGCTATTAACATTCCAACTTGAATCCACTCTAGGAAGAGGCTTTACTAATGTGTTTCGCATGGTACCCAGATCATCAATTTGTACATATATATATTTCAAAAGGTTAAACAAAAAAGTAAAAAAAGGAGGATGAAGAAGACCCCAATAATGCCGGTGTTTAATTAAATTCCTTGATCATAAACTGGCAGCTTAAGAATCTGGACTGACGTTTTCAAAATAAAGTGGTTCCAAATGAATTAAGCATTTATTATACGTTTGCCATTCTGCTAAGCACTGGACAATTATAAGTGCTCCTGTATTCCAATCATTCCATTTTGAAACGAAGAAATGAGGGCCTTCTCTGGGGTAAATAACTTTCTGAAAGGCAAATAACCACAGAGTAGCCAAACTGGTAGATGTTCAGTGAAAACACCGTGTTTACAAAATGAGTGCCCCCAAATACTGAAGAAGCCAAGAGACAGATTGAGCTGGACAAGTCGGTTAATGTCCGTTAATTGTCTGTTAATGAGTTGAATAAGGAATCACACACAAAAAATGGGTCCTGGGAGGCAACAGGATGGTCAGATGCCCACATTTTTTACCCATGTGTGGGTGATCAGGGAGGACCAAGAGGATAGATACCAGGGAGAGCCAAGAGATAGGTAAAATCAAAGGTGCCTTGCCCTAGAGGAAGACTTAATGGAAATTTCATGATTATCCAGAAGCCTCTGTACACATCCCATAGTCCACCAGAAGGAACAGGAGCAGTGGGGAGGCAGGGGATGAGAGTCAAAGGTCCACCCTTTCAGAAGTTAAACCAATTATTAGTTTCAAGATGGAGTGAGCTTTTCAAGATGGCTTCAACTCTGTCCATACGCTAGGATTTAAAACTCAGGTTCGTATGCTTAGCTATTACACTATGTGTACCAAGTTATTAGTATTCTATTCTGCTGGCCCAAATCAGTGATTTTCCATTGATTTATACTTCAGTTTACCTGAAGAGAGATTGAGCGTGGTATTTTCCAAGTGATTTTAATACAGCTGGCATTGTGAAACATTGATCTAAATACACGCATCATGCAACATTATAGATCGCAGACCTACGTAGATGGAGGAAGAGTTAGATCTCCCAAGAGTTTTTCTTCTCATTGCTATCCAATGGTGAAGGTTATACTTGCCTTTTCTGTGACATTTGATGACTCTACTCCAATTTCTTTCCCTTCAAATTCTCTTCTCACTTTACTTTTGTAAAATCACCTAACCATTTTTTTTCTTCCCCTTTCTAGGCTATAGCTCAGTCTTGTTAGCAGACATTTCTTCCACCTGTTCCTTCAGTGTTGCTTCCCAGAATGCAGATCTTTTTATTCTCTTCGTTACTTTCTCTGAAAAAGTGTCTGTATTATAACCAGGGCTTCGATGAGCACAAATTTCAGTTTCTTAAATCTGTATCTCCAGCTAAGTATTTCTAAATATATGCTACTTCATATTGTACATTTCCATTTGCCTGTCTTACAGGTAGCTCATTTCCCTCTCACTCCCTTTCTTCCTCACTCTCTCTTTTTTTATGTCTCTCACCTACTATAACCAGCTAAATAATGGACTATTGTATTCAGTAATAGGTTTTAAGACCATCCAGAAATGAAGACCCAGCTGGGCGCTCACACTGAAATCATATTTGTCTGCATATTTTTACTCCCATCATTTCAAAAGTCTCCACAGTTCACCTGGTTGCATAAGTTGGAAATTTAGCCCTCTCTATTTCTTCTTCATTGCCTTCCCATAAAATCAAGAGAGAAAATCAAATGCATATAGTACAAGGCTGAAAATTTTATGAGAACAGGTTTCAAGTTTTGTTCAGTGCTTTCTCCCCAGTAATAATATTATGTCCATATTAATAAAGGTAATTAATAAATATTTCTTGAGTAGAATAATGATTGGATTGCTGTTAAATCCATTGTTTCACATGAAATCAACATTTTAGCTCTTCCAAATATGACACCTTTCTTAAGATTTATTAATATTAAGAAAGAAAGAAAGGAGAGAAAAAAAGGCTGTAGCATTTACTAAATAGTTACTAGGTAGAATGTAATTTAATAGAGATACCCCCAGATATGAAGTACTTAAATGCATTATCACAGCAACTTATTTTCAGATGCTAGAATTGAGACATACTTAGGTTAAATAAGTTGCTCAAGCTTACACAGCTAGTCAATGTTAGAGCTGTGACCTGAGGTCAGATATTCCTGAATCCATTGCCTATTATTTTTGACCAAAAAGAAGGAAGAAATAGGTCCATCCTTCCTTATGCACCTACTTATATACGCAATGATCAGAATCAATTGTTTTGTAGCTGAAAAGCTCTCACTAGCTGAGCTCCTTGTTGGTAGGGGTCATCCTGGTCTTCCTTGCATTTCACAGTTACCTGAGCCATGGAAGGGAATCAGTAATGAATGACAAGACATATGGAAGAGGACAGAGGAGAGAAGAGAGATGGCATTGAACTCTTTGACACTTTGCTTCTAGAATTACAACTATCTGTTACAACTATCTGTTAACTACTTTTACAGCTTATTTATAAAAGTAGAATCAAAATAACAGATGCATGATGTCATGTTTTATATGTATTTAGACAAATGTTGTTCCATTGTAGGAGTGTTGAGATGGGTTAGCAATCCCAGGTCTTACAATCTATGTTGGGATATATACTTTATTTTATGACCATCCATGGGGGTAAGAGACAAAAGTGAAGTAGAAAAAAATAAGAGAAAACAAAGAAAAGAAGAAAAATCAGAGACTTGGACACACAGAAATATGAGATAGAAAAAGGTAGTGAGGAACCAATCAATTTGTTCCAACCTATTTGGTCATATGGAAATCTATAAGGTAAGACGTAATAAAAATGGATTAAATACCCTGTAAACACACCAAACTTACATATTTAAATGAAATTGTATGCTTTATCTAAGGCAAATTTGTAGTTTTGAATGATGTAATGAGTTTCTATTTCACATCTCAGTTATCAAATTCACAAAAAAAGAATAAAAAAATAAGGTTCCCCCCAGTATCAGGAAATTGCTCAAATACAGTATGAAATGGTCTGAATCTGATTTGTATATTCAACCTTACTTGATTCTAAAATTGCCATTTTAGATGCTTAAATAGTTTTAACATAGAAAACAAAAGGACAGTGAAGGCAAGCATTTTATTCTCATTTGATAACTAAAGAAAATGAGGAAAAACTGTAGTTGACTGTGATGGGAACACAATTCTTCAAACTTTCAGCTTCACCATGCACTTAAAATATCCCATGAAAACTTTAACAATTTCATTAAATGTCATGAATGTAAAACATTTATGCTTCTTGGCTAGGGCATTTCATTCAGTAAGTGAGTTTGAATACCTATTATGTGAAGACTATTTTATCATTATTTTTTGAAGAATAAAATAATATAAGATATGGCTCCTGAAATAAAGAAATGTTTTATTCTCTTGAAGAGACAGCACATACACATAATAAAAGCTTTAAAAAAATCCTATTACAAATACCACAGTCTTCTGTTTGGGATAAGAACAGAAGAACAGAGACTGGTCTGGTTCAAAGAGTATTAGGAGATTTTATTGGTGTTGATCATGAGGGCTCAGTTATATATGAATGTACACCCATGGGTCAGACAACTATTTTATCCAGTGATACTGCACAATCCTTTTTGAATTATAGCCTCCCAGTTTTAATATTACCCAGAGAAGGCAGTCATTCAACCTTTATATGTTTTTCAGAATTCTTTATCTTGGCCTTTGGTCTTCCCCTAAACTTTCTGCATCTTAGGACATTCATATCTGTAGCATCAACATCTCAACAAATGCCAAAAATATATACAAATTCCACATGTCAACTAAACAGTGACTCCTAACCTTGCCTAAACACAGAGATCATCTGGGGTAAAGATTAACTGGGTTGTATTTAACTATTGTAGTAGCTATTGCTATGCTACAATATCACTCCAAACTTAGCAGTTAAAACAACACACATACACTCTCTCATTATTTTTGTTAGTCAGGAAACCAGGCACAGCTTAGCTGAGTACTCTGATTCAGGGTCTCTTACAAGACAGCATTTGAGGTTTTAGACCAGGTAGATATCTCATCCGAGGCTTGACTGGGGAAATATTTGCTTCCAAGTTTATGTGGTTGTTGGTGGGACTCAGTTTCTTACTGGCTGTTGATTGGAGCTCATCCTCAGTTCCTTGTCATATGGTTCTCTCCATTTGGCAGCTTATTTCACCAAAGCTAATAAAAGAGTGTATAGAGTCTGATAGCAAGATAGAAGTTATAATTTTATGCAAAATAGTCACAGAAGTGATAGTTCATCACATTTTCTGTGCCCTATTGGTTAAAGTAAGACTTGAGACTTCCGGTCAAGATGGTAGCATAAGCAGATGGTTCACTTCTTTGCACAACCACATCAAAATTACAACTACAGTATAGAACGACCACCACTCATAACCATCAGAAACCAAGTTCAATGGAAGTCTGACAACCATGGAATTAAAGAAACCGTATCCATCCAGATTGGTAGGAAGGGCACAGATGCAGAATGAGCTGATCCCTCACCCACATGTAGTGGATGAGGGATCCTAAAAAATAGGGAGGGATATCTTGGGGATAGCAAGGAGTCCCAGCCGCACACCAGGCCCCTCAGCCTAGGGTTCCAGTGCCAAGAAGATAAGTCCCCACAACTTCTGGCTGCAAAACCCAGCAGGCATTGAGTCGGTGTAAGAAACTGCTGTATCCACAAGCAGTTCTTATTAAAGAACCCACACACAGACTCATCTACTCAGACTCACTCCCTCCGAGCTCCAGCACCAGGGTGGCAGGTTGAAGAGCACCAGTGGTATACTGGGGAAAATGAGGTGCCTGGCATTAAGGCAAGCAGAGATCGTTGTCCCTTTTCTAAATGCTTCCCCAACAAAGCCAGCAAACTGGTACCATATCTGAGACTCCATCAACCTGGCTAACACAGTTTGACCTACCTTGGAGATCCCCAGAGACTCCACCCCACCCAAATTATGGGCCCACCCAAGCTATTTTTCCATATGAATGGCTGTCTTGGGGCATGCCTCACATCTTCCTAAATACTCTCAAACAAGCAACAGCTGGCCCCAGTGAGTCCCAGGACCGGGACCACAAGTAGCCAGCCTAGATTCACAGCTTAACTTCTTCTGGGAATCTCCTAGCCCAGCACAAGTAGCAGCCATCTCAGATTGTTTTCTAGCTCATGTGAGTGGCTGTAAGAAGAACACTGGTATGGGCTGACCTTGGCCTGCACCTCCTGTGAAATCCCAGATTCTGTACACCCAGTGGACAACTATAGCCCACTTCAGAGCACCACTACCCTGCCCCTGCACAGCTGAGCCTCCACAGAGGAAAGATGTGGTGATATGTGGTCATAACCAATCCTTGCAGCTGACTGGCCTGGGTAAATCCCTCCCATTGATCTGTCAACAGGAACCAGGGCTCAACTCCAAGAGAAAGGTATACTGAGACCACATGAAAGGTGCACCTCGAGTACCCAGCTTGGGTGATGGAGAGATGGTGCCACTGGATTCTACTTTATTAGGACAACTACTATATTAGCCCACACTACCAAGACATGGAGTCAAGGCAGATCCACCTAATACATAGAAACAAATACAGGGAGACTACCAAAATGAGAAGACAAAGAAACATGGCCCAAATGAAAGAACAGATGAAAACTCCAGAAAAAGAGCTAAATGAAATGGAGATAAGAAATTTATTAGACACAGAGCTCAAGGCACTGGTTATAAGGATGCTCAAAGAACTTAGTGAAGACTTCAACAGTATAAAAAAGATCCATCAGAAACAAAGGATACACTAATGGAAATAAAGAACAATTTACAGGGAAACAGCAGTAGAGTGGATGAAGCTGAGAATCAAATCAATGATTTGGAATATAAGGAAGAAAAAAAAAACAACCAATCAGAACAACAAGAAGAAAAAAGAATCCAAAAAAAATGAGGATAGTAAGCAGCCTCTGGGACAACTTCAAGAAGTTCAACATTTGATCATAGGGGTGCCAGAAGGAGAAGAGAAAGAGCAAGAAATTGGAAACATATTTTAAAAAATAATGAAAGAAAACTTCCCTAATTTGATGAAGGAAATAGACATGCAAGTCTAGGAAGCACAGGGAGTCTCAAACAAGATGGATGCAAGGAGGACCACTCCAAGACACATCATAATTTAAATGCCAAAGGTTAAAGATAAAAGAGAGAATATTAAAAGCAGCAAGAAAAAAGAGGTTAGTTACATACAAGGGAGTTCCCATAAGACTCTCAGCTGATTTCTCAAAAGAAACTCTGCAGGCTAGAAGGGAATGGCAAGAAATATTCAAAGTCATGAAAAACAGGCACCTACAGCCAAGATTGCTCTATGTAGCAAAGCTATCATTTAGAATCAAAAGGCAGATAAAGAGTTTCCCAGATAAGAAAAAAACTAAAGGAATTCATCATCACCAAACCATTATAATATGAAATGTTAAAGGGACTTGTTTAAGAAAAAGAAGATCAAAACTATGAATAATAAAAGGACAAAAATACATATCTATCAACAATTGAATCTAAAAAACAAACTAAGCAAACAAGAACAGAGACAGAATCACGGATATGGAGAGCATTTTCATGGTTGCCGGCAGGGAGGGGAGTATGGGAAAATGGATGAGAGATGAGGGGATTAAGAAGTGTAAATAAGTAGTTAAAGAATAGCCATGGGGGTGTAACATACGGTAAAGGAAATAGAGTAGCCAAAGAACTTATATGCATGACCCATGGACATGAACAATGTCATGGGGATTGCCTGAGGGAGTGGGAGATGCTAGGTGGAGGGGGAGCAAATGGGAGAAAATCAGAACAACAATAATAGCATAATCAATAAAATATAATTTTTTAAAAAAACAAGACTACATCTTGTCTGCACTCAGACAGAAAGGATGACATAAAAGTGGGACTACCACAAGATGGGGGTAATTGAGGGCTATCAAAGACTCTGTCTGCCACACCTATTAAATCAGAATGTCCTTTCTTGCGATCTGTCTTGTAACTTGTACCCAGTCACCAGGCAATTCTTATAAGTAGGTAGATTTGAGATACACAAAACTTAGGAAAAGGTGAAAGCTAAAGCAAAAGAGATACAAGTTTTCATCATTGACCTGAATTTAAGAGAAGTGGACTTCTGGAGTTTTGAATTTGCAGCATTGGTTAACCACACAGAACTGCAAGGGGAAAAGATTCAGTTCATTGTCTAGAATACATCCTCCAAACCCAAGCAGGATTCTATAAGTCACAGTGGCATTAAATGGCAAATGATTAAAAATTGTATAAGTGTTCTTATACTTTACTGAGTGTATTGCCTAGTCTACAGAAAGAAATTCTCACTATAGAGAAATTTTTATATGTTTTATATAGAAGGTTTTTTTATAAAGAGAAAGGTTTTATATATTAAATGTAGCTTGAACTAGACCTTAGTGGTTGGGTAGGATTTGGGTGGGAAGAATGAACAATAAGAAGTGAGAGGGGGCCTGGCCCAGTGGGGGCCATACAACAAAAGTTTGCCAGGTCAGGTCTAGTCAGGGCACATACCTGGGTTATGGGTTCATTCCCCTCCTTCCATCGGGCATGTACAGGGGGCAACTGATCAATGTTTCCTCCTCGCTCCTTTGCTCTCTCCTTTCCTCTCTCTAAATCAATAAACATATCCTTGAGTGAAGATTAAATAAAAAAGAGCAAGGTGGGTGGGGATAAGCCTCATAGGGAGACCCCACTTCAGTCTTCCTGGAGTGAGCATCTGTGTTCTCATGCAGGTAGTGCACCTGGTTATCCTGGGAGGGAACTGGATCTGGATCAGAGAACCCTGTGACATAACCATTGAAAGGTCTAAGTGTGTGGGTCCTCAGTACAAATAGGACAAGCAGGACTAAAAAGGAAGGAATAGGTGAATCAAAGAAAGACAACAGCTTTTAAAATATGATTCACGAACAACGTATTTGCTGTATAAGAATAGAACTAGGGACATTGTTGGCCTATCCAGTGCAGAATTTTGGGAGAAATGGAGGATGGCACTTTATTCATACAGCAAAGACACCTGTGATGAGCTCTTGACAGTTTCATCTGATGGTGTAATATAAAATTATGAATAATGCTCTCACATAACAGCTAGCTTACATGCTGGCTAAACGTAATGTTAGAATATGAATATTTACAGGAGTAACTGGATTTATTTGGGTGCAAATTAAACTGTGACCACTGAGTAACCTACTAGTATTGAAGTAACACCCCCTAAAACAGAGGGTAAATGACACTATCAAATGATAAATTATTAGCACTTGAGATATTAACTAGATAACCTACAATTATCCAGAAATAGCTTTATTTTCTCCATAGGTGGGATGGACCAGGGGAAATAGTATTGGATTTTTAGCATAACAGTAGGGGATATTACCCTAGCCTTCTTACCTAGCTTGGGTCACCCTCAGTTTTACCATCTGTGAAAGGAGGAGTCATTGCCCCTGCCAACCTTCCAGAGTTAATACAGAAATCATACACGATCACTTATTTTGATAGCACTTTCAACATGCGTGGTATTTTGTACTTCTCAGTGCACTGTTATTATTTAAGCATAAGCCAAAATAAACATTACTTATTGTCATTATTGAAACACAACAAAAGTTAAACAGACTTGTTATCTGTGTTTTGCATTTTTATCATGCTTATATATTAGAATAAACCAATAATCAGAATTTATAGGCAGCAGAAACTGCACATTTTTAAATATGACAGATTTTTTTTATTTCTAGTGGCTTATTCCATTTTCAGATTCTGTTCGCTGAAGCAATTATTTATTTAATCCTTGCAATAAGGAAAAAATAATTACTTGCCAAGCCAAATACTGTAGTTTATAGATTGGGAATGTGTATTAATGATGGCGAAGTACATTCGGGAAATATTGATGTGCAGAAGGAGAAATGCAGCCAGCTGTCAGGATGCTGACAAAGTTTGATTCTTCTGTTTACGCAGCTTACATCTTGTTTTATACCTTGGACAAGAACATACCAATTGATGACTGGATTATGGAAACAATCAGTGGTGATCGGCTGACTCATCAAATCATGGATCTCAACCTTGACACGATGTATTACTTCCGAATTCAAGCACGAAACGTGAAAGGAGTGGGGCCCCTCTCTGATCCCATCCTCTTCAGGACTCTGAAAGGTTTGAATCATTTTCTCCTATATTGCCTTTCTTCTCTATGGGATTGTTACAAAATCGTTTTGGAGTCTATGTTAGGAATTGCCCTAGACCATTTCTGTTGGCAGCATGACTATAGTGGGTGTTTGAAATAAATTAAAATGCACGTCAAAACCACAATGAGTGATTACCTCACGCCTGTTAGAATGGCTATTATCAAAAAGACAAGAGATGGCAAAGGCTGGTGTGAATGTGGAGAAAAAGGAGCCCTGTACTCTGTTGGTGGGGTTGTGGATTGGTACAGCCGCTGTGGAAAACAGCATGGCAGTTCCCCCAAATTAAAAATAGAACTACTGTGTGGTCCACCCAGCAGCTCCACTTCTGGAAATGCATCCAAAGAAAACAAAAACACTAACTGGATATGATGATCTATACCACATGGTCATGACAGCATTATTTAAAATAACCAAGACAAGGAAACAATCTAAGTGTCCACCAGTAGATTATTGGATAAAGAAACTGTGGTATATATACACAATAGAATATTATTATTCAACTATAAAACTAAGAATTTCTACCATTCCATGTGACAACATGGATAGATCTTGAAGGCATTATGTTAAGTAAAATGAGTCAGACAGGGAAAGACAAATACTTTATGATTTCGCTTGTATGTGTAATCTGAAAACAGACAAGCAAACAAATAAAAACATGCCAAACTCATAGAAAAGGAGATCAGAGGTTTGGTTATGAGAGTAAGGGTTGGGGAGAGGGTGAACTGGAGGGAGGTGGTCTAAAGGTACATACTTCCAGCTGTGAAATAAATAAATACTAAGGATGTAATGTAAAACATAATGACTACAGTTAGCAATACTGAGTAATATATAGGAATTTTGTTAAGAGAATAGATCCTAAGTGTTCTTACCACATGGAAAACTTTTTTATTTCTTTTTATTATATCTATACGAGATGATTTATGTTAATTCAACCCATGGTGGTAATCATTTCACTAGATATGATTATACAGTGATATATTTCAATTATTTGTCAATAAAACTAGGAAAGATAAGAAAGAATAATTAATTAATTAAATGTAGCATTTAATTCTGAGAGCCAGCATACCAAAGAAAGATCTAGTGTATCACTACATTTTCTGCCTTCAGCAGGAGACAGACATTTTAACTTGACTCTCTTTTATTTATAATCCTCTTGGAATTGTGTATTGATTTCATGTCTATTGGTTCCATTCAATATATAATGAATCCCTTTAGCCATTTTATGTAAGGGAACAAAAGTTTAAAAAGCATTGAAACATGTGAATGGCATACTCTTGCCAATTTCAAATATTTCCTTTCAGGAACTATTGTCCTTATATATTAAAGGATTATTTTGATATGGCAAGATAGAAAACCTCAAACAAAATGAATGTGTTCATTTTAAGGACCAAGGTCAGCAACAATGAAAAAAATTTTGCTGAATGATTGGAAGAAAATCCATGTGCTTACAGGAATAAAAATTAGAACTCAATTTAAAGATAGTTACAGGCTCATACAGAAAAATACTAAAGCCCAGGAATAGAAATTGCATCAAAAAAATCTTCATATACTTATTTTACTTTAAAGTTCAGTATTATTTTTCTGGAAGACAAATAGTTACAAGAGCCTCTATTATTGAGTATTGAAAATAATTAAAATAATTCAAATGTTGCATAACTCATATTTAAAGATAGATATTTAAGGCATGATGCCTCTTGCTCTAAGGAAGGATTCTTGACTTTTAAATCTATGACCACCTCTATGTTTGGCTGAAAACTTCATAATATGAGGGGGGACCCAAAACACCCAGAATTATCTTCTGGAGAGCGGGCCCCTTGTTGTACAGAATTCCCCCACTAGGTCAGTGTTCTAGGAACCCATCAGCATCAGTGTACCAGCTGGCATTGCTGCAGAGGCTGCATTCAGCTTCAGTGGATTTTTTTAGAAGACTCTCTTTCAACACTTTGAACACTTCATGATGGCTGATCTCTGAGCACACTGTCCACACCACACTGAGCGTTCAGCAGTTTTTGACCAAAAACAGTATGACCCTGTTCCCCACCCTTCCTATTTACCCAGTCTCTCCCAGACCAGAGTGACTATTTTTCATTTTCCTGGTGAAAAAAGTCCTCAAAGGGACAGTTTTTGCCTATGTGGAAGAGATAAAACAACAACAACAACAAAAAAAACTGCGGAAGCACTAAAAGGCATCAAAATCAATGAATTCAAAAACTGTTTCGAGCAGTAGAAAAAATGTCTTTATAGGCATAATGCATCAAATGGACAGTACTTTGAAGGTGACTAAAGTTTAAACATGTGAGAATAAATACACAATTTTGTATAAGTAAATTCCTTTTTTTTAGGGGGTCCCCTCTTGTCCATGATGGCAAACAACCGAAATATTAGAAACAGTTGTCTGACATTTTCGCCCAGCTGTTTGACATACTAAAGAAGAGTTTTAGGATAACCATTTAGTCTATTTCTCAATTCTCCTAGGAAAGGTAGACTAATAAATAGTGGACGTTTGAGTTCTGGTGAGCGAGCTATTCAAAAACTGGGTTTCTAAAAGCAAATCTAAAAGTTTGCCAGGAACACACAAACAAGCATTTAGCCTAAGCCTGCATGGCAGTCCTTAATGGCGGAGTAGGAGTTAGGAGGGAGACAGGAGGAAATGAGCTAATCTTTGTCTATCAGGTTTTTGGGACTTCATGTCTAAATCAGATTTCACTCTAAATGAGCAATCAAAAGGAAACTGGTTATCCATTTTGTGGGAGCATGAAATGTAACTAGATAATGTTTCACAAATGCTTCGTCTTTATCTACAGACAAGTGCCAAATTAATTTCATGCTCAAAACATGTGCCAAGCAGAAATCTCAGGGAGGGTTTAAAAATGACTTAAAGCATCCAAATGTATTAAGCAACAGAATGATGAGTTATAACAGGATTCACAGGCCCACACTGGTAATCATCCTGTGGATTGTTTAATGAACTCCATATCCTATTTGGTACTATTTACCCTAAATGCCCTAAACTCATCTATTAAATGATATTCAGAATTAAGAACAAAGTCAGGAATTTGTTGTAAGTCATAATAAGTCAT
Source organism: Phyllostomus discolor (assembly GCF_004126475.2). NCBI lineage: Eukaryota > Metazoa > Chordata > Mammalia > Chiroptera > Phyllostomidae > Phyllostomus > Phyllostomus discolor. The sequence continues at coordinate 14,750,383 of NC_040911.2, read as the reverse complement.
AATAAAGGATATAAGAATCATTTCTAATACCCAGACTGAAATGTTTAATGCCATCTACCCTAAGTATGTCATGCTTCATTAACAGCCAATTACATTTTTAAAACAAATCTTGGTCATGTATAGTAGACTGAGTTTCAGATGTTTTGAGTGCACTTTAAATTAGTTAGAAATATTTATACTGCCCATCTTTGTCAACAGTGGATATTGTACACGCATGCATCTTACATGTCACAATGACAGATGTTATAAGGTAAAAAAAAATTACTCATCATAAGAGATTTGAAGCCATGGTGATGCAAACCTACACTAAAGAAAGACATAAAATACACTACTGCTGTCTGAATTAAGGTTTTCATTTTCCAAAGCTGCTTCCAAACATAAGGCCACTGTTCATCAGAGTGTAACTCTCAGAGAGAAAGGCTCACCTTGGTTCCTGGAGCTGAGAAAACACACAGTCGTCTCCTGGGGAACAAGCAAGTGCTTTATGGTCATCATGCCCCCAGGCAGGTGTCCACGGGCTTCATTCTTCACATCCAGTCTTTGCAAAGATGCATGCTTTGTCTACTAGAGAGTAGAACTTTGTCATTTTGGTTTTAGGCACCAACCAGAAAGGTACAGGAAACTCAATCAGTGATCACTGGCTAATTAGAAAGGACGGTTATAATTTAAAATGGATTAAGTTATTGTATCTTTATGTACCTGGTATAGGAGATGTACCTGACTCTTTTCTTGAAATGTTAATTAAAACACTCTTAAACTTGATTCTCTGACCCACAGACTTTATAAATACCTACCTCCCTTCTCCAAATCACCTCCCATTACAATAGCTACACACCGTTGATCCCATGGAAGATGCATAAAAGTCGTGTTTATCTCTGCCTATCGCATGGGGTGTTTCTCCCAGCAACATAAGCTTCTTCATGTTGGCCTCTGAAGTACTAGGGAGGGAGGATGCAGTGCACCCATGAGGATGCCCGTGGAGGGATGGCGTCCTCTCTCACATGCAAAGGAGCAGAGTCTTCAGCTGTGAGAGAGCAGGAGAATAAGGTGTATTCCCTGGGCTTCCTTGATCATCATTCTGAAATGTGCATTTCTCATCCAAAATACAGAACCGAGAGCTCTGTACCCGGACATAAAAAAGTTTTCATCTTCAAAGTATTCTGTGACAAAATACATGATTTTGTTGACAAATGACAGGGGCCATTAAAAAGTCAAGGTACAAATAAATGACAAGACTTTTAAGTCCTTATTTTCCTGTAATCAAAAGTAACTATTAGAATATATTTGGTCCTTGTTAGGAAATACTCTTTAATAGATAATCTTCTTGAGGCATTCAATGTTTATCAAGTTATATTCAGCCCAGGTTTGCTAACAATAAAGCAAATCTAGAAGATTAGAATGCAGATCAGATTGTCCACGATAATGATGTTTATTTGTCACTTGTTAAAAATTTGCTTAGACTACAGATAATGCATGTATATAATCAAAGACAAAGGGAGACAAAAAAAAACATGGAAATGAGATTGCCTTTTTCTTTTCTTTCTTTTTTTTTTGATACTATTCCAAACTCTTCTCCCCTAAATAGGGGATACTGATTGTGCTAGTTCCTCAAGTGTGTCTGTTCTGGCTCCCAGATGTTTACCCTTCCTACACTGTGTGGTCCCACGTGACCCTGGCGTATCCTTCGTCATTCCCCCTGGAAAACGGGTATGGCATTCCCTGCAACTTGGTACCTCTCCTTAAAAGCTACATTAAGATCCTATTCCTGTCTATAAAGTACACAGTTAATTCAATTGCCTATCAAAAGCACCTTTTATCAACAACCCCCTAATACTATAATCAAATGTATTTTGAGGAGCCTTGAGTCTTCGATGAGAAATGGGAGAGAAAATCAAGACAAAAATTAAATTGTGATGATTAGATTAGAGAAGATTAGATTGGATGGCCTGGTGAGTTAAAAAATGTTTAATCTTGAGAAAATACAAAGACATTTAAAAAATCTATATGAAGCTTGTAGAATCTTAATGCAATAAACTCCTTTGTATATACTGTTTTCCAAAGGGTCGTTCAAAATTGGAAGTCTACTTTTTTTTAAGATTTTATTTATTTATTTTCAGAGAGGGAAGGGAGGGAGGGAGAGGGAGAGAGAGAGAGAGAAACATCAATGTGCGGTTGCTGGGGGTTATGGCCTGCAACCCAGGAATGTACCCTGGCTGGGAATCGAACCTGGGACACTTTGGTTCCCAGCCCGCGCTCAATCTGAAGTCTACTTTTTGTTAAGATACCTTTCCCAGTTTACTCTTTTCATAGAAGATGTTTACATATTATTTAACATAAAAGAAATTGTTAATGATTGCTGTTTTAGGAATTTGTTCACCTGTGATGCGACACTAATAAACCCTGTCCATCTTAAAGAGGCTTTTGTTAACATCATCATTATTTAAGTGTTTAGATTTTACACATTCTTTTGGATGATGATTCGAGTTCCTTAATTTAGAAAAGGGCCACCACCTGAAAGACGTTAAGCTATTTTTCAAACAATGATGATGGATTTGCTGTAAAACTGCCACACAGAATGAGAGAACTGACTAGGTTATAGGTTGCTGCTCAATGGAATGCTATTCCAGTTTTCTCTGTGTGAATTTAACTGAGGAGTATATAAGAAAAGCAGCAAGTATGTCGAGCCTGTGTGTCGAGTTTTGCTGCAATGAAGTGAGGTAAATATGCCCAGAAGACTCGAAGCTCAAAGCAAACCAAGGATAGGTGAATACTTCTGTTAGAAGGAGACTTACAAAGATACACATTGGTCAAAATACCATACCACAGTTCCTAGAAAAGCAAAGATACTAGAGACTTACCTCCTGTATATTTATATTTGGTTAACAGAAAAGAAACACCTTTTTAAAAAACAGAGATGTTTTTAAATTTAAAACAGAAACAAACTCATAAATGCAGACAGTAGACTGGTGGTGACCAGAGGGGACGGCAGGCGGGCAGAGGCCAAACAACGGGTTCCGGGGGGCAGATACGTAGCGATGAATGGGAACCAGAGTTCCGGTGGTGAGCACACCGTAGAATATGCAGATATCTAACTAGAATGCACATCTGAAGCCTTTATAATGTTATTAACTGATGTTATCTCAATAAAAATAAAAAATAAACTAACAAAGGGGAAAAATGTCATTTTCGAGAACGTTACTCATAACACAACTGAAGTCAGCAACTCAAGACTCTTCTTCACAAGGTCTAAAAATTTATCAAATTACTTAAACCATATTCGTGATATTCCATTATTATTTTAGTCTATTCATGTAAGAATTGGTTGAGTTCCTTTTTTGTAAAAAACAATGAGAATATGAGCAAATAGTTTCCTTACCTAAAACATTGATAATCACTGGGTAATGGCATGCATTTTTACTGTTATTGTATTTTCAATTAAATTTGTATGGTGATCATTCTGAGTTTATGTTTAGAGGAATGTGAAAAATAACATATTTTTAAGAACACATTTATACAACAAAACGTTTTCATTTTCCTCTAATGAGGTAATAGAAAGAATTCGATTAAGCCTGATTCCTTATCAATTTTATTTCAATAGGGCATTGGCCTTGATATGATAATTTTCTAACCACAAACTGTTGATCTGAAATATCTGCTTTCTTGCTGGGAACTGTCAAAATCTAATAATATTTCTTTTTCCCCCACAGTGGAACACCCTGACAAAATGGCTAATGACCAAGGTATGGTGGCTCAGTGTGTCTCTTTCCCCTTCTCTAATCAATCCTGTCTGTTAGAAATGTCAGTCATTGTTTTGTGTTCCTCCTTTCACCTGGGCCATACACCTCACCAAGCAGACTCCGGTGCGATAATTAATCTTGTTAATGAAGTTCTGCTTGGATGGGGCTGAGGTTCTGATAGGGGAGATGTAAATTTTCTGGAGAGGAAATTGTTTTGTCTCTATTCTGAAGGACCAATTAAAATGTCAAGCTTCTTTGTATGAAATAAATTTTTAGTCTCTGTGTGCACTTCTGAATAATTCACATTAAGTATAATTAAGCTCAGCATAATTTTCAAGCTGCCCTTACACCCTTTCATGAGCTGTGGATTAAAGTTCTGCAGCTCCACAGAGAAAGCCTGTAAATCACATGTGCTTCTCCTCTGCGATGAGCTGCTTTTAATAAATAAAAACACAGTTAGGTCAACTTTTTTAGGGCATTATTATTGCTCATTTCAAAGTCAGAGTGCTTTCATTCCTGGAATCAGATGCTGGATTGACTTGGAGTATTTTATTCTCTTTCCACTCTTTTGCTAAAAGCTGATTTACATAGAAAAACAGGGATGGTACTACACAAAGAAAAATTGGGATAAATAAGAGGTATCCACCAACTCGCAGACAGATGTGCATTTTCTATTACTATGACTTGTGGGGTAAAAAATTAGGATTCCATTTTGACACTGAGGTTGATTGGTAGAATGCCAGAGGAGAAAAGAATATTTTATGAGTTTTATTTGGGGGGGAGGATATTATATTCTTTAAAGAAGGGAGAGTTTGGGAATGCTCATACTGGTTATAGTCATTTTCTTTTTTGGTTCAGAATCTATAGCTTGAGTAGTTTGTCTTCTGCTTTGGGTGTATATTATCAGCAGAAACTACTTGCAAGCGTCATGTCTCATAAGGTCCCATGTTGTAAATCAGGGGGAAACATTCTTTTCAACAAGAATACTTTTTAACTTTTGACAAATATTAAGCCTCTGTGGTGAGCAAGGCTCACTAACAAAGGGGTTTCCTGCATGGGTGATATTTAAGTTGATGATCCGTGATCCTATGTTCAGGTTCATCTCGGGGTCCTAATGCCCTGCCTCCGCTTAGGAGAACAAAGCTAGGGTTTCGTGCAGGGAACCACAGGAATAAGGCAGTGCCCGTGAATGTCTCCCCAGGGCTAACATTCCCATTAGTTGCCTAGTTGTTTCTGCTTGCTGCAACTTAAAATATGTTCATGAGATCAGTATACATTGAAGAGTAATATTTTTAAAACTGTTAATGATGAGTAATTATCAGTTAGCACCTATTTACTTAGGTAAATGAAATATCAGTGTTGGTCAAATGCAAAGCTGGAGCCATTAATTAACAGAAGTGATTTTCTTATTTAGGTTATAAAATAACTAAAACAACCTCTCATAGCTTCTTTAACTGAAGTGAATTTGAAACTTCTATAGTCATATAACTCCTAATTTTTTAATTATATTTAGGAAATATAGATACACGTATATATGTATATATGCATGTGCATGTATATGTGTGTGCATATGTGTGTATATGTATGTATATACACATAGAGAGAGAGAGAACACAAAAAAGATTTTTTAAGCAACTGAACCACATGAAATGCTACATCATTAGCTACTTGGGTGAGGAAGTGCTCAAGCTTCTCTAAATGGATTTCCAGTTGTCCCTGGATTTTTTTTTCATTGTTTTTTCCTGGGTTTTTTTTTTCAGTTAACTGTTTTTTATTTTTTTATTTTTTATTTTTTTAAGATTTTATTTATTTATTTTTAGAGAGGGAAAGGAGGGAGAAAGAGAGAGAGAGAGAGAGAAACATCAATGTGTGGTTGCTGGGGGCCGTGGCCTGCAACCCAGGCATGTGCCCTGACTGGGAATCAAACCTGCGATGCTTTGGTTCGCAGCCTGTGCTCAATCCACTGAGCTACGCCAGCCAGAGCTCAGTTAACTGTTTCTTAAACATTACTCATTCTACCAAGATATATTTTTGTAAATTGATCCTTTTATAAAAGAAAAGAGAATAAATTATTCCTCAATTGCACTATGACATGTGCTCTGTAGGTTTTACTAGATTTTTATGTTGGCAGTGAAATCAGATCAATTATCAGGAACAAAAGGAATTACTAAGAATGTTGCCAGGGACTGAGTCTGTTAATATAACCGGGCAGTTTTTCTTTTTGTCCATCTAACATTACTTAGAAAGATGCTGTCATATATTTTCCTACATGGCACCTTATTCAATCACAGCTCGTATGCAGTTGGTCAAATTGATAGGGTCTTACTTTTACATCAAACTCAAATCACTTGTAAAATTAAGAAGGACTGATGACATATAATTTCAGGGTTATAAGTAATATCTTTACCTTCTTACAAAGAAGGCATATACAATTTCCTGGTCATCAAAAGCTGTTTCTCAGCAAAATCAGTCTTCTGGGTTGATGACCAAGGGCATGAAAAATTGCCGAGAGTAAAGATCCCGCTAAGATTGATTAAAATAGTAGGAAAAACTGTCCTGAATATTTCCACTCTCAGCACATAGCAAATCAGTTGAATATGCTTTGCTGGACTCCTTCCCACGGCCAAATGATCCCACTTTTTGCTCCATTTGTGACAGGTACTGCATTTCGGTCGAGAGAAAATTCCCTCTGAGGAGAAAATGTAGCACTCTGAGTCAAAGTTAACTCTTTAAAGATGAACCCTAAATAGACTTTATCTTATATGAGAGAAAATGAGAAAAGTTTGGACTGTTTTCAAAGAGTATCTTTCTTTGTAGACTTTTGTCAAAATAACTTTTTCTTGTATTCTAAAATCTGCCCTGAAGAACATTAACGTGAAAAGAAAAAATCGGTCATATTTGAATCAATTGTGGGTTTGGAGGAAATATTTCCTCTGGGTGATAGTGCTAGTAGAATTAAAATAACAGACTTTACATGGAATTCATTTTCCTTTTCTGTAATTGTAAATTGGTTTGATCTAGCATTTATTTGCTAAACCCTCTAATCTCAAACTACTCTTTAATTCCTCCTTTTTGTAGCCCCTTATCTCTTGTTCTACATCTTAATTATTTTTTTTTGGTCTCTTCCAGGCACATGTGGCCAAAATAATTATGAGATTGTAGAGATTAACCAGTTTAATGTTCTGGGGGGTCAAGTGGGGTAGAGAAATTGTGTGATCTATGTGAAGCCTATGCAAAAGGCATAAAAATACTTTGCTTTAGGTTTTTTTCTTTTCCATATTTTGGTAAAAACCTCGTCAATTTTTTGTGTCTATATGGGCATGTATAATGTTAAAATGAACACTTTTGAATCTCTTACGATCACTCAGCGTTCTAAGAGCTTAATATTTATGGACTCATTTAGTTCTCATAACAATGCTGTTAGAGAGATACTATTGCAGTCTCCATTTAGCTTAGTTCTCATAACAATGCTGTTAGAGAGATACTATTGCAGTCTCCATTTAGCGATGAGGATGCTGAAGCCTAGAGAGTGTCAGTGACTGGCCCATAAACACACAGCTGGCATGTAGCAAGGTCATGATTCAAACAGGGACAACCATGTTCCAAGAATCCTGCTTGTAATCACCAAGTACATTCATCACAAGCACACATAGTTGTTTTACCACGTATGTATAAAGTTTCTGTATCTAAAGGTTGTGTGTATGGGTCTTTTCCCAGTATCAGCCTTCCTTTCCCCAACTCTGTGAATAGTCTACAACGAGGCCAAAGAGCTTTCAATCTGGAGTCACCTTGCTGGTAGGAGGTGACAGCACTGAGTATAAATGATCCTGACAGTTCTGTATCTCAGGAAACACAAGGATGACTGTAACTCCACTGGCTTAGTCAACTCGGGAGGCTAACACTAAACACCAAAGACGAGGCAGATTAAACCATGGAAACTTACTTTCTCACAGTCCTGGAGGCTGCAGGTCTCATAACAAGGTCAGGCGGGGAGGGCTCTCTTCCTGGACTGCAGACATCTTCCTTGACGTGTCCTCAAGCGGCTCTCTCAAGTCTCCTTGGACCGGGGCTCCATCCTCATGACCTCATTCACCCTTAACACTTCTGTAAAGGTCCATGTCTGCAAACACAGTCACACTGGGTGTTAGGAATTTCACGTTTGAGTTTGAAGCCTGCGGGAGACGCAGTTCAGATCATAGCATCCACCTTCAAAAGGAAAGCTGTTTTTGACTCACTGACGATCTTGCTGTTTTCAGATGAGAAGGCCGAAGGTAATGCTTTGCCCAAGGTCACAAAAATATAGCTATGAAAAGAGCTGGAATCCAAACGTGTTTCTCTCTGACTCCCAGAGTGTATAGTCTTTCCACTTCAGACATCTGCTATACTTACAAAAAACTTGGCCTTTTGTTTTCCTACAGTTAGCTCACAACTCCTAGAGCTTCTCACAGATGCATTTGTAAAATCCTTTGTTTGGGGGTTGCAATGAGGATAGTTGTAGTTATAAAATAAGACAAACTCTCCAAAATGATTATTAGATCAAAGTTTAAATCTTAAAGGATTGCTTTTACATCCTTCTATTCTATTAACCCCAAACACTGGACTCCAGTTTGACGTGTTTATGAGTAGACATTAGCAATTCTCTGCATGAGCACATGTATTCACAGGTTCATGGATGTTCCTCTGTCTGCCCACTGTGACATTAGAGTAGGAGCCAAAGCCTTGACATGGTGCCTTAAAGAGACAGGAGTCTTCTTGACACCATCCGTATCACCGCTGAGATGACTTAGGCAGAAAAGGCTTGCTTCGAGCACTCTCAAATTTCTTTAATTCCCCCTAGCCTGAGTGGGGTGATCTAAATCACAAGGCCTGGAAAAGAGGCATAAATCCTTAGGCCAGTTTATAGATGAAGTGGGAGGCGGTTTAGAAGGGAGGGAGGGAGGATTTACTCTGCTCTGATTGGTGGATACGGCTGACAATACTCTGGCTTTCCCATCAGCAGTCACAGGGCGTGCTCCTGGAGCAGTGGGATGGGATCAGATGCCCCCAAGTCCGGTTCCGTCCTTCGGGCATGCACTGATGTTCTCTCAGCACCCTCACCTGTAAAATCACCTGACTTTAGCCTGACGTATCTTTTGACTTCTTTCAAGATTTAAGATGATCAAGTTTTAGGATTGGTACTAGAGTGACAAACCCAAGCATAGCATCTTCACATAGTGTAGCCCTTCCTGTTTTTTTGATCATTCCCCCAATATTTTAGTATTCCCATGACATGTCACTTCCGGGCACTGTACATGTTCTACCACACTTAGTTCTCAATACCATCCTTACAGACGTAGAAAAGGAATCACAGAGAGGTTAAAATTGGCCTAAACTCTCGCAGCATGTAAGTGGTTAGGCTGAGATGCATTCCCAGGCTAACCTGAGAATTTCTCTATATAGTTTCTGGAAATGCAGTGAGTCAGTTGCCTCCTACTTTGTTATCAACAAGTGAAACCTGAAAGGCCTCACCTACGTCCACCTAGTGTAAAGGCCTCCTGCCTCCTCAATAGGATATTCAGGCAAAGTACTTAAAGCTACACCTGCCATTTTACACTTCAATGGTTTTAATCTCATGAATAAACAGGATGTTAATTGTTTCCCATTTCAGGGAAATTAGGCTTTTCAAGGCAATCTAGTCAAGCTTGGAATTTAGTTAATGTAATCCAAACTTTGCAGGGTTCGGATTACAGCAGCCAGGCTGTTGTTTGAAAAATTGAAACCTTTAGCACCTTTTGGTGGGAAATGTTTAATTGAAAATTAAATCCTCTTCTTGCCTTATAATTATGTGTAGTTTCAACTCACTTTATTATTCAAGAGCTTGCTCCACCCCTTTGGAAAAGCTATTGTTCCCCGGGTTTTTCTCAGATTGAAATTTTGCAACTTTAGAAATTATGACTGCTGGAAAAGTAAAGACAAAAAATGAATAATGTGATTTTAATAAAGTGTTTGGGAGTACTTCACCGTGTTCCCAGCAGTCAAGTAGCTGCTTCAGTCAACCTCTCAGGAGTTTTTATGCTCTCGTAGGTAACTTTGAAAGAAAACAACATACTCTGTACTCATAAAAATTGATGCAATTCATGGCATAATTTTAACTTTCTAAGACCTGAAACTATAAACATTTTTGTTAACAAGCCCTCCAAAAGGTTTCTGAAATTAGCTCTTTCTGTTAGACTCATTGTGCGGCTGAGTGTCCTCTGCTGCAGATGCCAGGCTCCCAGTTTTATTCTCTGCCCACTTCCGCCAGCCCTGGCCTCTGCCTCCTGGACTTCTGTTCACTGTTGCTTCCGGAATGAGGCTGGTTCCTTGACATCAAGATGCTGACTATCTGAACCCAACTTCCTTCTTCTGGCCTCATGGCCAGTATATTCCTCCATACATACCACAGTCCAGTAGCAAAAATCCATGGGTCCTTCTGGAAACAGTTCATTTGTATAGCTGAGTGCTCTATACTAACTGGTTCCATTCTGTCAGTCTCAGCAAGACTTTCTCTCCCAGGTAACGTCCTCATCTTCCTTTCCCAATTTCACTTTTTTCCAAGAAGCCTTTCTTACCTTTCCAGTCTTTTACTCTTTCATAGTCCTTAACATCTGACTTACTCTTTGCTATGTTGTCCTTTTCTTAGAGTTTACTGTTCGTATTCTCAAAGTCTTTGCCAGGTTGCAAATTTCTTGATGGCAGACTGGCAGATGACTGGTCCAACTCGCATGGTCATTTCCTTCCTCCCTGCATGTTCAGTGTCTAATTATGAATGAATTATACTATCAATGCCAGATGAGTGTTTGTTGAATTATGACACAGATCTTTCGGGAAATCCTCACAGAATAATCTGGAAAGAGATTTTACCGCCTAATCAAAAGTACAGTTTGGAGAGCCCATTCATGTTAACTTGAAAACAATGTGTTGCACCTTAGGAAAGGGTGAGAAGAGTTTTTTAGCTATTTGTTTAAATATATGTTTGCAATATCATAGGTATGGGTAATGAGTTTGCTTGCTGGTTTTGAGATGCCCTGATAACTTTGCTCAAAGTCAGCAGTATTATCAACTACATAGTAAACTGATCTCTTAGACACATTTTCCTACCTCTGAAAAACCATCTGCTTTAAATATATCTCACTATGATCTGTGTGTTGGATAGTGAAACTGTATTCAGGTAGCATTAATGGATTATCTTTATCCAGTGGTATCCAAGACATAAAATCAATGCAATTTCCTTCATCATTGCCCAAGTAATTTTCAGAGAACCAATTTTAAAAACAAGAAGATATCTCAGTGTTTTGAAATCTTGCAGAGATATATATTGATCATGTCAGATGACCAATCTGTCCATTTAACTTAGATTATGGGTCATGTGTTTTTCTCTTAGGATGGATCGTGCGGGTGCCATTCTAGGGCACCCTTTGCTAACCCATTTAGAGAGATGGATTAAAAAATAGTACATTAGAAATACTACATCCACTTTTGCCAATGTTCTCTGCATATTAATTTTCCATTCACCCCTCCCTGAACTTATAAATGTACACTCAGAAAAATCACTCTAGAAGTGAAATCTCAGTTGAATTACTCTTTGGCAGGTGCTAACAATTTTTTGTCATGGAAAATATTTTCCATCTTCCTGTGTATTCTAAAAGTAGGGGTTTCATGGAAACATTAATGTTGTTTCATTTTACGTACACAAGCACTCACCATAGTAAAAATATAGAAACAATATTTTGAGTGAAATGTAAGATAAGCATATAGAGAATAAATTGCATAATAGTGATTACTTGAAATTTGTTCACATTAAGACATTATGAAGCTTTCTCACTCACATTAGTCACTCATCAAGCCTTGGATATACAGTATACAAACACCAAACAACATAACAATAAGCCCACTTCTTAAAGGAAGACATTACCTGTGACCATTTTTCCCTCAACCCAGAGAGTAAGCGGCAGGCAAGTTATGGAAACTGTCTTTTGTCTGAGGGAGTACCTGCCTCTTCTCCAAAAAGGATCAATGGAAGTCTCCTTGTGAGATCTGTCCTTTAAATAAAATATGAAAGTAACTCTTTAATGACTTCATAGTATCTTATAAATGCAAATCAGGAGAAGGAAGGAGCTGAAATTTCTAGTTTGGGCCCACCTTAGAGCTATAAAATAAATTTAGAACGATATCAACTATTTTGAATAACTCTAAAAAGCCTCCATCCTTGTTTTTTCAAGTTGACCATAGGCTCATTTTTTTTGTTTTATTTCTCTTTCTGAAACCACCATTTCCTGGTTTCAAGACCTAAGGAAAAGTAGAAACATTTGCTTAAATTATCAAAACTTTCTTCAAGAAGTGATTTTTTTTTTAAATTGTATACTTTTTCCTAGGAACACATTTCTGTTTCCACTTTTTTTTTTTTAATATTTTATTTATTTATTTTTAGAGAGGGAAGGGAGGGAGATAGAGAGAGAGAGAGAAACATCAATGTGCGGTTGCTGGGGGTCATGGCCTGCAACCCAGGAATGTACCCTGGCTGGGAATCGAACCTGGGACACTTTGGTTCCCAGCCCGCGCTCAATCCACTGAGCTACGCCAGCCAGGGCAAGAAGTGATTTTTTTAGTGAAATGATCCTACTTGGTTAAGAGATATATAAATTCATTATTTATTATCTTAATTTTTGGTCACTTCATTTTTTTCCATTTCTATTAAAAAATATGGGTACACAGTAACACAAGAATTCTTTATATTTTACAGATGATAATATTATAACTGTTAAGTGTATTTTGACTACTGTGTACCAAACAGTAGTATTCAGGTAAAACCATGATACTACTAGTAAATATATGGAAAATAAAATAGCAACAATCCATCTTCAATTTTTAACCATATTGGAATTTATTTGAATTTTTAAACTATATACATTGAAATTTATTACCTTATTTCCACAAATGTTGTATTTAAATTTCAATGTATTCATTTACTTATTTGAATTTTTTATTTTGAAAAATGTTAGAGATTTAGCACAGTATGCAAAGTAAAAAAAGAAATTCAAGAGTTTTAAAATAAATATAATTGTGAAACATAAAACACTGAAAATAATACATTAGCTTTTACTTGCATGTATTTCTATTAATAATACTAGATATATAAAATTTTTAAACTTAATACTGATTTTATAGTAATAGATGGATTAATTTATTCTTAAATCTTTAAAGTCAGAGTAAATGAAAAACCATCTGCAGTTAGCTGATAGCAATCGTGAGTCGGCCTGCATACCTGGATATGAATCAGCTTTATCTGTCATTGCTGGATTCGTATCAGATGTGTGGTTTTGGACCAGCCCTTTCCTGAGGATCTAGGACAGTGCCTTGCATACAGGAGGCACTAATACATTTGGAATGAATTGTTATCAGTTTTATGCTCCATTCATAAAATTAAGACCTCTGGGATCTTTTATATATCTTGTCATTAACTGACTTTCCATCTACTAGAGTCCATTTAGTCTCTGTTTCTCTACATCAGTGCTTATGAAACTAACAAGTCAACTAAATGCATTCAATATCCGATCTACAGCATTGACAATGCCCGGAAACGCTGAGCAACAGCGGTGCCCCCTTAGTCCCCAGTGTCTCTTCATTTAACACGTTGTAGTTCTTACCTTAAAGCAGGGGCAGACTCGTCTTTTTAACTTATTATTTACCCATAAAGGACGCCTTCCTGGAATTCAAAAGACATTTTAGAGAACAGAAACATAGAACAAAAAAAATATATTTGATTCCCACGTCTTTGGATGAAGAGGACCTCAGACCCATCAATACCCTAGAAATGAACTTTGTGTTTCATTGCTGAAGTGGTGCAAGAACTCTGAATTACCCTAAATTCAATCTAGCCTGCTGTTGATATCAAGTTTCTTTAAAGTACTTTCGATTAGGCATGCTATGAGTTACTTAATTTTCTTTTGTGGTATTAATATAGTTATAACTAATGAAAAGGTAACCAATTTCAATATACTAGATTTCGTGAGTTGAACGCTCAAGCTTTGAGCTGCCCTCTCTGATTTAGAAAGCATTTCCAGAGTTCCTTTATCTTACCCAAAGCTCTAACCACATATCTGATTTTCTTCTACCTATTGAAATTCACAATGTAATTAATAACCTTGCTAAATCTAAGAGATTCTACATCCACAGAGCTTTATGCCAAAGTAATATATGGATGTGCTTGTGGGCTTGTTTTTGCATCTTCCCACGAACTAGCTGGGAGAGGGAGAAACTTCATTAAAAAGACATTTATCGGGATGCTAGAGGAAAAGGAAAGTCCTCCACAGGCTATATACCCAATTTCCAGCCAATATGAGATTACTCCCTACAGGAATCATTTATTGCTTTACTGGTCTAAGTGATGGGGTTGTTAGCATCTCGTTTCCCTGACTGCTTTGCAATCTAGTTGCTTTCACATATGAGAAAAGTCATCTTAATATTTATACAGAACTTCTGTCTCACTTCATTTCTTCCAACATTGATCTTACACTGTCCCATGGGCAAAGCTTATCCTCTGCTCATTGAAACTCCAAATGTGTCTGAGACGAAGTAAGGTAGCTTGAAAAAGGGTTCAGCTTGTCCAAATTTTAGTCAACTCACCAAAATGTCCACAGTTGGTACTTGTTTCAAGGGCTTCTCTCACCACCCCCAGCCCCCACCACACCCACCCAAATAGAAGCCCCCATCTTAATGTCCACATCTTTATAAATCCACAGCCATTGGCCAGCAAACTTTAAATATACCAGTTTATGCTGAAAACAGAATCAGTGGTGATTGCGTTAATTTATATATAGCTTGTTGGAAGCTTGACATCCAACCTTCAGCTCTGACTTGATATCAGAAGAATTTTAAAACTGTGGATGTATAGTCTGTTAGCAAGACTTAAGTCATTGAGTTAAGGTTGAGGACTATTGTGGACTTGAGACATGAAAGGTGAAGAGTATTCACTCTCTCCTCTCTGATGTATAGATTTAAGGTTCAAGTTCAGTACTGGATGACAATAAACCTAATTAAAAACTGATGATATTAAAGGACAGCTAGAAATTCTAGGGGGAAGGGCAAAGTTGCTGTTGTCTCTCTGGATATGATCCTTTCACATTGATGTGAATGGCAACTGAGTATTAAGAGGAAGATGGAAACACCTCGACGTGGGCCCTAAGATACGCTCTTGATACGGAGAGAGGGGACCTAGAGGAAGAGCCTGTGCAGTGAACTCTTAACATCTGCCAAGTGCAAGATTGCCATTTGTTTCAAAGGAACCTGGGACTTGACATCCAGCCTAAGCCTGAGCATTCCTCTAGCCACAGCAGCGAACAAGCCGCTCCTGCCCAGGTGTGCTGGGATTTCCGGTTCCTATGTAAAGCTGCTACTAGGCAGCTGGTTGGAGGCACCCACGCTACATGTTCAAGTTCAGGCAACAGAGGACAGTTCCTTTGGCACAGATGGCTCCTGCACTGGCAGGGAGCTACTTCCGTCACGTCTTCCCGTGGTCATTGGTAAAGGAGGCTTTTGTGTCTTGGGTACATGCTCCCTGAGGAGCCTGCAGGGTTGAGAGAAAGGATACAAACCAGTTTCTTGGGCAGACTGTGTTCCCCCCTGCTTACCTTCCTGCTGGGGCCCAGGGCTGCAAGACAGGAGGGAAGACACCTGAGTAGATTCAATGATTTCACAGAATAAAGACAAGATAAAAGACACAGCACAAATGAAAACAAACACAGCAAACCAGGAAAAAAGCTTACCTTGTTAGAAAGCACCAGTGTCTTTCCTATAAATGACAAGCAGCAGACAGGCCTTGAGTTTTGGACTTTATCAGCTAAGGCTTGCATAAGGCATCAAAACATAGTTTGATGAAACCATGAGCCGAGTCCCGTGCGGGGCTGATTGGGTTTGAGCCATGAAGAGCTAAAGACTTTAGACGTGATTTTATTGGCTCAGAGAAATTAAGTGACTTGCTCAAGGTCACACAGCATTGGGTACATAAAAGCAGCATTCTGAATTCTGGGCTTCTTTTCCACAATTTATTTTATGTAATGCATGATAAAAAGGATTGAATGTCTTTTGGGGATTTTGTACCTCTTTCATTTGTCAAGAGGTTCTTTGTAAAGCCTAAGTTTATCTTTGTATCTGAATAAACCCATGTGCAATGAAGGGGTTAATTTTCCTCTTTTTAAAAAAAAAGATTTAATTTGTTTCTTCACAACTATTTTCTAAATAAAATGGTGAGATCTTGAGAAAGCCTCAGTAAGAGTGTTAGGTCTGCAAAAGAAGGTCTCAAGGCTCGATAGTCTTAAAGAAGAAAACCAAAACCTACACATGTGAGAAAGCAACTGATATTAATGGAGCTGACTGCCCCAGCTGGCTTCCTCTACATCATCCACCAAGTATAACTACTTTCAGAAATAACTCCCTGAAGCAAATAAAAGGGAGAATTAACTGTATTCTCATATGTGTTTTCATATAAATTCAACTCTAGAATATTTTTCCAAAAATTATCTACCCAATAGAAATCTAGAACACAAAAATATAATTAAATATTTACAATTCTACAAATGTATCAAGAGAAGAAGGAATTATGCTTGGATGATACAATAATTATACCTGGTTAATGTCTGGCTCAATTCTGTTAAGTGCTACTTTTACAACTGTTGAACACCTAATGGAAGGTGATGTTTCCAATAATGGAACCCTAAAGAAACCTTCTCCTTTTCCTGATGTGTTTGCCAGAAACATTCAGACCATGTGGGCTGTGACATACTCCCACCAACCTGCCCCGCCCACATCTTTACACCATTTCTGATATTTCCTTCCCAGGCACCTAGCTGACACATAACACAAAGGCTACTGAAAGCCCAGTTATAAGGTGAAGTGTGTTGTTCCCTTGTAAAGTAATAATTTGCTACCAAGTCATGTCAGATGGGCAACAGTGTAGGCAGAACCTGTTGCAGCAAAACAGAGGTTGGTTTTGCCTCTCTAGGAGCTGTGACAAGCAAGCACAGAGATGTTTAGGACAGCAACATTTAGGCTAGTGCTGCTATTGTACATTTAACAAGAATATTGCGGTGTGGGTGGGAAAGAGGAGGACAATGGGAGTTTTTCAAAGAGGAATTGAATTTAGCTTGTTTAATGTGTGAGAAATAATCTGTTTCATAACACATTATTTCTCACACATAGAAAATAATATTTTCTCATAGGTATAATGGTATTAACAGTCTTTGGCTTTCTTTGAGGTAGCCAAAAAAATCGTGTCCAATTGTTTGTGTATTTTTAAATATGTATTATTGCTGTCTGTGTTGTTTCCTTTGTGCTTTCATATTGTATATGCACTAACATTCTGGTATGTTTTTCCAATAAATAGGTCGTCATGGAGATGGAGGTTATTGGCCAGTTGATACTAATTTGATTGATAGAAGCACACTCAACGGTAAGTATATAAATTAGGTTATATTGGATTAGTTATATTAATTAAATTGTTAATTCTAGAGTGTCTGAGACACATTTTTGATTGACTGCAAGTGCCAAGATTCCCAGACTTAGGGTTTTAGTGGGATTAATAGAAACATGAAGTTATAAAAAATCTGTAGCTTGTTCTATCATCAGAAGACAGTGCCAGTGAGAGGTGGCAAGTACACAAAACAGAGTCCGAAAAGCCAAAGCATGGAGAATTTCCTAACTGACAGAGGGCTGTTAAACCTCTAGATTTTAAAAGGTTGCATGTATTTAAAATATTTTCAAATGTTCAGTTTTATCAGAAAGAGGTGATACCTATGATATCATTGAACTGACATGCCTACATTGAACTGAAATCCACTCAGTTCCACAAATGGACATTACTGGTACTTTTCGCCTCAAGAGTGCATTTACTCTTCAGAATCCTGTAGCACCTTATAGTCAACTTCCCTTCACAAGGTCAAGATTAGACTCTTTTTCCTGCTCATCCTAATAGAGAATTCACATACTCTTGGCTTCGAGGGTGACAGGATGGAGGTAACGTTAGAACTGTGTGGAAGAGGCAGTTTGGGATTGGAGATGTCTCCCAGGGTCTCGTCCTGAGTGTTGCTGGAACAGAAACTTGGGGAGATGGGATTATTACTGGCCACACTCCAAGAGGCAGATGTATATATGATAACTTCCTTCTATAGGTTCTTAAAAATTGTTCGTATTGCTGTTGATAGGCTTGGTTTACTGAAAACAGATTCCATACATTCAAAATACAAATGTGAACGCATGTCATCAAGCTTAAGATCTAAAATGCTCAGCAATGCAACGGAAATCCCTTGTATATCTCTGCCTTAGCTCATGCTTCTCTAACATATCCTGTATTGCTCACTGCGTTGGAACTACCCTCTCAAATACAGTATCTGCCATATGTGTATGTGCATCCCTAAACATTATGGTCTGGGTATACATGTTTCTAACCTTAAGAAATGGCATCACACTGTAGGTATATTGATGCAGCATGCACTCATCTTTAATTTTGTTTTTAAGATTTACTCATGTATTTTCAAATAGCTCTCCCTCATTTATCTTTGCTGCTGTATAGACCTTGGTTTTATGAAAATAACACAATGATTTATTTAACCATTTTAGCAGGTTTTCATGAGAAATTTGATTAATGAATAGCTAAATATCCATTTGATTGGTCTTCTGTTAAAAAAAAAACATATGAGAAGCCAAAATTGCAACCTAAAAGTAGTTGCTGACCATGAAATTAGAGTGAAAGGGTAATTTAAGTGATTATTTCCCACCACAAGCTATGATAATCCAGTGCATCCATTTCCCCAAAGAGCATATTTCTAATCTGAGGAGTAGATGGGATGCTCCATTGAAAGCTCAGTGTTCTGCCCTGGCTGGCATAGCTCAGTGGATTGAGCATGGGCTTCGAACCAGGCATCGCAGGTTCGATTCCCAGTCAGGGCACATGCCTGGGTTGCAGGCCATGACCCCCAGCAACTGCACATTGATGTTTCTCTCTCTCTTTCTCTCTCCCTTCCCTCTCTAAAAAATAAATAAATAAAATCTTAAAAAAAAAAAAAAAAGAAAGCAAGCTCAGTGTTCTCCCTCCCCTGGCCGGTGGGGGACTCAGGAACGTGTTCCTACCTGCTGACTCGTCTGGCTGTCAGGCATACCCTGCACTGTTATTAATGCATTACTTAGCCAGACGAGTACAATTTCTTACGTTTAAACTTCTTAAATATATTCTAATTAAGCCTACCCAAGGCTGTATCTAGGATATTCCATCCAGGTTGCTACAGCCCTCACCACTTCTGTCGTCTCGTACATAGTTACTCTTCCCTCCCTTTAGCACTTCCTTTAGTACTTTCTTTGGTAACATTCTTTGTCTCTTGTAGGGATTGGAGTTTTAGATGCCTATGATAGCTAGCGCCTGGCTCGGATAGTTCCCGGGTTCCAATATACACAAGAGGCACTTCGGCAGTTTCACAGGAGAAACATGAGAGGAAGGATGTGTTGGGGCTGGAAACGGACCAAGGGCACATTATGAATGGGGTTAAGTATGGGAATTCCCTCCCCCAGACTTTGCCAATTTCATTGTCTTGCTTCACTTTTTATCTGAAGTCTCAACAATATGCCGAACACACTGTGAGCACCTGAGCAGTCAGTGAGAAATGCTACAAAGCCCTCGCTGCAGGCATGAGCCATGAGACATACTGGAAAATGACCCCTGCAGAAGCAATCAGCAAAGAGGGAGAATTACCCAGATGGACACAGCTGAGAAGCACACTCTGGGAAGTTGAAAGAGAATGAGAAAAAGTCCCAGAAATGTGAGGAAAGGGAAAGACGGTCGCTGTTGAAATTGTGTGGAAACATAATTGTAGTATTTGATACCCTGAGGCAAAGAGGTTCTAGCTTTGGAGTCCACACCAGGAATTAAGATTTCCCTGTTTAGAATCATCCTGCAGAGCTTGGAGATGCTAGAGTTTCGGGCTGGAATTCATTCCCAGCTAAAGGCATGACTATAGGGAAATACTTTTTGAAAAGACAGAGTGCCAGGAGACTGAAGATGGAACCAGTATAGATAATTGAGAAAGAACAATGATCGTGCCCCAGTTTCCATTCACAGCTGACCCGTGTTACAAGTGTGAAAGGTGGAGTGGGTGTTTGCTACAGACACGGAACTATGCAGTCTCTTAACTGTGTCCTAAAGAACTTTAATTTTGGATAGGATTGCCAAATTTAGCACCTAAAACTACAGGAAGCTCAGTAAAACCTGAATCATTTCTAATTGTCTATAAATATGAGATGAAGAATAATACTGCAAGGGATTTTCACTGCAACATTTCTCAATGTACATATGCATAGGCCCGTGGGGTCCGCTACACTGTGGATGAGGCACCAGAAATTCGCACAGACTACCAAGTCCTGTGCAGGAAAAGGGACAGCATGGCTTTTCTCTCAACAGGGGGAAAAGCCAAGCTCCTCCTCACTGTGACAGGCCCTTATTTCTTTTCTGGGCACATTACTAGGTGGTCCTCATTTACTATGCACAGGTTTGCTTTAGATGGTTGCCTTTTACAGAAAACAAAGGAACCAGTGCTGCTAATCACATCACAGAAAAGGGATATTTGCAAATGAAAAGGGAAAAGTAGTTGAACCTGTTACACTCCATATTGGGGAGGTTTAACATGGATTTTAGGAAGTTACAGTAAGCACTTGCTGTCTCAATTCAGGGTGAAGGAGTTTTAGCAAAGGCAAGTCTCAGAGCAGTCTAGGTACAATGCAGGCCTGGTTCCCCACAGGAGAACCTGTCCATGGGAGTGAGTCCTACACATCTCCGAGTGGGAGCTGGGCCCACGCCATGCAGAATGGTCTGCTATAATAGGCAGCTAGAAATAATTCAAATAACGCAATCTCTTTATTTTTAATTACTAAATCTGGACTTTCTAATTGTGGATCAAGTTTAAAACCTTGGTACTGACTATTTGAACTTGAACTTCCAAATAATACAAATTCTCTGGTTGAAAAGAAACCCCAGCACGAATTTGATACTAACAGGTTAGTCAACAATAACTTTTCATAGCAGTCAGACCCCAGATGAAGGGAATGACAGTAGCCGGGAGAAATGCTTTTCGTTGCAATTTTTGTCATTGCGTTTAATATTCCTAGTGAAAAATAATTGTAAAAGGATTGTGATTAATTTGAAATACATTATCTCACAAGAGAAAGCTGTGAAGATAAAAATAGACAAATGGCCTCTAGTTACCCCAAACCAGTTCAGATTAATGACATTATTCCTTCTTAATTTCCTGCATCGGTTCATGAGGTCATAGGTATTTCTTGTTAAATGGAGGGGATGAAAAAAGCACCTGAAATGTTTCGAGAATCCCCACTGGAATAACAAATTACTGTAGGCTACTTGACTAAGGTGAATTGATGACCTCAGAGAGACACGCGTGGTGGGGGGCAGACTTCATCTGTTTTCTTTTCCTGTTTGGCTAGCAGATAAATGATAGCAAATTTGTCATTTGACTTTAGCTTGGGCCAGTACAAGCAAATCAGCAAAGACATCTAAAAACCTTAGCTTCTGATTAAAATCCTGCTCACGTCTTAGGCCTGAAGAAGGGGCAATATTTTCCATATTTATGGACAAATGACACCCTGACTAATAAAACTCCAACCCTACCCAGCCTTTGAAAGGTAGGCTGCATTAACAAGAACATTATAAAATCTGAATTTTTGAACCTTATATACAAGGGAGAATGCCATACATCTTCTCTAGAGTGATGGACTTTTGGAGGTTTCCTCTCTTTCCCTACCTTGCAGGATGCATCCTTCAGTGCATTGTAAAGAATAATGGCTTCCTGTCAGGACACTCAAGCCAGCTGCAAATAAATGGGGACCTCACTAATCATTTACCGTCTCCTACAGAATGTTTTTCTTTTTAAAAATGCACTGTTGGAATTCAAAGAAGAAACCCAAAGATATAATTCATGTTTACTGTTGTAGTTAGAAGCCCATAATTAAATTGAGGATACTGAAGAGGTTTCCTAAATTATTTTATGATGACAAGTAGAATCAAAGCCAATATGTGATGATATGGTAGTATTTTACTTTTATGAGGCATTCTGTTTTGGATCACAGTCCCCATTTTTAAAGCAGAAAAATCTTCAAATTCTGATAAATGTGATTTTTGTAGTTATTATTTGAATGAATGATAAGAATAGTGTAAATTGTATCAATTCCATCATGTTTTCTCACAGGGGAAGATAAATCAACACTTTATTTTTGTTGGATATTCTTCCTATAATTTTAAAATTAGTAATTTTGGCTAAGAAATCTTAAACCCTACAAAAATGTTTCTATATTGACTTCAGCCTTTGAAAACTAAACTAAGCTTGACAGATGTTGATACTTTGGTGAAGCATTATTTAAAAGTCAGCGTTATTAATTAATTTTTGATAATTCAGAATCATATTAGATGTTTTCTAAAATGTTCCTTGTCCTCTGTGTTTAGGAGAAAATACCATGAGTTTTCCTCTAGTTTTGGAAAACTTTGTTTTTTTGTTTTCAGAACTCAGTAACATTAAACTAATTTCAATAAAGTGTGCATAAAAGCTCTTTCCATATTTGCATGAAACGATCAACATAGGCTTAATAAGCTGTTTATAAGACATTCAACAGACACCAGAATGCCAAAAGAAAAGTCCAGAAATAGGATTTTACAGTTTTTTCCCTATGGAAAGATCATTGACGTGATCCAGGGTCTCAGGTTCTAGTATACAAAGTCATCTGCCCACCTGCAACCCGAACAATATCTATCCCAAGTAATTTAAGGATGCCAGACTAATTCCAAACTCAGGTTCTAGAACTGACTTTGCCAGGGTTTAGGACTGTGTCAATCAACTCACTTAAACTCTTTGGATTTTAGTTTTTCATCTGAGCTTAGGACGTGTGAAGCTAGGTCATGGTTTCTCAACCTCAGAGCTATTGCAAGCTGGGGCTGGATGATTTTTATTGGGAGGCCAATCCTATGCATTTGCACTGTGGGATGTTTAGCTGCATCCCTGGCCTTTACCCATTAGATGCCAGAAATATTCCCCGCTTCCATGTCGTAAGAACCAAAAATGTCTCTGGACATTGTCTTATTTTCCCCTGGAGACGGGCAAAATCTTCCCAGTGGAAAACCACTGATCAAGCTACCATTCCCCAAAAGACATTTGGGGGTACAGGGGTCCCATGAGAAACTCTGAAAAAGAAAACACAGTGCTTCATCAACCTGAGCATTGGGAAATTGTTTGGCCACTCACTTCCCTTTGGTGCAGGTCTGCCCTTCTATCTCAACCCCAGACCTTCATCTTGAGAGGGCTTCTCTACTCTTTCCATGCTCTTGATTCTGGCGATCTCATCCTCTCCCAGGGCTTCCAGTTCCACCTATGTGGCCAGATTCTTGCTGCCTCTTTGTGACGTATCATAAGATCTCAACCCTGACATGTTCAAGACTGTGCGTTTGTTCTGCCCTCACTGAGCCTGCCCTTTCACCCTCTTTCTCACCTCAGACATAAGGACCATTAGGCCTGAAGCTGACTCCTCCTCTCTTTCCGCCCCCTATGCAATCCACTTTGTTCATTTACTTTCAAGCCGTATTATATCAGGGTCCACTCTGCCTGATTGCAGTTGCCACTGTCTCAGTTCAATCTGTCATCATCTCTCACCTGGGCAACTTCAATATTCCCTGTGCTGCTGGTCTCTCTGCTTCCACCACCAAACCCTCTCCACACGGCAGGAAGAGATGTCCTCTTAATATAAACCAAGTCTGTCACTTCCTTGCTGGAAACCTTTAAATGCTCTGTGATTCTACTTAAGGTAATTGAATGTGATCTGCAAAGCTCTGTCAGAACTGGGTCCTGTTTCTCTTTCTACCCTCATTTTGTGTCATTTCCCTTTGGCTCACAATGTCTCAGACACATGGCTGCTCTCATTTCCCTTGGAGGGGAATAGGGACTAGCCCCGAGCAATCTCCTATGTTCAGCCTAAGGGTTACTTCTACGGTGAGGCCTTCCGACCTCCCTCCTCCACCAATGGTCATTTTGAACTCCTTTCTATGTAAACTTCACTTTTGTTTTAAGCACTAGTTGCAGTTGTAATTTTATGTTTATTTGCTTATTGATTTGTTCACTAGATGTTTTTTCCAGTAAAGTTCTAAGCTCCGTGGGGTCAAAAATCATGCCTCTGTCTTTTGGGGGTTTTTTGGGGGGTGGTGAGGGATGGAGTAGCGTGGCAGGTTGAGAACAATCACAATACTCTAATCTGAAAATTGTTCTCAGACCACATAATATACAAAGAGACAGTGACATTCAAATTATTGTGAAATAATGAAGTTGGCCCTGTAAATACTTAATGGTTCCACAACCTGGCTGTTGTTCCCTCTCCACCCTTCCAGAAAAATAACCCAGAAACGGAGCTTTCACAACTCCTTTTTAACAGCTCCACATTGATTCCAGGTGAGAAGTAACCTGACTTTCTATTCATGTCACAATGACCAGACTGGATACATGTTCTAGAAATGGAAAAGATCAATTGTTTAATATGTAACATATATTTTTTCTTCTCTGGTCCAAGTAGTTAGTCAGACCTGTGCCTTCATTAAAACTGTGTATGCTTTGTATCTCATGTAGTTTCTTTTTACCTGCTTAAATTCTTTTCTGCCACTCCAAGATTTATTGAGATATAATTGACATATAACATCATGTAAGTTTACGGTGTGCAATGTGTTGGTTTGATATGCTTATATACTGCAAAACAATGAACACTATAGCTTAGCTAACACCTCCACCACATCCTATAATTATCCTCTGTTTTCCATAGTGAGAGTATTTAAGTACCTTAGCAACTCTTAAGTATATTATAATACAATATTCTTAACTATAATCACCATGCTGTGCATTGTATCTCCAGAGTGTATTCATCTTATAACTGGAAGTTTGTCATTTTTGACTAACATCTCCACATCGCCTCCAACCCTCAGCCCCTGGTAACATTCCAGTGTCTGTTTCACCGAGTTCAGCCTTTGCAGGTCCTCCATGTATGAGTGGTTCCTACAGCATGTGTCTTTCTCTGACTGACTGCACTCAGAGCAACGCCCACTGAGGTCCATCTGTGTTTTGATCACAACATCATATCCACGGCAGCTAGTGGGTCTTCAGTCTGTATTTGTGGAGGAACTGGATATGTTCTCTAGCATCCCAGCGCAGCCTCTCTTGGCCATGTACAGTTCAGATGAGCATGTTCAAAATTCTGAGACTTCAGGAAAGAAATATGTTTTCTAACATAATTGATCAGGGAATATTTTTTTCCTCCATAATGCTGATTCATATGTCATTTTAGAGAATATCGGGACAGATTATCTGTGACATGAATGACTATTTGGCATCTTATGTCAGGCAGAAATGCTTTGAAATAGTCAATGCCATATGAATTTCAGTTCAAATTCAAAGATCTGTAAAAGTTTTAAGACGTATATTGAGCTCAGAGTGTTCTAATAACAAAGCTATTATCAGCAAAGACTGCAATTGTAGGAGAGAAGTTCAGTCCTGAGCTAGAACTCCTTGGATCTGTTTCTCTCCTCAGAGCTGGACTGGTCAACTGAGTGCTGACACTGTTTACCTGTCACCTGACATTGTGTGGTTACTGAGGCCCAGACACTGTGGCAATGGGACCAGATCCCCAACAACAGGAGCCAGGACTCCTGGATCCAATACTTGGCTTTTCCTACAAGAGAATTAAGTGCTCAGTGTACTGGTCTATTAATGAGCTTCCAGCAGAGTGTTTGAGGAAAAATATGATAAAGTATTCTTGAAAGCTTACCAAGTATTATTAAAATGAAAGACATTCCACTAAACCAGTTTTCATAATCATTACCAAAACTTCAGACCCATGCGATTATAAAATACACTTTGCTTTTGTATTAAAAGCATTAAGCTATTGTATTGGCTAGAAAGTGGGGCAGGGAGTAAGAAGGCTGCTTTGTCCTGTAAGAATTCAATGTGACAGGGAACCAAGAGGGCTGTGTTTTATGAGAAAATACTATGGATTTGATGGCATGAAAGACAGTTTGGCACCAACCGCTCCCAATTTACCTCTATGCCCTTTAAGATGCTATCTGTAAAGCACATTTAATTTTCAGCCCACTGAGAGAACAGGAATCCCACTTAAAAGCAGCCAACGAGTTTGAAATTGTGTCATGAAGTCCTGATATAAATGTTTTTTTGTGTTGCAACAGTTCTGCATGGCAGACAACATTTAGGCAAAAAATCACAGACTAATAAAACAGTCTTGATAATGTGTTTATGTAAATAAGAATGGCTAATGACCTTTTATATTATTTTCTTTAAACCCTCAGTCAGTGATCAATTAGAAATATTCTGTTCTGTGTGATGTTTGTTATTTCAAGCTACAAATTAAAAAATTATATTAGCTTATAATTTTAATTGTAAGTTATTTTAGAAAGCTGCATAAAGCAATGTGTTTGGACATTTTCCTGGACCTAAGTTTGAATGTGTTTCTTTAATAACTTATATTAGCCTTCTATGCCCCTTGAGCAAAATAGGCCTATTGTAACTCAGTGCTTTTTTTTCCTGTACAATGAAAGTACTATTAACAATTATACAGTTACTCTCAGAATTAAAGGCAATGGATACAAAATAACCATCTCAGTGCCTGACACAGAGTGCTTGTAATATCATTATACTATTGAGATAAATAAAACGTTGTCTAAATGAATAACATCCCATACTATTTGGGATACTTCTGGCATGGGCTTCCAAACTACAGAATTTTCAGAAATAATCCTTAATATGAAAGATAAATGAACTTCTCAAAAATGAATATAACACCCCCAAACTTACCTCAAAATCAAAACACTATCTTTCAGTGTTATTTAAAAACCACTGCTTTTTTTAAAAGACAGTCACTTGTACTTAAATAAATTATTGCTCATTCATTATTATTGGAAAAATAAATGTTTCTGATATAAATTGAATGTCATGGAGAAGAACTCATCAAAAGTTTTCAATAGCACTATCTGTTGAAAGATTCTGATAATAAATGAAAGAAATAAGATTTCCTTGAAATAATTTTACACTTACTACAAAGAAATGGGAGAAGTAATGAGAGGTCAGAACTTTCTGTGTCATAGATTTACCTAGAATTTAAAAAGCCATTTTATAATAGTATCTCAATATGCCCTTGCTGTGCTCAATAGGCTAATTGATTAGAATAAATTAATATTTTATATGAAAGCTTATAATGGAGACAGTTGGAGATTTTATGGATTTTTATTAGCATGACAAATATAAAGAGCTCACCATTTCTAATAAACCTAATTTAAGTTGTACATAGTAGTAAACCTTATGAACTTTTTAGAAACCTTGTAAACCAGAATTTCTCAAATTTCTCCTTTCTTTCTTTTCACTGAGGAAGACATCATGTTTCGAGTAAAAACATAATGACTGCTGAGCATTAGGGAGATAATACTGAGATCATTTTCCTCGGGGAGTTAGGGTTCAGGAGAACTCCCATTACGCATCCTTCATTTCAATCCTTTATGACTTTCTCATAAAAGTTGATACCGGTTTAAAAGTTGGCATTCAAGGTCTTTCATTAATTTCCTAATCTGAATTCAAAAGCCAAATAATCAGATTATCAGTCATCAATCAGTTAAGAAAGCCAAGTTCAATGGTATCTCTGGATGTAGCTGATCCTTATCATTTGAAGGAGTTGTATTCTGTGAAGTTGCCACAAACAATAAATTAGAAAATACTCAATATTTTTTATATTTTCCAGAGGAAATACAGAGTTAGGTTTCTGTGAGCCTCTGCTAACAAAATTTTTATCAACCAATCAATATATAACCTTGTTTTATGTGTGTTTCTGTTTAAAGACACCTTATTTAAAAACAACGTTGATCTATTTAATTGAACTCATAGCCAACAACACTATAACTCATGCCTATGTGGAGTTTAATTGACGCATATATTTTCTTTGAAAGGCACATCACAGAATTTTGAGTGTTAATGGCACTAAACAGCATTTCAGCATCACATTTAGTGGCTACTTTATACACTGAAACCACCAACGAAAAAGTACAAAAATGAAAAAATTGGCATAAGTACACACATCGCAGAAAGGACACTTGTTTGCAGAGCGAGAGCTGAAACAAGGCGCTGTGTCCCCTTGTTCTCTCTCAGCTGGGTTTGTGAGCCTTGGGCTTCTCCTGTCCTTGGACATGTTCACAAAGGACCATACAAGCACCGCAAATATTTATTTCAGGAGTTAAAAATACATTGAGCAAGTAGGTGAATTCACACACACAGAATCTCTGTGTAATGATGCTCAACCATACATTTAAAAATATCAACAGGCCGTTCCAAATTAGGGAGAATTTTAGAGCTCACAAATCTACACTAGCGCAATCAAGAGCTTTGGGAGACAGCCTGACTCCAGAAGGGGCAAGATGACATTGACCCACGTTAGAGGGGAAGGTGCAGCGTGTGGCTCAAAGACTTGCTAATATCCTCCTGGAAACTGTGATGATTTCATGAGATAATGGATACAACACACTGAACTCATGCCCTGCACAGAGTTGGCACTCGGTGGACATCACAATGTGGCTCAGTTACTTCGTTCTTTCCAAATTAAAGAGAAAGATAGTATACCAGCACATCTGTTTCTGGTGCTGGCAGACAAGCGTGGGTATCCAGTGTCTGAGTAGCCACTATCTGGCTGTTTCACTGATAACAGCGAGAAAGGAATCACTTCTCTTTTAAATCACATGAGCATTCCATCCGTTTTTTACTTCTGTGATGTTGGATTGTCACAAAAGATTTCATGCTTTTTTTCTGTCAAATTTAATAAAAGCAAAATGTATTTTATAATCGCATGGGTCTAAAGTTTTTGGTAATGATTATGAAAATTGGTTTAGTAGAATGTCTTTCATTTTAATAATACTTGGTAAGCTTTCAAGAATACTTTATATTTATCACATTTTCCCTCAAACACTCTGCTGGAAGCTCATTAGTACACTGAGCACCTAATTCTCTTATAGGAAAAACCAAGTATTGAATCCAGGAGTCCTGGCTCCTGTTGCTGGGGATCTGGTCCCATTGCCACAGTGTCTGGGCCCCAATAACTACACAATGTCAGGTGACAGGTAAAGTGTCAGCACTCAGTTGACCAGTCCAGCTCTGAGGAGAGAAACAGATGCAACGAATTTCTAGCTCAGGACTGAACTTCTCTCCTACAGTTGCAGTCTTCGCTGATAATAGTTAGATAATGGCCTTTTGTGTCTGGCTTCTATCAGTTAGCATTACATTTTCAAGATACATGCGTGCATCTTTACTTCATTCCGTTTTTCGGCTGGATAGTGGCCCATTGTGTAGATAGGCCACACCGTCTATCCACTCGTCAGTTGGTGGGCATTGGGTTTCCACTGTGGGCTATTCTGAATAACGTCACTATGAAAGCTAGTGGATAAGATTTCGGGTGGGCAGAGGTTTCATTTATGTTGGATAGATCCTTTAAACCCCTCCTCTCACTGTTCTCAGTTTCAGTAATACTCAAAAACTAGGAACTCTTCACATCCTTAACAGAGCTTGGTAAACACTGGGCTGTCGTATCTCCTTAAACCTGATCTCTGTTTGCCTGTCTTTCCCCAGAGCCACCCATTGGCCAGATGCACCCCCCGCATGGCAGTGTCACTCCACAGAAGAACAGCAGCGTGCTTGTGATCATTGTGGTCACCGTGGGCATCCTCACGGTGCTGGTGGTGGTGGTCGTGGCCGTGATTTGCACCCGGCGCTCATCAGCCCAGCAGAGAAAGTAAGTACCAGCTGCTTCCCAAAAGGAGAGAAGTCCCTGCTTGATCCAACCTCCCTCTCCTTGATTCTACTTTTGAAGGCTGTCTCCCTTGCAATTTCAGAATTCCTCAAATGTGCATTATCTCCTCACCTGGCGGAAACCCTGCCCTACGCCAGTCCAGGCCTATTAGCATACAGGAGTGAGGGCCAGACTTGCAGGCTTAATTGTAGCATCCTAGAGGTCTGCTCTGCATTCTCGTTTAATTTTACTTCTTGAGGCCAGAGTCTTCCTTTCAAGTGACAGCAAGTGTCCCTTAAGTAACACTTAGGGCACAGACTTCACTGTCTCTCCTTACGGCCCTCTCTGCAATTCTGTGTAAAAGGTGGGAGATGAGTGCGTCTCTGAAAGTGTTCATCGCTTTCGGCAAGGAGGCCTGTGGGTGTTTGATCAACGCCTGTTGCGTGAACGACCACCTCTAGAAAACCAAACACAATGTGTGCACAGCGCCTTAGTTCAGAGGCAGTAGTTAAGGGGGAAGAGAGGTCCAGGGATTTGGAGTTCCTGGATATAGCTAATTCTCAGAAAATGTTAGTAACTGAGGGGTTTGAAAGTACTTTTATACTATGCAGCTCTAGGTTCTAGAACAAGCAGAGCATGAAACATCAAAGTATGCGGTTTAGAGTGGAAAACTGGCTTTAATTCAGCTTATCCTTTTTCATCAGTACCCCGTAACCAGTGTATTAACCTTGTGTCAGCCAGGTGTGGGAATCCGCAATAGCATCCTGGTTGTTCTCTGCCTCCTTGCCAACATAGAACTTTTTCAAACCCATCCTGGTGCGTTTCTTCCAGCTGGACTGTTCACCACATCGGCTATCACAGGCTCTTCCCTTGTTGTTTTTCTGACATAGCATTTTTTTTCATATTGAGGATCCAATGTCTAAACTCTTAAATGAAATCTACTCTGCTTTAACTACCATCCATCACTTGCACTGATTTTCAAAGTTTTAAGATTCTTTAGCAAATAATTTTCCCTCTTCCCTTGTACCTCAGACTTTTTCTCTTCTTTAAAAAGCCTATGAACATATTTGCTGGTGTCTCATGAATCTTCCAGCATCATGAAGTGAGGTGTTTAAAAACAGGAATCAGGAATATGTACATGTGGAAGAAAGTTACATGGGGAAGGGGGCACAGGTGTAGCCTTCATATTTAATTTATATATATGCAGGGGACATTTCGTATCCAGTTGCATTCATGTGATTAGTCTAACTCGAAGTTGATGATGGCTGGTATGCTGGTCCATTGTGCTCAAACAGGAAACCAGGAAATGGAGCTTAACAAGGCCCGTCTCATATGCAAGCATTCTGGGAATTCACAGTCATGCACAGAGCTCCCAAAGTGGTGGGCACTTAGTAAATCTCTGGGGGGGAAGGTAATTGAATAAATAATAGGATAATCTCCTGGACCAGCATTCCCAGGAAATGGGGTGGCACAAACGTAGAACGGCGGCACATCAAGGCAACAGGTCTCTGAAGCAGAGCTGAGAAAAAGTCACAAAAATGGAAATGGAGAGGGCAAAAACCAAACCTGGTGTATCCCGTGACAGTGTTAAAAACATTGGCAAATTCACTAAATTAAATTTGACCAGCTAAGCCATCTGTAGCAGGGTATTTTGTTTTGTTTTTCATTTTTATCATTGCGAGAATACTTCAGGGCCATATCAACCTGATGAGCTGGAATACTGGACATGGTCTGTTCCACAGAGAAGATGCCCGGTCTTCTCCATGTGTGAAGGTGGGATTTGTTGCGATTTAGAGAGACTCTCAAATTATCTTAAATGCCACACAAAGCACTTTGATAAGAACTTAAAGATTTTATTTAGAAAGAGTAGAAGCTGAGCCCTGGGTATGACTTGTTTTTAAAATGAAGGAATGAAAAAAAACCCAAATCATTCCTTCAGTAACTGAAAACTCTAAGAAAGTAAATTTAGAGTCCCTGTGCTAGGTGCCTCTCCTCCCTCCCAAAGTCGCTTAATATTTACTTGGCATATTTTCACAATGTTTCTTCAGCAACAGACCCACTAGCATTCATCTTTCTCTCTTTGTAGATGTTACCAGGAAAAAAGGAGAAAGAGAAAAGTTTCTCTTTCTAGACATTTCTGAGTTTTAATTTAGTTTTTTTTTTATTTCATTGAGGACTCCTCCCCTGATACCACCACCACTGAGCCTTTTAGAACAAATTAAGTAACACAGATGAAAGTGAAATCAATTCCAATTTGAAACTGAAATAATGTCCCTTAGAGGGCTCTCAGAAAAATGGGACTTTAATGTAATTAATAAGGTGAAGTAGGAAACCCATTCATGGACTTCTTCAATATCTCTCTGTCTGAGAGTGCTAGAGAATGTAAATTTTCTTTGTGTTTTATGGGGGGACTTGAACTGAATTCAAATGGATTTGAAACTTATGTGTGTGTACTATCAATAATACCTCATTCAATTTAGTGTTTATGCCTTTTATTCTATGATTAATCATATTCATAAGGTTTATCATATATACCTCCTATATAATAATGAGGTAGGTTTTTGGATTGAGTCATATTCTAGTTTGTAAGATTTTAGTTTTTATGATATAAAATAACTAAAAGGCATTAGAACCCAAGATCTAGTTCTGATTCTACCACTTCTTTAATTAAATTAATGGTATTAAATTAAACCTAAGGGAAGACCTAATCCCTTTTAGTTTCCTCAAATGAGAAACAGGACTACATACTTTTTTATCACTCCTTCTATCTTATAAATGCTGAAATTCCCCATGGAATACTACTGCATTATAGAAACACATAGCAGTATTTAGCTTCAAGCTAATATGAAATAAAAATAATTTTGCATTTCTCTTTGGTTATTAATTTAAATTTTTATACCACTTTGAAGAGATACCCCTTACACATTTTGACTTAGTGAGATTAGAGAATATCATAATATGGAAAAAGTGTTTTATGAAAGCTTAAATTAACGAGGATGTTCTGTGTTTTTAGTAAAGTAATAACATTTTTCT
The DNA here is from genome assembly GCF_004126475.2 of Phyllostomus discolor. Classification (NCBI taxonomy): domain Eukaryota; kingdom Metazoa; phylum Chordata; class Mammalia; order Chiroptera; family Phyllostomidae; genus Phyllostomus; species Phyllostomus discolor. Next base: position 14,717,741 of record NC_040911.2, on the reverse strand, counting down.
TGCCAAAATATAGCACATGTATATGATGTATCCATAGATACTAAAGACAAAATATTTGACATTGATGATATCCTGGAAATCCAAGACACATGAATGTCACATTTCTAAGGCAGTAACCTGTGTAGATGATCAACAACTTGTCTGAATGCATTAAATTTAAAGATGTACCATATTGTTTGGACTATAAGATGCACTTCTCCCAACCCTTCAAATTTGGGAGGAAAATGGGGCAGGGGGTGCGTCTTATAGTCCAAATGTAGCTTTACATTTACATTGGTGAAATATTATGTTATTTATGTTATTAAATATTTTACCACATTTTTTGCTTCAAAATTTTTTCCCTACTTTCCTCTTCTATAGCCCAGGTGCATCTTATGGTCCAAAAAATATGGGTAAATAAAATGCAAGGCATACTTAATAGAATCACCAGCTGACTGAGCCTCCTGTGTGATTTGACAGGTACACTGCAAGTTTTAAATGTCAGCACCCCTTTGGATCTCGACTAAAATAATTATTTTCATTACTGAGGATCAGAGGTCTAAACTCTTAAATGAAATCTACTCTACTTTAACTATCATAGGTCACTTGTGCTGACTTTCAAAGTTTTAACATTTTAATCATTTTTCAATATCCACCCCACAGAGATGTTAACTGGTAGCCCCTTAAGACGCCAGTTTATCCTAATTCCATCTCAGAAAATACAGGTTCCTTTGGGTATCTAGGACACATTTTCCTGAGTTTCCAACACAATAGGTTTTTATAAAAATTGTTATTTTTAGTAGCAATTAGTAGAATAAGAATAATGCAGAGCATGAGAAACCTTGGGGAAGGATTTGGATGGAGGATTCAGGACAGGTGTTTATACTGCCCAATGTATTGTTTTCCTGGTCCATTGTTATCATTTTCCACCCTCGGGGCAGGCCTCCCTGCACTCCCAGTGGGGCAGAGTCTCCTCACCTCAGTCTCCCTTCAGACCTGGGCCACACGTCTATCTGAAAAATAGAACCCAGATGTGTATCTGCCTCCTGTGCCTAACCTGAGCAGAGTGTACCTAAGCACAGAGGGGGGACTTAGTAGTTTATTACAATGTGGCAAAGAGTCTATGAAATGGTAATAGCACTTGAGAACTTCACAAGGCCTCGTCAAATAAGATGAATACTCAGTCACTGCTGGGTCTTACCCATTCACATTCCCAGCATACCTGTTAAAAGCAAAAAGAAAAGAAACTCTTTTTTTTTTTTTTTAAAGATTTTATTTGTTTATTTTTAGAGGGGACGGGAGGGAGACAGAGAGAGAGAGAAACATCAATGTGCGGTTGCTGGGGGTCATGGCCTGCAACCCAGGCATGTACCCTGGCTGGGAATCGAACCTGGGACACTTTGGTTCCCAGCCCGCGCTCAATCCACTGAGCTACGCCAGCCAGGAAAAGAAACTCTTTTTACAACAAGTTAGAGGCAAAGCAAGGAGCCGGTGGGCCAATAAAGAATCAAAGAATAACCTGGCAAAAAATAGTTTAAGTCAATAATGAAAAGTGTATCATCTGCATCATACCAAATACTTACAGATCTGATTGAAGTTAACTCTTGTGCTGTAAATCTTTCGCATTTCCTCAAGGGCTTACCCCGACTGGTATTAAAAAGTGTTTCTACAGAGGCGAAGCCTCCTGTGATCTGGTCCCCTCCACTTTTTCAGCTTTACTGCCTACCATGTCCCCATGCAGGCTCCTTACTCCACAAAAGCAGACATTCCCAAGAGCCACATCATTTTTCATTCATTGAGTAAGCTCCCAGTGTCTAACCTATCTTTGCATGTCTAGTACTTAGCAGAACTGGTGATAGTCAATAGTTCATAAACAGTCACTGAATGAACAAATGAATACATGTGTTCAAAATGTGGGATGGTGCTGGAGGAGTGAAAGAAACAGAGTTTGCTCCAGTTTCACGAGAGGAAAGCCACCCACACACTGGGAGCGTCTGGCCGGCTCAGTGGACAGACGGTGATCAAGGCCAGGCGAGGAGTACAGGGAGAGATGACAGAAGTGACTTAGGTCTCTCAGGGTCACACTGACCTCATGAGGTGAGGAAGCCTTCTTGCAGGAGAGGAAAGAAGCAGTAGTTTGTAAGTAAATAGGACTGTGGTGGCACTCTGGACACAAGAAGTAAGAGTAAATAATCAGATGGATGGACAGACAGATGAATGGATGGACAGATGGATGGATTATAGATTATTAAACAAAACAAAACACAAAACAGCCGTCTATGACTATGCTGTGAAAAGCTTTGCCACAGTGAGAAACAGCGGAGAGCCTCAGGAGACACCTCGCTTTGTCTTCATTTGAAAATACATGTGTTGGGAAGAAAGGCCCCCATTCTACAACTGTTTTTGAAAGTAGAAAGGTTACTTGTACCTGTGACAAAAGATGCGTGTGTGGGAAGGATAAATGTGGCATGTCTATATCAAATAGAAAAACTAGTTTTAAAATAAAAACAAACAACACTGAATAATTCACTGACAGTGCTTCCAAAACTTTAGGTGCATCAGGCTCCCCTCCAGGTTGCTGGGTCTCACCTCTCCCTCGTTTCTGATTCATACGATCCGAGGTGGGGCCTGGGGATGTGCATTTCTAACTAGTTCCCAGGTGATCCTTGCAGCTGGAACCCCTGCACCAGGTTCATGTGCACACAAATGTTGAAGATCCCAATGGTGAGACAGAAGAACCAGGGGCCAGTGGGCAGCAGTCATTGTGTCAAGGAACAGGCAGATGGACAGGAGGCCAGGGCGACAGCTGTTCCTGCAGGTTGGAAGACAAATCTCAGACCACTTAGGTAGGAGCAAACATCAGTTTCATTGCAGACTTGCTGGACTGCTGTCAGAAGGAGAGGGAGACCCCTCTAAGGCCAAAGGTTTCTCTCTTGATAAAAGACGATATAGAAAACAAAGGTAGTTAAATGGTCTTTCACAGAGTATATAGAAAAAAAGGAAATAAAAGTCTATTTTGAGATCTTCAGATTCTTGACTGACGGTGGCCCAGGTGCATGAGTAGCTTCTCAGAGGGGAAATGATCTGATTAAACTCCATATGCATTTTATCAGGAATGACCATTTCTTCCCATATAAATATTATAAATTATAACTTCAAAAGGATTCTGCCTCAATCAGGTTTGTAACTTTTTAAAATATATATAAAATTCCCCTGGGGATGCTTGGTCCTGAGGCTGGGGACTGGTACATGGAGGAATGGATAAGGCATGCACATAAGCAAAGAGAAACAAGAACTTACCACTGCTTCCAGTTTCAAACATTATGTGATAGATTTACTTACCGCAGGCCATGTCCGTATTGAGTTACGGTGAGCAAGTCATTCTGGTTCTGGATTTGGGAACTGGGGCTTCTCCGTATGCCAGTATATAAGCCCTGGACTTGAAGTTATTTAGCATTTTGACTTGTTAGAAAAAAAAGATAACAGGGTGAAATCTCCAGGTGTGAGGATGACACTGAATTTGCCTGAGCTGCCAGGGTTAGGTTACACAAAGAGCCAGGTGTGAGTTGCAGCCTAGTTTCCTGCGGGCAGGTGGAATGGTAAGGAAGCGAATTCAGAGAACGGACGGTTAGCAGAGAGTTACTATCTTAGGGGTTATTATCTAGGGGTTATTCTACAGGCCATTGCCTAGTGTCAGTATGAGGTTGCTGTCTGGAAATCAGCCAAACTCAGGTCTTTGGGGGGTAAATATCAGAGCAGAAAACACTGCATTCTTTTTCTCACCAACTACTGACTAGATATTAAGTCTGGGGTTCTTTGTTTTTTATTCTCATCAGTGTGCTTCAAGAAAAATTAAGAAAAGAATATTAGGGAAAATTTAACAAATTACACCAGTGAACATTTATTAATTGCTGAATATGTACCAAGCGTCCCACTCAGTAGCTGGGAAAACAAGGCAACCCTCAGTGGCCTTGCACAGGTCACAAAGAGTTTTCACTGAGCCATTTAGCAGCAATAAAAACAGTTCTTCTTACAGACCCCTGCAAGCAAGGAAAGCAAGAAGGAGGTTTTACTCTGGGCTCCTGTCAAGGCTTAGATTTTAACTCTCCGAAGTTTGCCTTTATAAGGAAACATTATTAGTTTAAAAGAAGTTGAAGCTACAAGTGGAGATTTTAAAAATTATAAAGGTATAGAACAGAGATGGAAAACTCTTTCTTCAAAAGGCCAAAAAGCAAATATTCTAGGCTTTGTGGGCCATGTGATCTTTGTTACAACTATTCAACACTCCTGGGCCATGATGAATAACCTGGGCAGGATTTCAATAAAACTTTATTTATAAAAGGAGACAGGGGCAGTGGGCAGGTCTGGCCTTCAGGCCATGCTTACTGACCCCTGCAGCAGGGAACGGCTCACAGGAGCGTTATGCTACTTCACTTAGCGAGGAACAACTGCATCTCACTAGGCCCATGAAGAGGGGACCACGAAAAACATAAATTTATGATTGCAAAATTCTTATTGAGTAAAATAAGAGACATGTGAAGCACACTTCAAAAGTGTGTTCTTCTCCTTTCAAAAGGATGAGTCTCACTGTGTTTGAATCCAGACCCTCAGTGACTCCAGGGGAAAAGCGTTTCCTTGCCCTAAGAATGTCCTCCTGTGGTCTTTTGTCTTCCGAGAGCAAGCGTCCCAGTTGCACATTAAATTATACAGCTGTGGTAGATACGTCCCCCAAAGCTCCTATCTTGGCTGTTGGCACAGCTTCTGGCCTTTTTATTTCTGTTTGCCCTTTCAAAGCGTTTCCTTCATTTATCTCCTAAGCAGATGTTACAGTCAGGTACCTTATGCCTAGTTCCAAAGATTGGCATATGGCTCCATCTAACCCATTGTCAGCGAGTGCTTGAATTCACAGCGGGGGCTGCTGCAGGGAGGTGCTCCTGGCAGGCTGCCCAGGCCCTGGGGATTCTCCAGCACGTCTCCTACAATGCGGTGAGGCTCCTGAGAAAAGAGGGAAGGAGGCCAAGACGAGCCTGCCAATTCCTGGATTTCACAGGTTTCCCCGTGGGAGTGCTTTTTGTTTCCTTTCCCTGCTTCTAACTTGAATTGACAGAGAGAAGACAGGAGGGGCCATTGAAAAGAAGCACTCACATTTGCCTTCTAATTCTGTTCCATAGGAAGCGGGCCACCCACAGTGCTGGCAAAAGGAAGGGCAGCCAGAAGGACCTGCGGCCCCCTGATCTTTGGATCCATCACGAGGAAATGGAGATGAAAAACATCGAGAAGCCGGCAGGCACCGACCCGGCGGGAAGGGACTCCCCCATCCAGAGTTGCCAAGAGCTCACACCAGTCAGCCACAGCCAGTCAGAGACCCAGCTGGGGAGCAAGAGCACCTCTCACTCAGGTATCTTTCGTCTCTGCGCCAGGAAAAACATCTCCTTTCCTTCTGCACCCTGCCAGGGTGTTTGTTCCCCACTCCCTCTTTTGAGAGGTTTCCTTCCCTCAGTTACTCTTCAAGTTGAAATAATCTGATATAAATTTGGTTGATTCACCTGGCTTACTTTCTATCCCATCATTCTGTTGCCTGCCTTTTATCATTGCAATGCCTCTTGAGACTTCTAAGAGGCAAAAGGTGGTACCACACCCCTGGGAAATATTGAAATATGAAGCGTCGATAAATTGATTCCTTTTTGTTAAGTCTTAAAACATTTGTCAAGGCAATAAAAATTGAAGCCATTGTACAATTTTTAGTTCCCTATGTCTATGGATAATTGAAAGTTGATTTTAAATTTGCTGTTAGTTTCTTGCCTTAACAAAATCACATCACAGACACTTGAAATTGGAAAATATTGACTATTCTGTTACTTTGCTTTGATTACTGTGGAGATCAAATCTCACCATCATGCGATCACACTTAAATGGTCACTATCCTGGTTTGATGGAGCCTATTTGAAGGCTCTGCAGGTATACAAAGTGAACCGATGAAAAAATCTACTGTTTAATAAAATGGTGCAGAACAATCCATGCCCAGGAATAACTAAGAAATCTAGAAAGTGGTGGTTAAGATATTTTGCATTTTGTGGGTCCTCATATTTTTGACATGCTTATGGGAAGTTGAATAATCAACCAAGTACTCTGATCAAAAAACCTCTTGGTCTACTCATGATGTGTTTGTAGAATGAGTAGCTGTTGTTTTTAAACCAAATTAAAATAGGTTTGTTGTTTGAATGTGTAACTGATTAACGAGAATTGCTCTCCAAGAGGACCCAAGCCTCACCACATTTCCACGTGCACACTTGACCCAGAGGAAGCACCTACATCTTTGCCAGACCGAGTGATGAACGAGCTTGTAGACCACACTGAGCCTCTCTCGGCTTTGCTCTCTTGGGATACCTCTTCCTCTGTTTAAATAGATGCAGGGTAGACCAGCAAGCCTGTTGCATGAATGGGCTTCTGTTTGGAGAACAAATGAATAGCTGAGTTTGTTTTCATGAATCTCAATACTTGACAGGTATTCATTCTTATATGTTTTTTACTAGACATCTGGAGGGGAGAGCACTTCTGCCTCCCTCTGGAGGGGATGAAATTGTCTCTCAGCCCTCAGAAGGTTTTGCCAATGATTTCTGGGACTCCTCCGTCTTGATTTTTCCCTTTATCCTTCATGTTCTCAGATGACAGTGAGGGCCAGCCAGACTAGTTTCGACATCTCTCAATACATGCTGGGACAAGTGTAACTGCAAATGAAAGCTGCTTTCTGTAGAGTGAGAGGACAGTTGTGCCTATTTGCCTCTGATGTGAGGGCCTACTTGCCAGTCCTATAACAAGAGGGAAGGTAGCACTCAAAATCCTTCTAGTTATGCTTTACATTACATTAATTGTTCTCTGTGCTATCCTGGTGAAAAGAACAAAATTCCATGCCAATAAATCCTACACTTTTCAGTGCTACATACTTTTCAGAACTTAAGTTTTGTATCTCTCAACATATATTTTATTAACTTTTCAAATATGCATATTTCTTGCTTATTAATTTAAATGGTTCTTTAGTATGATGCTTTATGAAATCATAATAAATTTATAGATAATAAGATTTCTCGCCCTGGCAGGCGTAGCTCAGTGGATTGAGCACGGGCTGTGAACCAGTGTCGCAGGTTTGATTCCCAGTCAGGGTACATGCCTGGGTTGCAGGCATTGACCCCCAGCAACCACACACTGATGTTTCTCTCTCTCTCTCTCTCTATCTCCCTCCCTTCCCTCTCTAAAAATAAATAAATAAAATCTTTAAAAAATATTTTTAAAAAAGATTTCTTGTCTTTGGACCTTAAGTACTAGTTGTGTAAGTTGTGGTAAATTCAAACAATTGAATGTTATAGAACTATTGAAAATTGTATTACTGACATTTACTAACAGAGAAAGATTTCATGTTATTTGCTTCAGGTTACAAAACAATATATATGGTATAATGCCACCTTTGAAAAATACATTAATATATGCCTTCTCACTTTCACGTAGACATACATGTGCAAAAAATTATGCATAATGAAGTGTAAGTAATGTCATTTTCTGGGTAATGAGGTTAAGGTAAATTTTATTAGTGATGGTATCTTGTTTTGGTAATAAGAAATTAGATCGCAGTATTTCATACATTAATAAAATGAAAAAGGCATTAGAGTGCCTGGCTAGAAATGATGTAAAATGTTGAAGCATTGACGAAAGTGTGTCTGTCTCTCATGAGTATTGTTTTCCTTTTAGGTCAAGACACTGAAGAAGCAGGGAGCTCCATGTCCACCCTGGAGCGGTCCCTGGCTGCTCGCCGAGCCACCCGGGCAAAGCTCATGATCCCTATGGACGCGCAGTCCAACAATCCTGGTGAGTCAGGACTCAGGTGCCACCACGAAGACATGCAGTGATTTCTGTTTGTGTCTTTTCTATATCAATTACCAAAAAATAAGTTTTACCTGAGCTTTTCTGGGCAAATAAACATAGTGAAGAATGACTTAAAACCATATTATTTATAGGAAGAGGTCTGAATTTGCACTCTGTTGTATGTGTTATATACAGTAAAATATCTGGCAAACAGCCAGCTACATATTTAAGAAATGGTAAAATATGAGTTGATACAAAAAGAGCTGAAATTTCTGTCAATATTATTGACCTTATTCTAATAATCACCTTCATAGCTTTTTTTTACTTTGTAATGCTTCCAATTTTTAGACTTAAATAATCCAGCACCTTTTGAGCAACTACTGAAAGATACTTACACACTTACTACCTACCCCCTTCTTGTCAAAGTTTTCTGTCATACTCCTGTATTCGCTGAAGATATTGGTATCGGGGGATCACTTCCCTTCCAATTACCTCTATGATCAATCTTGGTAATTACAATACCCACACAGACAATCCATCTGATGCCCTGGGCTGTTAGTTCCCTTACGTTACCTGAAATGATATTGGCTCCTTCCCACTGTAATTCATCAATTCCATGTCACGCACTAAACCAGTAATCGCACCCCCTATAAAATGTCAGTTTCTATCATGCCTTTTTCTAGCACCTTATTGCTTTCCTGCTCACTTGTTTGATTGCCCCCTTGCCAACTATTCTTCAATCCCACTATTATCTCCAATCCATTAACTCTGCCACCTTCCCAGTGTTCCTCATCACCTCATGTTATCATTTTCATCCAAACTCAGCTTTCAATCCATTAACATGGATTACATGTAGTCCCTCACAAATACGCCTATCTCCCTTGATCTTCCTTCCCCATCATATCACCTGAAAAAAAAAACAACCTGATTAAATGAGTTTCTCTACCAACTCTTACCATACCCTAATAGCTGTCACTGCAGAAAAACACAACCTGCTTACTGAGTATTTATGGCCACAAATCCAAGGTGAGCTGTCATCTATTTGGAAATGCCGCTACATTGCTGTGGTCATTCATTGTCTCACTTTATAAGATGAATGTCTTATATATTTTCTTATTTTCTGGACTCTCAGTACCTCTGTCCTTTCCTCACTCTCAGCCAATAATCATGGTTCTTCTGTCACCAGGGAAAGAGGAGCATTCAGAAATAGGATTCTTATCTTTCCTTCAAATCTAGTCAATGTTTGTGCTTCTATCTACAGCCAGCTGTTATCTCTGTGGACAACCCTGTTTACTTCCTTAAATACTCTTCTGCCCTTTTCTGATTTATCAGTTTTCCCTCCAACTGATAACTCCAAGAAGCACATAAATATTCTCCCACAATTCCTGTTTTATAGAGTGCCCTCCTTTGATACTACTCTCTCTTCCAACCAAAGCTCCAATCCTCTCCTTTCTGGAAAAACTCTTTTCAAGCTGTCTCTACTTACTTTTTCTTCTTTCAATCTTCTTTATTAGTTTTAATGCCAGTTTTCTAATCCCTTTCCCCTGAAACCATGGTTGCCAAGATTATCAATAATCTCTGCATTATCGAGTCAAATGGTCAATTCTCAGATGCTCAGCAAAATTTGACATAGCTTCTCACTCTTTTTCCTGAAATATTTTTTTTCACTTGACTTGTAGTATACTAAATTCTCCTGGTTTTCTTCCTGTCTAGCTGACTGCTGCTTCCCAGTATCCTTTACTAGCCCCTCCCCTTTGTCCCAATCCCTAAGAATCAGAGAGTGCACCAGGGCTCAGTCTTCAAGCTTCTCTCTTCTATCTACACTAGTCTCTTTGATGATTGTCTAGTACCGATGGCCTTAATGTCATGTAAATGTTCATGAACCCCAAATTTCATCCCCAGCTTAATCTCTCCCCAGAATCCATGGCAACTTCCATATCAAATGCTGACTCAGCTTCTCCAAATGGCTATCTAATAAGCAAACCATCTACATTCAAAATGGGAATCTCATTCTTCCATAATTCCTCTCCCCAACTCCAAACTTCTATTTTCTGTATTCAATACATTGCACCACTATTGATTAATTTACTCTTGTTACAAACTGTAGTTTCATGCTCCTTCATTCTGATTTTCTCACACTCTGAATGCAGTCTTTCACCACATTCTTTAGTTCTTGTTTTCCAAACCCATCCCAAATCTGACCACTCCTTCCCATCTTCACTGCTCTGCCCATGTATATCCCAGACACCACCATCTGTTACAGGTAACAGACTATAGCTAAAGCTTGTTCCTACTTTCTTTCCTTTAGCTCTTGACCCTACAGTAAGTTGTCACTACATTAGGTTTTCAATATACAAATATTGAAAGATAGTCCTTGTGTTACTCCTCTTGACTTCCATCACATGTAAAACAAAATCCAGTGATTTTACTTCATCTTGCAAGGCACCATGGGACCCAACTCTGGCCTTATCCCTCACTTCAGCTCCCGATACTCCTCTCTGCAATCCATCTCAGCCACATAGTCCTCCTCTCTGTTTCTAGATAATCATGTACGTTCAAACTCAGGGACTTTTCACTTGCTATTCTCTTTGCTTAGAACCTCTTTTCATAAATAGTCACATAGCTATTTCCTCCTACCTTTCACATCTGCGTTCACCTGCCACTACCACAAAGAAGACTTCCCTAACATAGCATCTTTGGTCATTCTCCACCTCCTTGATTCTGCCTCACGTCATCCACTATTGTGTATGACCATCCTACTTGCATTTTTGTGTTTGTTTATTTATTATGCATTTCCCACATTTTAATGCAGCCTATATGAGTGCAGAAATTTTATGTGTTTTGATCACTGTGTATCCTCAATACCCAGAACAGAGCCTGGCGCATGGTAGGCATACAATTGATACAACTTAGATGAACAAAATAACAATGGTTTCTTTCTACTTACTATACATCATATCTCCTCCACACTTGAAAATATATCTCAATTTTTCTAAAATAAGTGCAAAAACCTATATGGAATTTGTGATGAATGCCAGCTGTTCAACTCATGGGATAGGTAGCGTTATTATTCCTGTTTTACTGATAAGCAAACAGGGACTTGGAGCATTGAATGATGTAGTTTTCATTCACACAGTGATTTGGTGGCACAGCCAGAATTTAGATGCAGAAGGTCTGGCTTCAGAGCTGTGTACTCTAATCATTATGCTTCCGGCTATAATACTCTGTGAAGCCATTTTTCCTTTTTTTTTTTTCCATTCATTTTACTACAGAGAGACTACGTAAGCTGCTTCTATTTTTTTTCCTGCCGTCCTCTTTCCTCTTGTCACTAGGTTTTACCTGTACCAGTCTATTGTGGCTTTCTTCTGACAAACCTTTGTGTTTCAGAATCTTTGTGCACAAGATCTATTTTTATCAGCATAGTTATCTAAGGCCTTATCAATTACATCAGTTGCAAAATGCCCATTTTACTTATCAGAAAACTTAAGAATTTGCTTTAAAATCCACTTTGATTGTATGTCAAAGTCATTTCCTTTTCTTAGATAGAGCTTTACCGACACAGCTTAGAGATAACCAAGGTTATATAACATATATATATGCATTCTATTGACTTTTCATTTCTTATTAAAATTGGATGTAAGTATAACATTCATATACTGCAGAGGGCTCAATTTCCTAAAATTGTAACTTTAAAAGTAATCTCCACTTTAGAATTCCTATAGGCCGCATTTAGTGCTAACATTTTTAAGGATATTGGAAAAGTTTTCTAATACCAACGTACCCTGTTCAGGGAGCTAAGTAATTTGGCAAGGGAATTTCTATTTGAAAAATCTTTGTATATCAGTGTAAGATATAAATTCAATTGTTAGCAAGCTGTGTCAGAACAGATTGGTTTTTGTCATATTTGGCCACAGAACAGAAATTTGTTGAAAATGTTTGATGATGTTGCTCTGAGATGTTTTGCATCAACATAGCAATGCAGCGAATGTTTTGAATTGTAGTGGAAGTTTGTGTGTGCTTCTGGCTCTCGAAACTGACATTTATGGGGAAAATACCAAAAAACTTCAATACAGTGTTATGTCCAACTTCAGAATGATTATTTTTGCAATCACTGCGTGAGAAGTGTAGACCTTTGTGCCCTTTTAGAAATCAATAATGATCCAAGTACTTCCAAACCAAAGATTTAGAATACTAACAATGTCATGCCAGGAGATAAAACAATGAGAATTTTTGAGATGCAGAAACATACAACAGATTGTTATTCCTTTTTAAAATGACTTTATTATTTGCAAACATTTTATCACTAAGTCAATAGTCAAAATGCAAAACCCTTGCAAAGTAAAATCTCTTCCCTCAGGAACGGAGGACCTGGAACTGCATGGTGAATTGAGTCTTTTGGGTTCTCTCAGTCATCATCTAACTTAGAGATTCCATGGCCTGCCAAATGATTTTTTATTTCTCCATTCACACGTATTCAGCTCTGACCAGAGGATATTTTTGAAATGCTTTTTCTGAATGTATTATAAAATATTAGTTAAGTTCAAATAACCATAGCCTTAAGAAAATGTGCAGTTTGTGAAGTGAGTGCCTCACATATCTAAGGGAAACTCATTATCACATTTATTTATGAGTAAAAATTGTCAACACAGGGTTTGCAATCTGTCAGTCAACTTTAATGAACAGGCAATGATTCCGTTTGATGAGTAAGAAGGGTAAGGTCATTGAACTGACTGCCTCGAAGACTGCGTTTTTGAATTGTATGAATATAGACAAATTTACATAATTCTTTGGCTCTTATTTACAATGTATTTGTCTATTACTACTACTATTATTATTATCATCATTACTACGGTAGTAAGTATACTATCCCCAGGAGACTAATACATCAAACCACTTAAAAAGTTTCCAGTGAGTTAAAATGACAGATTTATAAATATTGCTTCTAGAAATGTTTTTATTAACTCACTTGAAAAATAGGAAGTATCTCCAGCACTGTACTGTGAGAGTCATGAAGACTATAAAATTATAACCTCTTTCTTTAAGGAATTTATAATAATTTTGGCTGCTATCTGGCTTGTGTCTTCATTCTTGTCAAAGTCTTTTTTTTTCCTTTTTTGGAAAATATTCATGTGTTTGTATATTCACAATTTACTCTTTAAAAATACCTGTATTAAGACATTGTGCATATACCATTTATTCTCTAATTTTCATTCAAGTCTTCCCAAAATAATTGAGAGAAACTTTGAGTCATAATTCATATTTTAATTTAACATTTAAAATGTCCTGTTGTATCTGTGAACCATATACTTTACTACTGTTTCAAATAAAAATATAAAAACATGCAAATACTAGTGATTTGATATTCACCATCATATTTACAAAATCCATGAGGAAGCACCTGTTTGTAAAGAAGAATTTATTACTCATTTGTCTCCTAAGCTAATACCTGCAATTCACATTTGCCAAAGAATAATATACAGATGTCATCTATTTTTATGATTGTCTTTTATTCATAATTTATCCTTTTTGATTGCAACATATTTTTATTAACAAATTGTATGTTTATGTTATAAATTTATGTGAGAATAAGTATTTAACTGCTTTTTTTTTCTTCTGGGTCAACATTACAATTAGTATTTCTGTACAATTGTATGATTGTACAGTCATACAATTTTTAATACAATTATTTAATATATTCATGGATGAATGTTATTTTTTGCATAAATTCTATTCCAATGATTTTGTTTATTGATCTAAAGACTAAGAAACTTTACATATATGTGTGGTTGAATATTACAACAATGAAATTTTTATAGCAATCACTCAATGATTCAAAGCCTTCCAAATTATATGCCAAAATTATACTGTGAACTTTCATACAGTTATTTTTAATAATATTTCAACTAACAACTAGGCAATATCCTTCTTCAATTATTTTTGGAAGTAAAAATTCTAGAAATATCCTGACTTTTAAATGTGTTTGTTACTTATTCAAGTTACTTACTGGCTCATTTTCTAGGAGGTACACCTATAAAATACTCTTATAAGATACTTTGTATACTGTAGTATATTAAGATAGGATTGGAAACTTTAAAATATCATTTATACCTTTACTAATATAATTTTTGAAAATGTTTTTATCCTATTAAAATTTATATATTTTATTCAGTTCTACGAATACAGTCATCATTAAATTCATGTAAGATAATTATTCCTCAATGTCAAACTAATCAATCAAAATTTGTTTCTGAAAAAGCCTTACTTTATTTTTCAATTCAAATAAACATGTTAATATGTAGTTCAAGGAGTTATAATTACAAGGATAAATAAATTCTGGAATACAATGGTAAAATCTAGTTTACTAGAAGCAATCCTTTTGATTTAAAGTGTTGTATATTTAATGTAGTTAATTAATATGCAATTTAATTAGAAAATATTTTTAAATCTACATGTTATTTCTCACTAGTTTACAAAAATTTAATATAATTTGTATCTATGGTTATGAAGTTACTTTGGGAAGAGGAATGTGATAAAACAAAAAGAAAGGTTTTTCTCTGGTGACTGTGCATATCTATGCATGTTAAAAACTGCAGTAATGGGCACTTGAGTGTAGTTAATTGAAAGTCAGGTATATAACAGAAACCACTCCATTAGTTTCATAGATAGGAATACACTGCTAATATTGATGATTCCAGTAGCCGGCTTAAACTTTATTTTTTGTTAATAAAGCTTAAATTTTAAAGCTTGTTAGTAAGACAGGTAATACTAAACATTTTACAAGATGATATGAGATGAAGGTTGACTATAATTAGAGTAAATATTTCATAATATGACACAATTCAGTAGGTGTTGAACAGTGGAATTGAACAATGGTCACTAAACCTAGAAAACATTGTGTAAGGTATTTGTCCATGAGTTTAAGCCAGTGTGACTAACAAATGTTTGGTATTCCCAGAAAACATTCGGTTATATTTAAATTAATGTGACAGTAAGGGTGCACTGTGTTGGCTCTCTGAAGTTATTTCCTTTCCATTTAAAAAGAAATCCAAAGTATAATTGTTGAGAATATACCTTTATTTTTTTCTCTCCAGGCTGTCTCTCAAAATTGTGTAACATTCTTCTTACACAGAATTCACAGGAAATTTTCATTTCCTCAGCCCACTCTATACAATATATTTGATTTTTGAACAACCCAACATTTTTAATGCCATTGCCTTTGCATGAGAGACAGGACAAGAAAACAAAAACAGAAACTAAAAACCAGGAAGCCTTGAGGTGGCTTTATTAACCGTTCCTTTGTCTGAAACCATGGGGAGCTGCAAACCTTAGGATAATGCCTCTGAGATGCTGGGGAAGTGGGGTATCTTTTCTGTAATTCTTAGTAAAGGACTCTGTGGAAAAAAGGTGATAAAGGAACCTACCTGATACTGAGAAGAGCGTGCATGGATTTGAAGATGTGAACATTTAGCCACTTTCAATAGCTTGTTATGTGAATACATAGGATTAAGAAAATGAATATCTTTGTGTTGCAGCTGTCGTGAGTGCCATCCCCGTGCCAACCCTAGAAAGTGCCCAGTACCCAGGAATCCTCCCATCTCCCACCTGCGGATACCCTCACCCACAGTTCACGCTCCGGCCTGTGCCATTCCCAACGCTGTCCGTGGACCGAGGTTTCGGAACAGGAAAAAGTCAGTGTAATGTGTTTCCTTTTCTTTCTTTCTTTTTTTTTAAGGAACAAATAAATAATACCATGGGTGTCTTGTCAAATTGTAGCATTTGGATGTTCTTCTCCTTTAGAAAGATTAATTTACCCATGACCTGGGTATGAGACTTTTCTTTTCCAGCAAAGTTAACCTCTGAGATCCTAGTTCGTGCTCTTGGGCTGATCCCCTAAGATCTCTTTCCATAGTACACTTAACTGAGAATATGAAGAGTTGTGGAAACCAAGGTTCCATGGTTCAGTAAAATCATGATTTGGTGGGTGTTTGAAATTTCATTTAGCACAATGCCCTCGTGGTCCATCCATGTTGTCCAAAGGGCAGAGTGTCCTTCTTTCTCATGGCTGAACAATATTCCATTGTACATACAGTACCACATCTTCATTCATTCATTCATTGGTGGACACTTGGGTTGATTTTACAGCTTGGCGATTGTGAATAATGCTACACTGATATCTTCACGAGATAGAAATTTTGTTTTCTTTGGATACCATATATTTTCTGTTTTCTAGGAAGAGTATGTATTCCTAGAAGTGGGATTGCTGGGTCAGCTGGTAGTTCTACTTTTAATCTTTTAGGAACCTCCATACAGTTTTCCATAGTGTCTACACCAAGTTACACTCCCACCAACAGCACATCTTTGCCTGCCCTTGTCATCTCTTGTCATTTTGATGAGAGCCATTCTACAGCATGCAAGGTGAAATCTCATTGTGACTTTGGTTTGAATTTCCCTGATGATTAGTGATGTTAAACAGCTTGTCATACCTCTTGCCCATTTGTAAGTCTTCTTTGGAAAAAGGTTTGCATTCAGTTTCTCTACCCAATTTTTAAATCTGATCAATGGCCTATTTTTGCTTTTGAGCTTTATGTATTTTATGTATTTTGAATATTCAGCCCTAATTAGATATACAGTTTCCAATTTTTTTTTCATCCTTTAGGTTGCCTTTCCATTGTGTTCATGGTTTTCTTTGCTGTATGAAAGCTTTTAAATCTGTTGTAGTTCCACCTGCTTAATTTTTTTTTTTTTTGGTGCCTCTGCATTTGGTGTCAGACCCCCTCCCCCAAAGAAATTATTGTTAAGTCACAGAGCTTACCCCTGTATATTCCTTTAGGGGATTTACAATTTCAAGTCTCAGATTTCAGCCCTTCATCCACTGAGTTGTTTTTTGTGTGTGGTGTAAAATAGGGTTCTGATTTTATTTTTTATGTGACAATTTAGTTCTCTCAGCACCATTTGTTAAAGAGACTATCCTTTTCCTATAGTACAGAGTAGGGCAAAAGTAGGTTTACAATTGTGAGTATATGAAACACAGAGTATATTTCTTGTATTATTATTTACTAATTATCTTTTTTCCATACAAACAACTCTAAACTTACTTTTGCCCCATCCTGTATATTCTTGGCTCCTTTGTCACAAATTAATTGACCATATATGCATGGGTTTGTTCCTGAGGTCCCTATTCTGTACCACTAATCTGTAGTTTACAACAGTACCAAGTTTTGGTCAGCATAACTTGGTGATATAGACAGAAATCAGAAAGTGTGGTATCTTCAGTTTTGTTCTTCTTTATTTAGACTGGTTTAATGTGTTTGGGGTCTTTAGTGGTTCCATACAAATTTGGGGAATTTTTTTTATTTCTGTGAAAAATATCATTGAATAGGGGTCCCATTGAATCTGTAGATCACTTTGAGTAATATGGTCATTTTAACAATATTAATTTTTAATTGATGGGTATGGAATATCTTTCCATTTGTTTGTGTCTTCTTCAATTTCTTCTGTCAATGCCTTTTAGTTTTCAGTGTATAGGTCTTTCCCTTTTTAATTATATTTGTTTGTACTTTATTTTTTTGATACTGTGAATGAGATTATCTTCTTAATTTTTTTCTGAGTGTTTGTATGGATGAATGCAAATGCAGCTGATTTTTGTCTCTTGATTTTTATTCTGATAGTCGTACTTCATTTGTTTGAAGGAATGTGAAAATGGAGAGTCTCCCAAACCATTGTATATACTCTGGTGATTTTTGCTGTGTCATTGGACTTCTTTCCCCTTCAAGCACAGCATTTTAAAATCGATTTTATGGCTCTTTTCTCTTAGTTAAGAACAGGTGACTCAGCAGCTCATGTGAGATAGGATGTTTTGTAAGAGGTAAGATGGTAGCAGCAATAAAATATATTTGTGAGGTAAGCTATATTTTTCCACCCCAACAGGGACAACTCTAAGAAATCATAAATTGTCTAGATGTAGCAAGGTTAAAGTTAAAAGGCATCAAAAATCTGCCAAGAAAGAATTAGATTTATTTCCCCATTCATGGCTGCACATCATGTCTGCAGAATAGAGTTGTGTGCAAAAACTTGAGGAAAAACAGTCCCCCAAACCCTGTTGAAGGGAATTAAATGAAAAAAAAAAATGTGGGAGGTCTCAGCACCAAAAATTTCCAAATCCAAGGACAATTAGGAAGATAATTTTAGTAAAAGAATTCAGAATCCCAAGTCTCTTCTTCAACTTCAGAAATAAACTCTCCCCAGCAGAAAAGAGGTTTATAGTTTTTGTTTAGTTTTCTCATTGCATCATTGTCTACTATTTTCTCCCAGTTTCATCTATGTTCTCTAACTTTAAGATGGATATGTAGGAAGAATATGTAGAATGACCTTTATCTGTTTACTTCAAGCAAGACTGATAGAAGCCTAAGTTCACTCCTTTTTAAAATTAGAAATCAACTGTTTTATTTTATTCATAGTGTGTTTCTGTAACTTCTGCTTTTAAAGGCATGTTCTTCTTCTGAAAATTCAGTGTCCCAATTACTCTTTTCCTTTTCTCTTGATTTGGTACAGCATGCAAAACTGTCTCATCGAATCGGGGAGTGGGGGGGAGAATGATTCCAAAAGTTAAAGTTTAATGAAATAGAAAACAAAAGAAAATGAACTAGTGTAAAATTTGTTTCTCTCTGTGGCTAGAATGTCGTGGACCACTCGGGTGCAGGACTTCGGCACTGTGGGAAGCTATGCTTGTGTAGGAGCAGAGACACCCTCAGTACCTGCCAGTCAGCTTTGCCGTGAACCTAAAACTGCTCTAACAAAATATGTTTGATTAAGAAAGAAAGAGATAAATAAATAAATAAATAAATACACTTCAGTATCTTTGTAGATTTTATTTTGTTAATATAAAAGTAGGGATTAAATAAAGGTAGTGCTATAACTATTACATAATATTATATAAATATAAAATATAATTTAAAAATTATACAAAAGCTTCTTAACAGAGTGCTTATCTCAGGAAATTTTGAACCTCATCTAAAATCAAAAGGCACAGACATCCTACTCCTAGAAGATTTCATAGATTTTCAAAAATATACATCTAGTCAACAAGGAATTTTTGAGCAAAGCTCTGTGCAATGCAAACAGAATAGAAACTGATATGTGTTTCCAAGTGATTGCTTCAAAGAAAAAATAAGTGCCCTCTTTTCTAGGAAACAAAATATTCTCTAAATCACTGTCAGAAACAGTTAACTTCCAGCCATTTAGTATCGGTCTCTAAATGCCTTGGAGAACTCGAAGCATCCCTGTTCTCTCTCAAGCAGAAAACATTTCATGACTCTGGCTAGAGATGTTTTATTAGTCACCTTGAGAAACAGTGAAAGGCACACATAGGAAAAGAAACATTTGACTGTTCAAGTGGGGAGACTCTTCTTCCCCCAAAGTTATCTGAAAGACCTTCAAGTTTTACAAGAGTTAAATCACTCAAATCCTGCACCCAAAGATATACTGCTTTCTGAAGTCACAAATAAAGCTGAATTTTCTCCTGTGATAAAAAAGAAAGCTATAGTATATTTGGATTACACACATTTAGTGATATATCAATAAAGATTTATACAGTTTTGATGGACAAATATTTTCTTGCCTACCAATGCACTGCAGTTCTCCTCTTAGCCTCAATAAGAAAATGCATTGTCCTCGGGAAATAAGGAGTACTGCTCTCTTTTGAAAATTTCAACCAACAGATAGTCTTGAGGTCAAGTCACTATAAAATTGGTACCCCCACTTCCTCATCATTGAAATGCATAGGTTGTACTAAAAGTTAGATGATTTTGATTATTCGTTTCAGGTTGAGTGTTGTCTTAGTAAGAAGGCTGGTTAGATTTCTCCATGTTAGTTTCCTGCCCCAGCTCTATCCCAAATTGGAAATTAACTAACAATGGGACTTGACTTAGATAAAGTCAGGAGTACAGTGGAGTTTATAGACTTTTCTCTAGAATCTTTTCCAAAATCTACGCTATGAGGAACTGGGGATACTCAGAAATAATGTATGATGCTGTTCTTCTGAGATGGATGAGTGAAGCCTGTTCCTGGAAGTGTTGGGGTCTCAAAGGGTCTTTGTGTCATTGGCATGCTTTATTTCTTTCAAACATTACTATTTTAGAGAGAAGAAAAATCCTCATTTCCACTTTGGTAATATTTTTGCCAGTTATTCCATTGCAGTTATTTGTGTATTGACATAAATTTTTATGAAGTGCCCTGAGATTTGACTTCACTGCACAGTTGCACACTATTTGTACAATGAATTTCTACTATTTCATCGTTTGAAAATGAGTGCCTTGCCCGGACGTGTTTGATTCTTGTTTTGCTCCCCAAATTGCAGGGAGGCTGCACTCCGTGGGCAAAAGGAGGCTTCTGTTGCTTTCAGAGCTCTTAACACAGCTACATGTCACATCATGAGCCAGTCTCTTCCACATAGGTGTCCTGAAACTGGTACCTGAACTGGTCAGAAGGGTCATCTGAAATGACAGCTTCTCTCCAGTAGAGCAGTTGATACTCTGTCTGTTTAAGAGTTTTCACTGCCCTAAGTGTCAGCCAGGTCTGAACAGCATATCTTTTGCTCCATGTAAAATATTAAAATTGTGAATTATCTATAGAAACCTATGCCACATCCATTGTATTAGGTATTAAGCAAAATTGTGATAGTGAACAAAACAAAAACAGTCCCTTAGGAATTCCTGATACATTTACAATATTTTGCCATGTATAATGTGCAGTTTTTTGCCCAAATTTTTGAGGGAAAAATAAGGATGCACATTATATGTGGATATAATGATTATATACCATGGGTATAATAATCTCATGAATAATGCACAGAAAAACGTGGGTGCACATTATACACAGCAAAATACGGTAGTTGCAAGGATGGGCCCTTCCATTCCTCACCCAGCAAATTAGATTAGGCACTCTCCTTTTCAATACTAGTATGGTGCTAGTATTGATTTCATTAAGGAGCTGGTTCATCACTGTCAGGCCGCCATTACTTCCCTCAAAGTCAAGAGCCACTCCGTGGTGTTTCCAGTGGGAATCATGGTGAGCAGGTGAAAACTGGGGGATGGAGGACTAGGCAGCACATCCAGAGAAGTTTTATTTGCAGAGATGCTGGTGAACAATGCCATTAAAGAAAAGAATGGGAGCAGCCCCCAATATTCAGCAACATCATCAGAATTCATGTGAAGCTTAAGGTTAAGGTTTTAAAGACATTAATTTCAGAAAACTAAAAGTATCCATGTAAATTTTATTAAAGCTATGATCACAATGATATTTTAACATAGATCTCTTTCATTTCAGAAATGTAGGACAAATTAGAAAAATATGATGGAAGGAATAAAGAAAAGAAACAGTCGTGAAATATTATTTCTTTAATGGCAAAAGCAATCTTAAAAGTATGCTGTGAATTAATTGCAATCCATCTTTGATAGAGGGAATTACTTGCAGCAGATTTCTAAGGAAAATTGCAAAATGTTTTCCCTAGAGGAGTATTTTTAATATGATGGTATGAACCCTTTAAACAAAAACCAGCCCAATGGTAATGAAGAGGGACCCAGATATGGGCCCCTGATGCTGCTTCTCTCTGATCTAGAGTGGAGGGATATTTCATTTTTATTTGGACAAGTGACCATTAGTAATGTTCTCCTTTAGACTGAATATGAGTCTAGACTACAACCTGCATGATTATCTTTGTCTCTGAAACTATTTTAAACCATCAAGCTACACAAGCTTGACTGAACACAAGCACACACGTCCATCTCCCCCTTTACATTCTAACAAGCATGTAGAATGTAGCTCCTTATAATACCTACCCGAAGACCCATCCCTTCTGCCCCTATCTGAAAACCGACATCACCAAGAGTGGACCTCAGCGTTTTCCTTGCATCTCTTGAAATGTGGTCCCTCTCCTCCATCTTTGATAGGACTTCCTAGTTTAAAGCTAAGGCACCTCTGTTCAAATTCCTCTTGCCCCCAGAGTTCTATCGACTTTGCTATCTTGGCTGCATATTTCTTGTTTGAAGAACTGTTGTGTTTTTTTTTTCTCAAGTCTTTGCCTGTTTTCTGGCTCTGGTTGCTATGTTGCTACATCCTGTCCTCAGCCAACCCTTTATCTCCTCATCTCTATCTTTGCACGGGGGTGAGCCTGAAGGTTTCTCAGTGACCCAAGAGACCTCTCACCCTGTCTGAGTATAGAAAAATGAGTTTTAATATCAAATACCCTCTGAAGGCACATTTCCCTTTTGCATATTTTTAATATTGTGTCTTGTGCTTTGGTACCTTTAATCTCTATTCCCTTCAGCATTATCAGATTTTCTGTCTCTCTTCTCTGCCCTTTGCTGACCTCACTGAGCCTCCCAGAGAGCTGCCTCAAAATTATCTCACAAACTAATTATCTTGATATAGTTCCTGGTCAAAAATTATCTTTCAAACGTGAGATGTTATCTTATATCACTACATTTTTTGAACTTACCCAACAGAACTTTCTGAAGAAATGAGTCATCAGAAACACTCTTACCAACACTTCTACCTACTACGCAGCTCTTTCAGTATCCAGTTTAACTTGGACCTATTGACTTTGAATTTGAATGAACAAAGTTGAGTCACAGTGTCCTTAGTATGGGAAACTGTCCATTTAAGTTCAATATTCAAGTCCATTCAACCATGTTCTCTGGAGAAAAGGTGGGTTCCCTTATTACAACACTGTCCAGCTACCCCAAGGCTGCCACAGATGACTATGCAAAACCACTTCAACTATAGCAATCTGACTGCGAATTACGACGTTTGCTACAAAAGAGAAAAAATTATAAATATGCATTCATGCAATTTGTTCCAGCAAAGTCATCTCTTATGTAACTTTTTGGGTGGTTGTGCTTCCATTTTGTTATGGAAGATAATGATAGGGGTATTATTTGTACCACATTGTTAGCAATGCCTTTTACACCCGGTAACTCTGATTTGTTAGTTAGCATGGCATGTTTAAATCGCAGAAAAATTGACATATTGGCTGGGGGTAATAGTGCAGCTGTAGCTGGGTTCGGTACACTGAATTTCATTGACATTGCCGCTTGTGAAGGGAGAAATAACTCCTTTCTCTCCCTTCATCACTTATGACTACAGGGCCCCGACAGTTCAGGCGATACAGTGTATGCTGCAATATTTTACTCCTCTTTCCGAAAAAGGGATTCCCGTCTTGCTAGATCTATTTCTGTTGTTTAAAAGGGCAGTGCTATCATATTCCATAAATACATGAAGAAGAATGAGGATGTTCACAACTCTGAAAAGAGATTGGTCAGGTCCCAGCATATCATTCTGAACTGGTCCAGGGGCTCTTCAGCGGACAGAGGGGAATAAAGTGTTGTCCAGGAATGACGAATGGATTTTCTTGTCTCCATTGCAGCGGTGAATGAAGGACCAACCACCCAACAGCCACCCATGTTACCCCCAACACAGCCTGAGCATCCCAGCAATGAGGAGGTGCCAAGTAGAACCATCCCCACCGCCTGCGTTCGACCGACTCATCCACTCCGCAGCTTTGCTAACCCATTGCTACCTCCACCGATGAGTGCAATAGAGCCGAAAGTCCCTTACACACCGCTTTTGTCTCAGCCAGGTAAAGTGCCCTTTTTTCTTTTTTTTTTTCCACATTGAAAAGGGTTGTTATCATTGGTGCCTCTACTTAAGTGCATGAGGGTTCCTGAGGAGGCCTGATGCAGCATGTTCTCAGTGATGATTACGTGCTCTCGTCTGGTCCTGATGTTTGCAGTGCAGCTCTTAAGTATCTCTCAAAAGCAGCTGGCTCGTTGTAGGTTCCCTTCACTCCTTTGGGAAGTTTTTCATGAATCCTGAATGCCAGTCAAGTACTTTTCATAGAGGTTGTAGATCGCCCACTAGAGCATGTTGGGAAAGTTCCCGATCCTTCAGTTTGCCACGTGGGCTCTAGGATTTAAGGCTAAACACCGAAACTAGTTTGAGCTACAGGAGTTTGCAACCCACCTTTTAGAGAAAAGCATGCAAGCTCATAATTCTGCTCTGTGCCTTTTAGGAGTCATCTTTGGGCTTCTTACTGCAGAGGTCCAAGGCCAGAGAGGAGTGTCAGAACCAGGGTAGAGTCCAACTTCCTAATTTTAGAAATAAACTGAAACTTAGATAGATAGGAAGTAACATCCCTATGATGCTTTTTCTAAGAATATCAACTGGCAGAGATGAGAACCAGAGACCCCGGTTTCCAGTGAAGTGTTCATTTCATTATCTCAGCTGCCATCCAGTCGGGCTGACCCAAAACTTCTTTTTGTTTCTGTTAGGGATTGGGCGGGGAAAGGAGAGAAAGAGAGAGAAAAAAAGAAGGGAAAAAAGAGCGCAGAGGAGGAGAGAGGAAAGAGCTGGAGGGTTAACAACAGATACATAGGATGAAAGAGAAGCCAGTAGAGAGATAAGTAGTTCCATAAAGAACTACATAGCACTTAAAATGATTGGGAACATTAGAATCATCCCTAACAACGCCAATATATAAGACATAAGATAGTAAAGCTCACTGGTTCCCAATAAATAGACGTGGCCTCCTAATAGACAAAGGCAGCTGGACCGGCCAACCTGCCATCGTGCGAAAGCATTTGAGTGAGCTCCGGTTACTCGGATTCATACCCACAGCAGCATAACTCGCTGTGTGAG
Source organism: Phyllostomus discolor (assembly GCF_004126475.2). Classification (NCBI taxonomy): domain Eukaryota; kingdom Metazoa; phylum Chordata; class Mammalia; order Chiroptera; family Phyllostomidae; genus Phyllostomus; species Phyllostomus discolor. Next base: position 14,693,213 of record NC_040911.2, on the reverse strand, counting down.
TCCAGAAGCCACAGGATGACTGCAAAGAGTAGGACATATGAGATCGCAATGAGGAATGTTGTCTCTCTATGGATATTAAGATGGTATCTTGTTCCTGGCATCATATTAGGTAATTGGTGCATATCACTCTGGTGTTGTCAACATTCATGTGACGTGTAGTATGGACGCTTAGCTGCCAGACCCTGAGAAGTGGGCTTCCGTTGCTTGAGACACACCCTGCACATGCGGCCTGGTATTTAGGATGTAATAACGAACCCATGTGGAACAAGAGCTGTGTGACTGGCATGCTTCTCAAGACTGGGGCCGTTGCACTGGATCTTCAGGACAACTCTATGAGGGAGCTACTTTAGAATTTAAGTAGCATACTTAAGTCTCCATAGCTAGTGAGTGATGGTGCATCTTTTCCCACTCTTTGCAGGAGGCACAGTTTCTGAAATTTCAGAAACTAATTTGTACCTCTCCATTTGAGTCCATTTAATGGCAAAAACAAAGAGAAACTGTAAAAAAAATAACCTATCAAATTAAATTATTCCAAAACTGATAAAAAGAAAAAATGGAAGCATCTGAAATTATTCTAAGTTAAGAAATACCATTTCCTCACAAACCTTCTTTTTTCACATACATTTGGTACCCAATATTACATTAGTTATAATTAGTCCCAGTTGTATAATATAGTGAATGATTTGACATCTTTATACCTTTTAATGTGATCATCCCACTAATTCTAGTAATCATCTGTCACTGTGAAAACATCACAATATTATTGACTATTTTCTGCTTTTTCCACTCATATTTTAATGAAGAAACATAAGAGATTTACCTATTCTATGCTGAAGAACACTAATTTTATAACATCAAAAAACCAAAGTACTATAGTACTTTGTACTGTTAACTATTATCTCTACTTGCAAGTAAACTTTTATTTTGTTGTACTATGTTATACAGAAGGAAAAAAGCTAAAAATGATACTCTGAAGTCCATTTTTAATGAAAATTTTACAGTGGTGGTAATGTTTGGTTTGGAACACAAGGTTTGAAAATCAGCTAATTCTCCAGAGATCTATGAAAACAAAATGACCCAAAATAACTCTAATTTTAGAAAGAACACCTGACAATAGGCAGAACAAAGCAATGGCATTGTTATTTCCTAGTTATTATTTTCTTCTAGTTACAAAAATACTAAAGCTGCCTTATACAAATTCTGACACAATGTGGCATGAATGGGCGTGTTTGGGTTTTAAAGCTTTGGAGTTTGTTCTTCTGTCTCTACACTTGTTCTCTCCAATAACAAGCGTATTAGAAGAACCATTCTCTGCTCTAATGTGGTGTGGGCAAGGTCTCATTTTCTTTTATTCTCTTTGCAACATTTATGAGCTCTCTTTTGTTTTGCTATCATTTGTGCTTTTGTTTTAACTATTTCTTAAAAGACATATCTTCATTCACATTGTCCAGTACCTGTGGCTTTAGCTTTGGGATTTTGTATTTTTCCTAGTTTCCCTTTAAGCGCCCCCTCCCCCACTCACCTTGAGGCACACCTGCCATCACTCTGGAATTGTTAAATGCCTTTTCCTTTCACGTTTCCCCGTATTGTCTCCCTGTGATTCCAGTTCATTTCATAATGCCTTACCTCGTGATTTTCAAATAAGTTCTTTCTGCATTGCTCCTGACACATGGTAAATAGTATGCTTTTAAGAAAGGGCTGATGTTTACTTATTCTAATAGAAAAAGAAAATTAGCAGACTGACAAATGTATTAGCGGTGACATTAACTACATGCTTCTCCGCCTAAACGATGAAATACTTAGAGCTTTCAACAAATTTTAATTCTTAGAAAATCATTACTTTAGTCAAACTGATTGATGAAGTAAAGTCATTCTCTTGGCGGCTTAAAAAAATATGTCTCAAATAATTTTCCTCTGGATTTCACAATAAAGCACTGCATAATTACTAATGAATTTATTTTTGCTTACTACAAGTGATTTCTTTAGAGTATGGTAATGTGGAATACTGCTATAAATTTTAAAGATTATGCCAAACGTGAAGCTCCTTCTGCTTTGAAACCATTCAAATTAGGATCAATGAAGACACTCTTTCCCTGCTCACATTCCTGTGTGTGGTTTATCCTGGACATCATTGATCTGTGCCTCAGTCTGCTTTCCAATGAGATACACAGAGCCGCATTTGCGGCAGTTACACATGAGGCACAGGGCACTGCGTACTGTACAGCACTGATCTCCATGGAGTGGCAGAGAACTGTGCGGTATTTCTATCATAAATGGTAATTAGAAAGTCATCTTGTTTTCCTAACGACTGAAGTTCTGTCCCCCTGAAAACAGAGATTCATCCCTCCATGTTTTCCCCTTCCACCTGCTGAATTAGAAATTTAGCTTCCTAGACTGGTGTATTTTATGGTGCTTCTTACGATTTCATCATCACCTGGTGATAAAGTGGTTCCGCTTCTTAATGCTTCGTCGATAGACGTGAATAACTGTGCCGTCTGTACATTTCAGGAGAGGCTGCAATCACTGCACTTTGCAAATCACAGAGGTGGACGTGGAAGTGATTTGCCTTAGTCTCCTTTCAGGTTAAATAGAAAATGTTTGATGGAGTGTTGGGCTTATGGCACTATAGATCTGACATAAATTCTACCAAGGGCCAAGAGAGGGTGCTTTTTTTCCCTTCACTAGTGAAAATTCCTTTTAGCTGTGAAATGATCAGCTGCACTTTAAATGAACCTGGATGCAGAGACGATTTGTCTTCAGGGACTGCAATTCTAAAGGGAAAGAAAATGAGACCTCTTAAATAGTGACTTTTATATCATCATGTTGTTTTTACGTCACGAGCCCCCAGAGTTCTTGCATCTTTGTACAGTTGCATGTGTGCATATACATATTGCATTTCTATACATTTTTATCTATAAAAGCAAACACCTAGGACGCTCTCATCTTTTCAATCTTCTAGCGATCAATATGTCAGTGGACAGGACAAGACCCAACTCCCTTCATTGTACTGCGAAATTGAGTTTGATTTTCCCTCTGCAAATTGTGCCATGCGCTTCAATTTGTCTGGGCACGGAGGACAGGGAGTGGGTGGAGGTGGTTTCGAGGGGACAGAAAAGGCGTTTGATTTATGTCATATGGCTGGTTGGGAAATCATGTGTTCCTGCTGTAGCCTGATCTTCTTGACAGGCCTCATTTCAGTAAATATGCTATCACCCAAAACTGCCAGTAAATTACTATAATACATTAATACAATTGCTTTCCCTGAGCCACTTGTGGGCCACCATTGGGGGCGTTCATCAAAGATCCCACGTGAGTGTTCCATTCCGCTGACATCAGTCGGAGAAAGAGGTCATGGGAGAGCAGACATCCTTTAGCAGGTGAAACAAGAGGGTCACTTTTCAGGCCAGTCAGATCAGATAAATCATTGGCACAGCTGAGCAGGAGAGGTACGTTGATTTGGCGGTATTAGAACCAATGACACCAAGCAGTCCTAGCATGGGAAATTAAACTGCCACCTTTTAAAATTTCATCTTATGTGTAAGCTCCCTTGCGTGTGTGCTTTTTGTTTCTTTTTCTTTTGGTAGCTTCTTAAAACTGTCCTATTCTTATTCCTAAATGATATGTTTAACAGATGAAATTTGACTTGCTTTGGTCTAGTCATCCTTAATTATCTCTTGGTAAAAAGTAATTAAGTTAAATTTGCCTCATATATCACCAATATTTGTGACTCTGGAACCTACCTGGCATTTTAATAAATTACCATTTCTTCTATTATGATGTCCCAGTATATAAATAGAAAAGACCTCTGCTTACTATCTCAGAGAGGGAAACAACTTCTAGAGAATTCTTTACAAGGAAGCTATATGACTATTGCCTCATTAATAGATGGCAAAGCTGAAGCCTGCAAAGTAAAGCAGTTTGCCCAAGGTCAGCAATTAAATTAATGGCTAAAATTTAAAGAACTCTAAACAATATAACATTTTAGAAAAACAAATGATTTCATCTAGCTTTCTTGTGATGTGAACACTTATTCCTGGATTGACTTTTCCCCCCTAGAAAAGGGCTTCTTGGATGGTCCTAATTATTAAATATCTATCAAAAATAATTTTTATGACAGGTAGATTCATGTAGCTTAATATTTGAGTAAATGTTTTATTCCTTTATATGAGCTAGGCGGAGGAAAGACATAACAGCAAGAGTAGTGACCAGCCAAGCACTCTGGAATGGCCCCTATCTGTCTTAAAGGCACCTGACCAGCCTGCCAATAGCGCTTTACAGAAGGCCAGGAGCCCGGGAGCGGATATTGGTTGCTTTCAGCACCATGCCCTGAGGCTGGCCACGGCTGTGGAGTCCAGTGATGACAATAAGGAGAAGAAGAAGGAAGGAGGAAATGAAGATGAAAAGCACACGGGAGTATTATCAGATTGTGCTTCAGGGAATGAGGGCCATTGAGGCTGAAAGAAAGATGGCTGGCATTTATTTCAGAATTGCATTAAACTTTTTGGAGGAGGGAGTAGATGACCACCAGTAGGTCAAAATTGGAGTCCTTTTGATCAATTTTTTTCCCAGCTACAAAAAAGAGAGAATATATGACACCAGGAATTATTATACCATGTATATGATTGAGACTAATTACCAACTTAAACAATTAAACTTGAGGGTTAAAGTATTGCCATCTAGATAATCAAAAGACAACAGTTTTTAAAGGCTTTTCAAAACTTTATGACCTAGTAGATTATGTAATTTGCAGTATATAATTTAAGAAGAATGTCCTTGGATTATACTGGGGAGTGGGTGACCTTGAGGGTGACAGAATGGGGAGGGGGAGCGGGAGCAACACCTTGTTTTCAAAGCAGAAAATATTCCCAATATTCACTTCTCATTTCCTAAGACCCTGATAAGTCTCATGGTTAACTACTGTTACGTAGATCTTGTTATTTATAAAATATCAGGAGGATCAAAGTGTCTTTTTAAAAATCAGCTTAGATAAAATTGAAGTTGATGCTTTAATTCTGTCACCTTTTGTAGTTTATTGAGGTCCTTTCCAGAGCGCATTCACATCTACCTGACATGCAACTGTAATCACCATTCTAGACGCCGAGAAAGGTGTTCAGAGGGGTTGACTAACTTGTAACTGTTCCAGGGTCATGTGCATTATTCTTGGGACCTTTGCATAAACCCTTACACATAATGGACACTCAGTAAATGTTTGTTGACCTTTTCAGAATAGAATGATAAAGGTAAGAGCCAAAAATTGAATTCAGGTCTTCAGTTTTAAGTCCAATGATGATAATGAGTGAAACAAGGCAACTTGAGAGTCAGTAACAAGATTAGATATTGATGATAAATGCAGAGAAGGTGAAATGATTTCCAAAACATGTCCATCTGATTAGAAAATGCTAAGTGTTCTGAACTACAAATAACACTTTATGCTAAAGCAAAATTAAGTTGCATGAAGTGGAAAAGTATTATGAAGACACCACCCCTGAAAATTCTATTTAATAATTTAACTTTATGAAAATAAACAGACATACAGTGACACCCATAGTACAACAGAGAAGAATAACATACATTTTTGTTCCTAAAAACAGGCAGTGCAGCTCAGTGGAAATGTTGTCTTGAGGACTGATCTCTCCATCATGAGAGTTAAGGAATTGATTTTACTCCTCTCAATCCTATTTATTCTCATCTGTGAAATTACTCTTTCCTCTTTAGAAGTTATGAAACATATTAAGCTCTAATGATCTTAATTACTGCAGAAATAAGCAAGGATATTCTCTTTGTATTTTTTCTTTGCTTTGTGAAATAGTATGAGTAAGAGAGAGATTTTTATTTGAAGAAGGATTCTAAGCAGTTGACGGAGTTCTTTATAGTTTATCAATTAGCGTCAGGTTCGGGTTGCTTTCTTTGGAAGCAGAGAGAAATTTTAAAAGAAACAAATAACGAGCATTCACGTAAAGCTCCATGGTAATGGACTATTGAAAATGTGTTGTGAGAAATCGAACACAATGAAAACAAATCTCTGATATTAAAATAAACTGAAAATGTAACCATCAGCAAAGTATTTCTAAGGATATGACCTACTACATCTAAGAGAATGTGTAGAAATATTTAAAGTCGCACTTCTTCTGAATATTTATAAATTTTACGTTATTGGCAGGCACTGAAACAAAGAATCCAAGTGCCGTGTTAAACATCTTGTGTATTTTCCAGCATTGACTTTCATCATAGGCTTTCAGGGCTGATGTTCTTATCACCAGAACCGATTTATTGGAATGTCAAGACTCCCAGAAGAGAATGCCTTTATCATTTGTGGTAAAGGAGATTTTAACAAGCTTTGTTGTTTTGTTTTGGGGGGACTTTTTTGGTGAAAAACAATAAGTAAGCCCAAGTGATTTCAAAATAAGAGGCATAGTATGACATAATTGCATATTAGAGGCTTGTAAGAATAATGGAACTTGAAATGACTGCTCTTCACATCCCCTCCAAATTGCTCTCTTAAATATTCTTTCACCTTTTCTGTTTTCTTACCCAGGCGTTTGTATCTTTCTCCTTCTGTGGTCACCCGAGTCACGATTTTTAATAGAAATGGCATATCTTACATTACAATAATACGTGAGCCTAGTATCTCTTTAAAGTCTGAGACTGCTAATTTAACCTGTCGTTTCAGCTGGTGTTGCATTTGTATCACAGCGATGTGTTTGCTTGTTTCTTTGTTGGCCACTCCCTGGAGTGGTACCTTGGTTAAGTCATAGGAACAGGCCGTCCATGCAGATAGACCTGAGCCTGGTGCCTACTGCAGTGCAGGACGCAAAGCAGGATGCTGTTGCTATGGCACAAGGAGAGTTCCCCAATAGTGTGGGTGGGTCTCCCCGCTGGCAGGGGCAACGTGTGACTGAAACAATACTTACCAGAGGAAAATGAAAAACTCCACTAGGACCCACCTCCCTACTTATTGGCTGGGTTAGCCTTGAGTAAGGCATTTAACCTGTTGGTGCCTCAATTCCCCACAGCTATAAGTGGGGAAAGTAAAAATCTCACCTGGACAGTGTTGGTTTCCTTTTCTTTAAGGAGTCGGAGCATGTTAACACAAGTTATGCTGGTTAAAAATGTAAGCACTGAATCCAGGAACTTCTCATTTGATATAATTAGGAAGCACATTATCTTATAAATTGGCCCACTAAAGTCTCCAATGCCTAATATTATGAAGCAGCAGGATCATGTGGGAAGAGATTTACAATACATTTTAATGGTTCAATGGCTGGTGAAACAAGACCTAACTCCCGAATGTTGTATTTCACCACAAACGCGTGCACCAGAAAAGGGCAGCCAATAGAAGGGGCCTGGGCACAGAAGACAGAATGGTGAGCAAAGCGGAGCAGGGCAGCTGACACCCAGCAGCTGTCTGGACATCATTTCCCGAGCCTGGAGCGAGCCGCGGCCTCTGAACAGGTCTTTCTCAAATCATAAATTCACCCGACAGCCAGGAAACTACCTTCCACAAGTAGCTTCAAATGATCAAACTGCACCCTGGCTGGCATAGCTCAGTGGATTGAGTGTGCGCTGAGAACCAAAGCATCTCAGGTTCGATTTCTACTCAGGGCACATGCCTGGGTTGTGGGCCAGGTCCCCAGTGGGGGCCACATGAAAGGCAACCACACATTGATGTTTCTCTCTCTTTCTCCCTCCCTCTCTCTAAAAATAAATAAATAAAAACTTTTTAAAAATGATCAACTGCAATAAATAGTATTTCCCTTCCAATTTCTTAATCTGTGTCTCCATGAACCCTTATGAATGTTTGTTCCTCCCAGAAGAGCGGGACAAACATTATAAATAAGGATTTATAGCCACTAGGTGAGCAGATCTGGCGAGAACATGCTGGACTTCTCGCTCATAAACACTGCATCTCCTGAATTGCTTCTCACCATGAACCAATTTAACGTGTCCAAGCCTATGGAATTTCCTAGATCTCAGCTTTAACCTCCCACTTAGCCAGTCCCAGCACTAACCTTCTGCAAAGAAATAGCAGGGCAAGGAAGTGAGGGAGGTGAGGAGTGGCAAGTGAGCTGCTGAAAGTGGGGAGAAGAGGTTATTCCTCAAACTCATGTAAGACTTTACTGGCGTCTTTGTCTTCTCATTCACAGATAATATATTGGGTTTCATTAAGTATACTATAGTATGATTTGAGATATAAATAAACTCTCCATGAACATGGCTATAAAGCCGGGCTTCTCAAATTGTATATGCTCAGAAATCACCTGCAGATTTCATTAGAATGCAGATTCTGGTTTGGTGGCGCTGGAGAAGGGTCTGAAATTCTGCATTTCCAAGAAGATTCCCGGTGATGCTGACGTTGCTGCTCTGTAGATCACACTGCGACCAGTGAGGACCTGGCACAGATGTGTTCTTCATCTGGGATTCATGGAGGAACTAGTGGGTTGGGCTAGTCATTTGAAATTAAGTTCACATTTCTGTGTGTGTGTGTGTGTGTGTGCATGTCTTGTAGTGAGTGGCTTCCTAGCTTTCATTAGAGTCTCAAATGACTCTTTATCTGTAACAAGTTAAGTAGCATGTACTCTGTCATTTTGTCATCAACCTGCCTTGAGGCTCGGCTAGGGAATGTAAACACCAACATTGTGTTTTGTTTCGCTTTGATTTTTGTTTGTTTGTTTTTGCAGAGCAATTCTAAGAATTTTTTTTTTGCAGAGATAACCTTCCAGAATTTAAGGCATAAGCTAAACACTTTTGCCCCACTCAAATAAAATTCTGCAAAATTAAGTCATCCATCTTTTATAGAAACACCTGGGGCCTTTGTGTAATTTTTAAATGCCTGCTACAGGAATTGGTTAGATTAGTATTTGTCAGTGTATTAAAAGCGGTCCCGTTTCTGAAACTGATTCTTGTTCTTGTGGCCGAAGTGAATTCTGATAGATAAGAGCCACCACTCTCAATGATAAATTCCCTCCCGAGGGTGAGCTCCTGTGGGAAACTGGGACGGGTTGTCATTAGAAGGCGGTCATCGTAACCTGTTCTTGGCACCGTATGTCCCAAAGGAGAGCATATCACGTGCCACCAAATAATGACTCATCATTCAATGACCATTTCAGATTTAACTAGTGCCACACAAGTATGAATGGCACACAAGGTCTGTAAAACATGTATTTTTAAGTATTTCTGGTGGTGCGTAACTGAATGATAAACAACAATAATAGAGATCACAGAATAGGTGATTAAAGGATAAGTTTATTTTAAGTAGTGAAGAAGTTGTATTGCATAATATCCTAAAAGATATCATAAGTCGTTTACTGGTTATACATAATTCTAAGGAGTAAATGTGTATTTAAGGAGGTCTGATTGTGGTAAAGAGGGGGTGTGAGAGAGGAGAATTTTTAAAGAAAAAGAACCTGTTTATCCAATAAATGATTGAGCAATTAAAGTCTACCTTCCTCTCTCCCTCATCCCTCCGTGTCCATTCCCCCACTATTTAATTTACATTAAATGGGTTTTTTAAAAGATTTTAGTTATTTATTTGTAGAGAAGAAAGAGAAGGAGAGAAACATCAATGTGTGGTTGCCTCTCGTGCTCCCTACTGGGGACCTGGCTTGCAACCCAGGGATGTGCCCTAGACTGGAAATTGAACCAATGACCCTTTGGTTCTCAGGCCGGCACTCGATCCACTAAGCCACACCAGCCAGGGCTACGTTAAAAGTTTTCTTTTGTTTTTTTTTTTCTGCATCGGAGCTTTTAAACTTAAATGGAAACAGGTACTACACAGTCAGCTACTGGAACACAAGTATTCAGACAACTTCCAGATCAGGAGGGAACCATGATAGAATATTGCCAAGTACCCCTGAGAAAAGTGTTTAAAAGTGAATTCTCCTAGGTCTCTTGATGTTTTTAATGTTTAAGAATTTTCTTTACAGAAGCCTCATACTTAGCTCTCTCCTTGAGTTCCTGGGTTAGACAGATTGGGAATAATCCAGTTGCTGAAAGCTCACCTGCAGCGCCCTCTGCCAGTGGGAGGCCAAGCCTACTACTCAGGGACCATCCCCTCTCTCTCCTCCAACTCCGTTGCACAACTACCAAATGCCACATAAGAATTAGAGAAGGCACTGCTGGGTCAAAGCTCTGATTTTATCTATTTTTTCTATATGAAATATGATCCTAATTAAATATTTCACATTTACATGACTTATCTTCCCGAACCAGTACTTAATATTATGATAGACATCAATTTTCAATATTCTTTAATATAGCAATGAAGTCTAATATGTGCTGGGCATTGGTAGTTACTCAAGGAAAAATGAATCGGTTCTAACCATGACAATGACATTTGCAAACTTTATTACTGAAAATCACCCTTAGCAAGCATCTAGACGTAAGTTTACTCTCTCATTAATCTTCAAAAAAGCACCAAGAGAAAAATATTACTTTTCTCCATTTATTTATGAGGTACCTTGGATTTGCAGAAGATAAAATAATTCATTCAGTGTCTTATTGTATTGAAATGACAGGGCAAGGATTTGAACCTAGGATTTTCTGAAACCAAAGTATGCTTTTCTGAACAACTCTATTATAATAAGCTCTCTTCATTTTTTAAAAAGGTTTTATTTATTTATTTTTAGAGAGGGAAGGGAGGGAGAAAGAGAGAGAGAGAAACATCAATGTGCGGCTGCTGGGGGCCGTGGCCTGCAACCCAGGCATGTGCCCTAACTGGGAATCGAACCTGCGACACTTTGGTTCGCAGCCCGCACTCAATCCACTGAGCTACCCCAGCCAGGGCTAGCTCTCCTCGTTTTTTAAAATAATTTTTATTTTTGCTGCTCTGCCTGGGTGTTTTTTTCTACCTTGTCTACCAAATCACCGATTTAATCATCTGCTTCATCTGACCTACTGTTTATTCCTTGCAGTGTATTAATTTCAGATTTATTTCATTCTTTATTTCTGACTGGTCCTTTCTTTATGGTTTTTATGTCTTTTTTTCATGCTGTTGAGTATCCTTATAATCATTACTCTAAACTCTCCATATATGTGATAAATTGCTTGACTCCATTTCTTCTAGTTGTTCTTCTGGGAATTCTCTTGTTTATTTAGGGCATTTCTTTATCTTCCCATGTTAGCTGCTTCTTTGTATAAAAGCTGTGGGTTTGTTTGTTAAAGATTTTATTTATTCTCAGATAGAGTAGAGGGGAAGGAGAAAGACTAGGGGAGAAACTTCAATGTGTGAGAGAAACCTGGGGACCTGGCCTGCAACCCAGGCATGTGCCCTGACTGGGAATTCAACCAGGACCTGGGGTTTGCAGGCCAGCGCTCAATCCACTGAGCCACACCAGCCAGAGCTAAGAACCTTGCTTTTTTAAATTAACCAGCTGTTAAACTGGTCGGTTGTTAAACTAATCAAGCAGCAATCAGCTTAAGCACCACAAGGTGGGGCAGAGTAATTACTGTGGGCGGGGCTCTGGCTTCCCCTCAGGCGGATGCCACTGGGAGAGGAGTGCTTTGCCTGAGAAAGACAGCTACTGCAGTGTAAGGTAGGACTCAGCACAGGGGTCCTGGTGGCTGTTCCTTCCGTTCTCTCCCCAGAGCCACCAACTCCAGACTCTCTCAAGCATCTCTGGTCCACTCTGCCCTCCCTCTGCTGGAGCCCAAGATAAGTGACTGCAAATGAAGTTTTGTGCATTGGCGTCTTAGGAGGCATTCCAAGTCCGCAGCTGTCTCTCCCTGATAGACAGAAATCTCGCTGCTTTTCACAGCTTCATGTTGTCTGGGTTCCTTTCCGGCTCTGGTGCTGTAGGCTGGGGAACCCAGCTTGGGGTTTAGACCCTACACTTCTCAAGAGGAACCCCTCCCCAGCCCGTCCACCGAAATATCCCTCTGGCTCTTCAGCTGCTGCCCGTGGGAGCCCAGGCAGGCACTCTCACGCCTCCTCTGCATGCCCTATCAGTCTTGTGAAGTGGTTTCTTTTGTCTGTCCTTGGTTATAAGGCTTCTTTTCAGCTAGTGTTCCATTGGTTATTCAGGATGCTTTCTCTACGATCTAGTTGTAATTCCAGACTGGTCCTGGGAGGAGGTTAGTGTTGCTTGCACTCACTCCTCTGCCCTTTTGGGTCTCCAAAAGAGGTTTCTATCATAATGAATATGCATAAAAGATCAACGAAAGTTTTTATTTCTGATTAGAAGACTAGATTAAATATCTATACAGTTGTCAAAAACCCAAAGATGATGTGAGCTTATTTCTAACCATAGTATAAGATAGCCTACAGCCTATTTTTTTTCAGAACTAGCTTCCAATAATTTTTTTTAGTTTTCAAGTAAATTTATGTATTTATTTACTTACTTACTTACTTACTTGTTGTTATTCTATTACAGTTGTCCCAATTTTCCCCTGCTACTCCCCCTGCCCCACCTAGTCCTCTAGAGTTCCCCTCCACGACTTAGCCAAAGTGACTGACTCTCCATGAATGATATTGCTCCACAATATTGCACCTTACATAGTGGACACTTGTCTGGCTCAACTCCTTTCTCTTTCCTTCTTCTCCCATTCCCCTAATGGATTCTCCTGGGAGTACTTTATACCAACTCACTTTTACTGAAATCTTCACATCAGGGTCTGTTTTGAGGGAATTAACCCAAGATAGAACCCCTCTATATTTTCTCATTTCAGTACACCAACACCAAATCAATGTAATATTCTCTCTAACTTCCAGATATTGCATTCTTACAGTGTCAACAGCAGAGCACACAGACACACAGGCATTGAACAATATATTGCTACTATCATTGAGAGATTAAGTTGGGCCTATGATCCTGTGATCAGAAGATCCTATGATCTTCTGTTTCAGAGAAAGTCATATATTAGCAAAAGTGTTATTAACTCTCTGATCAAGCAGAGAACCAGTCAATAAGTTATGGCTGGGAGGCAATGCATCACAGGTGATAAGACAGGTGGGGTTTTAAAGGTCATCTAGATTTTCCATCTTCACTGCATAATCATTTCATCTAGAGGAAATATGTGTTTAAGATTGCCAAGGACCTACAGAAATTGGAACCCTTGTACATTGCTGGTGGCAGTGCAAACTAGGGTACCCCCTATGGATAACACTATGATGGTTCATTAAAAAACGTACCTTTACCACATCATCCAGCAATTCTACTTCTGGGCATATACCCCCCAAAATTAAAAGCAGGGTCTTGAAGAAATATGTACACACCGATGTTCATAGCAACATTATTTACAATAGTCGAAAAGTGGAAACAACCCAAATATCCATGCATGAATGGATGGAAGAATAAACAAAATGTGGTCTATACACACAATGGAATATTATCCATGTTAAAAGGGAATGGAATTTGTACACATGCTACACCATGGATGAAACTTGTGGACATCATGCTAAATGAAATAAGTCCATCACAAAAAAATAAAAAATAGTGTACAATTCCATTCAAATGAAGTACTGAGAATACTCAAATTTGTAGACACAGAGAGTAGAATGGTAGTTGCCAGGAGCTGGGAAGATAGGGGAATGGAGAGTGATTGTGTAACAGGTATCACATTTCAGTTGTAGAAAATGAAAAAAGTTCTGGAGATGGATGGTGGGATGGTAGTCCAGCAATGTGAGTGTACTTAGTGCTATTGAACTGTACTCTACACTTAAAAGTGACTAAAATGGTGTATTTTGTTATACATGTTTTACAACAATTTTTTTAAATTTCCAAATAAGGATATCCCAGAGCCAACTTCTATAAATACTGATATTTTATCCTGACTCTTGAGATATAAATATATTAACCCCAAAATGTTAGATGTTGCTGTGCAAGAAAACAAGCAACGTATTTACCATAGTCTATTTTATCTCATGCATATTATACTACCATATTCAATTTATATAATCGTCTCTCACAAAAGAATGTTGTACTATTACAGAAAAACATCAGGGTGATTGACTCCATGGAAAACAGTTTATTAGAAGAAAAATAAAATTAATCACCAGTGTCTCAGAGGAGTAGATGAAGGGATTATCTACTCTACTCATTGCAAATATTTTTATGGGAAGGAATTTGGAGTGGTCAAAGAATAATATTCTCTCCTCCTTAAATACCCTATGATGCAATAATGAAGATAGTAGATTGTATTAATTTGCAAACAGGTGAATTTAATTGCTCTGAAAGAACATGGGGAGTCAGAGAGATTTATCCAGAGCTGGAGTACAGAAAGGTTGACATTGCCTGTGTTTCATGGGAACTTTCTTCAATTCATTGATGACTTATCTGTTCCATTTTAATTCTAACGTGTTTTAAGGTATATCTATAATTCTTAAAAATACACCCTGATTAACAAAATTACAACTAAATTATAGAACAACACCCTTGACTAGGTGAACAGAACTCCTGTAACTAAGGGTATAATGAAGAAGCCATACCAAGACTGTTGGGCCAACATAGATGTGAAATGATCTGGGAGAGATATCTTGGCTGTAGAGGTTCCGCCTGAGCAAGGAGGGGTCCCAGCCTCACACCGGGTGGGCTCCCACACCCTGAGTACCAGTGCTGGGAAGAAAAGTCCCCACAACATCTGGCTGTGAAAATCACTGGAGACTTCATGTGGGTGAGGTCTCCTGTAGACCCAGGCATCATTTAAAAGGGTCCAAGCACAGACTCCCTCCCTCACAAACATTCATCCTAAGCTCCAGCAAAGGGACAACAGCTCAAAAAGTGCTGGGGACATATGGAGAGGATCTGCATTGTCTGGCTTCAGGGAGACAGCTGGAGGGGCAGCTCTCTCATGGACACAAGTACTGACAGGTACGAGGTGATATGTCATTGTGGTTTTAATTTGGGTTTTTCTGGTGATTAGTGATGTCAAACGTCAAATGTCTTTTCATATGCTATTGTCCTCTTTAGAGAAACATCTATTTAGTTTCTCTGCCCATTTTTTAATTGGACTGTTTTTTTTTATGTTGAGTTATATGAGTTCTTTATAAATTTTGGATATTGACAGCTTATGGGATGTAGCACTGGTGATTATCTTCTGCCATTCGGTCAGTTGTCTTTTCACTTCATTGATGGTTTCCTTTGCTGTGAAAAGAATTTTAATTTAATGTAGTTCTATTTGTCTATTTTTAATTTGGTTTCCCTTGCCCAAAGAGATATATTCAAAAACTGTATTACTAAGATCAAGGTCAAAGAGTTCACTGCCTGTGTTTCCTTGCAGGAGTTTATGGTTTTAGATCTCATATTTAAACCTTTCATCTATTTTGCATTTATTCTTATATAATAAAGTGGTCTAGTTTCATTTTATTTTTGCACATATCTATCCAGAAGTGACAGTTTGCCTCCTGAGGATTTTTCATAAGAGACCACATAGTGCCTGCCTTGCTTGCTGGGACATTCCCTCTTGGAGCCCTGGGCTATCATGTAAGAAGCTAACTTCTACACTTCTACACCACAAGTTTATTCTGGTGTATGGTGTAAGTTGGTGGTCTAGTTTCATTTCTCTGGGTGCTGTCCAGATCTCCCAACATCATTTATTGAAGAGGCTACATTACTCCATTTTATGCTCCTCCCCCATTTGTCAAATATTAATTCACCATAGAGACATGGGTTATTTCTGGGCTTTCTATTCTGTTCCATTGGTATATGTGTCTTTTTTATGCTAGTACCAGACTGTTTTGATTACAGTGGCATTGTAGTATAGTTTTATATCAGGTATTGTGATCCCTCCTATTTTGTTCTTCTTTCTCAAGATTGCTGCAGCTATTTGGGGTTGTTTTTGGTTCCATATAAATTTTTGAAATATTTGTTCTAAATCTGTGAAATGCATCATTAGTATATATATGGGGATTGTGTTGAATCTATAGGTTGCTTTGGGCAGTATAGACATTTTAATGGTGTTGATTCTTCCAATCCATGAACAAAGTATATCCTTCCATTTGTTTGTATCTTCCTTAGTTTCTTTCTTCAGTGTTCTGTAGTTTTCTGAGTACAGGTCTTTTACATCCTTGGTTAAGTTTATTCCTAGGTACTTTATTGTTCTTGTTGCTATAGTAAATGGGATTTTTTTTGTCCTAGTTTCTGTTTCTGATATTTCATTGTTGGTATACAAAAATGCCTTCAATTTCTGAATATTGACTGTATGCCATTATTTTGCTAAATTCACTTATTAGGTTAAGTAGTGCTTTGGTGGAGCCTATAGGATTTTCTGTGTATCCTATCATGTCAT
Organism: Phyllostomus discolor; assembly: GCF_004126475.2. Lineage (NCBI taxonomy): Eukaryota > Metazoa > Chordata > Mammalia > Chiroptera > Phyllostomidae > Phyllostomus > Phyllostomus discolor. The sequence goes on along the minus strand of NC_040911.2, from coordinate 14,676,992 downwards.
CTGCAAATAATGACAGTGTTACTTCCAATAATTTTATAGATATAAAATATTCAGAAACTTCATGCTGTAGAATATATTGAATATTGAAGAGTGTATGAAACATTACATAGAAGCATGTTTTTCTCATAAACTTTTTGCCATATGTGGCCTCTAAGAGCTCTTCTTCTTGGCCCAGCATGACAGGATTAGTCAGAATTTTTCATCGACATTTAGTTCCACTGCAAATAAAGAAGAAGAAAATCTCAGTTAACTAGTATTTTTGGGAAATGGACTATTTTCAACAAATTGCATTTCTGGACAGCTCAGGGCAAAAAAATCATTTTATGATACCTAAATGTTTATCTGTTGCCAAGTCTATGTTATCTATGAACTAAGGAGTAAGGAGAATGTCATTTTACACAAGCTCTTTCCTTAAATCCCCCATTATCTGTATAATGTAGGCCATGTCCATTTATAGGGGCTGAACCCACAGTATAGAATTGAATAACATCTCCAAGGTCACAGTTACTAAAAGGCAGGGGCAGGATATAAGTCTGGTTCTGCATGACTATAATATTTATCCTCTTCCCCAATTGCTGAATATCACAAAAGTATTTATCAGGGAGAAAGAGAGAGTAAGTAAAAGTCCAGATGAGAAAGTACCTCATACAAGATATCTTCAGGGTCTGTAGGTAAAACAGTCTTGCTAGAGAGGATGAGCAACTGTAAGATAATAAGCTGGAAAAAGGCAGGGTATGATGAATGAAAACGGAGTACTGTTTGGGGAGGATCAAATAGTAAACCAGGATTGAGAAAGAAAGTATGTGATATGAATTGATGGCAGTGGAAAGTAGACGGAGGAGAAAGCTACAAGAGTTATATTTCACAAGAAGAAACAGTGACTAATTGCATATGAGGGAGAATGTGAAGTCCAAGGTGACCCTGTTGATGTCTTTAGGAACATGGTTACAAGCAAACCGAAAGAGGGACGTGAGCTGAGAAGTTACTCCTAGGAAGGAATGGGGGAGTGGGAGGCACAGTGAAGCATGCTGGGCATGAAGGGGCAGTGGGCCATGCAAGTGGAAATATATAATGGATATGGTGAAGTGTTAAGGTTTCAAGAGTGAAGTCACAACTGGAGTAGATTAAGTAATCATTCTCAGAAGTTGAAGAGTTTGGACATATAGTAGGCAGAATTAGATGAGAACTCCCAGGGACAGAATTTGAGGGAAAATAAGAAATTTGAAAACTGAAACTTAGAGTAAATCTACATTTCACAAGTGAGTAAAGACCAGGTACTAGAGACAGGAGAACAATGCCAGTATAATTTTTCAGAGGCCAAGAAGGGAGAGTATCGAAAGGAAAGGGCAGTTTAACATATAATAGTTCCTTGATTAAAAGTTGCCCTAGAATTTTTTCTTCCAGTGTTTTATTATAAAATAGCAAATGCTTAGGAAAACTGTACATGAACCCCTATATACCCACCACCTAGATTCTGTAATTAACATTTTATATTTTCTTTGCCACATATTTATTCATCTACCCACCCACCCTAATGTACATCAGTTCACTTTACTTCCAAACACTTCAGCAAGTATATAAAGATGCCATTGCCTTTGAAGTTTACCACCGATTTAGTTGTACAATCTTAAAAGAAAAAATAAAACTGTAATAATGTACACAATCACTTGTAAGAAGCGTCTTGATTTCAGTGTGATTGCTGTGAACCTTAGAACTGAAGAAACATAATTGCTAACAAATCCCATGGAGAGGTTACAGGGCAGATACTCATTAGGCCTAAAAGTTATGAGAGTATTTTTGACCTTTATAGCTGACATTTATATAGATTGGTGAGGGCAAAAGCCAGGTGGTGAGAGAGCCATGGGGAATCTCTAAATAGGTGAAGTGTCGGCCACGCCCTAAAAGTACAGCAGCAAAACACAGGATAGAAGTTGGTTAGTGGTGAACATGGCAATGCTCATTGTAGCTGTTTTCCTTGATAATGCATGTGTTCCAGGGGGTGGAGGTAGTGACAGTGTTTAACTCACACAATGGGAAATATCGTAAAAATATACAACCACACCTCACTAAGTTTCTCTAAGATCTTAACATGTTCCTGTGCCTTGAAAATACTATTCGTGTTGTGCTTTGGTGAGTCAGAGAGAGATGCACATGAGGCTTGGAAGGTATGGGGTTCAGCTGGCAATGCACTCCCCTCAGAATGTAACCGGAAGTTGTATTTCTGGTTGTAGTCATTGTCTTTACATGAGCGTGTGTGTGTGTGTGTGTGTGTGAGAGAGAGAGAGAGAGAGAGAGAGCATGTGTGTGATTTGATGACTTCTATTAAAGATGAAACCAGATAAAAAATAAATTATTTCAGGATGTTAAGAAATCTGGTCCTGAGTAATAAAGGCTGTACTATGAAGACAGAATGCTCTGTGATATTCAAATTGTCTTTATGAAGGGAAATATTCCGAATGTATACAAAATGAATTGATTTTTTAAAAGTAGAAATGATTATGTTTATACAGCATATGAAATATTTACCAAAAATATAATCTGTTGCATACTAATGTGGCTGAATTTGGGTGATGGTGACATTCTACAGAGTACCTGATTTAAAAAGTTATGGAAGGCGGATGTCTGGGTATCTGCACTTTCTTCATTTTCCTGATGTTTTCATGAAATAATATGGAAACTCTGTGGTGTCATATGTTTTTTAAAAGTTAAGAGTGTGCTTTCTCTGAAGCTTGATCAATAGGATACCATCAAAAATATAATAATAAAGGAGGGATTTTTTAAAGATTTTTTTATTTTTAGAGAGATGGGACGGGAGGGAGAAAGAGAGGAAGAGAAATATCAGTGTGTGGCTGCCTCTCCTGTGCCCCCCACTGGGGACTGGCCCACAACCCAGGCATGTGCCCTCACTGGCAATTGAACCAGAGACCCTTTGATTAGCAGGCCGACACTCAGGCCAGTAAGCCACACCAGCCAGGTATAAAGGAGGGATTTTTAAGCCTATTTTTCATTAAGAATAGAACTGACAATTTTTCTCCCAGGAGGACAAAACATCTGAATTGCAGTAACTATAAATAAAGTGCTCAAACCTATTATTTCTTGTTGCCCACAGGGTAGAAAAAGTTAAAAGAAAATTAAAGAATAGAGTTGGCCAGGGGATATAAATATCTCTTTTATAACAAACTATCTAAAAATTATCTCAAATATTCATGCAATTAACTAAGAAGCCCCTTGATTGTTACATTATATTACCAAGCAACAAAGAAAGTTAAAGTAGCCCTCTTAAAGTGAGTAATGGAAATAATGTGGAATCATATTTTTACCTTTAATTATGGGAGACTACTAAAAAGCAAAACAGATGCTTAATTTTGAGTTTCTAGTTTTGGTTTTGGTTTGTTTTTCATCTTTTGTGAATATGTGGTGTAGGAACCTCAGAAAAGCATCAACAGAAAGGGAGATAATGTAGAGCTAATGAACTCATTTCTCATGATCGTCGCCGAGCTTCCTGAAACTTTTCTTGTTCTATGAGGTTTCTAAATCAGGAGAAGCAGGAATGGGCAGAATTTTGAGTGCAGTTTCTGTAGGTTTTGTTGTTGTGGCTTTGTTGTGGCTTTTGTCTGTCCAGTCTTGTTTCCAGGAACAAATTCACAAAGTGTGATGTGAGCTCTACTCTGTATGAATTGGGCACTGATGTAGGCCCTAACGACAAAAAGATACATAAACAATGTTTTGTCCTGGAGGACTTCTTATCCACCCTTTGCTTAGTCACACTTTCCCAATATAACCTTTGTAAATAACTAACAATTCTACCTCTTTTTAAATCCTTCTGTTAGGCTCTTCTTACTCATTTTATTTTTTAAAATTTTTTATTGTTGTTCAGTTACAGTTGTCCCCATTTTTACTCCCCTGCCTTGCCCATTCCCCTCCTACATTCAGTCCTCCCCCACCCCCAATTGTCCTTGTCTGTGAGCCCTTTACACACATTCTTTGACCCCTTTCCTTTCTTTCCCCCGTTACCCTCCTTCTTCCCTCTGGTCACTGTCAGTTTTTTCTCTGTTTCAGTGTCTCTGGTTCTATTTTGCTTGCTTGTTTGTTTTGTTGATTAGGTTCCACTTAATAGTGAGATCATATGGTATTCGTATTTCACCACCTGGCTTATTTCACTTAGCATAATGCTCTCTAGATCCATCCATGCTGTTGCAAAGGGTAGGAGTTCCTTCTTTCTTTCTGCTGTGTAGTATTCCATTGTGTAAATGTACCACAGTTTTTTGATCCACATGTTTACTGATAGATACCTAGGCTGTTTCCAGCACTTGGCTATTATAAATAACACTGCTGTGAACATTAAGATGCATAGCTTCTTTTGAACTGGTGTTTCAGGATTCTTAGGGTATGGTCCCAGCAGTGAAATTGCTGGGTCAAAAGGCAGTTCCATTTTGAGTTTTTTGAGGAAATTCCATAATTTTCCACAGTGGCTGCACCAGTCTGCATTCCCATCAACAGCGTATTAGGGTTCCCTTTTCTCCATAACCTTGCCAGCACTTGTTGTTTGTTGATTTGTTAATGATAGCCATTCTGACCAGTGAGAAGTGGTATCTCATTGTGGTTTTAATTTGCATCTCTCTGATGGCTAGTGATGCTGAGCATCCTTTTGTATGTCTCTGGGCCCTCTGTATGTCCTCCTTGGAGAAGTGTCTGTTCAGGTCTTTTGCCCAATTTTAATTGTTTGTCTTCCTGGTGTGGAGCCGTGTATACTCCTTACCTGTTTTGGAAATCAAACCCTTGTCTGAGGTATCATTGGCAAATATGTTTTCCTATACACTTGGTTCCCTTTTGCTGATGTTTTCTTCACCATGCAAAAGCTTTTTATAAGTAATGATACCATGAAAGTCCTAAAGGAGAGCATAGGGAGGGAAATTTCAGATACTCCATGTAGCAATATTTTCACTGATATGTCCCCTAGAGCAAGAGATATAAAGGAAAAAATAAACAATTGGGACTACATCTTCTTACTCATTTTAAAATGCAAATAAACACCTTTTGTATACATAATTTTTGCAGATTTAAAGCCATCTGGGACAATATTTAAATCATGTTTCCAACACAGTTGGTCACTTGCTCTCCTTCAGTATTTTGGTAACTTTTCTATTTTCTTCAATTAATGTGGGGCAGCTTCTGATGTGCCCAGTGAATTAAGGACTTGGATTCCAATTCACAAAGGTATGAAGGTACAACAAACCACAAATAAGTAGAACTAAGAAAGGTCATACCTCTATAATTAAGCCTACTAGATCTTATTATGACTTTAGAACAGTAATTAAATTACCTATTGGATTGATGTTATTTAATTGTTCAAACCAGGGAGCTGGATGCCTTATAGCCTAAAGAGAAAAGACGATGGAAAATATATAAGCATCAGATTTGAGTGGTGTCCCAAGAAGCAAAAGCATCCCCCCTAAGCCAGACGCAACTGTGACAGAAGACGCATTTGTAGAGAAGCATTCTCAGTATGGCCCTTTCTAGCATTTCGTTTGAAAATTGTAAACAAACCCAAGAAGGAAAAGATGAAAACAGTTCGCCATAGTCATGTTATTAGATCATTTCCTATCATGGGTGTGGGGGGGATGATATCTCATATGGGATATGTACAAAAAGAAGGGAATGGGGGACAGTATGGGAGGGAAAGTACCTCAAAAGGAAGAAGGGGTACACAAAGGGGAAAGATATTTGAAGACAATCTTCACCTTTTTGGTATTCAAACAAAGGCAAACTTTGAAACCATGTACTATATTTATTATCTTTTCCCAGGATGTCAGAAGTTTTCACTTCTGCGATGAAATGGCATTATCACTTAGACAGAAACAAGTTTATCTGGAATCAAGACAAACAAGTGCACAGGGATATGTCATTCGGTATGAATTGACCGAATGACATATCATCCCCCTCCCCCTCCCTCCCTGTCATCCCCCACCACCACCTCCCCACACTGTCACTGCTGTATCCTCTCCTTGTCTCCCACTCTCTCCTGCCCTTTCCAGCATTAACAGTGTCTTGTCCACTTTGCTTTGCTTTCCATCAGTGCCTACATTGCAGATTTTTGTATTTCTTTTTGTCTAAGAAAGAACATCTACTTTAACAATAACAGTAGTCAGACCCCACTTACCAGCGGAGTGGCTTTGAGCAAGTTGCTTGTCTTCTTTGAACTGTGACTTTCCCACCTCCGAGATGAGAGCAATAACACGTCTTAAAAGGCTTGTTTTAAAGAACATAAAGGACAGTGTGGGCATAAGGCTCTTGTTGTAGTTTATGTGCCTGTGGGAGAGGGAGAGGGTGCCTAACCCTTCACCCTTTCTCCTTCTCGTTCCAGTTCATGGAAATAGTAGAGGAAAAAAAAGGGGCTGATAACCATATGGGAATCAAGGGTCCAAGGGAATCATAGCCCTCTGGCAGAACTAGACAAAAACATCTGGGGGCCTGTTCCTCCATCCCTGAAGACCAGACTGCGGGCTCACCAGCTGTGAGCTAGAACAGAGAGTGGAGACCCACTTGCTCTGTTGGAGTCAGGCCTTGCCAGATTGTCTTAAGAAATGCAGCCGTCAGAGAGTTCAAGGCCATAGAGTTGGAGGTCTTCTGCGTCACAGGGCAGGCAGGTTTAAACTTACATAATGACCATTTTCACATTAATCTTACCCTCCCACCATCACAAAAAGGGGGCACAATGAAAGTCACTTCCTTGTCCATCAGAATAGTCCCCCCTTACACCTCACAGGGGAAGAGCAGTAGTAAGGGAAAGAAGTGGGCAGAAGCACCTTATTGGCATGTCCTCAGTGTGTCCTTCATCTTTGAGGAGAAACAGGAAGGTCAGGTGAAAAACACAAAGCCCCTGTTCTCAGAAATGCCTTAAGCACACTTACCATCCCTGCAATATAATACACACAGTAGATTAAACGCTTAAAGATTGATGCCAGAACTTATGTTTGAAATCTGATCCCTTTTGTTCAATGCTTGTGAACATGAAAAGGTAGAGAGTATTACTAAGTGTTCCATATATATATATATATATATATATATATATATGTCATTTCTTTCAGAGCCTCAGAAGTTCCTTACACGTGAGACATTTAAACAGGTCTGGCAGAAATAACACTGCTTTTTATCACAAAACCTTTTAATTTTATTTTATTCTTTTAAAAGATTTCATTCATTTATTTTTAGAGAGGGGAAAGGAGGGAGAAAAGCATCAATGTGGGGTTGCCTCTCATATGCCCCTTGCTGGGGACCTGGCCCACAACCCAGGCATGTGCCCAAGACTAGGAATCGAACCAGTTACACTTTGATTGTCAGGCCAGCACTCCACCCACTGAGCCACACCAGCAAGCGCACAAAATCTTTTACAACAAATCATAAGCATGTAATTCTGTAACATAACAATATCACACTCAAGCACACCATATGACATTTGAGGTGAAATGTTCAAATTAAAACTATAAATTAGTACACCCATATCATTACCCTACCAACCACACCCAAGAAGCAGGCGTCACTTCTGCCAGACCCTGTGCAACGGCATGACACTTCCACATGCCCACGGACAAGCTGAGCACAGAGCAGTTACTTCATCCTAAAAACGTGTTAGAATAACATCGTAGTTGCTATAGACACTCGAGCAGGAGAAGCTGCTTCGTTTGTCAGGCATCACCAAATAGGTGAGAGTGGGGAGGAGAATCCAGGCCTCCTCAAAGTTACCCATGTTAGCTTTACTTTTAAGGGTGAAGGAATGGAAAATGAGTCAGGAAATAGGAAAAAGTAGGCCAAGATAGTAAAATTTATATCAAAATCAAACTCATGTTGCACACTGGCCTCAGACTTGACCCAGGTGAGTCTGTTCAGCCCAGTCCCACTGCAGATGAATCTAACATTTCTCACCAAGAACCATTTTACTAGGGAGAGCCCTCTGCAGGGAGATGCTAACAGGAGCCTGCACCTGGCAGTCATACATTATATATCTAATGAGCAAATGACGTGTTTAATAACTGTACTGTGAAAATAAAGCTTAAAACAGTAAATCCCTGCTGAGGCTGCTTGTCTGCACCATATGCGCACTGCTGGCCAGCTCAGAACTCCAGCATCATTCTTATTTTCCCCCGTAGTGGGTCCTGCTGTGGAGAGGAACATTAAAACCAAAGCAATGCTCGCTGAATTAGTTGTGCTTGTATATCAGTGTCAACCCATTTATTTAGCCTATCAACATCATGGGTTTCACCCAAGGGTCACCTGAAACACTTGTGTTCAATTTGCACCCTACATAGGGGGAAAATTACAGCACTTTCAGATTGAGCATTTATAAATTTAAATGTTTCCATGAGTCATGTATCATTTAAACTTGTAGTAATTGAATGCTTATTTTTAGATGAGCTCTGTTGTTGCTTGAAACACAAAATCAAAACAATGATAGATCTTCCAGTTTTTTAGTAATAATTTTAAGAAAAAAACTATAGAACCTTTATTCCAGAAAACACCAGTTTAAAATCCAATTATTTTAGTTTATCAGTTAACCTACTGGAGATTGCTTTGGATTCATTTTTACCAATGGATTAACTAAAATTTCTTTAATCCTTAGGAGAACAAAGAAATCTGAATGTAAAGTTCAGTATAGTTAGATGAACTGTATTTCCCTTCCTTATATAATTTTGATAGTTAATAGCTTAAAGAAAAAAATTGTTTAACCTTTACAGATACAAAGAAATCAAGACCCAAAGAAATTAGGCTATTGGCCAAAGTCACAAAACTAAGACTGGGTCCCCTAAGTCTCAGGCGAGGACTGTGCCTCAATGTTTGTATATTGACTTGAGTACTCCTTCTGTCCTTGGAATTCCTTGTGTAGATCACACACATCTTACTACCATGGGAAAAAAGAAAATAAGACAGGAAATCACAAACCTTTTGTCGTAAAGATTAGCTTGGTCTTCAGGGTTGGAACCCCTCGTCTCTTGTTTGCTCACCTTCCTCTCTCCGTGTGACCTGGGTTTTCTTGCTCACATTACGAAAGTCAGTCTTCAGATTTGAGAGCGATTACAGAGAATCTTGATAGCCAGACTCAGATTAGATTAAATTAGCAGTTGGGAGCCAAAGGATTTTTCTAGTGTTTGTCTTTCCTTTTCTTTTGCTTTGATATATTGCTCTGAAATTTATAAAAGTTTCATTTAACTTACGTTTAGACCGATTACCAATGTAAAGTGCCGTTCCCCAAAGCGAAGAAGTCAATATGAATGAAGTCTTCTCTGCTGGCTACTCCCTAGATCTACAAAAATAGGAAAAGCTGTCAAAATGTATATCACTTCTTGACTTTAAAGAATAGGAGTTTAATACCTTAAAGAAAATGTTGCGTTTTGGTTTTTCTAATCGCTACTGTTTTCAATTCATGGCTCTCTACCAATGTGTCAAAACACCACCAAGTCAGGCAAAGGCTACGATGCCTTGAAGGCACTTACCACGCAGATGAAGAACACAAAGAAGGGGGCAGGGCTCCAAGAACAAAGTGGCTTTTCAACTCACTCCTGAGGGAAGTATGGGAAAGGTCAGATAGCAATGGAGGAAGTGGGACAAAGCCTCAAGTGCAACTGAAGTCCAGAAAGTTTCAGTAGGAGGAATGGACTCTGGATAACTGGCTTCTCAATAGTAGCAATTCATCAGCAGGTGAGGGGAAGCAAGACCATTCTCAATGCCCTCCTCAGATTAGTCTAAACTCCCAGCTATCACTTACTTATCCGAATGAACATAGTCCATGCCATGAGACTGGTTATTTTATATGAAGCTATTCTTTGGTTTCAATGGTGTACGTAGAAAATGGATTCAGAATTTAGCCTTTTAGGGTGACCACTGGTAAGGTCTCAGGCAAGAGGTGAAGGACTCCAGGCACGTTTCATAGACTGGTGGAAGAAGGGGATGAAGCTTAGAAATCAGGACAGGAGCCAGTGACCCACGGTGAGCTGCATAAGTGAAGGAAAAGGCACAGCTTGGTGAGCTTGTAAGGGCCCAGCCTTCACCTGTGTCCAAGCTTAAAGCTTCTGATGTTCAAAGTAGAAAGTGCTGAGTCTACACAGATACCAACATAACTCCATCACGTAGGTCAGTTAGTGCACACCCAAGAGCTGAATCACGGTGTCAGCGTCCCAGTACAGGAGGGTTCCTGTACTGTTCCTGTCTACTAAAGGGCAATTTTGAGACCTACGTTGTCTTGTTGGCTGTTGATAACTCTCTCCTGGGAAATTTTCCTTGTAGTCTTTTCTTTAATTCCCTCTTCAGGAAAAGGAAGCAAAAATGTTAGACAAACCTTGCTAATAATGAAACTCTAAGAGACTGTTCAAATCCTCCTGTACTGGAATTTTATTGAAATTAATTCTACCTTGATCTCTTGATCTCCAGGGACTTGGTGTTTTCTTCAACAAAATAAAGGGAAGGTCATTCGATGAACTCCAAGGGCCCGCAAGGTTCCAGCATTCTAAATTTCTTTGAATGTGTGAATGTTACTTGAGAAAAGGCAGTCACTTGAGGTTTAAGCACATTGTACGGTCTTTGAGCCAAGACAATGTCTTCAGTTCCTTTTCCAAAATGCACTGTCTTGTATAATGTTCAACACTCGGCAGGTTCTAAATGTACAACTGTTGCCTGGGCACTAGAGACAATCAATTAGTATAATGATCTTCTCTTTAATGGGTTTGAGTAATGGTGCTCTTTAGGCATAACCCGCGTCTTATTGTAATAATACAAGTGTTTCAGACACAGTGGCTACACTGCGGATCTACCCAACTGTTTAGCATCCAGGGCAGAAAATATATCATCAGAATATATTTTTATAATGAGAACTATAATTCCACTACATGGAAAACTACAAAAAAAAATAGTCAAATATTAGGAAGTTATGTAGAACAGCCTAATGAATTCCAAAATAATTCTTTATTCTTATATGTTTCCTAGTATAAAACTGGCACGGGCCTGTTGGAATTTGCTACATAGTCAGCTCTGTTTGTGTGCCATTTCCTTTTTCTCGTGTCGCTCTCTTTGTAGATATCTATGTTAAATGAACTGCTTCACAATATAGGTTAAGACACACATGGCATATGTCTGGTGAAGGGTTAAATTATAAATTTTTCATAAATAGTTTACCTTAAATTAAAAATAAATAAAACAAGTAGATTCCATCATGCAGGAAATCTAAGTGCAAATTGTAGTGAAAAATATATGTAAAAATTAAAGGTCGGTACAGGAAGTGTCGTCAGAATGCAGTTGCCTATCAAACGCAGGGCAGAGGAGATGGCTCACGGAGTGAGCTAGCAGGAACAGCTACCCACGGCACTCACTAAAGCTAGACACAGGTTTCAGCAGGACATTGTGAACATTCTAGAAGGGAATATAAAAATAATTCAGAAAATGCAACTCGAAGTGGGAGTTCAGTAGAGACATTCGCAAGCTTCACGAGAGCGCTAGGAAAATTCCTCTTTAACCTCCGCTTGCACTTCACTGATCGCCCACGGTATTCATGTGAGGTATGCACACTGGAGCATCTGGAGGGCCTTTGCGCAGCATCACCTCTGCCGGGGTTTTCAGCGCCTGCCTTAGTATCTGGTTTGACGACTGAGCTGGCTCCGGAAACACCGCACGTGTGGTCAGAGGCTGAAGAGGAGAGGATAGAGGGGGGGCTTGATGCACAAACGGTTTGTTCCCATGCAGTGAAGACCAGCTGGAAGGACAGTCTCTGGAAGAAGGAAGGTTTGCCTATTGATTCAGCCAGAGAAAACTGGTAGTGGAAACTGAACATATGTGACAAATCCAAAATGACCTGTGTCGTAGAAGTCAGTATCAATTTTATATGGCTATTTTGCTTCAGCCCAACAACCTCATTTATCACATCAAGTTAATAATGGTTATCCGAATTGTACCGTATAAGTATACGGAGAACTTGGAGCTTGTGTAGATCACCCTCTAGTGATAAATCATTCCAACTGCAGACTTTGGATCCTTGAAGAAAAGAGTGAAAGGATGTAAATACAAAGGAATTACATGCTGGGCCACGGTATGAGAAAAGGTGCTCTTGTTAGGGTTTAGCATTTATTTTGCCTAGCCTATTGGAAATTGCCAGGCTACTAGACTGTTTGCATTATTTATTTCCCAATAAATAAATGCCTCCTATTTCTATGATAGTAGAATAATTCTTGAGCCCTCTTACTTGAATTATGTTTTTCTAAAGTATGGTCAAAACAACTTACAGCTTTTTGCCCTCTTACTTGAATTATGTTTTTCTAAAGTAAAGTTTGGTCAAAACAACTTACAACTTTTTGCCCTCAAATGTGTAGTATGCCTTCCAGGTCATTAGGACTCAAATATCATCACTGATGATACAAGGGAAAGGAGGCGAACTTCTTTTTATGACTTGATTCAATACCTTCTCTGCTTAGGTCTCGGCTGCAATGCTAACAATGACAAAAGTCCTCAGGTACAGGAGGTGTACTAGCCTTTACCAAATTGTCATTGTAGGCTATAGGGACAAAGTGGTATTCTTGCTATAAGCTAAGCAGAATTCATAAAGCAAATTTCAAACTCCAAAGGAAAATGTACCATTGTCTGTAGCAGTCAGAAATGTCATGCAGGAGAAACTCAGCAGAGCCCCAAATGAATTGCATGAACATTGGAATGTATTTT